>NW_024081067.1:349707-1077547 GCF_003009895.1 Hyaena hyaena
CCCTCTCACTCTGCCCCTCCCCAACTCACATGCACACACACCCCCTCAAAATAAACTTCAGAGGGAAAAAAAAGAAATATTTGATCTCTAAATATGACTGCAATATTGTCAGATTATTAATTCATCGGATAAAAATGTGTGGCATGCCTACTATGTTCTAGATAATTATCATTGTGAGACAGTAAAAAAACACTGCACTGGGAAAGGACTTTTTGGATATTATTACATCTCAAATGTATTATGCAATATGCAGCTGAGAATTAATTATATTTAACACATTCAACATATAGAACAAAATTCTGAGTAATCAAATCACTTCTACCCTTGAGCAACTCGACTCTTTAAATTCCTTTCACTGTTCCCTTGAGTTGATTTCTACACCAGGATTCTTTTCCAGTTCTAAAATAAGAGAATAAAGACATTTCCTAAATAAGTCCTAATGCAAAAGAAGAGAAATGTAAGAGAGGGGATACATTAGCTCTTAAATTCTTGTTTCCGTTTACTCTCAAAAGCACTTCTAATGTTTCATTTTCTCTTCAAAGAAAAATCTTGATTTAGAAGAACAAAAAGTACAATCATCTTTAACATCAAAATAGGTATACTGTTTGGCTCTTACTAAAGTTAGCAAAAGATGGAAACTGAGGAGGAAATATTAAAACAAGTCTTTATTCTAAATTATATAATGCCACTTACCATAGTAATGGTCTTATACTTCGGTATACGACTTTGTAAAATAAATAGTACCAACAGGTAGAAAATTTTCCTTTGCTCTCTTAAAACAGTCCTTGGGGGAGTTTTTATCAGTGTGCTTGCTCATAACTTGAATGTTAATTTAAAGAAATGTCATTTCTATCACCTAAATGATATATTTTCTAGAAGGGTGATTTAATTGGGAAGAGAAAAGTGCCATATTGCTTCCTCCTCCCAAGAGGAAAGGATGCATTCCATTCCTGTGAACTCTCTTTGTCTCTCTCTGTCTCTGTCTCTCTCTCTCTCTATATATATATGTATATCTATATACATATATATCCACATATATACATATGCATACATGTCGATGTAGATATAGATATCCATATATACATATGTATGCATATCTGTCGAACAAATGTTTGATTTTGAGATCCCTCTTCCTCTTACTGATTCATTATGCTCAGTGTGGTGACTTTCAAACTACTGCCTTTCACATTTCATTCATTCATCAATAAATAATCGAGTACCTGAATGTATTGAGTACCTTCTGCATGCTTAGCATCATATCAGAGGTAAAGAAAGATAGAAAATAAATATAACCCAAGACTTTGCCCTCCGGAATCTTTTGCTCTCTTTCAGGAGCAAGATAAAACACGATATATCATTAAGTAATTCATAAGACTAGTGCCAAAATCAATGGTACAAGTTAACATGCATTTTACATTTATGTAGAATTTTAGAGCTTCAAAACACTTTCCTGTATTTAATCCTCATAACAATCTTGTGAAGTACACATTATTAGCTCCACTTTAACAACAAGGAATCTGAAATTCAAAATTTTAAGTGGCAGCCTCAATCAAATAGATTATGAGTGGAAGTCAAGGCTTGAGCCAGGGTATTCTAATTCTAAGTCCAGTGCTCATTTCAAAACAGCACAGGAAACCAAGGATTGGGGTATTAACAGGGCAACAGCCAGCTTTCTGCTACAGATGGAATTGAACTAGATCTGATAGGATGTCAGGAAAATATAAAGCTATCTGAGCAGTGTCCAGCTAAATGTCCAAAATAATTTTATTCTGCAAATATTTGTACTTCAGTGTTATACACACACCACAACTACCATTTCCTTAGTTTTAATGTCTTAACCTCCTAGAGCTTTGCTCTCAGAAACGAGGATCTCAAATGTAATTACAAAGCTGGCCTAGCAGGATCATATAAATCTTAAATCACAAATATATATCTTAAAGGTCTGGTTTCTATTAATCCTTACAAATCCTTAATTTTGTTTCCCCTCAGCACCGGAGAGCATAACTTGCCCCTACCGTTTTCTAGCCTTCTTGCTGCCAACCACCACTTATTTTAAGATGTCAGTGACTGCCCCTACCCCAAATTCCACAGGTTCACCCAGTTTGTCACCCCAGGCCCTGCCCAAAACATCCCCCTCCCTCGCAATGCATATAATACCTAGTTCCGGCTCTGCAGGTGCGGTCGGGATGCTGTACACAACACTGACAGATAAGATATGACCTTTCGACTCCGTCCTTGGGGACCTCCCGCTGGCCGCGCAGCGTAGTTCCAACCCCGGGTAAGGGGCTCCCGGCTCCGGAACGCAGCCACGGTCAGCGCACGGTCCGAAGTGATGTCTCTGACAACTAGAACGAAGCTGGGCGCCCGGGCGTGCATCACTCCGCCCCATACTCCTGCGAACTGCAGGGGACTTGGTCTGGCAACCAGTCCATCCCACCCCACAGGCGAGTCCGGGCCAGCCGGACCTCACGCAGGACCCCGACGACAGGTCGCTGGCAGCGGCGGTGGCAGCAAAAGCCACCCGCCCCCAGTGCCCATAGCCTCCAACCTAAGACCCCCCTAGGCTGGACCGCAGGGAAGCGTTGCTATGGAAACCCCCTAGGGATCACGTGACGCCCTCGGAAGACCAATCACCTCTTAGCTCTGCCCGCGGCACCGCTTTCGGCCCTCCCTTCTGCCCCGCCCCCTCCCGCCCCCGCCTTCTTCTCCCAGCCCCGCCCCTTTCCTGCGGAGAGCCCGCGCCTGCGCACTGCATCCAGCGCGCTCCCTCCCTCGCGCGCGCTCCCCGGGGAAGAGTGGGGGCGGCGTAGGAGGCTAGAGGAGAGCATGAAGCCGAGGAGGAAGGAGCGCCGCCAGCGCGCAGGCCCAGAAGCGCCCGAGCCCCGGCTGCCGGCGACGCCCCAGAGCGGAAGAGGGAAGTGAAGGCGCCAGGCTGCGGGTTCCTGGTGGGTGGGCTCCGCTTACCGAGATAGAGGCAGCACCAAGAAGGGGCTTAGCCACCGGTCCGGATCAGGGATGTCGAAGAACACGGTGTCGTCGGCCCGGTTCCGGAAGGTGGACGTGGATGAGTACGATGAGAACAAGTTCGTGGACGAGGAAGACGGGGGCGACGGGCAGGCCGGGCCCGACGAAGGCGAGGTGGACTCCTGCCTGCGGCAATATCCTTGCGTTTGCCGGCCTCCGTACCCCCACCGCGCCCCTCTCCCCGGACCCCGCCGCCAGCGGGGTCTGCGAAGCCGGGCCGCTCCCGGGGCGCGGAGCTCACGTGTCTCTTTGGGCTCCCCCACTCCGAGAGGGCAGGGGACGCTCCCATTTCTAACCGCGTCGCCCCGGCCCCCCAGGGTCCCGCCTGGGAAACTTGCCCTTCCCCGCGCGCCTTCCCTACCGGGATTCCTCAGGTTGCGGCCGGAGTTGCCGCCTCCCGGGAAGTGGCGGGGCGGCCGCACCCTCACAGCGCGGGGGAGGCAGCTGGTGCTGCTCTGTGGCCCTCCGGGGGCGCCTCAGGTGTCCTCCCCAGGACGCGGCGTGCCGGGGCCACATCGGCTCCAGAAATTTCTGATTGGGAGGAGCGGACTGATTGCGGTGGTTTGGTTTGGGCAGCTTTAGGGGAGTTTATTCCTTGCCGGCAGGGATGGGGCGATTTGCAGAATTGAGGCCCTCTGTCCTTTTAGCCAGTGGGCTTTTTTTTTTTTTTTTTTTTTTTAAGAGAAAGGAATTTGGCAATATATAGGTTGCAAGATAAGGAATTTGTTAACCGGGGGAGAGGAAGTGAGTCCAAAACAACCAACTCCCGAGAAGGAAGCTTGGAGCCTTTTACCTGCTACTAAGCAAGGGACAATAGAAAGACTGGGCTTGCATGTAGAGAATCCCTGGAAATATTTAAAATACACCCCAGCGAATAAAATAGATGATGAATAAAATAGACGATGAGTCATTGGTACGAAGCAGAATCGTTTTTTGTAATCCTGAAATCGGTTCCATATCAGTTAAAATGTGGCTGTCAGTTCCTGGCTTTTGTTTTTGCATATTTGAATATTCATAATTTGAGTGAGCATTTGCACCAGATATGTTTTAGAAAAATGTAAATGTTGCAACAGCTAACGCTGTAGTTTTAGAGATTCTCAATTACCGAATTCATTCATTTCTAATGATGCTGTATTCATAAGATAAGACTTTTTAAACCCTTTCCTCATCAATGTCATATTGAAGTATAATGGGGAAATATGACTGAAAATATTTGGTTGTAACTATATCTAGTCTTAAAGGCACCTAAAATACAGCATTAAACATTTATCAACATACAGATGTTTCTTTGATTTCCACAACCTTCACCGTCAGCTGTTGCTATTTTGCATTATTTAAATACTTAAATGTTTTGGGTCTTAAAACTGAGCCAATCTTGGAAAAGGCATGCTTTTTCTAGAAGTTCGTTAAGCCTTGAAAATAACAGCTTACCACCAACCATAAGGCTGATGTCTTTGGTTGGTTTTTTGTTTTTTTGTCAGACCTTCCCCCCCCTCCCCAGAACATAAGCGATGAATATTATTCTGTCTGAAAACATTCTTTGTGATGGATAAATGATGTTTTGTGAAACGAACTTTAGGTTACTGTGTGGTAACTCTTAACTGGTACTGCTGTATCCATAGAATGGATCTGCTTTGTATTAAATAAAAAGATACTGTCTCTTCTCTTGTTACCACCAGGAGAGACAGGCTTTGGTCAGGCACTACAGATAAGAGGAACAAGTAAAGTCTGTGGTTTTCCTTTTAGGGGAATGATTGTATATTCTGACAGTCTGATTGGCCTTCCGTGCCTTGTACTTGCTAACTCACTGGTGCTTCCAAAGACTAAATTTAATAGGTATGACATAAGACAGTTTTAATAACCTTTATGAAACAGAAAATATCCAAAACAGAAAATTTAAGCTGCTGCCTAAAGGTCATTGAATGTTCTTTAATGTTCTTTTGTGATGCCTTTTTCAATATTGAGAGATTGCTGATGTATATCGTTTCGGTTGCTAAAAAAATTACCAGCAATTTCTACCAGCATTTCAGTTAATGTAGAATATAAGACTAGCAAAAAAGTTTGGTCTTTATTTTTCCGGTTAGATCACATAAAAAGGCATTTTGGTTGAAGACAGGTGTTTCATTGTGGAACCTAATAATTCTGATATATATACATATATGTGTGTGTAGGATTTTTTTTTTTATATAACTTTGGATGATGTTTGCATATATGTCTTGCTAGAAAATGAAAGGCTATCAAAGAGTTCATTTAACAATTAGAGCCACGCAGGAACTGGTCTTTGCCTTATTGCCTTCTCTAGTATTTTCGGTCTTATACCTTTGATTGACATCCTTGAGACCAACATGTTGAGTTTTCCCATATCGAACGTAGTAGTGACCATGGTAGTTTTTCTATGTAAAAGTCAAGTCTTAAGAGCCACTGCTTTCCTGAGGCCTGCCCTCTGCTGCTATGCCCTTAACTACCGTCACAGGAAACATGACCGCTGCCCTACAGGCAGCTCTGAAAAACCCCCCCATCAACACCAAGAGTCAGGCGGTGAAGGTGAGTCATGGACCACACGGTGATCTCTGCTGATATATTAGCATTCTTACCAAAATCCTGGAAGTGACATGAAATCAAAACTATTGTAACTGTTTGCTGTCTTTTACATAGAAGAGCTTACAACGTAGTTTGAGAGGTAAACATTTACATATGGAAAATTAGTACTCTGATACTGAGCTATGATAATAAGAGAGAGCATTTTGATGTGTTTAGCTGAGTCCACTCAGGTTGAAATTGAGCAAAGGTTTGAAGAATAAACAAAACTCTTACAAAGTAAAAAGATTCTACTTGGTTGCTTTTTAAACCTTGTTCTAAATTATACAAGAATTAAATGTTTCTAGAAAACTAGTGATCATCATCATCCTACTGCCCAGAGATCATCCATTATTACTTTTTTGGTGTTGCTATATGTTTATAGAGCTTTTCTATTACTATTTTTTAAAATAAAAGTGGAGTTTTATAACTGGCTTTTTTTTTTTTTTACAATGTACATGAATATCTTACCTTGGCAATAAGTTTATTAAGCATCTTTTTAATGGCTTCATATAGATATGCTGCAGTTTACTTATATACTAATCTCCTTTTGTCATATATTTAGATCACTGACCTTTTTTTCTTGTCAGCAGTACTGAAATGAACAGTCTTGCATATGTTCTTGTTTCCTTTGAATAAATTCATAGAAGTGAATTGCTGAGTCTTAGACTGCCCATTTTTTAAGATTTTTGGTACAAAGTGGTATTGCAAAACTGCCCTTCAGCAAAACCTGACTTTCATTCCTGGGAGCAGTCTTTCATTGCTTCTTAAGAACATTTACTTATTGTTTAAAATGAAGCCCAGAGCTCTGAACCCATAGGAGCCTTAAGGATCTCTGTATTGAATACTAGTAATAATTTGGACAAATGCATAATAATTATCTAGGCAACAATAAGAAGAAACATTTCTTTGGTTTTTGAAAATGGTGAGGAATGTCATTGAAATTTCAGTTTTACCACCTTCTGCTTTTATATGGCTGAGTTTTTATCACAGTTTGTGGGTGGAGAATTGTAAGAATATTTTTCTAAATTGGGTAATTGCATAGTCTTTAAACTGAAAACAAAACAGTGGTAGAAACATTCTGTAAAACCCTGAGCAGCACGAATGCCGAAGAGATCACTCGTGAATAGAAGTGAATTGTTGGAAGGGTAAATTAAGTGTTCTCTTTGCTTGGCTTCATGGGTGAAAAACTAACGTTGCTGTTGGAGCAGGCTTTTATCAAAGAAAAAAAGTTAAAAATGAAAATCACTGTATCTTATACCTTGACTGTAGATATGAAACTTAAAATGTAAGTTTTCTGAAAAGCATATTGTTCTTGAAGGATGGTTCAAGGTAGAACTGCAGTTCATTTTCTTTGTCTTCAGATCTTTTTCTGAGTTCAAGAAGTAAAACTGAAATGTGGGTTTAATAAAATTGGCCAGCTATCACATCTGTTTGTAAGCAAATCCTCTCAGTGCTCTTTTGGATACATCGAGAATCTGCCCCCCGCCCCGCCCGCCCCGCCCCCCACACTGCTGTCATACTCACCCAAACCAGACTATATTATTGCAGTAACTTCCAAACTGACCTCCCTCCATCTGCCTTGTGACCTGCCCCCTACCAATCCCATCTCAGCTTATTCTCAACATGGTGGCCAAAGTGATCCTGTTAAAATACAAGTCAGATTATATCACTGTTCTCAAAACCTTCTAACACTTCTTGTTTCTCTTAATGAAAGCCAGAGCCCTCACGGTAGCCTGCAGGGCTTACACGGCCGCCCACCTCTTCCACCGTATCACTCTGGCCACCATGGGTCTTCTTGCTAGTCCTTGAACACCTGGAATGCACACCAACAGCTGTTCTTCCCTCTGTCCTAAATACTTTTCTCAGATACGCCCAAGGACTCTTCTTTCGTGTCCTTCAGGTCTTGAATGTCACCTTCTCGGTGTGGCCTTTCTAGAACAACCACTCTCCACGCATATGTGTAAATGTTCTGTTCTTTACTTCTCAGGATCGAGCAGGCAGCATCGTCTTGAAGGTGCTCATCTCTTTTAAAGCTAATGATATTGAAAAGGCAGTTCAGTCCCTGGACAAGAATGGTGTGGATCTTCTAATGAAGTATATTTATAAAGGCTTTGAGAGCCCCTCTGACAATAGCAGCGCTGTGTTATTGCAATGGCATGAAAAGGTGAGTTATGAGTTATAAGCCTCTATTACTGGCTCCTTCATAATAGTAATGACAGCTCCTCTCATCTGGATAATTACTTTGACTTGTTGGTTGTACATCTTTGTCTTTACAAATAAATGCATGAAAGTGGAAGTTAGATTTATGCTTACTGCCATGGTCCTAAGAGAGTCAGATTTGCAACACATATTCAGTAATGACTGTTGTTCATTTAACATAATCTTGAACTTTGAGCTCAATCAAAAACTTGGAAATAAAAAAAAAAACTTGGAAATAAACAAAATCAAGAATTCTTTGACTGTGGCTGAAAGGTAGAAACAACCCAAGTGCCCATGAACAGATGAACAGATAATCCATTTTATGCATAGATTACATTTTGTTCATTGGACAACCAAATAAAGGAAATTATGATACATGACACAGCACTAATGAACTTCGAAAAATTATGCAAGGTGAAATAAGCCAGGTACAAAAAGACAAATACTGTATGATTCCTCTTGTATCAAATATCTAGGCTGGGCAAATTCAGAGACAGAAAATAGATAAGAGGTTACCAGGGACTGGGGAGAAGGGAGAATAGAGTCACTGCTTAATGGGAACAGCATTTCCTTTTAGGGTGATGAAAAAGTATTGGAAATAGACAAGTGGTAGGGACTGTAGAATCCTGGGAATGTAATGAATGCCCCTGAATTTTACACTTCTAGATGGTTAGAGTAGCAAAGTGTGTGTTGTATGTTACATAATTTAAAAAAAAGAAATTGAAAGTGAAATGAATTCCTGTGTTTTTTTCTGTTTTTATGCATTTGATTCCACAGTGTAAGATGCTCATACACTGTACATTAAAAAAAATAGTTACGGGAAGTTTTTTTTTTTTTTTTTTACAAATAGTTTATTGTCAAATTAGTTTCCACATAACACTCAGTGCTCATCCCCACAAGTGCCCTCCTCCATGCCCATCCCCCCTCCCCCACACATCCATCAGTCCTCAGTTTGTTCTCAGCATTCAAGAGTCTCTCATGGTTTGCCTCTCTCCCTTTCCCCCACCATTTCCGCCCTTCTTCTCCCCCTTGTTCCTCCGTCAAGTTCCTCCTAATCCTCCTATACGTGCAAACATATGATATTTGTCCTTCTCTGCCTGACTTATTTCGCTCAGCATAACACCCTCAAGGTCCATCCATGGTATAGATAAACCACATCTTCTTGATCCATTCATCTGTTGATGGACACGTAGGCTCTTTCCATGTTTTAGCTATTGTGGAGAGGGCTGCTATGAACATTGGGGTACATGGGCTCCTATGCCTCAGCATTTCTGTATCCCTTGGGTAAATTCCTAGCAGTGCTATTGCTGGGTCATAAGGGAGTTCTATTGTTAGTTTCCTGAGGAACCTCCACACTGTTTTCCAGAGGGGCTGTACCAGTTTACATTCCCACCAACAGTGTAGGAGGGTGCCAGTTACGGGAAGTTTTTAGCTTTAGCTTAAAAGTTGGTAAGGTCCTTACCACCACCCAACACTTAGGTAATGTTAATATAACTGTAAATAGTGTAACATTTAAGTAGAACCAACCCCAGGGAAGGGGTATATTCTCTAATATCTTACAGTTACCAGCACTCAGTTTTTCAGAAGCTGTTGTCTGTGTATCTGAATGAAACCACACTCAAAAATTAGAGTAGGTAGTAAAACTTGCCAATTCGTCTTGGTCAAATCACTTGATCACTCACGCACTGTCAAATAGAGCTAGCATTTATGGACACGGTAACCGTACCTCTCGTCTGCCCCAGTTTATGCCTGTTTTACCAACGAATAGTTCCCTTTCACTCCTCAGGGTACCACTTGGAGCATAGCATATATGGCCATCCTGTTCAGGAACACGTTCATTTGCCAGCCACTGTGTCACTAGTTTATGTTTCATTCCGTCCTTACAGCAACACTGTGAGGCATATAAACATTCTGATCATCTTCGATTTAGAGGTGAAGAGCCAGCTTGAAACCCCAAGCAGCCTGGTTCCTGTCTAGTCGCAGGATCAAAGTAGACCTTGATGGATCACTTGCTGTATTCCATGCACCTGGTAAAGATTGACTCATTTAATCCTCATAAAAGTACTGGGAAGGAGAGCTTGCTCCTATTCCCATTTCAGTGGATGGAGAAACTGAGACACACGTTTTCATTGCTTCCTAACATCACTCACTGGTTTTTGCCAGTCTGTCTAATAAACACTTCTCGAACCATCTACTCAGATACACCTCTAATGCAGCTCTTCACAACGTCTCTCCCAGTCTGTTGCTGTAGCTTCCTAAACAGGCCTCCAGCCTCCCAGTTTCACCTCCCTCAAATCTCTGCTCCACCCGGTCACCAGAGTGCCCTCTCTAAAACCCAGATCTCCCCTGTCAGTCACCTGCAGAATACAGCCCGAGCTCCCAGTCCAGCCACCACTCTTCATGTTCTTGGCCCTGTGCTCCAGCAGCGAGCACAGAAGTGTGCTTTCCCGGAACGCCCCGTACTCTTTCCCCCCAGTATACACTTGCCCATGATTTTCTCTCTACCTGAGTGCCTCCTTACACCCCAGCACAGACTTCTGCCATTTCATACCTTGTATTCTAGTAACATGACCTCTACATGTCTGTCCCTTCCCAGTAGACCAGAAGATGCTGTACCCCTAGCATCTAGCATAGTACCCAGTACATAAAATTATTCAGTAAGTAAACCAGAGCTTCAAATTCCTGACACTTAATCATGACTTGCCATTTTTTAAGGCAAAGTCAAAATTGAAGTTCCTAAGTTCTTACCCATTAATAATATTTTCTTGGCTTGGGAGAATAAAAAGAATGTGACAAACTGGCTAATCTAAAGGAACTCAGGACAGTTGATCTCAGTTTGGATTTCTTTTCGCCCCTGCTAAGAAGAGAATAAAGTGAGTACCCCAAATGTACACTTGAGCACCTGTGTAGGCGAGAACATGTTGTAAACTTTTAAGAACATACTGTCATTTGAACAGAACATACTAGAATGTAAACTAGTATGTCACTAGCATGTCGGTACACAAGGGAAGGGACAGTATCCCCGGTGCCGTGAACAGTGCCTGGGGCGTGACAGGTGTTCAAGAAATGTTTATGAAAACTAAAGAATTCAGAATCGGGAGCTGCACACATTCCTTCTGTAAGAAAAATGTTCTACTTGGTATGAGGACTGACCCTTTATGATTCTGTCAACATTTGCATTTTGGTTTGTTTTTAGGCACTTGCTGCTGGAGGAGTGGGGTCCATTGTTCGAGTGCTGACTGCAAGGAAAACTGTGTAGCCCAGCAGGGTCTGGGTCTCCACCGTGGGTGTGGGAGCTGCTGGTACAAAGACCAAAACAACCAAATGCCACTGCTGCCCTTGTGGGTAGCATCTGTTTCTCTCAGCTTTGCCTTCTTGCTTCCTTTTTCATATCTGTAAAGAAGGAAATTACATATCAATTTTCCTTTCATGAAAATTGGGATAATATAGAGGAAAAGTTTCAACAGGAGGGTTTCACGCTCTCAAAACTATTCCAGTGATGTGTATACCTGTCTGTATATAGTATAATTTGCCTTCAAGTTTAATTGTGCAATTTTAACCCCTATTGGCTGGTGGGGGGTTTTTGGTTTTGCATTTTTGGTTGGTTTTTTTTTTTTTTTTTTTTTTGAGGTGTTTTGTTTTTGACTAGTGGCGAGAAATTTGATCTGAATTTGAGGCCAGTTTCCTAACTCATTGCTAGCCAGGAAATGATCTTTACAAAAAATAATCTTTGAGAAACTGGCAGGTATTAACGTTGTAAAACTGGACCATAATTCCCTTATTTAAGCAAAATGTGTTTCCGGAACAAGTGGTGGGGGAATCGCACTCCCGGGTTCCAGCTTTGTTGCCGCTTACCTCCCGATCACGTGAGCTTACGTGTGCCTCTTCCTCCCTGCACCCAGTAATCATGGTCTCTCGATTTCTCTGTGGTCTCCAGGGTCCAGAGCAAGAAGCCTTGCTCTACAAAAATGTATCTATGAAATGCCAAAGCCTGTTTGGCCTGAGCATAAAACTTTGTTCTAATAACATGACCCTCTTTGGGGAAACTACTCCAAATCACAGAAGACGTGAAAACTTTGATTAAGTTCAGACTCTGGGCAGCCTCTGAATGAAACGCTGTTTTCTTTAGAGCTATAATGGCTGCCTTAGACATTAATAGTTATATACCTAGTATTTGATATGCCCTATAAATGTCTTCAGTGTTCTTCAGGGTAAATTGGATCTTAAAAGCTTTGTTTCAGATCCAGACACACACATTCTGTATTTTAGCTCAGTGGTTCTTCAAAAAGGAAAATGCCACACAGCAAAAAGTGTTTACTTGTTGGACAAACCAAATGGGTTCTCAAAAAATGACCGGTGCTTATAAAGTTCTTATTCAGTAACTCCAAAACAAACCACCTGAATGCATATGACCAAGAGGGAAATCAGCCTGTGTTTCGTATTTACATTGGGCACCAGTTTCATAATCACTGTCTTACGTGAAAACTGGTGGGGAAATTCTATAACCTCTTTGCTGTTTTTGATACCTGCTTTTTGTTTTGTAAAAATGATAAAGTTCAGAAAATAAAATGTCAGTGTTGAATATTTTTCTGTCTCCTATTTTAATACCTATGAATGTGTGACTAATTACGAGGGAAGATTTCCTGTTTTACCAGCAGGTTATTGTGCTCTTGACAAGACGTAATTTGGTGCAGAAGGTTTCTAAAACTTCTTTATTCAAATACAAAGTCATGGAGAAGAGGAGAGCGTCATTAATGATGTCAGAGCCCCGCGGAGCCTTTGGAGTAAGTCCGCACCCTCTGGGTGCCCCTCTGGATGCCCGAAGAGCACCTCCAGTATCTGCCCAAAGACCTAAAGCAGAGTGTGTGGCGCTCATTTATTCCCAGCTTCCAAACCCTTTCTCACACCCCTGCACCTGACTAGATGCCTACCTTCAAGCTTTAGAAACTATAAACAGGAGGGGCACCTGGGTGGCTTAGTGGGTTAGGTGTCTGACTTCAGCTCAGGTCATGGTCTCACAGTTTGTAGGTTCAAACTCCATATCAGGCTCTGTGCTGACAGTTCAGAGCCTGGAGCCTGCTTCGGATTCTTTGGATTCTTTGTCTCCCTCTCTCCCCACCTCCCACCCCTCCCCGCTCACACTCTGTCTCTTTCTCTCTCTCTTAAAAATAAACATTAAAAAAAACAACAGGCAATTCAGAAGGCTATAAGAGAAGTTAATGGGTAGTGAAGTAGGCACAGTATAACCCTGTACAAACTTCAAGATGAAACCAAAAGTGATATTGCAGTACTTCTTTATAAAATTCTTAACACCATTTTCATGACCATAGTGTTAGAGAAAATTCTGGAGTTAATGTATTTTATAGTCACAAAAATAGGTGTGTTCAAAGTCTGCCAGCCAGTCATCTTTACTCAGGGCAACAGTAAATGTATTTAACGATTAGTACAGCATAGGGACTAAATTAGAATGGATGCCAGCCGGAAACCACCGGCTCCATGGACGCCTCGTGGTGGATGTCAGCCCAGGTCACACCTTCATGGGCCATCTTGGTGGAAAGGGGACAGTCAGCGCGAATTGTAAAAGCTAACAAATGCTAAGGGGCTCTTGGGGCACAAGAGTAGTTCTTTACCTTCCATTCTCAGTGGTTTTATGGTCTCATTTTAGCCATTTTCCTTGGTTTTGCTTTTGCCATTTTTTAAAGGCAGAAGAATGGCGCACACACTCCCTTTTTTTGGTCATTAGGTAACAGCACCATTTAGGTAACATCTTTTTTTTTTTTTTAATGTTTATTATTTATTTTTGAGAGAGACAGAAAGAGCACAGCAGGGGAGGGGCAGAGAGAGAGGGAGACACAGAATCCAAAGCAGGCTCCAGGCTCTGAGCTGTCAGCACAGAGCCCGATGCGGGGCTCGAACCCACGAACCGTGAGATCATGACCTGAACCGAAGTCGGTTGCTTAACTGACTGAGCCACCCACGGCCCCCGGTAACATGTCTTAAGGAAACTCAGTAACGTGCAGTCAATCCATAGATGGTACAAATTCATACATACTTATTTTGTAAGCATTTACTGTGTTCCCAAGGATGTGAATGACAGAAAAGTCACAGTAATAACGTCACTGATAAAAAAAAAAAAAAAACAGGTATGAATAGTTTTATCCTCCCAAGTATTTTTGAACATTTCTTCAAAGGCCAGTTGTGTTTAGAGCATTTAAAGGTTGTCTATTGGGGCGCCTGGGTGGTTCAGTCGGTTAAGCGTCCAACTTCGGCTCAGGTCATGATCTCACGGTTCATGGGTTCGAGCCCTGAATAGGGCTCTGTGCTGACAGCTCAGAGCCTGGAGCCTGCTTCAGATTTTGTATCTCTCTCTCTCTCTCTGACTCTTCTCTGCTCCGCTGTCTCTTTTTTCAGATATAAATAAAACATTTAAAAAAATAAAAAATAAATAAAAGTTGTCTATTAACATTGAAACATCAATAATCCTGCCTAGATCCATGTGGCCCAGTTACATGAGCTTATAAAATATATGAAATCCAAAACTGATAGAACAGGAATAGCAGGAAGCCAAAGGCACAGTATCCCCAGCATGTGGTAGAACGACGACTTTTAATTTCCAAAGCAAGATTCGGAGTGAGAGTAAGTGGACAGAGACACAAAAGCCACCCTTGACTGAGTACTTATTATGTGTCAGTCCCTTCATATATTGTCTCTTCAGAACCAAAGCTTAGAAGTACACGTTAGATCACATGGTTTGTAAGTTCCAGAACCAGGATTCCAACTCCTATCCGCCTGACTCCAAGATCATACCACACTTTTTTCTCAAGTCTGATGTTTGGAGAATACAGATGTTTCCAGGACAAATGAGGATTGGGTTTTTCTCTAGAAAGTTTAAACCTTCATGTGTGGTGGCTACTGTCGAGAGGTAAGATCCACCCAGGAGCCCTTCAGAAAGGTGGAAGTCGACAGGTGCCCAAGCCAGGAGCGATTTGGAGAGATGCCACAACAAAGGGCCTACGCAGAAGCACGCAGAACAGAGCTGTTTTCTCACTGTCAATTTTACTTGCCTTTTGATGATTTTTTAAAGTTGTGAGGTCAGAGGTCAACACTCACATAACTCCACTGGGAAAAAGTGGCTGAGGGCTTCTCAAAGCATGCGGTTGCTCTTGTGTCTTGCTCTTTGTGCAATATTTTTAATACGTTGTTTCCCATGTTTGCACAGATGATGTATAGTAACTAGCAAACTTCTAGTTAGTTTCATCATAACTCCATTCGGCAAGAACCAGAACCTCAATCTCTCATTTCGTTAGCCAAGCTCACCAGATTGTTGGTCATAACTAAACATTATTTGCTTAACTGAATTCGTACGGATCCCTTTGGTCACCTCCACTACAATCGCCCTGTGCCCCATGGTAGAGGTACCCCAAATTGTCAGTGTATCTCAGACCATGATCCTGGAGCGTGTTCTTTCTGGTTTCAAAGCCAATTGAGGATTAGAGGGTTTTTTTTGCAGGAGAACTCCTGGGAAATAGGACATCTCTGAGATAACTCTGGGCTTGAGGAAATCAGAATTTTAAAAAACCATAGACCCACGCGGATCAGGCACCACTCACCAAGCACGACCCCAACAACAGCTGTGTTCTTTGTGCCTGGCACCACCACACGTAGACCCCCTTTGGCAGGGTTGGTATAGGCCTGGATACATTCTAACCTATCTTCCCCTTGTTTGCACTGTCCTTGTATGCTTTTCTGTCCCTAGTTATTTTCTTCTGTCTTCAGTCCCTGCAGCCGCTGCTTTCCTTTCCTGTCTGTTCTCTACTCCTCCCGCCTCATTTCTGCTAATTAAATATGTGGTGCTCAGGCAGATCGGTTCAAGCAATGCCCTCCCACAATTTGCCAACTGACTCCAAATGTTTAAATTGCTTATTCCTACCCTGCAGAAATGCCGGGTTTTATTTCCATAGGTTGCTTTGGACAGCAGTTGAGCAAATAACCCACAATCTCAGACCAATTTTTAAGTACATTTCTTTTCCTTTAGATTTACAAATAACTTCACCTTAGAGACAGACAGAAGACGAAAGAAAGAAAGAAAGAAAGAAAGAAAGAAAGAAAGAAAGAAAGAAAGAAAGAAAGAAAGAAAGAAAGAAAGAAAGAAAGAAAGAAAGAAAGAGAAGGGAGGGAGGAAGGAAGGAAGGAAGGAAAGGAAGGAAGGAAGGAAGGAAGGAAGGAAGGAAGGAAGGAAGGAAGGAAGGAAGGAAGGGAGGGAGGGAGGGAGGGAGGGAAGGGAGGAAGGGAGGGAGGGAGGAAGGAAGGAAGGAAGGTAGGTAGGTAGGTACAAGCGAGCACCAAAGTGAAAGAGGAGCCCAACGAAGAAATCGAATTGGCCCTGACCTGAACATTTTAGAAAGGGGTGCTCTACAACATGGCCTCTTCTCTCCGTAGTCCTTCCTTGGGCCTTTCCCCTACCCCGTCTCGGCCTCAGTCCAGTGTCACCAATCGAATATGTGAACTTCCCCGTTTTAAGATGTTCTGTGCACTAGCGTGCAGGTGCGTCTTGGACCCGTCTGGGACACCCAGAGGTACAGCATAGCATCTGCCTCAAGATGGCGCTGCTTCCTCACGGTGGTGAGCCAACCGCGGCAACGGGATGCCGCTCCCGCTCCCAGTTGCTTTATTTCATCATTTATGTTACTTGAATGTCTAAATAATAAACAAAAATTATCTGTGTTTACATCTCTTTAGGAAACAATTCCCTAAGGGCTATGAAAGACAAATTGAAGAGTAGACGAGTCACCTGAATCCCACCCCGCAGCGTTCTAAGACCCATAGTTTTCAGCCCAGCATTTAGCTCATGCTCTCCAGACACACTGTCTTGAACTTTCTGCCAGACTGCAACCTCTCTGAAATCATAGCTATGTCTTAATCTTCACAATCCCGTGACATAATTGAGGCTCAACAAACATCTATTCGTTGTATCATATAGACTGAAAGGAATCTTCTAGGATATCTTGAGTTATAAAACACAGGTCCTAGGGTGCCTGGATAGGAGAACATATTAGAAGCCCAAACTGAGAACCATGCAAAGAGTTAAATAATCCTCCTTGGATTCAAATAGCCTAGATCTGATCACAAATTTAACTGGCTTCAATGTGGACATTTAGGCAGAAAATATATCAGCATTAAGCAGAAATTAGGCCATGATGGGTAGCATACTTGGCCTTTTTTGTGTGCAGCTCTGCAAGTCACCAGAGACAGTGGCTGAGGGTCAGAATTCCAGGTCAACATCTGGCTGGCAGTGGCATCAAGGGAATTTACATGGAACAGCTTTCGTTATTCTGTGGTATCACCCTTAAGGTCAGAGCTGTGCCCCAATCCTTTTTCCTTCCTGTAAAGGTAAAACTCATTAAATAGTATTCATTAACTTACACCACCTCTCTCGACTCTATTTATTCTTGGAATTTTCTAATCTCATGTCTTAGGATAAGGAGTGCCATAAATGGACAATATCACCGAATAAAATCGTACTTCCTTTCATTTATCCAAAAATTGAATCCAAGATTGCAGAAGTACCTCTAAGTTATGATTCTCTTCAATTTTGATGACTGAATAGTCACTGACCTATGATTTTGTAATTTTATTCATTTTCATTTTTTTCCATTTATTTTCAAATAAGTAATTTGTTCCTATTAGTCAATATTCAAAAGGCAAAAAAGATGTACTATAGTTATTTTTCCTCCCATCCCAGATCCCATCTTAATAACCAACTAATATGAAATTCTGGGACATACTTCTAGATATGGTGTATGCAGTCACAAGCAAATACCTGGATAATATTTCCCCCTTTGTTCACATAGATACTAGCATAGTATACATAGTTTTCTGTGCCTTGCTTTTTCATTACAGTATATTTTGTCAATAATTTCCTATCAGGACATAGCAACTTCCTCATTTTTCTGTGATTGCATAATAGTCTACTGTATAAATACATGTATCACAATTACCTAACCACTTCCCTATTGATTTTGGTGGTTTCTGATCTTTTGCAGCTACAAATGCTACAGTGAATACCATTATACACACCAAAAGCTATTTCATATATGGTCAATCCTATTTATAGATAATTCCTATAAGTGGCATTTTAGGTCAAAGGATGTGCATTTATAATTTTGATAGACAATGGAGGCTAGATTGCCTTCCTTAGCGGAAGTCCTATCCATTACACTTCCTGTGGCAATGTAGGAGAATGCTTGTTTTTACCTTGCCTTACCTTTTACCTTACCTTGATGACAAATGTTAGTCATCAAACATTTTTATCTCTTCAACTCTGTAGAATAAAAAAAATGGTATCATATATTTGCATTTCTTTTTATATAAGTGGAGTTGAGCATCTTTTCATATATTAAAGAGCCAATATTGTTTTCCTCCCTTCAGTTTTATATTTCTTTATTTCTTTGCACATTTGATCATCTTTTTCTAACGATGTGGAGGAACTCTTTCTCACAAGGATCTCACTCAGCCTTTGGTTTGTAACAGGAATGTTTAGTATTTTCTCACAGTTTGTGTCCTTCCAATGGTTTTTGCTGTGAAGAATAAAGTAATTTTCTTTTTATATAATTGAGTTCATTAATCTTTTCTTTTATAATTTTTAGGGTTCAAGTCAATCTTAAAGGTTTCCCAGCTCCAAAATCAAAAGATAAAAATGTTCTAAAGTTTCCTTTGTTGTTTCTATGGTCTTAAATTTTAGATTATTTTTAGTTGCAAAACATTGATTTTTTTTTTTTCCTTTTCAACAATTACCCATCCACATTTGAAGGATCCTAATGATTAGCTTGTCCTCATGCGGAAATCCCACATAGCTCCTAATTGACTACTTCGGTTGCCTTTCTCAGAACTTGAGGGTATTTTTCTTAAGATATACAGCTAGGGGCGCCTGAGTGGCTCAATGGGCTAAGCATCCTCCGACTTTGCTTCCAGTCATGATCTCAGGGTTTGTGAGTTCAAGCCCCACCCCCACATCAGGGTCTCTGCCCTCAGCTCAGAGCCTGCTTTCCGATTCTCTGTCTCTCTCCCCCAACCCTCTCAAAAATAAATAAGTTAAATAAAAAAAGATACACAGCTAAAACTACCTAGAGTATTTCACTATCATTCAATCAAGTATCTACAGGTCAGGGGCTACTGAGAGTATGTAAGATACAATCCTTATCTTTCAGAAGATAGATTCTAGGGAACAGACACACACTAAAGACAACAATTGCAATTCTATAGGAAACAAGCTAGAATATAGAAAGGAATGAAGTCAGGCAGAATATTAAAAGGGGAGCAGTTACCTCTCCAGGAGTGAATGTTAGGGAAAAGCTGCCCGAATGGAACCATTTCACCTGTCTGCAGGCTACATGACTTTGCCAACTTGACAAGAACAGAAAGGGAACGCCAGGCAGAGCAAACAGCATGATGTCAGAAGTCACACAATTAGCATTCCAGAAGCTTGTTCGTTCTTGGTATTAAACCAAGTTAATTAACTGATAGCCATTGTACCAAAGTGATTGTGTAATGGTTCCAAATTTTCTTGGTCCTCAGATAAGAAGCAAAAGATTTCCTTAACTTCTATGTTGATTCTAGCCAGAGGGAAAACATCTGCCGTGGCAACAAAGCCACTTATGAATGACACGGTACAGCTGTTGGGCCAGGAGGTATATACATAAGGCACATGCTGCTTGATGGTGACCCTAGAGTGCTGTGTTGAGTAGGATGCGTCGAGGGCCAGCAGGAAGGCAGACCATGATAATCAGTGATGTATGCAGTGGGTTTTACAGAGATAGAATGACAACACCCATGCTATTCAATTATATTCAATACCTGACTTATTTGGCCTTGACCTTTATCTACAGCCTCATCCCCAACTAAAAGAAGGACTGTCTTGGGGGCACTTGGGGGCTCAGTTGGTTGAGCATTTGACTCTTGATTTTGGCTCAGGTCATGATCCCAGGGTGGTGCGATCAAGCCCCACGTTGGGCTCCACTGTGGGCATGGAATCTGCTTGAGGTTCTCTCTCTCCCTCTGTTCCTCTCCTCTGCTCGCTCTTTCTCTCTCTCAAATAAATTTTGAAAAAATAAAAAATAAAAGTAGGCCTGTATCATAGCACAACTCCAGGGATCCCCATTCATGCACAGTCATGTTTTAAGGGGTGCCACTCATAGGAAATCTGTATAAACAGTGCCCCTTGATGCTGTACAATATAATACTGACTAAAGTTCTGCTTAACTTTACATATCAACCACCTAAACTCATATCTACTTTTCTCTGCAGGTCTGCTCCATTCTTTGTTTTATTACTAACCAGATTCCTCTCCTTTACCAGTGACATAACAAAACATGTCCATGAGAAGCCGCCTAAGTTTTCCATCTTAAAGCTCAGACATCCAGACAAAAACTGACTTCCCTTTTTCAGTTCCCCTTCCAAAGTCCCAGAGAAGGACTCTGATTGGCCCAGCTTGAGCCAAGAACCAATCAACTGTGAGGAGCAGTATGGCTCACACTTTACTAACATGGAAACTTATTGTAACTCTGTGGATGGACATAAAGGAAGACAAGTTTTTAGAAACAGGAGATGCTTATTTCACAAACTAATAACTGTCAATTTCATATATACTTTCTTCTAAAGCAGGGTCCATGGATTATTTCTCTTTGGTCAGTTTATAAAATTTGTACACGATTGGGTCCCTCATGTATTTCATTGAAGGACTGGGCACCTTTTGTTGAATGATGAATGAATGAATGAGTGAATGATTATAGGTATTATTGTCTCCATTTTAATGAGGCTAGCTCAAGGAATTACATTGTCTGGAGAAATTTTAGTGATCAACTAGAATTTAGATGTCTGGTTACAAACAAGACTTTTTCCACTGTGTGAATGACTACAAATGGAGTCTTATAAGAAATGTAGGTGATCTGTCATAATAAAACAAGCTTTCGCTTTGGAACAAACAGACCCAGCAAGCTTTGTCAAGTCACTTTACCTTTCTGAGCCTGTACATTCATCTGTAAAGTGCATACAGTGTCATCTACAGCATAAAGTTGTTATGGGGCATAAATTCATGAGGAATGTCCACTGTCTGGCATATTGGATTTTCAAGAAATATTAGTTACCTTTCCGTTTTGTACTAATTGACTGATTGAGCTGGCTCTTCATTGGAGCTATTTCTCAATTTTCTTGCCAACTTACATGTCCACCTGCCATCCTATTTGACCCTACTGTTGTTGATTTTTTAGCCGGTAGACTCTGAGAGACCGAGAATTGTATCTGCACAACTTACTCTTTATAGTAGCCTAAGAAGGCTGAGTGTGTGTGCTCAGGAACTGTGAACACGCCTTTTGATGGTAACAGCGCCTAGATCACCCAAACAGCCTCCAACTGGTGCTTCACAGACACCTTCTATCCCATCTCTACACAGCCAGAGTGTTTCAAATCAAAGATTTTAAAATCAGAATCATATTCTATTTCTCTACTTCTTAAAAGGCTTCCAATGCTTCCCACTGCTGTTAGTATAAAATCCAAACTCCTTAGCATGGCCACAAAACTCTGTGTGGATTGCGGTTCATGGGTTCGAGCCCCACATTGGGCTCTGTGCTGACAGCTAGCTCAGAGCCTTGAGGCTGCTTCGGATTCTGTGTCTCCCTCTCTCTCTGCCCTTCCCCGGGTTCATGCTCTGTCTCTTTCAGTCTCAAAAATAAATAAGCTATAAAAATTTTAAAATAAAAAAAAAAAACTCTGTGTGGATTGGCTTCTGTCTATTCGGTCTCTGGGCCTTAGCCACAGAGGCCTCCCCTCAGTTCCTCTGCCATGCTCCGTCGCTCGCCATGCTCCCTCACCATGCTCCCTCGGCACAGGACCTTTGCACACAATGCTTCCTTTGCCTGGACACCCTTCCCCTCTTCCTCCCATTCACTTAACTCCTCATTCAGTTTACTTCCTCAGAAAACTCTTTCCAAATCCTATCTGATCTAAATTAGGTCCCCCTCACAGCCTTGAGTAGCTATAGTCTTTGTCCTGTGTAGTGCTTAGCACTCCTGTAATTTACATGTATTTATATGGTTATTTGCATATCGGTATCACTACTAAATGGCCCACTCCATGAAAACAGCCACTGTGTCTGATTTTGTTCACCATATTTCTTTCATATCTAGCACAGTTGCCAGATAATATAGCAGATGTACAGAAACTATTGCTTGAATCAATGAATGTTGAACAATAAAAATGACCAAAAAAGTATTGCTTATTGCTGTATAACAAATTACTCTAAAACATAGTAGCTTTAAATGACAAGAATCATTTATTACCTCTCATAATTTCTGCAAGTCAGGAATTTGATGGTGGCTTACTGAGTACCCTTCATGAGGGTGTAGTCAGAGGTCAGAGGGGCTACCGTCATCTGAAGGCTAGTCTGAGGTCAGAGTTCTCCTTCCAAAGTGGCTCCCTGACAAGGCTGGAATTTCCTGCTGGTTCTTGGAAAGGAGCCTCAGTTCTTCTCCATGTGGTCCTCTCCATAGGGTTTCTTGGGTGTCCTCATGACATGGCAGCTGGCTCCCACCAGTGAAGAATATCCACATCTGCAATTTATGGCCTAACATTGGAAGTCACCTACAGTCACATATGCTGCCTTCTGTAGGTCACACAGGTCAGCTCTGATTCGCTGTAGGACTACATGGAGGCACAAATAGCAAGAGGCAGGGCGCACCTGGGGGACTCAGTCAGTTAAGTGGCTGACTCTGATTTCAGCTCAGATCATGATGTCACGGTTTGTGAGTTTCCAGTCCTGATCAGGCTCCACGCTGACAATGTGGGATTCCCTCTCTCTCTCTCTCTCCCTCTGCCCGTCCCCTGCTCTCTCCCTCTCAAAATAAATAAAAAAAACTTTTAAAAACATGACTAGCAGGAGGCATGGATCACTGTGAGCCCTCTCAGAGGCTGGCTACCGCAAACACCTCTGTTTAACTCTGGGACGTTTGGACCCCTGATGTATGAAACATTTATACAGAGAAAGCAGGGCAGCACTCCCTGAAGTTTCTCTGCCTCTCCTAGATCTATTCTTTGTTTCCCAATTCAGAAATTCAAATGAAAGTCTCAAAAAGTGACCTTCCCTTAGTACAGACTTAATTAACAAGTTACTGCTCCCCAAAAATCTCTGCCCCTTCACGTGTCTAGGAGGTCACATTCATTTTCCTATGCTATCACTTATCGACTGCTTCATAACAAATCACCACAAAGCTCAGAGGCCTAAAACAACACACATTTGTCACCTCACAGTTGCTCTGGGTCAAGAATCGGGGCACAACTCATCGGCATCCTCTGGCCCAGGGTCTCCCTCAGGGCTACGATCAAGGTACAGAGCTAGGCGCCACCCTCGTCTCAGGTGAAGGGTAAGGCTGGATCACTTTTGCACTGGTGCTTAGACCAAGGACCTCAGTGACTCACTGGCTGTTGCCCAGAAGCTACCCTCTTGGCTACTTGGGCCTCTCAGTATTGTATCTCACATGACCTTGGACTTCATCAAAGTGAGCGAGAGAAAGTGAGAGATTGTTAGTAAGATGGAAGTCAGCCTTTTTAATTTTTTTTAAAAATGTTTTTTATTTATTTCTAGGAGAGAGAGAGAGACAGCATGAGCAGGGGAGGGTCAGAGAGAGAGGGAGACACAGAATTGGAAACAGGCTCCAGGCTCTGAGCTGTCAGCACAGAGCCCGACGCGGGGCTCGAACCCACGAATCATGAGATCATGACCTAAGCGAAAGTCGGACGCTTAACCGACTAAGCCATCCAGGAGCCCCCGGAAGTCAGCCTTTTATTGCCTAATCTTGGAAGTAACATGCCATCACTTTTGAAGTAACATCCCCACTCTCTTTTTTTTTTCCTCTTTTTTAAGTGTTTTTAGTGTTTTAAGTGTTTAGTTTATGTATTCATTTTATTTTTAAATTTTTTCTTTTTTTCTTTTTTCTTTTTTTTCTTCTTCTATTTGCTGGATTCTCTTCATTACAAGCAAAGCAGTAGGTCTAGTCTACATTCAAGGAGAGGGGATTACACAAGGGTAGGAATACAAGGAAGCTGGGATCACCAAGGGCCATGGCCGGCCTCCTACACCCACTAACCTCCCTGAGTTAAGGAGTGACTCTCTGCTCAGCCAGAGACTTCCATTTCACATTCTATCCCAGTTTTACCCTTTCTCTCCCCTTTGGGACCGACTCTTTGGAGAGCTTAACCTAGAATTTCTGGAAGCAGTCATGGGAAAAGTTCTCTATATTCTCACCAGTTTCAAGAATTTGTCTCTCTCTCTTTATTTTTAAAGAATAAACAGAAAACTCTATAGTTTTTCTGATTTCAAAAGTAATATGGGGGCTCCTGGGTGGCTCAGTCAGTTACGTGTCTGACTTCAGCTCAGGTCATGATCTCACAGTTCATGGGTTCAAGCCCCACGCTGGGCTCTGTGCTGACAGCTCAGAGCCTGGAGCCTGCTTTGGATTCTGTGTCTCCCTCTCTCTCTGCTCCTGCCTGGCTCATGCTCTGTCTCTCTCTCTCTCTCTCTCTCTCTCTCTTAAGAATAAAATAAACATTAAAAATTTTTTTTAAAATGTAATATGAGCTTGGGGTGCCTGACTGGCTCAGTCAGTAGAGTATGCAACTCTTGATTTTGGGGTTGTAAGTTCAAGCCCCACATGTGGTGTGGAATTTACTTAAAATTAAAAATTAAAAAAAAATTTAAGTAATACAAGCTTATTGTAAGATTCCAGCAATATCAAAATACAAAAACTATAAATAAATTTCCCTAGCCTTCCTCTTGTATCCCAGAGAAAAGCCAATGTTAATACTGTGGTATACACTTCTTTCCCTTTTTCCAATATATGTGCCCATATCATATTTTTTAAGAAATTTTTTAAGTTTATGTATTTATTTTGAGGGAGAAAGAGCATGTGCATGAGCAGGGGAGGGATGGGATGGGGGTAGGGTAGAGAGAATCCCAAGCAGGTTCTATGCTATCAGCATGAGGCCAGACATGGGGCTTGAACTCACAAACCATGAGATCATGACCACGAACCAAGAGATCATGACCTGGGCCGAAATCACAAGCCGGAGGCTCAACTGACTGAGCCACAAACATGCCCTGCTAATATCATATTCTTATTAATTTTCCAAGAAGGCATCAAACTCCTCTTTAGGTTCTTGATTTGCTTTGTATTGTTTTGCTTAACAGGGTAGCTTGGCCATCGTTTAGTCTCAGCACGTATAGATCAACTTCATTCTATTCCTATACACATATATCATAATCTTCATCATTTCCTTATTGGAGGTCAGTTAGATTTTTTTAAAAAGTCTTGCCCATTGTCAACACAGCCACAGGGTGCATATGCGTGTATATGGTAAGAAGTGTATTTGCACGTTTGCATATTTCAGCAGCACAGGTGTCTAGAAGCAGAATGCTGAATCAAAGGGTATTACAAGCATGTTACAAAACGTTCCTCAGAAAGGTTGTGCCAGTTTCAACCTTTCCATAATTGATGGTATTTTTCAGAGGAAAGTCCCTGGAGGAACTGGGCTATTGGCTTTTGAGAGGGTCCAAGACCCTGTTAATTGTGGATAGAGCTCAAAAGCAGTAGAGGGGAAATTTCTTCCATGAAAGGCCAAGGCTGCAGTCAAAAGACCTCAGATTCCTCATTCTCAGCTGATTCTGGTTCTGATTTTGCATCATGTCTCTGTGCTAGTACTTGACCGAGATGAAGCTGTGTGGGCCTCACCCACGGAGCTGAGCCCACCTCACAGGCTGGGTGATCCTGAGATGTCCCCACAAGAGCCATCTCCTCATCTGGAGCAGACACTCATGTGAGTGATACATCCACCCACACTCCCATCCGAGACTCGGCACAGGAAACCTGGAAACGGGGGGGGGGGGGGGGGCGGCCGCTGGCCCTCTGGCTCTGAAAGGTTCCATGAATAAGCCTTTCTGAGCCAACAATCTGAGCTGGGGTAGAAGCAGCAGAATTCAAAAGCCAGAAACCCCTATACGTGGCCGATACCCAAAGTCAGACCATTTTGTGTGCAAATTCAGGCTCTATTTCTCCTAGCTGCAAGGCTGCACTCATGACCTCCCATAAAAAGGAACCTCTCAAGGGACGACAGCGTGTGTGTACGACTCAGGTAACAGTTCACTGAGCTGTACACTTGTTATGTGTGCATTTTACGGCATGCAAATTATACTTCAAGAGAGAAAGGAGGGAAGGGGACATCATAAAAAAAGAAAGGAAAAAAGGGAAGAGAAGGGAAAGGAGAGGTAGTAGGGGACAGGGTCCCGTAATGCGTCCTGTCCACCCGCGCAAGCACACCTCTCAGGATGCCGGGAGAACAAAGGATTTGTGGACCTCTGTCTGCATCCCCGCCTGTACTAAGTGAGCTGCCAGTGCTGGCCCAGAGCCCTTTGCCCAACAATGGTGCCTCTACTGTTAATAGTTAATAGTATATATAAGAGATAGAGTAACAGAGAAAGAGCATCTTCACAATAACAACATGTGCTGATGTACGATTGTGAGGGATTCATGGATGATTCCTCTCCTCACCCTCCCTTCTATTTGGTGACCTTTCCCTCATTCCTATGGAGAAACAAGGGGCTGCCATCTGTCTCATAGTACTCATAGTAGGCTTAGCATGGCGGAGCCAGAGAAGAGAGCATGGATGGTTGGCTTTTAAATCCAAAAGGAATAATCCTTATGGAACGCTGAAAGGTAGATGAAGGGATGGGGAATGTTGGCCAAGCCAGTCTCCTGCACTCTCCACCCACTTGGTCCAGCCGCCATTTTCCCTGCTGCCCCCTCCCCGCCCCTGAGAAGATATTCAAGGTGGAAGGACTGGCCAGATGGGGCCTCATGGCAGAGGCCTTAAAGGCCATGGTCTCTCAGACACAGTTAGTGTCAAAGGAAGAAAGTAAATAAATAACAGGCTCCCCAGGAAAGTTTGGGATTTTCAGAGGAGGGGGCTGGAGTGGGTTTAAATCTGAAGTGTCTGAGTACGCCTGGAACTCAGGAAGCCTGTTTTCTGCTACCAGGAGAAAAAGAGAACTAAAAATATGGAGTTTGAAAAAAAATGTAGACTTCTTTTTTTTTTTTTTTTGCACATCTGTATTAGTGGGAAAATGCCCATTTGCCACAAAAGCACAATTGTTTCGAATGGATGTTTCTGCCTGTGTTCTGCATCTCTCTTATCACAAAGACACATTTGCCAAGCCTAGAAATCACACATGTGTCCTAACTGGGGCAGCTATGAAAAGAAAAAGAGAGAGAGAGAGAGAGAAAGTTATGGCTCGCCTCCTGTCATCAGGAGATTTTCATCCAGAGTGTCGGCTCAGACACTGAATGGGAAAATAGAAGGCACTAGATTTCCCCTCGACCTTTGCCAAGAAAGAAAATGGTTTCCCAGGCCCATGTGCCCAGGCCTGCCCTAATTTGTTTCCTAAATTAGGAAAAGAAAACCACATGACGAGACTCATTTCACAGCCATTTGTACTTCCTCACCCCTGACTGTGACTCAGCAGACACCCAGGGACTGGATGAGGGAGAGAAGGTCCAGTTTGTTTAACCAGTACACCTGACAGCCTGCATGGTGCAAGCCAAAAAGAGATGCTGTGAATAAGGCTTCCTCAAGCCTGGACCCACTACCTGGACACCGAGACCCCTTCTCTCCCTCCACCCCCCCCACTCCCAGCCTACCTCTGGCCTCCCCCCGGAAGGGGAAAGTCCCCCTTGTTCCCCTTGGACTTACATGGCTCAGTTCTAACAGCTGAACTCTGGGATCAGTTGGCCAAAGGTTGTTTGGTTGTTGGTGTCATTTTTTCAAGGTCACAGAATGCAAATGAATGTAAGACTCTATGGTTTTAGCTTCCCACATGGGTGCTTGGGGAACGGAAACATGGAGTAATCAGTTGAGGTGCAGAAACCCCAACTTGGGTGCTTAAATGGTTGGGAAATAGTTTCTAAAGCAAGAGCAATAATGATAACCAATCAAATTCTGGCTCCGGATTTAGCAAACTGGACCCAGAAGAGTGGTTTGAGGTCTAGACAGGTGTTGGAATTTCACACATTATAAGAGGCACTGAAAATCTTATTGAAAACCAGGTGGCTGAAAGCGAGCCAAAAAAGAAAAAGGAATCCCTTTGGTTCACTGAAGATGGCACATTGGAACAGCCAATCTGCGGGAACACTTTAATTTGGAAAGAAGGCAGAATTAATTTGAGTATATGTGTTCAAAGTCCTAAGAATTTAAGCATAAGCCTTTTTCATCTTCTGGAAATGGTGTCTGGCCCACACAATGTAGAGCTTACTTTCCTTGGGCCCAGGGTTGGCCGTGATTGTCTTACCCTAGTTCTTCTTCTTCTTCTTTTTTTTTTTTTTAATTTTTATTTATTTCTAGGAGAGAGAGAGAGAGAGACAGCGTGAGCAGGGGAGGGTCAGAGAGAGAGGAAGTCACAGACTCTGAAACAGGCTCCAGGCTCTGAGCTGGCAGTCAGCACAGAGCCCGACGCGGGGCTCGAACCCACGAACCGCGAGATCACGACCTGAGCGAAAGTCGGAAGCTTAACCAACTAAGCCACCCAGGCGCCCCACCCTAGTTCTTCTTCTTGTCTCCAACCACGTGTAATCTTCTTCAGAGCAAAGATCTTGACCTGGTCTTTGTTTACAAGGCCACCACAGTCTGCAGACTGGGGCTTTGCAGTTATGTGAGGACTTAACGAAGTTTGACACCAACGCTTCCTTCTCCCAAGTAAAACAACAAGTATGAAGGAAGACTGGTAAGAAAATGATGATAATCGTTTAGAACACCGTGATCTCCAAGTTACAGCTTTATGACCTTTTGCCCTAACAGAACGAAAGGGGGTTGCTGGACCCTGAATTGCCAGATTTAAAATGCGAACGTTTCACAGCATCAACTGACAATAACAAGGAGCCAATTTATTTTCATCATTTTCCTAGAATTGAGCAGAAAGCCTCTGATTTTTAAAGCTACTTCATGGTCAACTAAACACATCTTTTGTTCCTCAGAACTCTGTCTTGGGGGTGGGGGTAGGAAGCCTTCTGCAAAACGACACTTCCTGTTTGTGGACTGTTTGTTGGGTGCTCTGCCTCAGGCCTGGGAAGTGGGGCCCTGGTGAGTTTCTGGGTTGATAGAGAGCCTCGAGCAGAATCCAGACTAAGCAGTTTTCTGAGGAGTCTCTGTTCCACGCTGGCAAACAGCTCACTGGAGCATCAGCAGATAACATGGATTTTTCCAGAATTAAAATGAAAGCCCCAGGGAGCAAGAATTCACCTGCTTCTTCCCTGGGCATAGAAGTGCCTTCGTTCTCCACGTGACATTGGCTAATGGCTTCAGCTGTCCTATACTTGCAGTTTCACAAATCAGCTCAGGAAGGCTAGGGCTCCCCAAATCCTGATCCCACCAGCGGGGGCCCTGTGCTCCCCTGCCCACCTTTCTGCCAAGGTGCCCCAGCCTGAGCCGGAGAAGAATTCTGGGACTTCTTGGGGTGGCCCTGTGGCATTCGAGAAGTTACCTGAGCCCGGGGCAAGGATGAAGGGGATGCAGGCTGAGCTCTTCGGCAGACACCAGCTCCACAACTGGCCAAAAGACAGCTTATTTAAAGTTTACCTATTTATTTTGAGAGAGAGTCAGCAGGGGAGGCGGAGAGAGTGGGGGAGAGGGAGAATCCCAAGCAGGCTCCACAGGGTCAGCGCAGAGCCTGAAGTGGGGCTCGAACTCACAAATCGTGAGAGCATGACCTGAGCTGAAATCAAGAGTTGGATGCTTAACCACTGAGCCACCCAGGTGCCCTTCAGCCCTTTTTTTTTTTTTTAGGTTCTGGTTGTTTTTATATTTTCATATTTATTTACTTTTATAGGAACTTTGTTCGAGGTCACAGGGTGAGGAAACATTTCCAGTTTATTTAAGCTTTTACAAAGTTAGGAGGGTCAAGCTGTGAGCAGAAGGCCCTGGCCCACCCTTGTGCTGATGGAAGCCCCCACCTCTCCAGCCCAACCCCTGCGTCCTCCACTGCTGGGGTCTGGCCTTACTCCCGTCTGCCCTCAGTCCCTTCCGGCCCAGCTCTTTCTTACAGAGCTTGCTTCTCTCATAATGATGAGTTTCATACCAAGGAGACTCCATTTTTGATGGCCTAACAGATGACTTCAAAGCAAGAAGTGACAGCTTTTATACCCATGTCAGTGAAGAGGCTTGAGCCTATCAGATCATGGGCGGGGATTTTAGGAGACCTCTAAATGTCAAATCACTCCCTGCCTCAAAGCAGAATGGCACCACTCCTAAAACCAAAGGTCTGTGCTTTTGTTTTTTAATTAAAAAAAAAAAGTTTACAGCTGAAAATCTTTGATGCTCTTTGGATTCTGGGAAAGAAAAAAAAATTGCCAAAGTGTAACCAGAATAGGTGAAATGCTTCCAAGGTGGCAATTTCCCTTTCCCTCTTCTTTACGGAGCATACACTGTCTCTGGAGACAGCAGACACGGCGTTTAATACTGATCATCTATGTGCTCTGTAACCTTGAACATGTCATCTAAGCTCAACCCAGCTCCTTTTATGATCAGCGGGTATTTGTAAGGAGTAAATGAAATGATGTACATCAAATGTGTAAAGCTTTCTTGGTTCACAGAAAGAGCTCCGTAGAGAGGAACTGATGTTATAGGTAGTAGCCAGCGAGCCTCCCTTTCCCTCAGGGATCCCCACCCTCTGCGACTACAGCAATTACATCCACAACTGTCCTCAGGGTGAAGCTTGCAAAATATGGACTTGAGCCCATCTTGGGAGAGCCACAGTGGCAAATAGCAACACTGGGAAGGAGAGGTGGTAGGAGAAGGGGCCAGGTGGGTCCTGCTACTTTTTGATGAAGGTCTGAGCACTCAATACTCCCAGCTGGTCATGGGTTTCAGCTCTCTGTTCCTGAACCTTCTCTAAGATAGAGCGGGAATCCAGGTGGACCCTCTCTACTTCTCATTTATGTTCACTTACTAGGGGAGGACTTTCGCTGGTTTGTTGCACGTTATTTCTCTTCCACATCCTTTGGGACCCGTCCACCAACCAAACTTTGTGTTCAGTGGAGAGGAAGTGCGTGTGGAAAAGGTCTGGAAACCATTTGCCTCAGCTCTCTGCCCCTGGCCGCCCCTGGCCACGACCTGAGTCTCTGCTCCCTGACACCAGCCCCTTCTCAGGGATCCCAGCCATTTCATGGCTTATTTGGTGGATTTTGTGGAAATGAGTTGGAGCTTAGCCTAATTTAGCTGTCAGTTTTGTTCAGGAAGAAGACAGCTAGAGCTTACACAGAAGGAGAAGAAAAAGCATTTCGTCAGTGGAAAGGTGTTACTACAGATTGGCCAACGTTTCAGAAAGCCCGCTGAACCTGCATGGGGTTCGAGACCAGTGCAAGGAAGACACAGAGGTGAAGGGAGGAGGGCTGCAGTCCAGAGACCCTCGCTCCTCTCCCTATAATACTCCCACCTGTTCAGAACACCACACCCACTACATGTGGGGCTCCGCTTCTTCTTTTTCTTTCTTTCTTTCTTTTTTTTTTTTATTTGAGAAAGAGAGAGAGCAGCAGCTGGAGACACCATGGACTCCTTTATCTTTGATCCCTCCTCAACTTGATCTCCATGTCCAAGACCACATCATCTTTGGCATTTCTTCACACACTTCCTCTTTTCCTGCAGCTGCCTTACCATGATTATTTCTGCCTGTAACACTGCAATAACTTCCTAATACATTTCCCTGCCCTGCTAGGAACCACATCTTCAGCCTACAAAACGCCATATTTCCCCATCTTCCTTCCAGAATTCTGTGCCCCAATGGATAGGGATGGAAGGAGAGAGCAAGAGAGTCCAGAAGGCCCATGGCTGTAAGGAATAGACGTCTCATCTACAGCTTGTAAACAGACAATCCAAAGAGGGAGAGAAGGAAGTATGGAAAACTCTGTTTGGTGGAAAATTGCAATACAGTCTAAAGCAGGAAGTCCTTTTACACAAAAGTGTAAAAGGGAACTTCCATAGCAACAACCTTGGACAGAGGGTCATGAATGCTTCGGCTTTTAATTGCATCTCAGTGTAATAAACTATTCTGCAGAGATTTTATGTGCTAGCAGTTCTAAGGGGGAAATGGCTACAGAGCCAAGAGCAGGCAGATCAGAGGCTGAGAGAAAATTGCTCAGAGCTTGGACAGAGGTGGAATCAAGTATGCAAGGGTCCGGCTGAGGAGGTGGTGCCCAGCATGCTCTGAGACTTTTGCTCAGATCAGCCTGGAGTAGGAGGGTGGGAATGCCAGAACAGAGGATCAGCACCCCACAAAGCAAACAAAGACTGTTCAGTCTTCTGTCATAAATTTGGAAATCCGAAAGCACCCGCTGCATTCTAGCAGCTGCTTGGCACTTGCATATGGCATTCCATTTCAGTCTCGGGACAAATCAGCAAGTTAGACCTTGTTCTTCTAACCATCGTGCAGAGGAGGAAGTAGAGGCTCTTGAAACTAGAGTGATTTGTGAAAGTTTGCTTAGACCCAGGATTTGGATCCAGGACTTCTGACTCCATAATGTCTTCTTGGTTACAACACAGGATGACAGAGGGCCTCAGGTGGTTAAGTGCTTCCATGGAACTCAGGGGCATGCATGGGGACAGAAGTTACTGAGCCACCTCCAAATCCTGACACTTACCAGCCAAGGTTCCCTGGAAAACTGGGGAGAACTTGGAACTAAGCTTCCAAAGGTTCTCCCCCAGAGTGATGCTAGGCACGTCCTCAGTCTGAGGAAGTCAATGATAGATACAGAACTATGACAGAAGGGGTCTGCAGAGGTGCTCCAGGCCACAACAGGCGGCCCAGTTAGCCTCATAGATGGTGCCAATGGAGGGGGTTTTCAGGAGCAATATAAGACAGCATAACACTAAAAAGGAGGAGACCCTGCATGCCTGACCTTATATACAGGACAGGTTACAGAATTTGCAGAACTTTGTGCAAAATGAAAATGAGAACTCTTGTTCAGCATTATTAAGAATTTCAAAATGGTAGGGGCGATGTAGGTGGCTCAGTTGATTGAGCGTCAGACTTTGGCTCAGATCATGATCTCATGGTTTGTGGGTTCAAGCCCACATCAGGCTCTTTGCTGTCAGCACAGAACCTGCTTCAGATCCTCTGTCCCCCTCTCTCTCTGCCCCTCCCCAGCTTGCACTTTCTCTCTCAAACATAAATAAGTATTAAAAAAAAAAAAAGAATTTCAAAATGGTGGCAGAGAGAACTAAAATCAACATGGGGATCTTCTTAGCCTGGGGCTTCTAAGCTGCCATTATAGGTTTTTTGTCTGTCTGTTTGTTTGTTTGTCTAGAAGAGGAGCATTGAAAGGGAGAGGTGCTAAGCAGAAGATTCTGACTTCTCTATCTTCCCCCCAATTCACTCCACATAGCTGCATTGTAATAGACACCGTGTACCACGTAAGTACTACGTTCCACACACGTGACTGTATTATTACTATATTATTACTGTATTTTTACTTCAACCTTCCCACATGGAAAATATGAGGACTCAAGAGACTGTAAGACCCACAGCTACCTGGAGGAAAGTCAATACTCAAACCCAGGTTTTTGAGCTGCAAACCTCTCCCCTCTTCTACACTTTGTCTCCCCCTTCAAGCCCCACATAAAATGGAGATTTTAGGAGCTTCAAGATCGGAAGATGGAAGTTCCTACTAGGTCAGCATTTCTCAAATATATATATATACACATATATACATGTGTACATATATACATGTATGTTACATGTATGTTAACATAGTATATACACATGGATACATATATATATAAAACTTCCAAATTTTTAGTGATATTTTCAATTCAGCTATGTTGTAATAGGTGAATTGTATGTTTCTTTCATTAATTTACTTAAAAATTATAGTGCCTGGGTGGTTCTGTCGGTTAAGCATCAGACTTTTTGGCTCAGGTCACAATCTCATGGTTTGTGAGTTTAAGCCCCGCAAAGGGCTCTTTGCTGTCAGCATAAAGTTTGTTTTGGATCCTCTGTCTCCCTCTCTCTCTGTTCCTCTCCAGGTGCTCTCTCTCTCTCTCTCTCAAAAATAAATAAACATTAAAACATTTTTTTAATTTTTTAGCCTCATTATATAGTAACTGTGAAATTGGGTTTGGTGTACTAACTACACATTTTTTCTTTTTTTTTAATATTTTATTTATTTCTGAGAGAGAAAGAGAGAGAGCATGAGCAGGGGAGGGTCAGAGTGAGAGGGAGATATAGAATCTGAAACAGGCTCCAGGCTCTGAGCTGTCAGTCAGCACAGAGCCCAATGCGGGGCTCAAACCCACGAACCATGAGATCATGGCCTGAGCCGAAGTCAGACGCTTAACCAACTGAGCCACCCAGGCGCCCCACTACACATTTTTGTCTAATACACATTAAAATAAAAAACACTCCCACGTATTCCACTGCTATCAACTTATCTTATGAATATGTTCACAGAAGTGTGAAAGGGCATATATATAAAAACATTCATTGTGACATTGTTATGATAGCATATAATTGGGAACAACCTTCAATAGAAAACTGGTTATATGGAGAGAAAGTACACAGCCATAAACAAAGAAGGAGGAAGCTCTCCAGGCCCTGATAAGGAACTGTTGTTAAGAGAAAGACCAAAGTGCAGAACCAGAACCGTATATCGAATGGTATGTGCGGAAAAGGGGAGGAGGGCTACACCTGTATATGCCTAAAATCTCTTTTGAGAGAAGAATGCCAGTAAACTAATATAAGTGGTTCATATTGGGTAGGAAGAGTCTGGCCATGATGGGAAGAAAATTTTCCATATTTGTTCATTTTGAACCATGTGAATGTCTTATTTATCCAAAAACTTAAGTGAATTAAAATAATACAATTATTATAGTAGAAATGTTTATCTACATACTGCCTAAAATCACCATGTAAGCCATTGATGACATGTGTCCTTATTTGGTAAAATACTGTTCTGATGGGTTCCACTCTGCACCCGAGTGCTCACATACCTGGGTGTGCACTGTCAAGCCTGGGAAAGTCTTGGACAAGGCAGGCCAACCCTAGTGCTAAGAAGTAAGTAGTAAAATCCTATCATTAAGAAAGGCTCTTTAGACTTATGATCTGTTAATGAGGTCCATGTTGCTACTGTCCTGAAGCCCAGGAGAGATTCTGAGCCCCAGAGAAAAGGGATGTGTCCCTTTGTGAAGAATGAGCCATGTCTGCTTTGACAGTTGAGCTGTGACCAGATGAGAAAAGGGACTGAAATAAGGACCTTTCAGACAACCTTTCATCTCAGCCAGGGGTTTTGGGGAAGGAGATGTAAACACCAGCCAGATCGGGATGGGAGACCTAGATGACAGACAATGAGCACTGTGGGTAGAAGATGCATGCAAGTATGTTCTAAGTTAGAAAGTTGGTGTCAGTCTCCTGTGATGATCAACAGAGAGATTACTCAGGGCTCAGTGTAAGCAGTTGAGTCAAGAGCCATCTGACTGCACTTCTGTGTCTGGTTGCACTTTTGTTAATGCAGCCTTACTATTGCACATAATTCTGTTGACTCCTATTGAACTTAGTCAACCCAAATGGTTAGGGTTCTTCTAAGATATTGCTCCTTTTTTAAAATTTTTAAATGTTTATTTATTTTATTTTTGAGAGAAAAAGAGAAACAGAGCATGAGCAAGGGAGGGGCAAAGAGAAAGGGAGACACAGAGCTCAAAGTGGGCTCCAGGCTCCACACTGTCAGCGCAGAGCCTGATGCGGGGCTTGAACTCACAAACTGTGAGCTGATGACCTGAGCCAAAGTCAGATGCTTAACCAACTGAGCCACCTAGGTGCCCCTCCAAAACATTGTTCTTAAGCATTGTCTTATTCCCATCTTTGGACAGTTAAGTTCTTAAACTCAGGAGTAAATCTTTACATTTATCCCTATCAAATTTCAACATGGAATTTTTGTGAACTAGTGTGAGTCAGGCAATATTTTAGTTCTGATAATGTTATTGTACATGATGACTCTCTCCAAGGTTTGAGTCATTCACAAATCTGATCCAAGTTTATTAAAAGATTAAAGGCAAAAGTTGACACTGATAGTTCAAGAAGGGTCTATGAACATAATATTTGGCCAACTAAATCATGTAAATTGTTATGTCGTAGGGATATCTTGGCCAAATATAGTTCTGATATTTGTATAAGGCACTTTCCCACCAATCAGGAAAGTCTTCTCAAAAAAGGAAGAGTTTCCTTTCACCTGACTTGCTCTTAGTAAACTCAAGCTAGTCCTTAAAGGTCTCAGCTCCTTTTTTGTTTTTAAGTGCCTCTGTTTAATAATCTATATTTTAGAATTCTTCATAGCAATCCACTGACACACCTTTGATGTTTTTAGAATTTAGGCCTTTTGGAAATCTAGAATCACACTTACCCATCCATCCTGACTTTCTAGCCCAGTCTTCACCATGCTTCAGTTAGTGACAAGATTTTTAGGAATCATACTTGCAAAACTTTTCTGTTCCTGGGATTTAGTGAATCTAGACTTGATAACAGAAATGTCTGTAAGCAGCTATCAGCTTTCTCACCATCCTCTGCCTGGGTCTTCATTCTCTGTGTAACTCAGGAGCGAAGTAGGGGCTGAGGAGTTCAGCTTTCTCTTTGACATTTGTTGATGTGACGCCATCTGCACCAAGCAGTGACCCTCCCCGCTCTTCCTCAGACACTAAGGAGCTCTTTGTGTTGTCCCTTGTATTTTCCTGCAGACTCAGCTCACCCCGGGTTTCTACTTCCCCTGTACTCTGCCTTTGATCTTTCTGCCCAGCACTGGATTCTTCCTCAGCCAAGAGCCATGTCGTCTATCACCTGTGCATGTCCAGCCTCTTAGAGCATTCCCAGGGGAGTCCCAGAGCCTCTCCATTTCTTTCATCATTGGGATCCCTGATTGCTATGTGGTTATGTTTGTTGCTGAGAATCTTCCATCTCTCATTAGCAATTGATTGTTTTCAAGTCTTGGGCCAGTGGTGCACGTCTGGTGCACGTTTTTCATTTTTTATTCACCAAATCTCCCCCCTCTTTTTTTTTTTTTTTTTTTTTGGCATACAACAAAACTACAGCAAACTGAAGCAAACACTGAAACTTATTATAAAAGTCTATAAATGTCTCCTAGAGGCTAAGAGCAAGAATCTGAATGGAGCTCAGGAAATCCTGGAATCAGGGGCTAGAAAGCCACTGAGAGATAGGGTTTCACTATCTCTGCCTTTTGTCTCTGAGTCTCACTGGGCATCTGCTTCATTCTGTTTCTGTGCAGACTGGCTTTCTTTGCTTTCCTGGACCTCATGCCAGAACATCACAGAACCACAGCTCCCAAGTTTATATGTCATGTTTCTGGCTCCTCAAAGAGAAGAGCCTGTTGTCTCTCAGTCCTGAATACCATTCACAGGAGGCAAGGCTTAATGGGTCTAGCCTGTTAGCCACCACAGTCCAACCAGCCAGGAATCATGCTGTTCAGGGGTGCCTGGGTGGCTTAGTTGGTTGAGCATCTGACTGTTGATTTGGGGTCAGGTCAAGATCTCCTGGTCGTGAGATCAAGTCCCACATTGGGTTCCACGCTGGGAGCTCTGTGCTGGGGCCTCTGCACTGGGGTCTCTGAGCTGGGCTTGGAGCCTGCTTGGGATTCTCTCTTTCCTTCTCCCTCTGCCCCACCTCCATTCATGCTCTCTCAGAAGGAAGGAAGGAAGGAAGGGAGGGAGGGAGGGAGGGAGGGAGAGGGAGAGAGAGAGAGAGAGAGAGAGAGAGAAAGAAAGAAAGAAAGAAAGAAAGAAAGAAAGAAAGAAAGAAAGAAAGAAAGAAAGAAAGAAAGAGATCGTGCTGTTCAAACATGGCCACAGGACCTACTCTCTGCTATGGATTAGACAGGCAATTCCTAGAGAAGTAGGGAGAGGAACACAACCTAATAAGTATCTACTCTTTACTCACATACTCATTCAACAAATATTTATCATATGTCTAGACACTACTTTAGCTGTTAGGGACACTACAGGGAAAGCAAAAGAAAATCTTTAAAAATTCTATTCCACTAAATGTGACGTACATTTCTAACTCTCAGCACACTCCCCTTTTTTGTATTATGAATGGTCCATTTCTACTCCTTCTATATCAGTAACTGTCTTGTTTAGAGCAGCATTTTCCCTTAGATATCCATTGAGTTAGAATCTGCATACTTGAGGGAAATATGCTAAAGAAACACATAAATGAATTATGCAAATACCTGATCCACCTAAAGAGAAAGACCCATGGAGTATTGAGCCAAGGAAGTGAACCCCTGCACACTTGGTGGATGGGGGCTATAAGGAGAAGACACAGGATTGAAAAGGCCAATTGCATCCAAAAAAAGAAAGTTACAAGATGTACAGAACCAGAATCAAACCAGATCAGCCATAATTTAAAAAAACCCTTTAGATCAGCACTTACTAAGCTTTTAATGTAAGACATTATGTTCTAGGTTCTGTAGGAAATGTAATGAAATAGAAAGCAAACTTCATGCCTCAAATAGCTTAGAGTTAGCTGAATAGGTAAGGTAAAAAAATAGATAATGTAGGGGCACCTGGATGGCTCAGTCAATTGAGCATCTGACTTTGGCTCAGATCATGATCTCATGTTTCACGGGTTCAAGCCCCACATTGGGCTCTGTGCGGACAGCTCAGAGCCTGGAGTCTGCTTCAGGCTCTGTGTTTCCCTCTCTCTCCCCCCTCCCTCACTCATGCTCTGTCTTTCTCTCTCTTTCTCAAAAAATAAACATTAAAAAATTAAAAAATAAGAAAACAGATAATGTAATAAAGAGTGCTTATGTTTTGGAATTCGATTATATATACTCTAGGAATTCAGAAAAAAATGAAAATTACCATGAATAACTTAGGTCAAGGAAAGCTTCATGTAGGAGATTAATTTAAGATGGGCCTTTAAGGATGGCAGGATTCATATGTGCAAAAAAAGTCAAAGAACAAATTTATAGTGAGGATCCAGTATATTAACTTGTTCAACTCAGGATTCAGAGCCTCAATTATTATGTGTTCATTCACTCATTCATCAAACTTTTACTGATTGCCTGCTTAAAGAGGTGCTAGAAATTATATGTATAAAGGGTACAAAGATGAAAATGATTCTCATCTCTAAGTGTGCTTATGTGAAGTTTCTTTATTAGAAGAGCCATTATACATGCCCTTATTTTGATGATAGGATGGATATATGTAACCAACCTAACTAAATCATTACAGTGACTTTAAAAGCACCTTCCACAGCATGGTATTTAGCATATATTTTAAGAATCTATCGGGGCGCCTGGGTGGCTTAGTCGGTTAAGCGTCCGACTTTCGCTTAGGTCATGGTCTCGCGTTTCGTGGGTTCGAGCCCCGCGTCAGGCTCTGTGCTGACTGCCAGCTCAGAGCCTGGAGCCTGTTTCAGAGTCTGTATCTCCCTCTCTCTCTGACCCTCCCCTGCTCACGCTGTCTCTCTCTCTCTCTCTCTCCTAGAAATAAATAAAAATATTAAAAAAAAAAAGAATCTATCATGTGATAGTTACAGAAGATAGAGTGAAAAAATCAGACATAGGTCCTGTGCTCCTAGAGCTTACAATCTAGTTGGAAGACAGTCATTTAAACAAGAAATTACAATCACGTGTGGTTGAATACACACTAGGAGAAGTAGAGAATAACTAACCTATCTGGTGAGTCAGGTAAGAAAACCAGCACTCTAAGATGATCCCCAATGACCCTTGCCCTCGCGTAACTCCCTCCCCTTCAGTGGTCAGGACCTGTGACTTGCTTCTAACTCAAAGAATATGGCAAAGGTGAAGTGATTTTGAAGAGCTAATTAAGATTCCCAAATAGCTGACTTTAAATTGATCAAAAGAGAGAGCAAGAGAGAAAAAGACCCATGGAGTACTGAGCCAAGAAAGTACTAGAGCCATGGAGTACTGTCCAAGATGCAAACTGCATCCCTGGCTTTGTGGCTAGGTCACATTTAGTGGATGGGTGCTATGGGGAGAAGACGCAGGATCGAAAAGGCCAATTCCATTCAATTGGGCCTGTCCTAATCAGGCCCTTTACAAGAGGGTCTAGTTGTCAGTGACTCAATGAAGTAGAGATTCTCTTTCCATTTCCACCTTGAAGAAGTAAGTGTCATGTACATGAGAGAGTTTAGAAGAAAATCCTTCCCCAGTCAAGTCTTCAGATGAGAATGTAGCCCAGCCCCCACCTTGATCTCAGCTTCATGAGACCCTGAGCAGAGGACCCAGCTGACTCATGGCCACGTTCCACACACATGAAAACACACAGAGTAAATGTGTGTTATTTTAAGCTGTTACATTTGTGGTAATTTGTTATGCAACAATAGAAAACTAATATGATGGTAGATTAGATAGGACAACTTATGATGTGTTCCTGGAGAAAGAAAACTTTTCACACGTAGGCTTTCAACTAGCATTTCTGAACAATGGGACCCATGCTGGGTTTTCTGTATGCTCCCTGTGAAATCCAGGCCAAGTTTATATATAATATAAGCTTGAGTTCTCCCTGCCCACTACCTGAAAGTTTCCTGTGTGGTACTCAGTGTAAATATTCCCTATTAGAGTTAAGGTTATAGAAAGAATATACTTTTCCATACTGTTATGATTGTATCTCACTTTATACAAATAAGGTGACACTGACAAACTCTATAAAATTATATCTTTCAAATAGGATTCAATTTTCTTAGTTTTTGATTCATTTATCCAATTAGCAAAAGTCTATATAGCACCTACCACATGCCTAGATGTATACTAAGTGTGAATGGAGATGAAGGAAATTAAGACATGGTTCTACCCTTTGAAGAGCTTGAGAGAGAAGTCTGATGTAGTTTTTAAAAAAGTTAAAGAAGAATTAAACACTAAATGCTAAAAGTGGGGATGAGGAGGTAACTGCTGAGTGACAAAGAATAATGAGAAAATCTAGTAAGTTAGATTTCCCAGGCTTCTCCCTCAGAAAAGAAAGCACTGGGAATGTGCTGAACTTCACGCTGAAAGCATGCATTCAACATGAGTTTTGTGACCTGTCAGCCACTCGGACATAAACCCTGCTTATTCTGAATTTTGGAGTAATTTCAAAGATACTGGGCTGAAACTTTGTTATCCAAGCAATGTCTCGGCAAAATTTATTCAAGAAATAATGTTTACTGAACACCTACTATATCAAGTGCTGTGCTAGGAATGCGAATACAATGCTATATCTGTCAGAATCTGTTGTTATTGTTGTTGTTAAAGCTTTTATTTATTTAAGTAATCTATACACACAATGTAGGGCTTAAACTCACAACCCTGAGATCACGAGCCACACACTCTGTCTAAGCCAGCCAGGCTCCCCTCTATCAGAATATTTTAAACTAACAGAAAACCCCATTCAAATGGCTTACACAATAAATATATTATCTCACTAAACAAGAAGTCCCGAGGTAGGTCAGCTCTAAGATGGATTTTTTAGGAACTCACCAACATCACTAAAGATCCAGTTTTTTATTTAAGTTTTCCATTCTCCTTTGCTTAAGACTTGAGCTTGAACAGTCATAGCTGGCTCTCCTCATGGTGACAAGAAGGCTGCCACAGTCCAAAGTGCATCTTCACAGCACTGTCTAGGGGAGAAACAGCTACTGTTTCTTCCCATGTGTCTTCTTTTTTTTCACTAAAGAGGAAAAAAAGTCTTTCCCAGAAATCCTTCACCGACTTCCCCTGATGTCTTATTGACCAGAATTATATCTCAGGCTTGTGCCTAAACCAGTCAGAACTCACTCCCTGGGGCAGTACTTGGGGGCTTATCTTCCCTGGAGCACATGGCTTCAGGAGAGTGGAGACTCGAACAAGCGTGGGGCTCTACAGGACGGAGGAAGGGGAATGAAGAGTGGCTGCAAAGGCCATCTACTAACAGTATCCATAGCTGTTGTAATTAAGGATGGTAGTAATGACTGTGCTCTGGGCCCCAGAAACAACCTCACAGGTGATATGCGGTTACAGATTGGGACGACGCCGTAACAAGGGGCACCTGGCGGGCTCAGTCGGCAGAGGGGGCGACTCTTGATCTCAGGGTTGTGCGTTCAGGCCCCACGTTGGGTGTAGAGCTTACTTAAAAAAACAAACCAAACCCAAAAATACACCATGACCAGAGAGACCCGATGGCTGGGAGACACAGGGTGGTCACAGAGAGGCCACAGTCAAGAAAGGCCATTCAGAGGACATGAAAGATGAGTAGGGCCGAGCAGGCAGAGGGCCGGGGGAAGAACGTTCCTGGCAGAGGGATCAGGTGGCCTCTCTCCAGGACAGGGAAGAAATGGGACTGGGGGAGGGGAACGGAGGAGGGAAAATGGCACGGAGAGAGTGTGGGGCGGCCGGCAGGGGGTCCTCTCCGCAGCAGGAAGAGTATGGATTGTATTCTGAGAGCAACTTAAAGGCACTTGAAGGTCTCAACACAGGGGCGTGATGCGATCCCGATCCCGTGGCAGGAGTATCGCACAGAGTCGTGACACCGAGACTGTTCTTTCCGGGAAGCTACTTTATTCTTACCGGCTCTGCTCAGTTGGGTTTGTACCCAAAGAACTGAGCCCCGAACACCACGTGGAGTGGCTTTTTTAATATATATTTTTACTTCTTTGTCTCCCATATATGGTAACACACAAACATGTAGTCTGATTAAGTGGTCTCATGTTACAAGGTCGTGAGGGGTGTTGTCACGGATTCGTGTAGCCAGGTTGCCTTGAGGGCTCTTTTGTTTTTTTTTTTTGTCCTTAGGGAGGGGACCCTACCACAGTCCGACTTGTGGTTTCAAACACCAGACCAGCTGCAGTGGGGAGAATGGATGGAGGGGACCAGGAGCGGTGAGGAGGGACGGATGCTCTGCAACAATAGGGATGGAGGGACCGCGGGCCGAGCTGAGTGTGAACAGCACGGCTGGTGCTCTGGGCCGTCCCGGGCCCACCCCCTGGAGCTTACGGTCTGTTCGAGGGGCCAAGATGCATGTGCACACACATAACTCTTCTCTGGGGGAGAGTGATTAAGGGTCACGTGGGAGAAGGCGAGCTCACAGTTTGGGGGCTCGATTATTTCCAGGTGGCTTCTGAAGGCAGGTGATCTCTGAGCAGGTGTGATGCAAGGTGGGTCTGCAGGTGCAGACACGAGAGACAGCAGCTTGGGCCAAAGCAAAGAGGCAGGAAATGCAGACCGAGGGACGGAAACAAGTGAGGACTTTGTAGGGCTTTGTGAAGGGACAATGTGGAAAATAAGGCTAGGAAAGTCATGGGGGTCAGCTTCAGGAGAATTCTGTGTGGTGGACGAGCATAACAAAATCAAAAACTAAGGAACAACAAAAAAAGTTTAAATAAAATCTAGCTTAGCTGCAAAACCACGTGGTTTTCAGGGCACTGGGGTGGCTCAGTCGGTTAAGCATCTGACTTCCGCTCAGGTCATGATCTCGCACTTCATGAGTTTGAGCCCTGCGTCAGGGACTGTGCTGACAGCTCAGAGCCTGGAGCCTGCTACCAATTCTGTGTCTCCCTCTCTCTCCGCCCCTCCCCTCCCCCTTCTCAAAAATAAGTAAACATTAAAAAAAAATTTTTTTTTAACCACTTGGTTTTCCTAGGAAGAATCAACACACATGCTAATTGAGTTTTGATTATTCACTGGTTGCTGTCACAGTATCTTTCCCATATCACTGCCACCTGCCAGTTATTTGCCAGTGATTTCTAACTTCCTTTTGAGATATCCCTTCATTTATTGAGCATTGGTTCTGGGGGTCCTGGCAGGAGAAGACATGGTCCAGTTCACAGCAGATCTAATTGTTGAGCCGAAGAGGAAATAAATTGCAACAAATACAACCTAAGTGTTAGGGAAGAGGTGGTACAAAGGAGGGGAGGGCGCCTGGGTCATTCCGTCGGCTAAGCATCCACCTTCGGTTCAGGTCATGACCTCGAGCCCCGCTTAGAGCTCTGTACTGACAGCTGGGAGCCTGGATCCTGCTTTGGATTCTGTGTCTCCCTCTCCCTCTCCCTCTCTCTCTTAAAAATAAATAAACATTTAACAAAATTCAAAGGAGGGGGACAAGGCTCTCTACGACCTGGGGTGTGAGGCTAGATTTCAGAGAGGAGGGGACATTTAACTGGGCCTTAAGGAAGAGCAGGGGTTTGCCAGGCAAAGAAGTGAGGTGGGAAGGGCTTCCAACCACGGATGTTCTATACAGACACACGCGTGCCTTCTCCGTTCCCACAGTCGGTCCTGTAAGCCGCATGGAAGGTACAGTTTTAAAATTTGTTTTCGGGCTGTTTGGGGAAGGTTAGTGACAACCGGTGACTTCTTTCAGTTGCTACAGAACAGTTGATCCTCATAAACCTACATTTGAACCAATATTAACAAGATGTCGGGATTTGAGTAAGTCAGATTGGTTATACCCTCTGCTCCCAATTACTCTCCAGGGAGGTTTCATTGATCCTTCCTTTTCCCGGCCAGCCAGGAAAGGGATCTTGGAGCTGTTTTTGTGGAGACTAGGAACACATTAGTTACCAATGACCTTCCTCCTGCCTTCAGCTTTTCACAGAAGGATGAGAGAAGTCATAATTCACTGTCGTACCTGGCTCCTTTTTTTTTTAATTTTTAAATGTCTATTTATTTTTGAGAGAGAGAGAGCGAGAGCTGGGAAGGGCAGAGGGAGAGAGAGGCTCCTAAGCAGGCTCCACACTTCTCAACATAGAGGCCCAACGCAGGGCTCGAACTCCCGAAACAGGAGATCATGACCAGAGCCCAAGTCAGACACTAAACTGACTGATCTGCCTCCTGTTGCTTCTTATTTTTTGTGTAAGAAAAAACACCTGCTGCACAGAATTCCTCCTTTGCAGGAAATCGGCCCCCTCTGAGCTTCCTACGTGTTCATAATAGCTATCTCAGATCCAAGTGAACACCTAAGACAGCCCTGTCTCAGAAATTTGTTAATCGCTTGTTTTCGTGCAAGGCCAAAAACAAATCTATCCAGACTATGACGTGATGAGAAAATGAGCAAGGAATTCATTTAAGACTGAAAAGAGGGGCACCTGGGTGGCTTAGTCCGTTAAGCGTCCGACTTTCGCTTAGGTCATGATCTCGCGGTTCGTGGGTTCGAGCCCTGCGTCGGGCTCTGTGCTGACTGCCACCTGGGAGCCTGGAGCCTGTTTCAGTCTGTGACTCCCTCTCTCTCTGACCCTCCCCTGCTCACGCTGTCTCTCTCTCTCTCTCTCTCCTAGAAATAAATTTAAAAAAAAACAAAACATTAAGACTGAAAAGAATTATCATCCAACACCCTCATCTTTTAAAGTTTTTTAAAAATTATCATTTATTTTGAGAGAGAGAGAGAGAGAACCAGTTGGGGAGGGGCGTGGGGGGTGGGGACAAAGTCTGAAGCACGCTCTGTGCTGACAGCAGAGAGCCTGATGTGGGGCTTGAACTCATGAACTGTGAGATCATGACCTGAGCTGACCTCAAAGGCTTAACTGATTGAGCCATCCAGGTGTCCCCAACACCCTCATTTAACAACAGGTTGGAAATGGAGGCCCAAGCAGGTGCCTCCACTTGTGGAGTTTGCCCTGAGCCTGGGAGCAGAGGGTGACGGGACCAGAAGCTGCCCCGAAGCAGGCGGTGGAAGAGAGAGGAGAGCTGGGAGATGGAGCAGAAGCGTTTTGGGGAAGTGACCCACGGCAGGCGGTATCTGCTATACTTCCTCTCCTCCACACTCCGCCCCCGGCCTGCCCTCCCTCTCTCTTTCCTTTTCTCTCTCATGTCAGGGTTGTGCGTCAGTTGCCAAAGGTGGGGACATTTCCTGAGCCTTTGCAACACTGAGAGGTTGTTTTAAGGGAAGTTGGACCCCATTCTGAGCACCGTGCCAGGAAAGCGAGGGCCTGGGAGCAGCCCTGCTGAGGGAGACACCAGCTTGCCTCCTCCCTGTCCCCCGGAAGCCCCCCCCCCCAGCCCCCCAGCCTGAGCCTGACCATGTCCCTGGCTGAGGCCATCAGCCTCTGGAATGAAGGGGTGCTTGCAGCTGACAAGAAGGACTGGAAGGGAGCCCTGGACGCCTTCACCGCAGTCCAGGACCCCCACTCCAGGATTTGCTTCAACATCGGCTGCGTCTACACAATCCTGGAAAACCTGCCCGAGGCGGAGAAGGTGAGTGGGGCCCCCTCTCCCCTCTCCCAGGGGCCTCCTCTGTGCCTGTGTAATTAGCGGTTCTCAGAAACCCCTCTGGAGCTTTCAAAGAACAAGAGCTGCCCAGGCCCCACCCCCGGGGATCCTGACTGAAGTGGCCTGGGGAGGGGCCTGGGCAGCCTTGGGTTTTCAAAGCTCCCCAGTCCTCTTGGGCTGTGGGCCCGGAGCCCCCAGCTGTGGGGTTTGCTCTCCTTTCTTGTCCATCTAGTAACTTCAAATCGTTCCGGAGTCATTCTTTAACACGTTTATGGAGACTCCCCTAGGTTTGGCTTCTATGAACCCCCGCGGGCCACAGGGTCCCCACCTCCCTGCTTCACGCCCGGTTAGAAGAAAGCCCCTTCTGAGTGTGAGCTTTGCCAGCCTGGCGATCAAGAGGAGGGACTGAAAGCTAGCTTTCCTCTCAGGTGACAGTTGTGATTAATTTTCCAGGGCACCTCTCTTTAGGATTCTGAGGCTGACGGAAGGAAATCATCCTGTGATTGAGGGATGTCTGCCGAGGGCGCGCCGTGGGGCGTCATGGCATCCTGTTCCAATGTGTTTTCTCTTTCGGATTCCCTAGAATGGGGTTGAGCGTTGTCAGTGCTCACTTTTTGGACTGGTCAGGGTAAGCTGGAGAGGGTTTGGAGTTTGGAAGGAGGAGATCTAGGTTCGAATCCCAGCTCTGCCTCTCTGGAGACCTTGGTCTCTGGCAAGTCATGGAGGCTTCTGGCTCTCAGTTTCCTGAGAGGAACAAACTGGATTACGTGAGGCACCAACTATTAAATTCTGTGTCACTTCACACCACGGTGTACATGCTCTCTTCCCCTTTTATGGCCAGTCTTGGCAAGGGGGTATGGACAGACCGCCTCCCCCCAGCACCCTCAGTGCGCCAGCTCCTGGTCGTGACCGTGACTGTGGGCAGTGAGTGAGGAGAAAAGACACTTGGAATACCCACACGGCCTGACAAGTTCATGTCAGGTTTAAGGTGGGCAGATGGGAGCGGAGGGGAGGGTCTCGGTCCCCACCTCCTCTCAGAGGCTGAGCGAATAGCATCCCAGATTCCGGTGGCTGCTGGGGACAAGGTGCACATTGTCAGGAGGAGAGACCAGCTGATCATAGCATCTAGTCCGGGCACAGCTGTGCCGGCGGGGGCTCTTTGCTCCTGCCTCGGCGGGGGGGCCCCTGCCAGGGCCGTGTAGGGGCCACTGGTCACCTCCCTGCGGGCTCACCACCGGCCGTCCTCTCGCTGCGTAGATCCATCCTCCTGTTCTTCAGCTCCTGGGCCTCTCATTCTCCGGGCCTTTACTTGGTTTCCTGCTTCCATCCTTACTACTGGCATTTTACGTGCATTCTGGTTATTATTTTGATTGCATAATATGTATTTCCTAAATAAGCATAATACAGTATATAGCATTTTAATCGTTTTCATATTCAATTTTTATTTTAATCCTATCCGTAATCTTGAAAGACAGATACTAACATCTCCATTAAAATTGTTTTTATGTTTTTTTATTTTATTTTTGAGAGAGATAGAGAGACAGAGCATGAGCAGGGAAGGGGCAGAGAAAGAGAGAGGGAGACACAGAGTCCGAAGCAGGCTCCAGGCTCTGAGCTGTCAGCACAGAGCCTGACGTGGGGCTCGGAACAGAAAGATCACGAGCTGAGCCGAAATTGGCCGCTTAAGCGACCGAGCCACCAAGCGCCCCGACATCTCCATTTTACAGAGGCGTCTGACCTCTTGTCACCTTCAAGAAAGACCCCAATGCTTCTCATGACCCTTCTTGCCTCTCCCTCTGGGCTCATCTCACACTCCTCACCGCCCGGCTCCTTGGCCCCTTAAGGATCCTTTTTCTCTCCACAGGCCTTCACCCGAAGCATTAACCGAGACAAGCACTTGGCAGTGGCGTACTTCCAAAGAGGGATGCTCTGTTACCAGATGGAGAAGTAAGTGGTTAGTGTTGCGCAAGCTGGGGAGGTTTGCAGAGATGCCCAGACAGGGTCTCGGTGCTGCTGGGCTTGGTGCTTATGAAGTATCTTTCCAGCTTCCATTGGGACGTGAGACTGGACCTTCTCCCGGCAGTTAGGCGATCAGTCAGCATGAGGCAGAAGCCCTCCCCAGGAGAAGAGTTCTACATCAGCTGTGTCTTAGCGCACAATGAGCCTACGTAACACAGGCCTTGCATTCGGCTGGTGTGACGCCCCACCGGCATCCCTGAGGTGTCATAGCTTGGGCGGTGCTGGTGGGAAATATTTTGGCCATCAAAGGAATACCCATGATGGTCTACTGCCAGGAGGAGGTTTTGAGTTATCGCGTGATGAGGATTATCATGAAACCACCTCAAGACCCCTCTGCATTTCTACAGAATGTGTTTACAAAAGCTTGATTTAATGAAATCTAGTTTGGCCACCAAAATGACAATGCAAACTGTTAACATCTGTATAAGGGTGTACTAATCTAGATAAGTAGCCTGTGTATTAATAAGGGGAGAAGTCTACAGTAGATGTTAAATTTTAAAACATGGAGGTCAGCATGTATAACACAATTCCATTTCAGTTTCACAGAATGGTCTGGAAGGCCACAGGCCAAAATGTTGGCAGTAGATTTTTCTGGGCTGGTGACATTTTAGGGATTTCCATGATGTTCTATCAGCCTATCTGTATTTCTGCTATGTTTACAGTCAACACGAAATCATTAGTAAAACACCACATAAGTAGAAAATGAAAGCTAATCTCCGTTTTCACTCCTCACCTCCAAATACCCCCAAAACAGACATACACATAACACAGGAAAAATGTTTTAAGCATCAGTTTAACATGTTTTAGGGGATGGCAAACTTCCGTTTGTAGAAATTGTTCCATTAATGGGTACAGGTTCTAGGGAAGGAGAGTTTGGCTCAGCCTGAGGAAGAACTTTCAAGCAGTGAAAATGGTGAAGTCATGGTGTGTGTGTGTGTGTGTATACACGTTTGCTCAGCAGGTGGGACAAGGGATTCATGGAGAAGAGGGGAGATGGTAGAGAACATTCAGGTGTTGGGGGATGGCTGGGCTCTCATCCTGGACAATCTTGAAAGGCTTGGATCATAGGATGTATCAGTAACCGCCTAGAAAGAAAGCTGCTGTGCTCAGCTGTTGCTACGGGCAACCACAAGACGCTCAGAGGGCTTTCAAGATGTAGATGCAATTACCCGAATGAGGAAGGGCTGGAGTGAAGTCTTCCCCAAAATAAAACCATAGACACAGAGGCTATCTAGGGAGAGAAAGCCTGGGATTGAAGGAAGATATATACAAGCATTTACCTTTCGGTGGCATCCTGCTTCTGTTTCCCTTCTTATTCTCTCTCCTTACTCTCCTTCTTGCCCCACCCCCCATCCCTATATTCTCCAGATGGATAGAATAAGCAGGGAGGCCTGAGCACAAATCCTCCAGTTAATCTTAAATCTCAAAAGACGAACTCGAAGGCCATCCTTTAAAGAGCTCTAACAGCCTACAATGAAGGCAGACAACTGGCAATGAGAAAAGTCTCCCAGAAGAAATTTCTATACAAAAATGCCCAGAAGTCCCAAAAAAGCTTGGATTTTGAGTGAAGCAGAGATCTTAGAAAGATATAGGAATGAGACCTAGGATTCAATTAGTCTGTGGCTGATAATAGTTAAATCTGGAGGAAAAAAAAACCTACCAAACTTTATCTTCAATTCAGCAACTATCCACTGAGGAAATGATAGAAATGAGCCACTATTCTGCACCCTGAGCTGCCTCTTCTGCTCAATCTGTAGGCATTAGTGTCCCTACCTCCCAAGGCTCTGCTCTTGACCCTTTCCCCGCTTATCACAATAGCAATGGTTGATAAATGGCAAACTTTAAGGGCTATCTTTCCCGAAAAGCACACACAAGCACATACATACTTCTATGTACAATTTCAGGGCTCTCAGTGTCCCCTGAACATCCGCACATGAACCATTAGGGCTCTCCCCCTCTCTCACGGCACTGACCTCCACCTGTAGCCAGCCAGCTACTAAATCTCTACCTGGGATCAACCCAGCATGTCTCTTTTCCCAAACCTTGTCAAATTCATCTCACAAATATCTCTTAAATCCACCCATTTTTGTCCATCAGGTTTAGACCCTCATTTTTCACCAGGACTGTGGCAATCCCTTCCAAACAGGTTTCTCATTCCCTCCTCTTGTCTTACTTATTCCAGAGTGATCTTTAAAATATAAATGTGATCTGCTTAAAAACTTCCAGTGGGGGGCGCCTAGGTGGCTTGGTTGGTTGAGTGTCTATGACTCTTGGTTTTGGCTCATGTCATGATCCCAGCGTCAGGGTCATGAGATTGAGCCCTGCATCAGGTTCCACATGGAGCATGGAGTCTGCTTAAGATTCTCCCCCTCTCTCTCCCCCTCCCGCCCCCCCCACCGTGTGCACACATGCTCGCTCACTCTCAAATAATAACTAAAAATCTCCCAGTGGATCCTAGTACTATGGGATAAAGTTCCCTGGCCTGTTCCTATGTGGTCCCGCAGCTGCCCACTTACTCACCCTGCATGCGTTTGCCTGAGCCGCTCAACCACTAGGGGCATCAACCACTCTCTTCTGTGCCTTTTTTTTGTTTACTTTTTTTAAAAGTGTATTTATTTATTTTGAGAGAGAGCATGTGTGAGAGAGAGACAGGAAGAGTGGGGAAGAGAACCCCAAGCAAGCTCCCCACTGTAAGCACAGAGCCTGATGCAGGTACCAAACCCACAAACTGTGAGATCATGACTTGGGCTGAAACCAAGAGTTGGATATTTAAACTACTGAGCCAGCCAGGTGCAGCCTCTTCTGTGCGTTTTATTTTATTACTTTTTAAATGTTTTATTTCTGAGACAGAGACAACATGAGCAGGGGAGGGTCAGAGAGAGAGGGAGATACAGAATCTGAAACAGGCTCCAGGCTCTGAGCTGGCTGTCAGCACAGAGCCTGGCATGGGGCTCGAACCCACAAACCGTGAGATCATGACCTGAGCCAAAGTCAGATACTTAACCGACTGAGCCACCCAGGCGCCCCTCTTCTGTGCCTTTTAAAATAACATCTGTGGAGGTGCTGGCTCTTGGTTTCAGCTCAGATCATGATCCTGAGGTTTGTGGGTTCAAGCCTCACACTGGCCTTTGTGATGAGAGTGCGGAGCCTGCTTGGCACTCTCTATATGCCCCTCCCCTGCTCACACGCTCTCTCTCTCTGAAAATAAATAAACTTAAAAAAAGAATGAAATAACATCTGTGTACTCTATGACAGATATTGACTTATATATTTGTTTCCTCCACTACTCTAAGTTTATCGAGAGAAGAAATCTTTAGTTATTCACTCTTGTATTTCCATGTCTAATATAGTAGTTAATAAATGTTTATGGAATTAATCAAAAGCAAGCAAAATATATCCTCTGCTTTAAGGAACTTACAAATTAAAAGAGAGAAACAAGTCACGAACACTAATACCTATACCAGAAGGCAGAAAGTGGAAAGTGCCTTATTATTTGGAAATAAGTGCTCTGGGGTCCTAGGAAAAATCACTTCTTAATGAGCAGGTTAAGAATTCCTCCAGATTACAATGGGACTTGTTTAGGGTCATAATGTTATGTATGCTTTTTGCTCTCCGATTCCCCCACTTCCACGTGTTGTTGTGTGGTCTCCCGTCAGTATGAAGTTGCAGAGGCCAAAGTTTAAGTGCATCTCCGAGAAGGCAGGCGGTGCCTCAGTGTTGACTACAGACCAGACTGTCAGCTGTCCGCCCCAGCCTGGTCCTTTGGAAGGGAAGGGCAGTTCAGCCCCGGTGCCTTATGAATCTTAGGGCTGTGATAGGAACCGCAAACCCTTTAGATGGAGCGGGCCCATAGCCGCAGCACAACAGATCCTCCCCTGCGTGGAGGTGGCTCATGTTTTGACTTCAGCTCACTAGACTGTCCAGCATCCTGGATACAAGTGCAGGAGCTGCAGATCTGGGCTGCCTGGGCGCTGCAGGAACAATCAGGAACGTCAGGGGTCCCTGAGAAACCTTTACCCAGAGCACTACAAAAACCCTTATATAATACATAAGGATACACCTTACATAGTATATAATTATACTTATAAACCCTCGTGGGCTCAGCTGGTGAAAAACCACATGAGGTTGCTGTCTTGCTGGCAAGCCCCTCCGGGGGCGGGGGAGGGGGCCTCTGGGTCCAGGGCAGCCAAGGAGCAGGGGTGGGGGTGGGGGTGTCAGTCAGGGTGGGTGTGGAGATGGCCCTCCCACCTGGCCCAGCAGAACCCACAGGAGGCTGCCACCACCTGATCTCCCAGGGGACGCTGGGGGTGCCACATGGCACGGAAGAGAACTCGCGGAGGGTGACGGGCCCCGGCGCAGGGCCCATCCACACATGGGGTGACTGCTCCCAGGGAATCCATGTTGAGCTTATTCAGAGCCTGTGCACAGAGAGGGAGAGAAGTGTGACAAAGCAGATGGCGCCCCAGGGGTGCCACTCCCCTCCGGGTAAACAAGTGGAGGCTGAGCTGAGGCCTGCAGCAGGCAGTTAGGGCCATGCTTTGAAACCAGACATTTAGCAGGGGGCTTCCCCGCCCCATTTTTGTAGCACAACGTGAGCACTTTGAATAATCTGTCAGCTCTTTCTCTCTCTCTCTCCCTCCCATGGGGTCCACATCTTTAGAACCTGATGGACTGGACGGGAGAATTCTGACGGTTGTGTTGAGCTCGTTCATTACCAGGTAGACACAGGCAGTGTTCCGTCAGAGCGGAAAGGCACCTGCGCGGCCAGCTGGCCAGGGAGGGAGGTGCGTGTGCAGGTGCACGCTGGCAGCACTCCAAGCGTGCCCTCGGAGGTCCTTCCTTCCCCACGCACACAAGCGCCCAGGCCCAGTGGAAATTGCACCTGCCCAAGGAACAGGACACCCGTGTTTCCGCGGGCCTCTCACTCGGGGCTCTATGAGTCAGAGCCCATCATGCAGTCTCCCAGCTTAGAAGACAAAGGGATGCTTGCTTCCTCCCCCTTCTCTGTAATGCCTGCAAGAACATGGAAATGACCTGACCTGCTTCTTAAGGAGTGGCTGCGTGCTTTTCACGGCTTTTACCATCATCGGTGTGAACAGCACGGATGTGGTAGCAAAAGCCATTTTCCTGGCTTAGATCTAGCCTGTCTTCTTCCACTACTCCTATAGACGCAGCTGCTGTGTGAGTTAAGTCAAAGCAAGGGTGCCCGAGTATCTGGCTTCAGCACCAGCCACCCAGGGCACACGCGCCTTGGGGCTGTCAGGCCAGCCCATCCTCGGGGTCAGCCCGAAGCCTGCTGAAGTCACAGTTCCAGCCGCTACAACCATGGGGTTTATCTTCAGATAATACCTAATTCACTGCACTGTGTTCAGCACATAACGAAGGATTGACATATGAATTTAATTGCGAGAATGTTAGAGCTAAAAGAATAATAATAGCAAATCTACTGAGTGTGCTAAGCACTGTCCTGAGCACATCTCCCTTCATTCCCACAATGGTCCTGGGAGGCAGTGCTTCCATTGTTATCTGTAAAGATAAGCAAACAGACTCAGAGAAATTCAGTAAGTTTCTGTCACCAGATCATAATCGGTAGAACTAGGACTCAGGTCTAAGTGGTTTTGACTCCAGAAATTAGATCTCGGACCACATCCTAGCCACCTCCGCCTCCTATATGCTCCTCAAACACAATATGCTCCTGTGCGTAAAATGCTTGTGTTCTTTTTATAAGTATTTAAAAAAAATTTTTTTTAAGTTAATTCATTCATTTTGAGAGAGAAAGCACAAGAGGGGGAGGGGGAGAGAGAGAGGGAGAGAGAATCCCAAGCAGGCTCTGAGTCTGGAGCCCAATGCAGGGCTCGAACCCATAAACTGTGAGATCTTGACCTGAGCTGAAGTCAGACGCTTAACCGACTGAGCCACCCAGGTGCCCCTATGCTCCTGTCCTTGATGTGGAGCCTGTGGCCAGGAAGGTGCTTTGCCAGGGTCTCCCGGTTAATAACAGGACTGACAGATCCAGTGCCATGCTCGTGGCCCCGGTCCTGGGTGCCTCCCCGCACCACACGACCCGCCCCCGACCACACTCCAGGCCTGCCTCCAAGGGAGGGTGTGCGCGGCAGCGTCCAGGTCCGACGGCGGCCTTGGCACTTCTGTTTCCGTTGCCCAAACCAGGCTGGGAGATTTGCTTGCCAGGGCGCTAGGGAGGGAGGGTGGCTTGTGCTTTGCGTCTCCCATGCCCTGCAGCCCAGTGAGGCTGCCCCACGGCCTCTGCGGAGGTCAGGCTCAGGCCACGTGGACCTGGTCTGGGTCCTGCCCAGCTCAAGGTGGGCACTGTTGGCGTGGCCAGCCCTGTTCTCTGTCACAAATCCAGCGACAGCAGCCCTCTACACCTTGAGCCAGTGAGCACAGAGCCGATCGGACAGAGCAAGAGGGCAGCGCCAGGGGCAGCAAGAGGGATGCCATCTGGCTTCATTGGTGGTTTCTTTCTTCTGTTTTCCTGGGGGTGGAGTGGGCAGAGGAGGCTAAGAAGACCACAAAACCAAGAGCTGAGTTGGACTCTAAAGAAGCTGAAGGAGAAAGCTCTGGGCAGGAGGGTGATGTCGTGGGCTGTGGAAGGGGTACCCGCCCCCCCAAGCTGTGCCTGGCCTGACAGTGGGGAGCGAGGAGTGAGCAGTGCTCCGACTCCGCTCCAGAGTGACTCAGGGGTGACTAATGCTGGCTCTGTCAGGAGCTCTCAGGAGACAGTGAGGGCTCTACTGGGAGGTGACAAGCCACTTGTCAGAAAGGAGGGAGTCAAATGCAGTTAACCAACAAGAAAATTCTTGTAACTTCCTGAGACTGTGGATAGGGGGAGGGAATGGGGGTGCTGGGATGCACACCCTATGGGAGCCACTCACACTGAGCACTAGGGAATCCTAGGGCTCGGGCTTGGCAAAGAACTAGAACAGGCCAAAAGGGATCGGAAAGCCTTCTTGTCCCAGTGAGGTGGGTCAGAAAAGGGAAGTGGACACCCATCCTGTCCCATGTTTGCTCCTCTGTGCCCTGAATTGCATCTCCTCTCTCCCTCTGTCCTGCAGATACGATTCAGCTATTAAAGACCTTAAAGAGGCCTTGACTCAGCTTCGAGGGAACCAGCTGATAGACTACAAGATTCTGGGGCTGCAGTTCAAGCTGTTTGCCTGTGAGGTAAGGACGAAGGGCCCAGCCTGGGCAGGCGTGCGCAGTGGCTGAGGACAGCAGACAGTTCCAATGCACGGCTGAAACCCCTGAGGACTTGGGACAGGCTCCTGTGCCTGGGACTCTGATTTCCTCTTAAGAAGATCCTCGGATTGGGGCGCCTGGGGGACTCAGTTAAGCATCTGACTTTGGCTCAGGTCATGATCTCGTGATTTGCGGGTTTCAGCCCCACATCGGGCTCTGCACTGACCGCTCAGAGCATGGAGCCTGCTACAGAGTCTGTGTCTCCCTCTCTCTCTGCCCCTCCCATGCTCATACTCTGGTCTGTCTGTCTGTCTCTCTCTCTCAAAAATAAACATTAAAAAAAAGAAAAGCCTCAGATTGATACCTTCAGGCTCATCCTGGAGTCCATGGTTTTTGAGGCATGCATTTTCTTAACGTGAGGCTCAAAGGACCGCATAGAACGAGCCTGCTGGGCTCTCTGAAGGGAGGCTGAACCCGAGTGTGCTGGCCTGTGAGAGCATTCATGATAATTTGCATAATTCAGGTTGACAAGCTATTTGCTCAGCATTATACTAACAAATCCAAAATCATGGGTTTGCTCTCCATGCAGGACCCGCCATAACCTTGCTCGGTTCCCAAGTTACAGACTCTTTGCTATTAATGGTTCTGGCCTCACGTACTTGGTTGATACCCAAAGAAAGAGCGAGGATAATTTGGCACAAATCTGTCCTCCCTAGTTCAAAGAACAGCTCAAAGCACAAATTCAGGGAAGGTTTCCATAGAAGGAGAACTTATTTTCTGTATTACCAAAAGAGAGATACATCACTGGCTCTGACTTCATAGGCTCATGTGCTTTCTCCAACCAACCCTCCCCCCCTTCTAAACTCCAAATATATACCACCAGCTTTAAAACCTAAAACCCCTGCAAATATCAAATCTTTATTTAGAAGAATTGCTGATTAAAAAAAAAAAAAAAAAGTCCCCTTGCTTTGGTTTCTCAGGCAGGAGAAGCCAAGCGTTCCCAGGGTTGCTCAGGGCTAATAATAGAGCCCACAGCTGCCCAGGGCCCTGGGGACATGTGCCCCCACGCAGCCCTGCAGCACGCTAACAGCTTCTCATGGTCTAGGGAAACGAGGCGTTGGGAATTTCGGAGAACTGGTTGGCATTCGGCCAGCTTCTAGAGTGAGGCTTCTGAATCGGGCCACTAGTGGTGCATCGGGCCAGATACTGTTTTGTCGTAGGGGGCTGTCCTGGGCACCGCGGTTGGTTTAGAAGTATTGCTAGTCTCCAGCCATCAGATTCCAGTAGCCCCCATAGCCTCCGAGCCATATGACAACCTAAAATATATCTAGACATTGCCAATCACCGCCCCTTCCTCCTCAAACCGCCCAGTGAGAGCCACTTGTACAGATTAAAGGGTTGGAAGACCAAGTGGCTCTAGAAAAAGGATCATAAGCCATTGGCATCAAAGCAGAATTCCATGGGAGGAATGATTCCCTATAGTTGGAGCTGAAATGACCAAATAACTGGCTGTGGGGGCCTCTCTGCAGGTGAAGCTGGAGTTTTCAGGGGCTAAGACCCTTATTTATGCCACAGGGGACCATCCAGTCATTTTCCTGCATAGAAGTCCACCCCTTCTCTTCCCACCATGGTAGAATCCTGGCTTCTGCAAAGTCACACCATCCTTTTTGAATTGTCTCAGGCATTTCTAGTCACAGAGTCACAAAAACCTGTTGTGGGAAAAGGTCTTAAGGTCACAGAGAACCAAATAGGAAATTTTTTAAAAATATTTTTTAATGTTTATTTTTGAGAGAGAAAGAGTGGGGGGGGCGGGGCAGAGAGAGGGGGAGATACAAAATCTGAAGCAGGCTCCAGGCTCTGAGCTGTTAGCACAGAGCCTGAAGCAGGACTTGAACTCATGAACTGTGAGATTATGACCTAGGCCAAAGACGCTTAACCAGCTGAGCCACCCAAGTGCCCACAAATAGGAATTTTTAAGCAGACTTGAGTTCTCCTTTCTTCCTGTGCACATGGCCAGTGCTGGGCTGGGCCAGTCGAGCATGCATGAAGGCAACAGCTCATGGAGACTCAGAAATAGTCTGGGAAGGGAATCGAGATCTCTGCTTCTGGGCTCGTTCCTGGTCCCATCAACCAGCACCAGCCACTAACTCCATGGAGACAATCCCGCCACCCATCTGTACTTGCCTTGTTAAACTGTTCTTTTTTTATCTGGATGAGGCCCTGAACCAAACTGCGGACGTGGAGGGCAGACTGTGACAGAGCAGAAGTGTATCGGTTGTCCATTGCTGAATACCAAATTGCTCTGAACTGCACTGGCTTTAAACAGTGCCATTTATTATCTCTCAGTCTCTGAGTTCAGTGATCCAAGAGTGGTGTAGCCGGGTGGTTCTGGCTCAGAGGCTTTCAAGAGGTTGCAGTCAAGATGTTGGCCAGCAACTGCCATCATCTGAAAGCTTGACTGGGGCTCAAGGGTCTACTTCTAAGTTGACCTATGTGTCTAGCAAGTTAGTGTTACTTGTTGGCAAGAGGCCTCAGGTATTTGCTCATGAAACTCTCCATAACACTGAGTCTTGTCAGAACATGGCAGCTGGCTTCCCCCAGAGAAATACGTAATCCAGGAGAACGTAATATGGAGGGTCAATGTCTTTTATAACTTAGCCAATTTCTATTGGCTATACACGTCCACTCCGTTGGATGTGGGAGGAAACGAGGGTGAAGACCAAGAAGTGAGCATCACTGGGGGCCATCTTGGAAGCTGGCTGCCATTAAAAGCATAGACTTTGGAATCAGGTAGATAGGGATCAAATCCCAACCCAACACTTACTCATTGTACAATTCTAGGTTAGTTACAGGTCATTTCTGAGCCTCGGGCTCCTTATCTGTAAAGAAAGACTGAGTACTTACCTCATCCACATTCATTAATAAACCCATGTGTTTTTGTATACATTTCTAGTGTATACTAGTGGTAGACATAGAGGTCGAATGGTCCAGAAGGCAAGGTGTCAGCACCCAGGAGCTCATGGTGAAGTGGTGAGGTTGGGACAAGAAAATTGCAATGGAAAAACTATGGAAGCACAGAAGTGAGGCCACAGCTCTTATGGTGGTTCGTGTGGCTTAAAGATACTGCAGAGAACATGGCCCACGATGGGTGGTCAGTAGGTGGCATCAGTGATGATATAGATGATGACAAGGAGAATGACAATGACACTGCCTCCAACAGGCAGCACTGATTACCAGGGGTACAAAGTCCTTCCTAGTTTTAGCCTTTTGATCATAAAGACGAAGAATGCCCAGATGGCATCAGTCTGCAAAACTCAGCCCTGTGGTCTTCCCCTAAAGCATGCGGGCATGGTTACTTTCCCTGAGAAGGCAGACTTTAGGGGGATAAAGTCCTTCTTCGCTCAGCCTTCCAGCCAGCCCCAACATAGTGCAGCAGATAGTAGCCATAGTAGGAGCAAATATGTGCGAATACCCACCATGCGCCAAGCAACTGAACCACCATTTTCTATGAATTATTTCATGTATTTCTTACAACAATCTGGAAGCAGGCAAAGTCACTGTCACCATTTTACAGTGAAGCTGAGGCTACATACCAGGAACAGCCCTGGGGTACCTGTGCCCTTAACCCCTGCACCTCACTGCCTCCACATGCTGGAGAAGGCCAGCAAACCCCCTCTCTACTAGGCCTCAGTTGCCCAACTGTACCTCTTCTCTGTGGCTCTGGCAAATCATTCCCACCCTACCTGGGGCATCGGGCTGTGACTCTTATAACTAACATCTGAAAACAGCTCCTGGCTGCCTAGCTCATTCTCCACGTGTGGCGTGGAGTATTGTAAGACCTTGCTTCACCGTCCTGAAAAAGAAGGAATGTAAACCCGCGTTATTAGTTGCCATCTTGATCTTCTTCTGCCCCCTGCCGCTTTCCCCTCTTTGCTTGTGGGTCTTTTTACTTCATTTCATCAAGTACTTATGTTATCTTGCTGATGTGTCCAAAAAACGATTTGATTGTATGTGTAAGTTGAAGGCATAATAATAAAACAAACACTCTTGAACATACCACCCAACTCAAGAGCTGGGAAATAGTGATTATTGGTGAATGTGCTGTTCCCTCTTGTTCCCAGTAAAGCATTGTCCGGGCTTTGTGCTGAGTCTCTTTCTAGCTCCATTGCACTTTTGTCCATGGAGTTTCCTCCTGCCCCGACGACGATACTACAGTCTTGTTATGTTTCACGCAGGGTTCTGTTGGCGCTGGTGCAGGATGACACATCTGGAACCTTCTCTCCCCCCACCCTGCACCTGTTCAGCCTTTCAGCCTCGGCTCGGAGGCAGGAGCTGGACTGGGAGGCTGCATGCATGGATCTTATTACCCCCTCTTCAGGGGGCCTTGAGCACATCACTCTTCTCGCTACTAAAACAACACCGTAGTTTTTGTTCCCTCCTTATCTATTTGGTTGTTGAAAGAACAATGCACATGATGTTGGATTTGTGCATTACGTGATGTTTTCTTAATACCGTCCTTGGGCTGGGCATGACTTGGCAATAAGATTGATTGTGTTATACTTTAGATATTCCCAGGAAAGCCGAGAGAGGGAGGAATGCCGCCAGGCAACATTCCAGGAGCTACGGGCAAGCTCTTCCCTGATGCCTAGGTTTGGAGCAGCCTCAAGTTTTGTATTATGCCCTGTGCTTTTCTAGGTGTTATATAATGTTGCGTTCATGTATGCCAAGAAGGAGGAGTGGAAAAAGGCTGAGGAAAACTTAGCATTGGCCATGAGCATGAAGTCTGAGCCGAGACATTCTAAAATTGACAAAGCCATGGAATGTGTTTGGGTAAGTGTACGGATGATGCCAGATGGGAAGAAGATTTTCACTGGATTTGTATTTGTTTCAGTGGACATGTGGATGGAGAGAAGTGGTGCTTTTACCTTCTCTGAGCTCTGGGTTACACGGATCTGGGGGTACAGTTCCACGTAGGATCTTGAATCTGGCAATGCTGAGAAGCCACGACTTGAAGTTGGGGACCACAGAGCCCTGCCTCCTGCCACCCTCTGGAAGGGGCTCTGAGGTGGCACCAGGGGAAGAGGGGACTGGAGGCTGCATCCAAGCACAGGAGGCCAGAGGTTGTGCTCACCTCTGAGTCCTCACAGCCAGGCCCATGATGGCTCTCAACAAAAATGCATTGATTCTATGAACAAACAGTGAAAATAATCCATGGTTTGTCAGAGAGTTTTATTGGGATAAAACGAGTCTTAAGTCAGATTTTTAAAACCTCAAGGAGAAGGGGGCTCAAGTCAGTCTTTCTATGCCTGCCCAGGTCAGCAGACACCAGTCCCAAGGGAGCACTGTCGTGGACCTTGCTTGGGCCCTGGGCCACCTTGCGGTTGTGGCATCCCCTGTGCTCAGTGGCAGGCCCACCTGAGCCACACAGAGTGGGAGAGGGACAGCCCCCCCGCCCCCAGGAAAATGAGTGCTGAGCAGGTAACACGGACAGACGTCCACACAGCCTCTTGGAGTAAGGCGATATGGAAACCGACTATTCCTACCTTAGACGCTCTGGAATAAATAACAAGTTCAGTCTTGACACATTTAGAAAAAATGCTTTTGTGAGGTAATCTCAGTGAATCTTTGCATGTGTTCAGTGAGGGAGGCAGGACAAACGTCATCATCCCTGTTTCCCAGGTAAGGAAATACTGTGCTCTCTGTGTTCTAGAAACAGAAGCTGTATGAGCCAGTGGTGATCCCTGTGGGCAGGCTGTTTCGACCAAATGAGAGGCAAGTGGCTCAGCTGGCCAAGAAGGATTACCTCGGCAAGGCGACTGTAAGCAGGCTCACTCAGCTTCCCCTGGGTCTCCTATGGGGTGGGCCCTGCACAGCCCAGGGTGGGATGAGGGCACCCCCCCACCCCCGGTGCTGTCCTGGTGAGAGACTGCTTCCTGTGTGGAAGTCTTGCAGAAAGGTGGGCAGACGCTGCTGGCTCATTGTCTCCAAGCTCCTCTCATCCCTCCCTTCCAGCCTGACCCTGGGTGACAGCCACAGCACTAGTCACAGGGTGTGGGTTCTAGGGGCTGAGCCAGTGGAAGGAAAACACAGTGGTGAGGTGCTCAGTAAATGTGGAGGAAACACGTTAGCGAAACGGACCAGCACGGAATTCTCCCGGCTTGATGCTCTTGATACCACCACTTCCTCAGCCCTATGGTTACACTCCTTTGTAAACTGGACTCCTTTAAATCCAGGTCTTAAATGCACTCAGAAATGAGCCAGAGTGAGCCGGCAGACCCCTTGACTTGACTCATCTGTAGGGCTAACGCTGTTTGCTGGTTGGGTCCCTGGTTCTGGCGGGGCAGCAGAGCTCAGGAGCGCCCGGGTCAGTGGAAACACCCCTCAGCCTATCGATGGGCGGGGTGGGGGGGATGCATAGGCAACATGTGAGGTAGCCGTACAATGGAATAGCCATTAGAAGGAATGACATACCGATATAAGTCACAGCACGGATGAACCCTGAAAACATCATGCTACGAGAAAGAAGCCAGACACAAAAGCCACATGTTCCGTAATTACATTTATAGGAACTCTCTAGAATGGGGAAATGTGCACAAATAGAAAGCAAATTGGTGATTGCCAGGCGCTAAGACGAGCGGGATGTGCACTAACCACTTTGTGGGTGTGGTGTTTTCTTTTGGGGTGAGGAAAACGACTCAGAACTAGATAGAGGTGGTGGCTGTATAGAATTGTGAGTGTCCTAAAGTGCATTGTCCACTTTAAAATGGTTAATTTTAGGGGCTCAGTTGGTTGAGCATCTGCCTTCGGCTCAGGTCATGATCTCACCGTTCATGAGTTCAAGCCCCACTTTGGGCTCTGTGCTGACAGCTCAGAGCCAGGAGCCTGCTTCAGATTCTGTGTGTGTGTGTGTGTGTGTGTGTGTGTGTGTATCTGTCTGTTTTTGTGTCTCTGCCCCCTCCCTGGCCTTGCATGTTCTGTCTCTCTCAAAAATAAACAATAATAATAATAATAAATAAATACAAGATAAAATGATTAATTTTATATTATGTGAATTTCACCTCAATTAAAAAAAAAAAAAAGAGCTAGAGTGAGAGCCTGCTGGGTTAGCAGGACCAGGCAGGCACTGGTTCCTCCAGTTTCTGGAACTTCTAACCCAAAGGGTCAATAGTCCAACACTTAGCCACTGTCCACCCCTGGGACCAGGCTCCAGTGAGAGTGGATCCAGGGTGTGAGAAAGGATGGGATCTCAGGGCAGACCCTGAGGCCTGGGGAAAGTGCTGGCCCTTACACCTTCCTCCCTCGATTGCAGGTGGTGGCGTCTGTGGTGGATCAAGACAGTTTCTCAGGGTTTGCCCCTCTGCAGCCACAGGTGAGGCAGTCCCGTCCTTCTCCCTGGGTCCAGGTCTCCAGAGCTCTCTGGAAACATCCAGCTGGGGAGAGCATCGTGCTGAGCTGCCTTATTTTAAGGGCTCCTTCAACTGACCTCTCAGTGCTGCTGATGGTGTCTGCCTGGCCATTCTTGGTCACGGGCTCCATGACTGTTAGAATGAGGCAGTTTTAGGCTTAACCTCGAGTTCCCAGAAACCAACCCTCTGCTTCCCCTCAGTGCCAGTCTTCACATCTCTAGGTTCTGAGAGAGCCTCTGTTGACAGTCTCTCTGAAGCCTGGACTCTTCTCTTAGGAAATTGAAAGGCAGGCTCTGGAAGCCTTTTTGACGATGCCTCTTCTCAGACACAGGGCCCAGTAGGGGACTCTGTGGGGCCTGGGGTCTGAGGCTGTGGGTTGGTCCAGCTCCGTGCATCTACCTCCATGCGGGGGACTCCCTCAGGAATGGGATGGGTGTGGAGAGGGAGCCACTTTTCTGCCCAATCTGGGCTCAGAGATATGGTTCTGAGCGGACTGGGTGACACAGGAAATCGAGAAATGTGAAGGCATTTCCATCCTTGTGAAGGGAAGAAGGGAAGACAGGCTGAGGAAAACCTGAGCTGTGGCGCTACAGCCGTGCTAGGCCACGCTAGCACAGGGAAGGGTTTCTGAGCGTGACACTGCACTCCAGGCTGCACACACCTGGTCACTCGGACAGCAGTGTAGACTGTCTACCGGGGTCAGAATGACAGCTGCTATCCCAGGATGTGACCGACACTGGGCTCTGGAGGGTGAGATGAGCAAAGGAGGCTAGAGAGATTCAGGATCCTTTGATTTGCTTCTTCACAATGAAGTTGAAGGAAGGCCCTGTGGAGGCCTCCTGGGCTTCAGAGCAGCCAGAGACCCCAAAAGAGGAAGAAGCCCAGGTCAGTGGGCTCCATGATATTCAGTGTAGAACAGGGAACGCGTTGAAAGGAGATTCCTCCCTTGTCAGTGGATTCTGAGTAGATTTTAAATACCCTCAAGTGTCACGTGATATAGAAGACATTAATTATAGAACAGAACTTTTGGAAACTTTCCTAGGAAAGGGACAGAGCTCAAGGTCAAAAGCACTCCTCGTGACGCCATGTTGCTCTGTGACAGCTAAAATTCTCCAGAAGCCAGGACTGGCTCAAGATAAATTGCTGTGCTAGTGCAACTGTACCCAGGAGCTGGGGGGAGGTGTGGTTTTCCAGTGTTTAGTCAAAGTACGCTGTGACCGCTCCCTGGATGGTGTTCTGAGCAAGCTAGAAATGCATTCTTTGATCTTTCTGGGCTGGAAGAAGGCTCAAATTCCCATTAACAGTCTGTTCTCTCCCCCACTCCTTCCCTTATTGTCCTTCCCGTCTTCATTTCTCCCGAATGTTCCATAGGCAGCTGAACCTCCACCCAGACCCAAAACCCCAGAGATCTTCAGGTAAGTTAGATTTACATCAGTAGGCAGAATATCTGAGCTGCAAGCCTGAACTGATGGCAATGAAAGGGGTGAAGAAGATGAAGCTGGGGTCAGGGTCTAAATCCTGTGGAACTTAGCCTAGTACGTGGGCTCTTTCTGTTTTCAGGGTTAGAATGGAGTGATGTAGGGGGGATGGGAGTCTTGAACTGTGGTAGGGTTGACCATAGGGGTCTGGCTACAGCTACGTGGTTTCCCTGTGTCCCCCCAGCCCCCACCGGTCAATGTGCACAGCCACCCACATAGCGAGGGTCACTGCTGAAGGGTGGCAGTGTCTGTGGAACATGTCCCTCTGGGGCCAGAACACTGACCAAAGGCTGGGGAGCCATATTGCGCCAGCAGCAGCCTCCGCAGAAGAGGGGGAGGCCAGAGCTTTTGGGAGTGGGGCGAGCAGAGCGAGAAGCTAAGGTGGTGTGTCCTTTCCCGTGTGGGTGTTTTTCACTCCATATGGGCACGTGGTGTCTGAAGAGGAACAACCCAAGAAAAAGAAGCCGTTCTTCTCTAAGATGAGCAGCCAAGAACGACGCGACTTACAGCTTTCTTAAGAACTCCCTCTAAGTTAGGAAGCAAGCCTACTCGACAAGGAAGGTTTTTTTTTTTAAAAAATGAAAAAAAGTAGCATGGCAACGATAAAAATGAGGGGGCTGGTGAACTCACTGCTGGCTGTGTCTGCTGGAGGCGTCTGTCTCCTTCTGTTTGGAAACAAAGCAGGGCTGAGGGGAAGGGGACAGAGGGGGAGCGAGAGGGAGCCACCACCCAGAGCAGGTGCGTCAGACACCCTGAATGTCACACATTCCAAAATGGTACAGACGGCACGCCCAGAGCCTCCAAGGGCAAAGCAGGTCTTGAGGAGGTGGTAAAGGGACAGTGACCTTGCCAAGCACACAGCTGAGTGGTCTTGGGACGCCTTTACACATCCCCCACGCCCCATAGCCAGTCTCCTGCTCTCCAGCCCCTTCTGGCAGAGTGCCTGGCCCGCTGGCTGTGACCCCAGGGGACCCCGCCTCCCCACTCCCCTTTCTCACCCAGCTAGCCCTCACCTGCCCTCCTCCTGCGCACTTGCCACACTAGCCCGATCCACCCCAGCCCAGACTAGAGGGCTGGCCAAGCACCCCCGGGAAGCTTCCGCCTCAGAAGGGAAGGGAGGGCGGGAAAGCAATGCCTGGCTAGCTTGTGTTGTTTTGTGTCTTTCATTCCCGTCCCACTGCCTCTAGGTTATGGAGCGGGGTCACATGCAGTCTCCTGCCCGGTCCCGCTCAGGGTCCCAGAGGCAGCCGGACGTGGGGCTAGAGGGTGCCTGGAGTGAACCTCCTGGCCCCAGGCCCACCGTTGCTGTCCCATAGAGCCATGGGCAGGACGCAGTCCAGGCTGGATAGGGGACGGCATCTCCCATCTCCCCCCTGTAGGGCTCTGGAAGGGGAAGCCCACCGTGTGCTGTTTGGGTTTGTACCCGAGACCCCAGAGGAGCTGCAAGTCATGCCAGGGAACATCGTCTTTGTCTTGAAGAAGGGCAATGATAACTGGGCTACGGTCATGTTCAACGGGCAGGTATTCAGAGGACCCGGGGGTGGTTCTTTTGGCCACAGGATCCTAGCAGCCAACGGCAGAACTTTCTGAGTTCAGTACCTGCTACCTCATTTGCCCACCAGCTATCTTCTTTCACCTGTACACCCATCCCTCCCCCACTTCTCTGGGCTCTTTGGCGGTATGGGTGCTATGGGTGCTGATGAGCACACCTTTGTTTTCCCCTTTCTGATTCCGTGACGTCACACCACAGAAGGGGCTCGTTCCCTGCAACTACCTTGAACCACTTGAGCTGCGGATCCACCCTCAGCAGCAGCCCCAGGTAACATAGTGCCGAGGCCTGATTCATTTCCCTCCCATCCCCCGCCCCGGCCTCTCCCCGATCCACAGGCCTCTCCATAGAGGGGGGAAGGGCGGTGTGAGAAAAGAGCTGTCCTTGCTCACCCACTCGTGCTGGGTCCACCTCGGGTTGGCACCAGCTGCCCAGAGCCGGACCCCGGGGTGAAGGAAGGAAAACACCCAGATGTGCTGAGTGAAGATATCCAAGGGGCCCATTGCACCCACCGCCTCTCTGATTCCTCCGGGTCAGGGGTGACATGGGACCCAAAGGCTGGAGCATATGAAGATTAGATCTTCCCAGAAACGTTCTCTTCACCTGGAAGAACAGTCCGTGTGTTGGCTGGGGAAAGCCCATTAAAAAAGAGAAATCTGGCTTGGAGCACGGACTCCAGGAGCGGGCCTTGCCGGCTTCCCCACCCCTCCCCAAAAGCCTACCCTTCTGCCAGGCCTCGGGGGGAGTGATCTTTGTTGAGTCTGCTGTGTAGATGTCTGGCAGTGGGGAGCCCGCCTCTCTCTGGACTGTGCAGCTGTCTGTCTTCTGTGGGCTTGGCCCTCCCTGGTCAGAGTTACTGTACCCAGATGACTTGAAAAGCTTTAAATGTCCCACAAACAAGAAGTGGAACTTCTCCTTCAAAGGAGCAAGATGTGGAGTGAGGGGGGAGCTAATGCCAGACTTGGGGGCCTACCTCATCTCCAGTGGATTTCCATGGTGGTTGGGCAGCAAGGGCCTCTGAGGGTGAGGGTGGGGGAGGAGCTAGGGTTCTTCTGTCTACTGTTTGCACCAGGCCAACCTGCCTCCCCTTTAATGAGCCCTTTCCTTAGTCTCCCTGGATGTTACCACCCCTCCAACTTTTAGGAAGCCATTTGCATCTGGTTCCTTTCCATTTGGTCTCCTCCTCCCCCACCCCTACCTAAGACCTTTGTCTGAATGCAGGCTCTCGCCCTCTCTGTCACCTCCAGGAAGAAGCCTCCCCAGAGTCTGATCTCCCAGCCCCTCCCAGTTCTAACGCTCCCGGAAGACCGCAGGTGCCACCAGGTTAGTGTCCCCGGAACGTCCTTGGCCCGTGTGTGGGAACGCTCCCTGACAGAGAGCTGCTCTCCCAGCCTTCTAGGAGATTCTGGTTTCTCCTCCTCCCAGCATGCCACTCGGCTTATGGACACATAGCCCCAGGGCCCCTCTCTCCTGCACCACCCACCCACCCAAAATGTCGCAAATAGAGGTCCTTTCTCCCTACCTGCTCCAGAACGCCCACAGGGCTTGGGCTAATGTGGCTGGTTTCTGGGGGCCGTGAGTGTCCCAACTCAAGTAGTCACCAGACTTCTCAGTCATTAGGTACTGAAACCACGTCCCAGGAGAGAAGGTTAAAGTTATTGCACGTGTTTCCTCAGAGGGGGATGGAGTGGCTGTTTCCAAATGTCCAAGGAGGTTTATCTGGAAGAGAAACTGCTTTGCAGAGCCCTGAGGCATAGACAAAGGGCTAATGTGAACAGGGAGCAGATGTGAAAGGGCATTCTCCCGATGTGTGCAGAGGGGTGCCTGGGGAAGTCCAGGGCTTTTGGTCACTAACGCAGTTTAAGCATTAAGCATTCTGGGTAAGTGCTTGGTAGAGATGCCTTGGATAGGTGGTCTGTCCAGATCCTGGGTGTATGTGTGTTACGCCTGCCAGATCACCAGAACCCTTTGGGGTGCTCCCCATACTTGCAATTTTATTTTGAAAAATGTCAAACCTACAGGTTGAAAGGTGAAATCATAGTACGATAAACACCAGAAGACTTTTCGCCTAAAGTCACCAATTGTTAATGTTTTGCACCATGTACTTGCCTCGCTCCCCTCCCTCCCCTCTGAGTCACTTGAAAGGAAGTTACATACTCCCGCATTTCACCCCCCGCACAGGAGTATTAGCCTCTGTTCTCCTGCATAACCACAGCACGATTATTGTACTGAGGACTTTGAACATTAATATATTATAGAGTGTATATTTCATATTCACATTTCTCCAATTACCCCTCAGATCATCCTCAGTAGCTTTTTTTTTTAAAGATTTTTTTTTAATTTATTTCTAGGAGAGAGAGAGAGAGAGAGACAGCGTGAGCAGGGGAGGGTCAGAGAGAGAGAGGGAGATACAGACTCTGAAATAGGCTCCAGGCTCTGAGCTGGCAGTCAGCACAGAGCCAGACGCAGGGCTCAAACCCAAGAACCGAGAGAACATGACCTAAGAGAAAGTCGGACGCTTAACCGACTAAGCCACCAAGGTGCCCCACCTCAGTAGCTTTTTAAAATTTTTTCTCTTTAGGGGCCCACAAGGATCACATATTAATTTTTTTTAATGTTCCTTTATTTTTGAGAGTGAGAGAAACAGCATGAGTGGGGGAGGGGCAGAGAAAGAGGGAGACAAAGAATCCGAAACAGCTCCAGGCTCTGAGCTGTCAGCACAGAGCCTGACATGGGGCTTGAACTCCCAAACCACGAAATCATGACTTGAGCCAAAGTCGGACACTCAACCGGCTGAGCCACCCAGGCATCCCAAGGATCACATATTAACCTAGGAAGATTTTATGAGTATAGATTCCTAGGCCTTGGATTCTGATACTTGAGGACTGGAATTAGACCTCAGAATCTGTATTTCTAGAAAAAAGAATCTTCCAAGGGATTCTAATGATTAGTTGGGTTTGAGATCAGTGGTCTTTTTCGATCATGTGCCCTGTGCCCTTTCTAGTGAGTATCTTTATGCAGATCTCTCTCATATAAATTATGTGCATATTGTTACATTAATATATTATGCACCTTAGGAAACATACGCAAACATAAAGGACAAGGTAAACATAAGTGGTTCCTTCATTGCTTCTCGTGGCCCCTGGCTCATGTTGCCTCCCTACTTTCATGACTTCAGAGCCCATTGGTTTCACTGGACTTTGGTCCCTGCTAACCCCATGCATTGCTGGGGATGTGCTGGTCCTTTACACTTGCCTGTATGCTCCCCGGAGGCAGGGACTGGGTTCATTTGCGGGTTTGGGCTTCGCCTGGCACGTTTCCCTGGAGTGGGATTTCCCCCATCGTTTATTAAGGTGAAGAATCACCCCGGAGATTAAACAAGTCAAGGGTCCTGTTCTAAGAGGGCTCACTCTGCAGAAGTCGGGCTGGCGCAGAGCGTTCGTTCACCATCTTCTTTTGTTTTGCTTGTTACCTTCTCCATTTAGGTCAAAAAGAAAAAGGAGAGTCCAAGGTAACCTTTTCTCCTTGCACTGTTTCAAATGCTAGAGAAAGGAAAAGTGTAAGCTACTGCCATGACCATGTGTCCCTGGGATACAGAAAGTCCCAAAGGAAGGGTGGATGAGCTACTGTCGTACACACAGACCATGGGCTTGGGACCCCTCAACAACTTTCTCTGCCCCAACACACACACTTCCTACTGGCCTTTAGTGCATGGGCCAGATCTTCTGGCCTGGAGGGATTCCTATCCAGGCAAGAGGGGTCTAGGGGCTCTCGGAAAGCCCTTCGGGTTACTGTCAAGCCTGTTAGTCGCTGGCCTCTCCCTGCTACACAGGTAGTCCCCGTGTGTCCACTGGGGACAGGCCTCAGGCACTCATGAGTTTGCTTCGCTTCCTCTCCCCTCAGGAAGTGCAGCTCAGCGTTCCCATGCCCTACACACTCAAGGTGCACTTCAAGTACACGGTGGTCATGGAGACACGGCCCGGGCTCCCCTACGGCCAGGTCCGGGACATGGTGTCTAAGAAGCTGGAGCTCCTACCGGAACACACTAAGCTGAGGTGAGTCCGTGAAGGTGGCAGACAGCCGTGCAGCTGGGGACCTGGCGCTGGCCTGGAGGAGAGAAGGGAATTCGTACTGCTGTTCTCCGCCTCGGTTCTCACTCCTCTCTCCCCAGCTATCGGCCTCCGGACAGCAATGAGCTGGTGCCCCTCTCAGAAGATAACATGAAGGCTGCTTGGGCCCAAGTGAAAAACTACCGGCTGACTCTGTGGTGTGAGAACACGGTGGTGAGTGCAGCGAGCCCAAGGGCACTTGTATGGGGCCACTTCCTCAACAGCAATGTGACACTGAACCGAGCACCTTCGGCGAGCCGGGCACTGTGCTTGGTGTTGAGGATCAGGTTGGTGGGGGGGGGGGGGGGTGTGTGTGTGTGTGACAGCCTCCCTTTCAACCTGCACCCCGGATGCTGCCAGGAGAGGGGTCCCCACAGGAGAAGGGCAGGTCCAAGAAGGCCCAGAAAGCCTCTGAGGCCTCTCGGCCGCCACCCGCAACTGATCCAATGTTGAGGCCCATTGCTCTCAAGCAAGGCGGGAATAAAACCCTAGCTGGAGGCTGAGCTCAGAGCCCTTCTCCACTTTAAGTTTCCATGGGGAAGAGCACTTGAGGCTGGAAGGTAATAGCGTTTAGTTCACAAAGAGAGGACTCGGATAAACGTCCTACTAACAAGAAGCTTCTATTAAGAACTTGCCATGTGACTTAGGGTGTGCTAAGCGCATGCTGCGTATCCATCCTTACAGTCTCCGTAACTCTCCGAGGAATTGTTATCCCAGCCTACAGTTTAGGAGACGAGGAAAAGAGAGGTGACCTTGACCAAGATTACTGCCGGGCAGCTGGTCAATCGGTTGGTAGAGGAGCCAGGGCTCGGTGGGTGTTTTGACTCCAGGGCCTGCCTACATTCTTGAACACCTTTCTAGACCTCAGGGCGTAGAAAGAGTTAGGGGGCCGGCCAATAAGAGTGAAGGGAGTTCGGAGCAAAGTTAGAGGCTAGAAGTAGGGGCTACAAGTTAACACGTTTGACTGTCTCTTTGTCTCCGGAGGGAAAAGTTGCCTTTCCTTTTTGTTGTTGATGTTAATTCCCTCCCGCAACCATGGCCCCGAAAAGGAACCATCTGCTTTCTGTCAACATACCAACATACTTCTTTTTGCCTTTTATGTAATTTCATGTAAGTGGACGGTACAGTACATATATATTCCTATGAATATATATACTGTATGTATAAAGTTTTTTATTGTCCATTTCAATGTATACTTTTCCATTTTTATATGTACTTTTATGTTTTAATAGTCCACTTTTAAATGTTTATTTTTGAGAGAGAGAGCGAGCTTGTGCGCACACGGGCACAAGTAGGGTAGGGGGCAGAGGGATATGGGGGACAGAGGATCTGAAGCCAGCTCTGAGCTGACAGCAAAGAGCCCGATGCAGGGCTCAAACCCACTAACCGAGAGATCATGACCTGAGCCAAAATCAGACACTTAACCCACTGAGCCACCCAGACACTCTGTAACAGTCCATTTCTTTGGGTTGCTAATGGTATTGCTAAATGGTTTTCCATAGTATGAATACTCCAATTTGTTTATTGATTCACCTCTTGGTGGATATTTGGATTGTTTCCAGTGTTTGTCTGGGGACATTTATCCTTCAACAAACATTTGCTGAGCACTTCCTGCTCTCTCTCTAAGTATTGGAGATATAAGAACTAGTAAGACATGGGGTGCCTGGGTGCTCAGCCGGTTAAGCGTCTTACTCTTGATTTCTTCTCAGGTCATGGTCTCATGGTTCATGAGTTAGAGCCCCGAGGTGGTCTCTGTGCTGAGAGCGTGGAGCCTGCTTGGGATTCCCTCTCTCCCTCTCTCTGTCCCTCCCCTGCTCACTCATACACACACTCATGTGCACACACACCCACACGCTCTCTCTCTCTCTCTCTCTCTCTCAAGATAAATAAAAAGAAAATTAGTAAGACATAGGCTCTTCTTGGGGGAAAACACAGGGCATGTGTTAAGTGAACTGATGGAGACGCACAAATGAGTGTACTGTACTTTATAAGCACGTGGGAGGCTACCTCACCCAAAACCGTTGAAGGCGGAACAAGTCCGTAGTCTTCCTAGAGAAAACGATGCTGAAATCATCTTGAAGCTTAGCCTTAAAATGGTCAATCGAAATTAGCAAGGTGGAGGAAGTGAGGGTGCCTTATACAGATGGACGAGCAGACGGAAGACCCTAAGAGTCGGCAGTGGGTGAAGGGGGTGGGTCAGTGTTCCTGGACACGACAGGGCGAGTGCTGGGAGATGGGCCGGCAAGGCACCAGAGCCGCGTGACAGAACACCTTGCATGCCGCTGCACTAGGATGGGGTTGTGAGCAGGGGAGAAGGTAGGATGAGGGATTCCTTGGGATGGAGGGTTCCGGGGCATATGAGCAAAGCAGGGGGCTCCCAACGGCCTTCCTCTGAGTACTCTGCCCCCCATCCACAGCCCTGACACTAGGGAGTCCTAACACAGTCAAGGAGACTGCCATCTCCACTGACCAAAGCCATGGTCCTTCTGACACCTTCCGTTCTCCCCCTGCCCTGACTCACCCGTTTCCTGCGTTAGCATATTTTTTATTTTTTAATTTATTTTCTCAGAGAGTGCGAGCAGGGGAGGCACAGAAAGAGGCAGGGAGACACAGAATCTGAAACAGGCTCCAGGCTCTGAGCAGGCTGTCAGCACAGAGCCCGACGCGGGGCTCAAACCCACGAACCGTGAGATCATGACCTGCGCTGAAGCCGTACACTTAACCGACTGAGCCACCAGGCGCCCCTAGCATGCTTTTTTAAATTTATTTACTTTTTGATAGAGACAGAGCACAAGCAAGGGAGGGGCAGTGAGAGAGGGAGAGAGAATCCCAAGCAGGCTCCACGCTGCCAGTGCGCAGAACTCAAAGTGGGTCTCGAACCCAGGAAACCGTGAGATCATGACCTGAGCCAAAATCAAGGGTCAGAAGCTGAACTGACTGAGCACCCGGGAGCCCCTGCTTTAGCATTTTGGGACTGTGACGCCTGCAGCTATGTCAGTAGGCGGCACAGAATTCAACAGGTCATGTGTGAGTCCTTCGGAGAGCTCCTGTTTTCCACCTATGAATGGATTTTGAGACTATGGAAACGATCACACTGGCCAAGCTATTCCAGGCCCCCCAGGCCTTGGGGCCCGTGAGGGCAGAGTCCCTCCTCTACACCCTCCTCCCCACAGCTAGGCAGGGGCTTCTGCTTAGTCACGGAAGGGTCTCTCGGGTAGATTCTCACTGAAATCACAGACACGTTTGCTGAGAAAGAAAACTGAGCGGGACAGGAAGGAGTGACGGTGCGCCTGGAGGAAGGCCCTGTGGCTCTAGCCCAGGTTGGTGGAAGCGCAGAGCTCGAAACTCGCCCTCGGGAAGTACGGCCACTGGAGCGGACTGGCTGGGGCCTCTGGCTGAGAGGCGAGGCGCCGGGACCCTGGGCAGGGGCGGGGGAGGAAGTGCCGGTGCGAGGGGTCCCCTGGGAGTTTGAAAGGTCATCCTAGGCTTTCAGTTGTCTGTCTTGGGACTAAACCTTCCTTTCAGTATCATCACGAAAGCATTCTGCCTAGGAGCTGGGGCCTAAATGTGACTGACTTCACTTCACAGGCTTATAGTGTGGGTTATTGTTGATTTTTGTCCTCTGAAGAGAGCTCCAGTCTCGTTAGTGGCTCTCCGGGGCTAACCCTCCCCAGATTCCCAGCACAGTCCTTCTGGCCCTCAGTCCAGCTTTAGAGGTCATTGCTGAACGTTCTTCATCACTGCCCCTTACTCTTGGTGGCAAGTCAGGAGGTTCTCATTCACTTCCTAGAAGGGCAGGAAAATGAACTATCATTTAAGAATCTACTCTGGGCAGGAACACTTACCATTAACCAAGCTTAAATGCATCAGTATTTATTGTATTCTATTAATATAGATACATTAATTATTAAATATATTAATATGTTTAAGTACTGATGTATTTAAGCTTGGTTAATCCTCTCCCAGAGTGTTTAGCAGCTGTCACGTATTACTAGTCTACATCCTTTCGCTTCAGTCCTCCAGCCTCATATTCAGGTAAGGAAACTGAAGTTCAGAGAGGTTACATCGCCTGCTCAGGGACACAGTGGGAGAGCCGTGGGGCGGGGCTACAGGCCCAGGCCTTGGGCCTCGGTGGGGCCATTTCCACCCTGCTGTGCTGCCTTTCTGTAAAAGGGGTCCGCCAAGGCTGGAACAGGCAACATTAGGAGGTGAGAACTTTGAACAGTCAGTACGGCATTTGCCCTAGCAGGGTTTCTAATGTGGATTTGTTTGATTCTGGTTCACTTTTCTAGAAGCCACGCCCCTCTTTTCAACATCTGTGGATCAGAAATGACCACAGCAGTGACCAGGACGTGTAGCTCCATAGAGCAGAGAGCAAAGCCTTAGAAAGAAGTTATGGCGCTCTGCAGGGCTTCTCACACTTTACCAAGTGTGAGAATTACCTAGAGGGCTTGTTAAAACGCAGTTTGCTGGGCCCCACAATGCCAGGAGCTTCTGATTTAGTGATGGGTTTGGGACAGGGCCAGAAATGTACGTTTGTCACAAAGTCCCTAGGGTTGTGGGTGCTGGGGAAGGGTGCTGGACCGGAGTCAGACACCCAGGTTTGACTGCTGCTTCAGTTGCTTGTGACTCAGTCTCTGCAAAGTAGTAATCTCTTCTTCTTCAGGATTGCTGTAAGGTTTGCTATAAGAGTTTAAGATCGTATAGGGCCCTGCAGACCTTTTGGTTTCTTTTATCCGACCATCCAATATTCATAAAGTGCACCCAAGGTCTATGCTAGGGAGTGATCACAAACTTGCCTTTATGATATTGACCTTTCACTGATTTCTTTAGCGATGGTCAATGTTCACTGGCCTTTTATTATTTCAGGGTGACCAAGGCTTTCCAGACGAACCCAAGGAAAGTGAAAAATCTGAAGCTAATAACCACACAACAGAACCTCAGCTTAAGGAAGGAGGCCAAGTGGTAGCACTCTTCAGTTATGAGGCTACGCAGCCAGAGGACCTGGAGTTTCAGGAAGGGGACATAATCCAGGTTTTATCAATGGGTAAGTACTACTCTTGGATGACAGAAACTAACTGCTGTATTGGCAGAAATAAATTCAAGGGAAGAGGGAAGTATTAACCATCTACAAACCAAACTTTGGCCAGTGCTTTCGATCTCCTTCCTAGTTTCCAGCTGGAGGGAGCAAAATGGAATGTTCCACCTTTCCATCTCTTGCTCCATTGGGCAGGGAAGCAGCAAAATGGCAGATCTAGCTAACATTTTGATTATTAAAGATGGCTGTGTTTTGGAAGCCACGCATTCTCATTCCCAGGGTTAACCAATTGGAAGATGGCTGGGATCATTTTGCCTTTGCACCAAGCCCTAAGGATACTTTTCTGCAAACTATAGTTCTTTGAATTGATGTAGTTTTTTTTTTTTATATTTATTCATTTTTGAGAGAGAGAAAGAGACAGGGAGAGAGAAAGCAGGGAAGGGGCAGAGAGAGAGGGAGACACAGAATTTGAAGCAGGCTCCAGGCTCTGAGCTGCCAGCACAGAACCCAATGCAGGGCTCGAACTCATGGACTGGGAGATCATGACCTGAGCTGAAGTCGGACACTTAACCGACTGAGCCACCCAGGTGCCCCTGATGTACTTTTTGAGGAAGAAGTATGAAGGGGCTAAATCTTGCCTCAAGAGAAGGTATTTGGCATTGCTTTGTGTATCTGGTGATTTTCCAGATTCTGTCAGGATCAAACATACTACAAATTGAAACAGTGTTAAGTGGAGAGTTCTAACTTAATGCTTCACAAACTTCAGTATGGCCCAAACACCCTGCAGTTTGTTAAATAAAATTCCATGGCCCAGCAACTAGAGATTCTGATTCAGGTCTGGAGTGAGGCCCACAAATTTGCATTTCTAACAAGCTTCCGGTGTGACACTGGTCTTACCATGAGAAGTCCTTTTCTAACTCATGGTTTGACATAATCTTATTTCTCTACCTTGAAAGGACCTAAGAGTCCCATCAAAAGCTCTGTTCAAAAACCGGAACTGTGCATTAGCAATGCAGAGTAGTGAAAACAAATACTATTACCGATTAGAAAAATCTAAAAGATTTAAGTTAATGGGGTAGTGACTATACAACTGTGTGGCAATTACCTCAAAATATGAGTAATAAAAGAAACAGGTACACTGCCGGTGCATGTCTTCCAACAGAGGAGAATAGGGCTTAGTAACTCCCAGCACCATTTTTTTAAAGTTTGTTTATTTTGAGAGAGAGAGAGAGAGAGAGAGAGAGAGAGAACAAGCCAGGGAAGGGTAGAGAGAGAGTGAGGACAGAGGATCCAAAGCAGTCTCTGTGCTAATAGCTGAGAGCTCGATGTGGGGTTCGAACTCTCGAACCATGAAACCATGACCTGAGCTGAAGTCTGATGCTTGACTGACTTAGCCACCTACGTGCCCCCAGCCAGCACCATATTTTAAGTGTCAATATCAAACAACTAGCTACTCTGTCCAGTTGTTGTTGTTGTTGTTGTTGTTGTTGTTTGGTGGGGGAGTGGAGCAGGGATGAGACAAAAGCTAGGGAACACAAAGAAAAACCTTCTGGGTAGCTATGCTGAGGAAAAAGAAGGTGGCATATTCCTGACTGTGACAAGTATAAAAGTCTAAGTTGGTTTAATTCAGTTAAGTACCCATAAAACAGTTTGAAACTTTATCATACCACTTAAAGAGGAAACAGAATTCAGCACGAACAGTGAATTTACAGTGGGGTTGAGGGCCAGTTCAATCATATTCAACAGTTATGAAATGGCTTCACTCACAATGTTCCTCAAACTTTAAACTACCTGAGAATCTTGTTAAAATGGATTCCAACTCAGGTTTGGGGTAGGCCTTGAGATTTTGCCATTTCTTCCCCCATGCCCCCCAAGATTTCATTTTTAAGTAATCTCTACACCCAACAAGGGGCTCAAACTCACAAACCCAGATCAAGAGTCATAGGCTCTAATGACTGAGCCAGTCAGCGCCCCTGAGATTCCTAATATCCTCCTAGGATCTAAGACCAGCAAATGCTCTGGTCCTTGACTCCTCACATGCTAAGTGCAAGGGATCAAGACAGAGGTTTGCAATTAGAATTACCTGGGGGGACTTTAGAAAAACCTGGCGCTCAGCCACACCCCACATTAATTAAAGCAGAGTTTCCGGGGACCAGATCTAAGCAGCATCTGATCTAGACGTCTTATATCCAAACATGAACAACTGAACTAGTTTCATGTTCCAGTAGATGGGCTTCGGAGTAGGTCAAACCTAAGATGTCTGGTATTTATTGGCAGAATAACCCCGAACAAGCTATTAATCTCTCCAGGTCTCCTTTTCCGGAGTAAAATGGGGATACAATCCACAATGGAGTGATTATGAAGTCTGAGGGTACATATATCTAGCCTAGTGCCTATAACTTACTAAAGGCTCAAAACTGGAGCCATTAAAATTCATATATTTTATACACTAAACTATGGACTATTTTATGGACTAAACTCATGACTGGCTCTAAATCAATTCTTTGATAATTCACTAGTGGACTTTCATTACAAATAAATATTTGACCCTTGAACAACGCACGGTTAGAGGTGCCAACACGCACCCCCAGGTGCAGTCAAAAATCTGTGTAGAACTTTTGACTCTCCAGAAGGTTAACTGCCAATAGTCTGCTCCAGTTAATATATATTTTGTATATGTAGTTTACACTGTATTCTTACAATAAAGCTAGAGAAAATGTTTTCAAAAAAATCGTAAATACACTTACAGCCCTGTACTGTATCAAAAAATCTGTGTAAGTGGACTCACAGTTCAAACTTCTTATTGTTCAAAGGTCAACTAATTTATGGGCTATCCCTTTCTATGGCAGAGACATAAAGATTCCTAACAGGGATTGGACAAAACTCTTCCCTGTTATTTAAAAAAAAAAAAAAAAAAAAAAAATCCTATCTCAAGATTGTGTCTCAATTTTTTTCATCTTATTTTTTCTGACAACTTTTTGAAAAATCTAATGGGTTCTTCTGCATTTTACTCCTCCATTATCCTAAGACAGAAACCAAAAAGATGGTGAAGTCCTACGTTTGCTCGTCCCTCAAATCACTTTCCAGTGTGGACTTCTCGATCTGGGTGGCATACCCAGAGGAGGGAATTCTCCTGTACAGATTTTAGAAATTGATGTATATATATGTTTCCTTTTATCAGTGAACGAAGACTGGCTGGAAGGGGAGTGCAAAGGGAAGATTGGCATTTTCCCCAAAGCGTTTGTTGAAGAACACGCAACTGCAGACCTGGAGAGCTCTCCTAGAGAAGTCTAAGAGGTTTTATAATCTACAAATCTGGGGGAAAGGAACTAGAGCCTGTGAAGCCTAGCATGCCTCTACAGAGCCCTGCACGGAGGCATTACTGTTTGTAAGTGCTACCTAATCCACGTTTCCCACTGAAACCTTAACCTATTAGACAACGATGTGAGAACGTATCCTGATGATAACCCAGGCGTGGGGGGTGGGGGGGTGGAAATGTCTGGAAGAGGGCATGGAGGGGGGGGTGGTCTTCTAGGCTGTTGATAGTTTCTTGCTTGGAGTGCTGACTACCCAGATGTGTTCACTTTGTGGAAGTTTACAGAGTTGTACACTTGCTATTGGTGCACTTCTGTATGTGAGCTCTCAATAAAAACTTACAAACACGACTCAGTGTGCAGGCCCAGGCCCTTGTTCCTGTACCACTAAGTCACCGGCTCCTAGAGCCCGGAGTAAGCTTACAGGTAATTCGCAGGGCGCACGCACATCTTCCTTATTAAAAGTCTCGCTGCTTCCCACGGAATAAAATTATTTTCAATTCCACAGAGAATTAAAATACTCCGGTTATACCCCCCTTCATGCCTTCTCAGAGAGGGACACTTATTAAGAGTTCAACAGTGAGTATGTGCCACTAACATTTTATACTGTAAAATATAAACTCTACTAATTTACGTGATAAAATCCTAGGTATGGTTTTATTTTGGTTATCATTTAACCAGAAGGCTTGATTTTTCAGGGTTAAGTGGGGTGAAGGATTCCACAAATACATAGAACTCCTCTCTCTCCAGGAGACCTGGCGTTCCCTACAAGAATTCTCCTGGTACAGTGTGTGTGGTTTTATGAACAGTAAAAATGGAGGGTTGTTAACTTCTTTGCATGAGACCATCTTTATCAGAGAAAAGAACCGTGACAATCAGTTTTTGTCTACCCCTCCCCTTCCATAATAATGCACTTTGGTTTGGAATGCTACTAAAAAGCAAAAATAACCCTGATGCATATTCAATCTCTGACCGTCTCTGTTTTCCCCTAAGTGACTCGTGAGTAGTTTAAATACTTAGGTTAGAAAAGAAACCAAGTACACACAGGTCTGGTTGGAGAGAACATGGTTTAATTAAAGGCAAAGCTGATTTCAGCAGCTGCAGGTCTCGCACAGACAGACCAAAACAAAACAAAAAACAAACAGAAGAGAAAGTTTACTACACAAAACCAGTTTCTGATGAAGATTCTCCTCTCCCTCCTCATTACTCCACACTGAGGATGATCGGGCGAGGAACCCCGCCCCAAGAATCAGAAAACATTCCAAACACCAAATTCTCATGCAGAAACGGGGCTGTAGATGGGACCCGGGCAGTGCCGGGAGTGAGAGAGGGAACCTGGCTGGCTCGTCTGCGGTGCGCGAATCAGGGACAGCTCGAACACTGGAATGTTACAGCTGCCTGAATGCAGAGCTCAAACACACAGAGCGGGGGGGGGGGGGGGGGGGGGGGGGGGGGGGGGGGGGGGGGGCGCGCATGGGAGAGGTGGACACAGGGAAGGCGCTGGGGAGAAGCACAAAGGGTTTTATATTGCCATTGCGTGGGGGGGGCTTCACCCTTTCAGGCCTTTCAAAAAAAAAAAACAAAACAAAAACCCCAAACACCATGTCAAACTTAAAGAGCAATAACATAAGCATACAGGGCTCCAACCACTCTCTGAAGAGCCATGAGCGTTCATCTCACCCCCGTCAGTGCTGGGGTTGCCCCGACTCGAGCGCCAACCGGGGCTCCTGGATGTGCTCTGCTCTGCAGCCGTTTTCCAGTGCGCGCATCCCACGCCGACTTCATACACCTACACACACTCCCCTTCCCCCCGGGAGAGCAGATGGGCACACGCAAACACACACACACACTAAGGAGAGACCTCCCAGAGACAGACCCTACTACTAGCACAGCAATTGGACATTTAGATTGTTTCCATAATTTCCCCTTAAAATATTACTCTTCCAGGAACGAACAGAAATGCTGTCCTTCTGTTTCTACACAAGAACATTTTCAGTCCTCTTTCCTTCTAATAAATACCAAATAAAAGTTTATTTTCCTTTCTTTCACCTTTTCCAGAACGGACTCCGTTGTGTTTTCTTCTGTGCATGGTACACATGTGTCCTTGTTGCCTTGAATTTCACTCTGAAAGTGGAGGTCGGGGGACGCGGCCGGGCCGGGGCTTGGCCTGCGGTGCACGTTCACAGAGGCCACGGTTTCCTTCCTCCTCAGACTGTCGTTTGGGCCCCCAGTGCCGGACCCCACGCTGCTGCTTCTCGGCGAGATGTCGTACGCATCGGGAACAGAAACAGTTATTGGCATATAGCACAGGGTAGAAAAGGGATGGAGGCAGGGATGGGAGGAGGTGGGTGGGAAGCAGGATGGGGTCACAGAAACCAATCGAACAAAAAATAACCACACTGAAAGCTTCTACCTATTAAAAAGTGTCAGGCCGCGAATGGACCAGCCTGCCTTCTGTGACACTGCTCACTACGCTACGGTAAAATGTACAGGAATCAAAAACATTAATTTAAAATCCTACAGCAGTCGTCTGCCGGTCCGGCCCGGCGCCACCACCCACACTGCGTCCTCGATCGGGGCTCGAGCACCTACAGAGTGAAGGGCATTTCCTGCCGGAGTCTCCAGGCCAGAGGAGGGCCCGCCAGAACCTTCCGAGTGAAAGTTGAGGCCTCGGACTCTCCCTCGTGGAGCCCTGCCACGGGCCGAAGAGGTCCGTCTCCCCCATCCTGTCACCACCAACCTCTCGCAGGAGCAGCGAGCGGGGCTCTTCCTTGCCACACACTGACTAGAAGAAGCACGTCGTGTACGGAAGAATTCAGTGTGACCTCATACTACCGAGAGTAATAATAATAAAAGATGTTCAGGAATAATCTCAACTACATTCTCAGTCAGCAAAGCAATCATTAATGGATTCCTATTTTATTCCCCAAAGAGGAAAAAAGGACTGAGAAGTTCCCGTTGGCTTCTCCCATCTGCCTCCCCTTCTCAGCTGTCACTTCCCTTGTGGCTGGGGGCATGCACGACGGGGAAGGTGAGAGGCGGTGACATCAGGTAACCGAGTGAAGACAGACAGCAGTTCCTCTCTCCCTCCGGAAGGCCCCGGGTCCCGGAGAGTTCCTGATGGTTTTTTCTTTTTGTGGCACTGCGGACATTTCGTGCACACTCAGCGCGCTGGTGGAACACTTACACCCTCTCGACAGCAAGAGACAGAAGAGAGGGCTGCCACCTGCAGGGGACTGTACGGGCCAGTCCCGCAAACCCAACATGCCATGGTTTATGGAGCCCTCGTTCCCAGGGTTGCCACTCTGGCCTCAGTGTGGAGGGTTCATGGCGCCTTGTCCCCGTTGCTGTTTCTGCTTCTGCTGCATTAACAGCTGCTCCAGAGCGGAAGGTCCAGGATGCATCATGGAACTGGACCAGATAGACTGAAAAACAGCCCAGAAATTGTCAGCAGAGGTCAAATGTCTGCATATCTGAAAGGGATTTGTTTTTCAATCCTCGCCAAATATAAAGGCATGCGTGTCCCAAGGTCCCCGCCCCCTAAAAAGATCCAGCCATTAGAAGACGGTGGAAGACTGTCTTTAGGACCAGTCAGTTCCCATTAACCAGATTATTTTAAACCAGAAAAAAAAAGCATTTTTTACTAAAACTAAAAGTGCCACATGAGACCACAGAATATTTACTATAAAGACTTTAGGCAAACAAAACATTTCCAAAATTAGACACCCTTCTTTTATTTATTCACAAGAGGCTTCAATCAAACATTCCAAAATGCATCAGAATTTTCTTGACTTTAGAATGCAACTAAAACCGGTTTCTGTCCCTGCCCCAGGGTAACTGTTTTATCAGTAGAGAATTCACAAATTAAAAAAACATCCTATTCAAGAACCTTCTAAGGCAGACCATGTTTCTAGGACTTTGCTAGATATGTGCTATGGATCAGTCAGTTCTAAAGGCCTTAGGAATGAGCCTAGCTATTTACATGAACAAAAGCAGAATCCTCTCTCAGGGTTCTTGTCCCTAACACTCACTTACCTTTAGGCTTTCCATGAGGACAGCAGAAGAATCCTCCATGGAGGGGCCGTGACCTGTCCAGGTGCCACTTGGACTGCTGGCCTGATGCCAACTGCTCTCAGAGGCTGATGTTGCTGAGAGATAATCAATGCCGAACCCACCCATGGCTGAGGGATGCAAAGAGATAAGAATTCAAGATGTTCGATCATTGCCAAACACCAGAGAAGGGCAGAATAAGTGATTTCACGCTCATTGGCCCTCACCTGGCTTATCAGTTTTCCACCGATCTGCAGGTCTCCTATCCCTGTTATCTGGAGTCCCGATGGGTCCAAAGTTGGAGAATGGAACAGAATTATGGTTGTGTGTTGGAGGGGAGCTTGGCAGGCTGCTTGGGTTAGAGGAATGAGGAGACTGGCTGGCTGGTGTTGAATGATCTATTAAATAACAACAACAAAACAACATAAAACATGAAATAGGTGTTTCACAAACAAACCAAGAACTCAAGTTTTCTGTAGATCTGATCACTTAAATTCTACTAAAAATAACCACAGGGCTTTGGGATAAAGGTAAAATAAGGGCCCCCAAAGGAACGATGCCAGATGCACTAATCTGTCTTACTGCATGTAAGATATTGCGTGTATCTAAGGCATAGTCCTTGTTTTAAAAAAAAAAAAAGCAAAACCCAGCAGATAATTTTGTGCATGCACTATTTTGGCACGTCTGTTTCAGATAAGTATCTACTGGTCTTCTGTAATTGCATAACCTTGAGAATTACTATTCAACTCCACGTATAAAATAGGGATTAAAAAAAAATCCCTCTACTTTAAAACGTTCAACTTTTCCTGCAAAGAATTAATATTTATAAACCAAACTAAAAAACAGCTAGAAACCTTAAGATAAACCCATATTTTTTCTCCCTTACATTACTCTGCCGGTTATGGATGTGAAAAATGAAAAAGCTTTTTCATTGGCATTTATTACATGAACTCGCTCATCAGGCTTTTTTCCTATTTTTGTTCAGAAATTACTTAAACACAACAGCTAATATATTAATAATTGCAAAATCATATTGATTCATCATCAATTTGAGTGTATTAGAAATTCAAGGTCTGTAATTTAAAGACTAGTCAATACCTGAACTGGCAGGAAGTGACGGAGACCATGGGGTCCCTTCAAAGAGGGAGTACAGTGATGTCTCCTGGGGGGCCAGCGAAGGATTAAGTTCTGTTTTGGAGCTGGTCGTCAGGTTTTTCCCATACACCTCATTGAACACACTGTTATTTGGGTATCTTTCCTGAAAGGCAATGACAACCAAGTTATCAACTCACTCCAAGGAAAGAGATTTAAGAAAACGCAATATTCGTGTTCATGAATGCTTGATACACTTTAAGCTTTCCTTTTTTTTTTTTTTTTAAGTTTACTTATTTATCTTGAGACAGGGAGAGGAAAAGTGTACACGTGCACCGTGTGCAGGCGTGTGGGCAGGCACACACAAGCGCGGGAGGGGCAGAGACAGAGGGAGTGAGAAACTCAAGAAGGGTCCGTGCTGTCAGCCTGGAGCCCGAGGTGGGAATCAAACGCAGGAACCATGAGATCATGATCTGAGACACAATGAAGTGAACCTTAACCAACTGAGCCACCCAGGTGCCCCACCTTAAGCTTTTCTTAGTAAGATAAACTTCAGAAGACTTTTGTTTAATCTTTTAGTTTCTCTGTTAAATTCATTTCCCCTCACCCTTTATTTTCTCTGTGTAAACAACCCAGATTAAAAGGTATGGATAGCTCATTTGGCTGAACAACACAGCCCTAAGGATTCTTTATTAATGAGATGTTAAAGGGTTCAAATTTGTAACAAACAAGCATCTCAGATACCTGAATCACAGAGAGAGAGGATAAAACACTTGGAAGGCAGCAATATAGGGCAGAGAAAGGAAAGAGAAAAACGGGGCAGCGAAACAGAGCGGGAGAGGTAGTACAAAGCACAAAGCAGGGTTCTTGCCCATGTCCCCACCTGATTGAGAGAGAATCCGGTGAGGGACAAGAAAGAGGATGAATGTGACATGAGCTCCGAGGGCTTCTCCAACAAGGATTTCTTCACAGTCCCAGGGAGGAAAAAAAAAGGTAGTTAAATTATGCCTTCCATTTTCTTACTATTAACCTTAAGTTCCTACACAAGCAGAGTAGAGGAGCACCAGCTAAGCGTAGCTGTACTTCCCCGTCGTGCACACGTCGGGCTCAGAAGATGTGAATTACACGTTCCTACCATGACACCAGCTACGTGCCGGGGGCCACAGGCGAGTCGGACAGAACCCTCCGGGTCAATACCTCTAATCTAGCACAGAGACCCTGGCAGGGACCGGGGACACCTGAAAAGGGCAGCTCTGAGTGTTTACTAGCAGGACCCTTAGCGAATCCCCTTGTGAAGAGGTACATTTAAAATACTCTCAACACAAGACGCTGACCTGACCTGGCAGTCTTTTCCCTCCACTTTTTAAGACACTAACATTAATGACTTAAAGGCTTTCAAATCCATTTGACAACTGGTTTTGTTAACATGGCTCCTAAACAGCTATTTATGGTAGATGTTTAAAGAGTCGCTGACGTTAAGCCTACATGTATTGGCTCTAAGAAAACTACTAGGAAAATTAAAAAGCTGAATCTCTGATGCTGTCATTGAACAGTTGGTCAGCAAAGCAGTTATGAAACATCAACTACATGCAAGGCACTTTCACACACACTGTATCATTAACAATGTTAAATATATAAAGTATTACAGTCAAGGGTTTTTTTTGTTTTTTTAATAAACACAAGGAAAAAAAAACAACCCTAAAATACTACCCCTTCACGTCCACTTGTTCCATCATCAGCTTCGTTTTGAGTGGAGGGGCAACGTGGCGGGAACCAGGAAGCCAGAAATGAGTTGTCTGAAAGGCATTCCCCCGGCCCTCAAGCCACATGAGCAGAGTAGCGGCAAGAAAGGCAAACGCACGGAGCCAACAGCTTAGCAGTGAGGCTTCCCACAAACCCTAGGTGCCGTCACTGCGCTCTCAAGTTTCTAGGGGATCTCTTATTTCCCTCACTTGGGGGAAAAGCGGTGGTCCCTCTGCCCACTCACCCAGGCAAATTCTTATGGGAACTTCAAGAGCCAGGGATAGCAGCTTCTAGCACGAAAGCCGTGAAGCTTTTATTTCTCCTAATCCTAAAATCAATGCATTTTAACCTTATGAATGTTTTCTGGTCTCATGTCTATGGGAAAGAAACAGCAAAAAAGTACAACTCTGAGCAGTCTTTATGTTTGGCTAAGATGGAGTAAAGAAAGAAAAAAGCTTCGTAGCATATATCTTCCCATTTTTTCCATGCTCCACCCCCCAACAAAATGCACTGATGAGCATATAAACACTGATGAGCATTTAGAAGGCCATCCTTTGAAATGATAGAGGATTGTTTTTAAAAAACACCACTAGTCAATACATAAGACTTTGTCATCCTATTGCTCTGTATTCATTCATTTATGGCACTTAAACAATGCTTCTAAATAGAATTCTCTTCATTTTTACTCATTCTGTTTATGAACCTCAATCTGAATTTAGGTCAGGGGTCTTAGTTAACCAAACAGAAAAGAGCCACATACTCTTCAATAATGTCACTAAAAATTTTAGAACATATTTCACTTTATATGAAGAATAATTTCACTGCTCCTAAGCAAGATTAAATGATTCTTGAAATTGCTGGGTTGAGATGGAAGTACCACCTGAAAAAAGTAAGTTAATTTGCCGGCATCACATCCTATGACCAGCCCTTAATAACACTTATAACGAAGCTAGGACTCTGAGATTTAGAACTATGGAGTCAGGAAGGTTTTGCCATGTTCTACTACCATTTGAAGGTTAGCTGGTGCAGTGAGGAAATAAACTGTATAATTCTGTAAAGAGGGAAAGCTCAAAGCTCCAGAAAAAAAAAGAAATACTCTATTCCAAGGACTATAAAATCTCAGGAGAGAAGCTGGGGTTAGAGCAAGAATTACGTCAAATACATACAAAGAGGCTCCGTCCAGGAAGAGAGGCGAGAGGCCCCAGCAGAGCTGGGTAAAGATCAGGAGGGTTAGAAAAAATCAGCTCTTCCTCTTCCTCCAAGGCAGCCAGACTCTTTAACAGGTCCGGAGGAAGCAGAGGGGAGCCCTTGGGGTCCTAGTGACAGAAAGGATTACGGTGAGATGCAATAAGGGATGAGGGAAGCACAAAGGAGAAGCAGCACGATTACGGGACAGAGGTAGTAGAGCCAAGGAGAAGAATCACAGGAGACAGTACTACACAAAGAAGAAAAAGCTCTGAAACAAGGAAGGTGACACAGGACAATGGTAGTGAAAGAGCAAGACAAGAGAAAGCAGCAAAACCCACCGACAAATAAGGAGCAGCACGTCAAAGGTTAACGTGACCAGTGAGGAAAACAATGCCATGCAGCAGAGTGACTGGCATATCTTGGGCTTGGCAGATCTTGGGCTAACAGAGAAACAACTGTTTTTTAAAAGCTTAAAATACACACACCTGTTTCTCGTGAATAAAGAGAGAAAGGCAGGGGAGCTCCACTATCGAAGATAACCGGCTGACTTTGTTCCTCTCAGAGAGCAATTTGTTTAAATATGCAGTGAACCTATTTTTAAACTCAGATGATTCAGCCCAACTGCAAGGAGCTTTGTTTCAGAATTCCCCAACATGCTGTGGGTGAGATTTCTGCGCATGATTTCTCTGCCAGACCACGCCAGCCTGCATCAGTGACGGAGCCCCCGCTCCCCAAATCCAACCTGCTGTGCAAGTATGAGGAGGAGACCCCGAGCCACGCGGGTTGCCGGGCAGCGCGCCGCGGCGCTAATGACTCAGAGTGGCCTTTACAAACGTCTACTTGAGAAATTAAAAAGATACACAGCCCCACACCTATCTCTGCTGTGTCTGGTGATGGGAAAGGACACATACCTCAAAGGGCATCCTGGGCACAGGATCCTGCTCTGGACGGAAGACTCCTGGTGACCGTTTGCCCCTGCGGTCCATGTTTGCTTGCTGTGCCACGACAGCTCTGTTATCAGTCACGCTGTAGGAAGAATCCCAGTAGAACTCTGGGACCTTGACTTCTGAGGGATTATGGTTATATGGCTCCATGGGAAAAGGCTTCATTTTTTTCTCTAGAGGCTGCTGCTGCATGACAGGAGGCTGCAATGACGGCTCAAACAGTTTTATGGGGTCTTGGGGCTGAAGGTAGTAGGGCTGTTTCACAGGCATGATTTTCCCTAATGGGCCTTGAACCTGAGGGGGATTCCACAGCTGTTTGGAGGCATCTGCCTGTTGATACTAAAAAAGAGATGCTTGTCATCAAGATGAGGATAAAATGCAGTGTTACATTCAACACTCAGGAAATCACAGAATGAACTTGAGAAATTTTACAACTGACAAAACTCAGTTTCCTTTACCCTTCACGTTTTTCAATACACAGAGCTTCCTCAGAACAGATGATGGGCACTAAACTCAGCTCTTTCAATTCACTTATTTACAAGGTTTCATGAACAAATGAATGTGTGTGTGTGTGTGTGTTCCCCCTTCCTGCCTCAAGTGCTACAGGGTTGACAATATTTAAGAATGGTGTCATAGCTTTCTTAACACCTCATCAAGATTATGATTCTATTTCCTTTCTGTAGTTTATATTCAAATAGGAGGATTATTTATACAAAGTTCTTTTCTACAAAGGTGACAAGCAGCAGCAGCAAAAACAGTAGTTAAGATCTATTACCCTTTACAAAAGGAGAAAAGGAAACATTTGAACTTCCCTAAACAGCAAAGAGTACATTTTTTCCCCATAATTCTTCCATAGCAGAAGCCTGTGAAAGCTTAAGTAGTATTTCTAATTAACCAAACACTGGCCCACTCCCAGCTTCCCCTGCTCCTGGTCTCAGCGGGACAGTATGCACCACTGTAACTCACCTGCTGGAACCCAGAGTGGTGAGGAGGGCTTTTCCCCAAAGCCGACACGGCTTTTGTGGGGGACTGCTGCTGAGCTAGAGCTTGAACCTGCAGCTGGCTTGTGGACTGTGCTGTCGGCTGAGCTGGTAAAGATGTAAGGGGTTGCTGGGAAGGTGGCTGTGGCTGTTGAGGTCCCTGGTTCATTGGCCCTGGTCCAGAGGGCCGTTGCTGGCTGTAAGGAATGTGGGACTGTTTCCCAGCTTGCACCTGGTTTCCTGCTGGAGAGTGAGCTGTAGTCTGAAGAAAGGTTCCTGGGACAGAAACACCAGCTGGGAAGGTGTAACCTGAGCCCATAGAAAATGCCACAGGAGGGGGAATAACATATGTTGGGGGCGGGAACCCTTCAAAATAGAAGAACATAGCAGCTTTAGTTCTAAAGACACTTAGCAAAAGAAAGGCAAAAACAAGTTATCTGGGGGTAAGGTGGGGTAAGTAGAAGAAGAGGTCTTCTAATAAATTATAAAAGGCAAGAATCAGCCATCAAGTAAGACTTATCAAGCATTAATCTTTCACTTGATTTCAAGGAATAAATATAGAGTATTGGCTGCTACTTCTATCCACTGAATCAAGTGGAGTATTCTAAAGACAGTTTCTTAAATGCTTTGTTTAGTGCTAGGAATTCCTTCATGATTAACAAATGTGCATTTGTATATACACTACAGAGAAATGGCTCAAAAAGAACTGCATAAGCATCAGAGAAAAAAAGAATTTCCTTCTACCTTTTAACATCATGGTTTAATAATATACCTCTGACAGAGTATAAATTACTCAGTGAGGGAGCAGAAACTCCTACAAAGATTAGATTAAGTACAAAATGTATATTTACCTGGCCGGCTGGGAAGAGGAGGGAAGGCTCCGGGGTGATGAATGGGGATGAATTGGGAGTTACTTGCTTGACTTGGGGTTTGAGTTACAGGTGTTTTCCTGGCTTCAGACACTGGAGTCTTTCTTAGTTCTGTCTGGGATTTTACCTACAACCAACAGAAACAAAACTATCTGTAATAACCTGAAACTCAAATGTATCAGAAAGAAGCACCTCTAAGAAAGAATTTAAAACCCCAGTATGTCAAAAAAAACTAAACAACGACAAATGAAGGTATTTAAATTTACCTCAATAAAAATGGGAAAAAAATCAAAACAAACTATTTGTCAATAAAAGATGTAAGGGTTTGGTTTTACTGGTGTCATGATTTTGCTTCCACAAAAATCATAAAAATACTAAATACGGAAAGGCCCTGAGAGCTCATTTGTTTGACAAATGAAACATTTGATACCAACAGGTTAAAAATCTTGCCTATAATCTTAAGGCCCCTATTATGGGCCCCAGGGCCCTTTATACTCAAATTCATTAGACAACATGGATTATGAATTAATAAAGATGATTAACCCACAGGGGAGTTTACTTCGGCCCTCAGTTTAATTTCACCTGGGCAGCCTCAAGCGTACTGGTCAGGCTCCCACGTCCTACACAACAAGCTACAGAGAAGATGTCACACACATTGCTCAAACGGAGTAAAATGAAGGAAAACAGGTAACATTTACAGAGAACTTAGGAGAGAGCGGAAAGGAGAGTCTCTGTCAGGCCCTGGCTGGGAGGCAGGTGCCAAGGATGGAGGCAGAGCAGCAGGCCGTACTGGACTCAGCCCTCAAACACTGCTCATCCGGCTTTCCAGCTCATCTGGCTTGTTCTTGGTCTTTTCCCGGTGCCTTCCACCCCCACCCCGCTGGACCTGTTCTCAATATCTACCATGTTTTTCTCTGTTTCTCTCCCTACTTCTTAAAACGCAACGATTCTGTTCTTATTTCTCTTTCCCAAAAAAGCTCTGTAGGTGAAATATGCTGAAGGCATCGTTTATATTTGCAAGCGGCCTCCAATAGCATAATGTTCCTCGTGCCTGCTGCAAACAAATACATTGCCAAAATGCGTTAACAAATCAAACGGCTATTTAGGTACTTGTTCAGACGTTAACAGTACTGATGAGACTAGCACAGAGCAAAGATCATTTCCGTTTACATGAAATCATCCCTATCTCTTTGGAAAGGTTAAAGAAAAACAAAGTCACAAATAATTGAGTAGTGTTTACCTCTTCGCAGCAAGAGACTTAACCTCTTGCTTTACAAACTCCCATGATCCAGGATAGCACTAAAGTGACCTAATGCCACTGGCCGAAACAGGTATCATGTCAAGAAAAGGCCTCCTCTTTTTCCAAGAATATCTTTTATTTATTTTTTTAAGTGAATGGGGGGGGGGGAGACCCTCTAAGCCTTAATATATTCTTGGTCCTATTGGCTCTGTATAAGACCCCACATTTCCCAACAGAACACTAACAAATGGCAATTACGCCTTCCAAAGGAAAGAGAATTCTCTGTGGAGCTGACAGCTCGGGTCATTTCAAACCACCTAACTGAAAGGACTGACAGAAATGTCAAACCAGGTTGAGATTTTTTTTCCACTCACATTACGTCATCTACGGGTTGATGGAGTAACCACCTACCACAGCTCTTTACGTGACCTTACTGTGCCGCACTCAAGCTTCCAGAAGAGCCAACTCCCAAGGTTTTAGGAACAAAATGAAAAATCTTGCCTTTCGTGTGAGCCTTCCTCTACCTGCATTATAGTTCAAATACAGCTTACCTGCACTGCCACATTCTGCTTTCCTGTTTCCTGTAACTTTTCTAAGGTGCATTTCTTGGTTTCTGTTTTCCTCTTGTTGTTGTCCTTCTTTCCATCATTCTTAGTTACAGTTATTCCTTTGCTATAGTCCCTTCTCACCTCTTTGGGAGGAAAACTTCTTCCCTGGTCTCTGTTCACTTCGCGCGGCTTAATGTTCTCTTTGAAGGTGACCATTGGTTTCTCTCCTGTGTCACAGTTGTTGCTTAGATTACGGCCCGTGGACAGCACTGATTTCAGCCCTGGGTTCCCGTCTGCAGCCAGTGACTCTATCATGGATGTTTCTTGCAGAATGAGGTTCTCTTTGGCTTCACTGGGGTCTTCCAGTATTAACTCGGGAATTTCTGTGATAAACAACAATTTCCCTACCTCATTTTCACACTGAATCAGCCTAAAAAAGTAAAAATAAATCCACTTTGAAGACCATAAACCTAAAAAACAATAACAACGGACTGCGTACGGACCCAACAATCAAGTAAGTACATTCCCAGCCCTAAAGATTTAGAGACAGCAAGATATTACAGTGTAATATTTTTATACAGCATAAAATGTACTTACAGAAAAACTTAAATTGTCATTATTGCTTAGCATCACCACATACTCCCATGCCCCTTTCATGCTTTCTAGTAATGACAGCTGTATGTACTGAGCATGTACAAGGCCCCAGACCAGACCCTTGAAGTAGCGATCTGTAATTCCTATTTTACAGGTATGAAAACTAGAGCTCAAAGGGATTAAGTTCAATTCAAGCATGCAACCATTTAAGTGCTTATAGTAGGACAGGACCCTGAATCTAAAAATGAATCAAAACTAGTTACTGACTTTGGAAAGGTTAGAATCACCTGGGAAGATCCTAAGGACACACGCCTCACAGAGTGGCAGAACTAGAAACCTATCTGACTCTGGTCTGTTCTGACTGAAATGGACCACCACAACCCTGTCAACACAAATCACCATCACCGTAAACATACAATTCTGTTAGATCTACACAGATATTTACAAATTAGAGCAGAAGTTCATAATTAACAAGGGAGACAATGCCTATTTTCTACACTAGGCAGTGTAATGGGGAGAACAGAGATTAAATTAGAGTATACTTCTGATCACCATGGTCATAATTTGACGTTGATATTGACTTACGAGTTTATAATTAAGAGTGTTATACCAGAGCCTAAAACACATGTGGGGTGTGTAAGTGTATCTGATAAGAAGAAGTACCTTGGCTGATTATCAGCGATCCATTTGCCTATGGAGATCAAGCGCTGTTGTCGTATTTGTCGTTGCTGACCTTCTTTGTCTCCTGTAATACCCTGGTGGCCTTTGGAGAAATCCAAGTTCCTAAAATTGAGATAAGCAAATTATACAAAATTAAACTTCTAAAGATTTCCCAGGCAGCCATGTTCACCTATTTAATTGCAATGGTTTCAGATTTTTCCACATAGGCTAGCAGCTAGATATAATCAACTGCATTTGAATGTATGCTGCCAAAGATTTTAAATACAATGAAACAAAGCAAAAAAGACAATATTCACTTACATATTTTTACTCAGATTTTACTTTCTAATTGAAGAGCTAAAAGAAATCACAACCTTTTATTATTACCTTGCATTCTATGTAATTTGCTTGAAATGACCACTGCAATGCTAAGGGTCTCAGAGTATGCCTATTCTATTAAATACTATTAAGTAGTATTAATCTATCTAAGGTAAGTGGCTCTAAATCAGAAAAATGTATATATATCATAAAATATATAGAGCAAAAAGCTCATTGACATTAGAAAGGTAAATCAACCTGAAAAAATAAGGACTTTCAGATTTCTCCTCATTAAACTCAGTATTATTTTTTAAAAGTATCTAAGAAATGCCAGGCCACAGGCTAGATGCTAAAGACACAGAGATAAATGAGATAGAGAAACAGTATCTCCATAAAGAAGAAATAATTATAAATCAATCTGATGAATATTAAGAAAAACTATGCAAATAAGCATAGTTAGTAGGAAGGGCTAGTTCCTTTTGCTAAGCTCTGAAAAAGATTTCACAGGTAAGTTATTACCTGAGCTGGACCTTGGCAGGTGTGTGAAGTGTTTACAGGTTCTAAGGAAAGGCCAGGAGAGGAAATGGGGCTGTTCTGAGGCACGGCATGAACAAAGTCTCAGGAATAAAAACAGAGTTACTCAAGAATAGGACATAGTGAATGCAAAGTATGTTAAGGATTAGGGGCAGGAGGGTGGAGGTGGCAGAAAATACGGCTGAAAAACAAAGCACCTGGACATGAAGCTAAAAAAGATAACGGAACAATTGGGGATGAGTGACTTGAAGTCTTTTCATTACTAATGGCACTTCAACAGGTCTATATTTTTAAAAATATAATCGTGAAAACAAGGCAGAAATGAGCTACAGTAGAGGGACTCTAAGTAGAGAGGTCGATTAGGAAGTTTTTATACTGCAGGTGTATGGTGATAAAAGCCTGTACTATATAGGGAAATAAATGGGAGGAGATGGGTCTAAAAGGCCTTTTAGACACAGAATTACAAAGACTTGGTGAGAAAGATTAATGGAAATAAGTAATTTTTTTTTTAAGAGTTCATGTAGGTGAATAATGGTACACAGATAAATACAGAAGAATTATTCTTTTGCTGACCTAATAGGAAAATATAAGCTTGTTTTGGGTCATGTTAAAGTTTGAAATGCATAGGGAGATCAGACTGTTAGAAAAAAAGTCAGAAACTGAAACTTTTGGACTTACTAACTATCCAAGAGATGAAAGCTTAAGACAAAAGGATGGATCTGATCACCTGGGAGAATATAAGAGTGGTAAGGAGAGGGCAGGGGAAGACCCCTGGAGGATAATATGCTGAGTGATGTGGTACACAAGTGAAAGAGACTGAATATGATGGGTAGACCTAAGAAAAACAGCTAAAAAAGGAGGCTTTGTACAGGAATGGGATTAATAAACTCAATAGAGAAAATTAAACAGGATGAAAATTATAAAGAAGTCAATGGAGTTTGGAAACCAGGTAAACCACTGATAGTTTAAGTTGAAGGGGGCTGAAAAATGACTGGGAGATAGGGTCAGTAAAGTTAGCACACACTATCTTTTTAAAGAAGTTTGATGACAGGGGTGCCTGAGTGGCTCAGTTGGTTAAGAGTCTGCGTCTTGATTTCAGCTCAGGTCATGATTTCACGGTTTGTGAGTTTGAGCCCCATTTTGGGCTGTGCACTGACAATGCAGGGCCTACTTGGAATTCTCTCTCCCTATCTTTCTGCCTCACTCCCAGCTTGTGCTCTCGCTCAAGAATAAAACATAAACATTCAAAAAAAAAAAAAAAAAAAGTTTGATGATGAAGAGAAAGGGCAACATCAGAGGAAGAAAGGGTTGTGAATTTTACTTTTTAAAAAGAAAAGCGTATCTACTTGAGGGTTAGTAGGCCAAAAAGAAGTAATTGGCTGTTAAAAAAAAGACAAAAACAAAAAGATACTGGAAATACAACACAGAGAGAGGGTAAGAGGTGGGGTGGCAGGAAGGGACAGGATCAAGTACACAGACCAACGAGTTCAACTTGAAAAGGAATAAGAAGTTTTCCCTCTGAGAAGAGACAAAAATGACCAGAAAAACAAACTGCTTTATTGTTATTAATGATATGAAAAATGTTAAGCAATATCCTTTGGTTTGCATTTAGTTCCCATTTCTGAGACTTCCTCTCTAATTTCAACAAAGTATTAAAAAATACAGTGAATAAACATCACTTGGGAGAAGGGATTTTCTTCTTTTCCTTTCCTTTCCCCCATATCTGTAAAAGCACTCAGTAGTGGTACTACACAGGAGTTGAAGGCATGACATACACAAATCCATTTCTTATTTTAAAGCTTTCACTTTAGTTGTTAGGAAAACAAGACAAAGCTGGGAGAGATCAAAGGTTCCTCTATGCCCAGGCTGGATTCCTAATTTTACATTGTCATCACGGATAATGTACTGTCATCACGGATAATGAACTGTCATCACGGATACTGAAATGAAGCTCCTTCAGTTGCCACCCACCTGAAAGAAGGTCTCAAAGCCAAGAATCCTTGTAACTCAAACTCCTCTGGAAGTGGCGTAGCTGCAGAAAGGGAGATATCAAGATTTGTAAACCAAGTTACGTCTGCGCACTAGACATTGTTCCCTAATACTTACCCACTACTCGATGCTGAGGGGGGTGGATACAATGGATTATTTTTTCCCTGGCAGCCTTAAAAATTCATAGCCCCACATCGGTAATCCCACTGTTTAGATTATCTCCTTGTTACTAAAAGTATTCAGAAACAACACGGACATCACCCAGAAGCTTACAAGAAATGCAGAATCTTAGACATTGTCCAAAACCTAATGGATCATAAACTGCCTTTTAACAAGACCCCTGGTGATTCATTTGCAAATTAATGCTTGAGAAATACTGATCTGATGGAAGTAAAATAATCAGAAAGGAGGTAACTATAGATTGTTCAGTGCAGAATTATTTATAATGGGAAAACTGTACAGCAAATGGACAATGATTAAATACATTACGGCATATCCACAGGACAGAATATTATGCGGCCAGTAAAAAAAAAAAAAAAAAAAATCACATTTCAAATGTTTAAGTAGCAAAGGAAAATGCTAACAATATAAGATTAACTTAAAAAGCAGGCACAAAGCTGTATCTGATATCAATCACAGGCAGGTGTGTGTATGTACACAGAAGAAAAAGGTCCCAAGAAAGTACACTCTAATATGAACAGTACAAAGTATCTTTTATGAGAGAACCATGGGTGACTTGTGCACTCAATGTTCGTACGTCCCAGATGTTTCATAATAAGCAGGTATTACTTTAACAGAGTAATGCTGTTCAAATTAATTCTTTCAAAAAAAAATAGTAAAAATGAGGAGGAAGGGAAGAAGCTAGAAGAATGTAAAGGAATTGTACTCTTTGGACTCCTATTCAAACTGCAGAATATGCTGTTGAAAGAACTGGAAGAACATTACCTCTACTTCCATCCACTTATTCATGGTGACGGCAGCATTCCAAGTCCCTTCTGAGTTACTGAACTTAAAGTCTAACAACAACAAAAGCCTGTTTTTCTCTGGCCTTAAGCTTACTGTCAGTGATGGGGAACAGTGTCAACAAGATCAAGTTAAGTTAGCCCTTACCATTAGTACTTGAAAGATCCTCTTCATGGGGATGGAAACTATTTAGAAGAGAAATCAGCCAGGGCCAAATGCTGTAAATTAAAAAGACAGTTTAGACTTTGTCTAAAATGGAGATACCAGAACACTAACAAGCCACGACAATGTTATCTACAGGGGCCTAGACTTGATGTACTTTCCCCCCTTGCTTCAGCATTTAAAAGACTGTATGATTTCCTAAAACCTATTTTCAAAGACATCTAAGTAAAAGATACATGAGAAGGGTCAAATTTGCACAACAGAGACGTACTGCTGCAAATCACTTCCCAGACTCTTAATTTAACAATTAGTGAAAATCAGCTGTCAGTTTTAAACACTGATAATAGGTACTTACTGGGAACACACTGACCAGATAAACAACATATGATGTTTTAATACAGCTGTCATATACGTTATCAGCTGTGGAACCCACTGCTAGTTCTTAATCTGTACACCACAGTCAAATCATATCCTCGGTTCAAAGTAATGACTATGTCTTTTTCTTTATCATACAAATAAGTCCACACACATTGTTAAAACACCAAGGTAAACTGAAAGCTTCTGTTACCATAAAATCAAAAGCTATCCTAAGAACCATCAGAATTATTCTAAGTAGAGATTACAGAGAAAATACTGTGAGCCAAAATAATTCCCAAACTCCTATGTTCAAAACAAGCAAATATAACTCAAATGCAGTGTTACTATAAGGCAGTATCGAACAGCTTATGTATAAAAAATGGAATAGTAAAAATGACTTTTCTTCAATTTCTAAACAGAAAATTGGAGCATACTGTAATGGGTAAGAAACAAACTGGTTTTTACTTCAATTTCATCTTGAAATATGAAAAATGCTTTTCCCCTTGATGGCAGCCAGGTATGGTGGGGGGTGGGGGGGTGGGGGGGTGGAGGTAATACACAGGGAGTCAGAAATCCTTAAGATTGTGCCTCACACAAGAAATTCAAACAAATAAATGAAAAGCATACAAAGAGGTCTTCAGTTCAATTTCCAGAGAGTAGGTGGAAAACAAAGTCTTCCATTGTTCAGATGTTGTGTTTTAGAGGTGGTTTTTACATATCTCTGAATATCAAACAAACAGAGCACACAAGCTAACGTGAAATTAGACACTTACTACTGTCTTTCATCCACTACTGCCTCCTGAAAGACCCTGGGTCTGAGTCTCAGCCAGTCCATGGAGACCTTGACTGCAGGAAGGGGATAGGCATTGTAGGACTCCTCCTGAGACTTGTTCTGGAGAGGACACTTGCACAGGATGCCAAGAAAAGACACTTAAAAGAAAAAAAATGTATTCAGAAAGCATAAGATATTTGAAACAATGTACCAGTCCAAATTACTTCTGCTATACCCCATTTAATGCTAAAATATGTCACAGCTTTTTTTCTAAAAAGGCTTTTTTTCCCATGTTAAAAATGTTTACAGGCGTGTATGGCTGGCTCAGTCAGTGGAGTGTGCAAGTCTTGATCTCAGGGTTGTGAGTTTGAGCCCCATGTTGGGTGTAGAGATTACTTAAAAATAAAATTTAAAAACTGTTACAGATATATTTGATGAGAGGAAGGCGTCAGGAAATTAAAGGATAGCACTTAGGGTTTAGGTCTCCTAATTCAAATCTAGAAATATAGGACACACTTATAGGTCACTAGTACTCTGTTATTATGATGAAAATGCCTAAGATTATGCTTTCCAAACGAGACAGCACAGAAAATTAAGTGAGTTTAATTAAAATTAAAATGATTTTAAATAAATGTTAAAAAAAAATTTTTTTTTAAGGGGAGGGGCACCTGGGTGGCTCAGTCGGTTAAGCATCCGACTTCAGGTCAGGTCATGATCTTGCAGTTTGTGGGTTTGAGCCCCGCATCAGGCTCTGTGCTGACAGCTCAGAGCCTGGAGCCTGCTTTGGATTCTGGGGTCTCCCCTTCTCTCTGACCCTCCACTGCTCATGTTCTGTCTCTGTTTCTCAATAATAAATAAATGTTAAAAAAAAATTTTAATTAAATTAAAATGATTTAATACTCACTAAAGAGGGCCAGCAACTGTGTCCAACACAGCTGCTCATCTTGGCTATAACTATGCTGCTCCGTTTCATTGCTAAAGTCACGAAGGTGATGAAGTTGAAACAGGTTGATGACAGTGACATGAACTAACTGTTGAGAGTTGAAAGCTTTTTGGAACAGCAGCCTCTGTAAAATAAGACAGAAATACCACAGATTATCAAGAATGGGAGCCACCTTCAACACAAGAACTAAACTGGTGGTCTGCATGTAGAGCCAGATGGGGAACAGAGTCACAGATGAGTAAACGCCTCCACTCTTTGACTGCTGAGTAATATTCTATTATACACACACACCTTCTTTATCCATTCATCAGTCAATGGACATCTGGGCTCTTTCCACAATTTGGCTATTATTGATAACTCTGCTATAAATACTGGGTGCATGTGCCCCTTCAAGTCAGCTCTTAATCCCAGGATTTTAATCGAGTCCGATGTAGTCTGATGTTTCTCATGCTCTTTGCTTTGAAAGGAATTAGCCCAGACCTCACAGAGCTCTTTCAGCTGTTTTTCATACTTTTTTTTCCCCTTAGTAACTCTAATTTTTAATATGATGCAAAAAAAAACTTTTGGGCATCAGTCAATAAATGTATACCTCTTAATCCATTAGAAGTGGTTTTATATGAGAAGCATACACAGTAAAATATTAAATTGAACCAACGACTAGAAAGTAGATGTACTCAGTGAAAAAGAAAAACTTCAAACTAAAAGACTAAAAAATGTTTTTGAACTCTTAGTCTATAAAGTATGACTTCCAAAATTTGTCATAAAATTTACTGTTTCAAAGGCTTGACACATTTAAAGAAACTTATTTATAAATAAGGCATAGAGCAAGAACTTTGGGACACAGGGTAAATGATATACTAAAACCATTAATAATATGATATAGGCACTTCTACAAATTATAACACTGATATGTTTCCCTATTAGAAAAGTACATGTATAATCTTCATCATCAAATTCCTTTAACTTAGTAACTCTGTGTTTACAGCAACCTGCTAACCAGGTTATTGTAAGAAAGAATTCATGTACATGCTCTCAGCCATTGGACTCAATCACTCTACTACCTTAATATCTGCAGTAATTTTAGATTACTACGATAGAAAATATTTTTCAAACACAAGTTCTAACAAAAGCTGATGGCTATTAGAGATGATATCTTGGCTTCACCCTACACTGTAGCCATGGCCAACCTCCCTCCCTCTCACGGTCACTAGCCTTACAGTGGGAAACAGACAATCATACTTATGATTCTACCAGCAGTGACAAGAGATCCTACCATCTCAGAAATTTAGAGCTGCCTTTGTCTGGCAACTTCTGAGGTTTTTTTTTTTTAATATAAAGAACCTGAAATATCCAGAGTAAGTTTTAGGATTCTATCAGCAATATCTCCCACATTATCATGGCAGGAAAATACCATTCAATTCCACTTCAACTACTCTCTCTCTCTCTCTCTCCAGCTCCTTGCCACCCCCAAATGAGTATACACATCAAGAATGCTCATTCTTTTTTCAAAGGCATCAAGCATTTTTCTTTCCTTTCTTTAAAATGTCCCCAAATCCTACTGCTTCTTCTGAATTTTCCCATAAAACTTCTTTCAGTCTCTATACCTGACCATTTACACAAATATATGATATTGGCATAAAATGAGAATACTAATTTGAAATTTTCAAAACGTATTTTTTCTTAGGAGTAAAATATAACAATGTATCTATTAGTGTATCTGTAGTGTATCTGGCATTTTATTTTAGGCGGCAATGTCCTATAGAAGACAATCAGAGCCCTTTAAAGGATTTTCTAGTGTATGTACAGAAGCACGAATGCATGAATCCATCCTAAGTACTAGCAAATGAGGATGTAAATTAAGTGACAGACTGTGTCTTCCTCTCCCCCCTACCTCTAAAAGCCCAGAAAAGGGGCGCCCAAGTGGCTCAGTCGGTTAAGCGTCCGACTTCGGCTCAGGTCATGATCTCACAGTTCGGGGGTTTGAGCCCCAAGTCAGGCTCTGTTCTGGCAGCCAGCTCAGAGCCTGGAGCCTGTTTCAGATTCTGTATCTCCCTCTCTCTCTGACCCACCCCTGCTCACGGTGTCTCTCTATCTCTCTCAGAAATAAATAAAAAACATTAAAAAAAACTTTTTAAAGCCTAGAAAAGTATATGGTTCACAGTAGGTACTCAGTAGGGACTTAGTGAAGAAATAACACATCTTTAGAAGTAAAAGTGTAATTATGTGGTTATATTTTCATAAAATTTAGATTGTATTGTAGGAAGCAGAGGGCCGCACCAGGAACAAAATCATACTGGACCTGACACACTGTTACTCAAAGGCACCTTAGACAGCACTTATGGAGTTTACTGAACTCAATACCATGAAAAAACAGCATATATTTAACACATATAAAAAAGCTTGCATCTCATTTCCTAAATCCCAGGCCTTAAATCTTTCAATAAACCTCAATTTGGTACACATTTCTGCTTAGTAGCTAAAGATTACCAGTTAGACACACTGAAGTTTATATGTAGATGATACTAATTATCTACATACGCTTTAGAAACACTTGTGAATATTTACTCAACTATGCTAAAATTTCACTCCAACAATGTTCTTCTGGTATTTCAGTAAGGAGTAAAGTTAAAAATAGATCTGCCTCATACTATGTTTAACTTCAGAGTGTTGGAATGATACTTCAAAGCTCTTTTAGCAATTGCCCACATAGCCACTCCCCCAAACATTATATGCAGAAATATAAATGTGAATATTAATGTTTGAAGTTGAATCAAATGCAAAATTGATTAGACTCTAGACCAGAGTACCCTACATACCGAGAGGACCTCATTAAGGTAGGTTCTCCCCTAACCCCATTTAGGGAGTGTATGTCTCACAGAAACAGAGCCAGGAGCAATCTCAAGAGGTCATCGGATCCAATCTCCTGCTAGTTTACAGAACTGTACCTAAACCATTCAAGAAACAGGACTGTCAACCTGACTTTTAAGCTCTCAAAACAGAGAATCCTTAGCAATCTTTTTAAGATTAATGATTTAATTTTAGTTGTGACCTCAGAAGAGACAAAGAGAAGTTATTTTAAAATAATCCTTCATATATCTGACCACTTATAATGAAACTATTCAGACGTGTTTGTTCTGTACAGGCAGAATAGCCTAGGGCATAAAAATTAGTTGTTACTTTTTTGTACCCGATTCTGTAAAATCATGGGCTAAAAGTTGAAACAGGCCACTAAAAGAAGCAGAAACCAGCAGGAGACTCTAAAGGCTTATTCTAAAACAATTATAGTTATTTAGCACAATCTCTTGTACATAAAGTGTCAAATGCAAAATGATTATCTGTAAAACTACTTCACATTGACTATATTTGGCTAATTTAGGTCTCTTAACTAAGTTCTATAATCTCTGGAGCGTGTTACTTTTATAATACTTATAAAACTGTAAAGCAGTTATAGACAACTTCCCAAGTGTTTAGATACTGAAAAATAACCAAGAAATATAACACATTCTTTTATTTTTTAAATTTTTTTTATGCCTTTGTTTTATTTTGAGAGACAGAGAGCAAGTAGGGGACGGTCAAAGAGAGAGGAAGACGCAGAATCTGAAGCAGGCCCTAGGGTCTACTGTCAGCACAGAGGCCAACAGCGGGGCTTGAACCCACGGACTGTGAGATCATGACCTGAGCTGAGGTCAGACACTTAACCGATTGAGCCACCCAGGCGCCCGCCCCAGAGCACACATTTTTTAAGACTGTCTTGTTCACTGCTGATCCTAAGGACTACAACAATGACATATAACAGTCAAATATTTATTAAATAAATGAATTAAGAACAGAGTTAATACTGCTAATTTAATATTCTAATCAAAGATCATTTTCATATACGTAAATATAGATTTACAAATAAACATATATATAAATATACAAATACATATAAATAGAACAAAGGTTAGAACAAATTAATACAATGTATTCCTATTGAATGAAAATCTCATTCCTTTCCTTCAAACTACTACAAATTCTGAGATCAAAGCACAATGAAAATAATGAGCCCATGTTGCAGAATGGAAATATTATAAATAGGTACCAAAATCATATCTAAGAATATAAAAACAATCAAAAGTAGTACTTTCAAAACTGAGCAAGAAAGGTGCTTGATCTGAGAAAGAAGGAAGAGTGGGGTTTTTTTTTTCCCTACCCCTACTTTGGTACTTTCTGCCAAATGGTAGCTACTTAGTGAAAACACTACTGCTATGTTTCTTTATAGATGGTATTTTGGTTTAAATTGAGGGGCTGCTGTACGCAAAAATTCCATATGCTACAAATTTACTTTTAACCAACATTTCACAGCTAAGTAATGACATAAAAACTAAGAGTCAATTTCCCCCAAATCTTATGCTTCCTGATCTTAGACAAAAAATTCTCTATTTTTGAAATCTAACCTTAAACTGTTCTTCCAATTTTTCTCGAAGCGGGCTCAACTTTTCCAAGCTCTTACTCAGGTACACATGACCGTGGAATTTAATAAAGGCCTTGATGAAATCAGAAACACTCCATTTGGTTTTCACCTCATCCCGGCTGAAACGAAAGAAAAATTTCCATGAATCTTAGGCAGCAAAATGGCTAACGCCTCTTAAAAGAGGCTTCAGTCTGCAAAAACACATTATTTGAGCACCTGATATACAAGGAGAGGACTCTGCATCTAACTTTTCATCTGCAACACACTCAGAGGAGTCTTGAGTATTCAGCAGCCTGTACTCCTCTACTGGGAACAAATCAGATGCTGATTGCTTGAAATTCAGCAATGACCAGAAGCAAAACTATTAAAATATATCTACACGGGAAATTAAGCAAATGGAAGAGAAGCATAGGTAACTATTAGTTCTTGTATGCCCCCGGGTTGACGGGTGAAGACTACTAGGTCACACAAATCCTCTTGGAAAAGTCAGCCCTACCTTTCCAGTGCTTTAGAAAGTGCTTTTTGTAGATTAGTGGAGGCAGCTGGGAAAGGGAACTTCACAGCGATGCTTCTGCAGTAGTAGAAAATTGTGGTCAGATGGTCTCCTTTGGAAGAAGCTAAGATAGCCAACTGATTGTAAGGCTGACCTAGAGGAGAAAGTAAAGATTCCAAAGTAACCCAAGATGCATAGTCTTGCTATCACAATACAGGCGATCAGTTTTTAAACCTTTAAATTAATAATGGGGAATATTTTATAAAGCAAATCTCATCACCACCTCATTACAAATGGACATAATTCAACACACCACATTCCCACAACAGCACATACTACGTATAGGTTAAAAAGCACATAATTAGGGTAGAGAGCACTGTAAGTTTAAATAAGACTTCATGTGGGCCTACGAGACCGTCACCAACTACTACCCCTGCCACTGCTGTGGGAAAGTAGCCAGAGACAAAATGAAATGAACAGTGTGCCCAATTGCCACCCCTGCTTGAAAGGGACCCCTTTTAGAATCAAACCCAATTTAGAATCAAAGAATTTGGGGCGCCTGGTTGGCTCAGTCGGTTAAGTGTCCAACTTCAGCTCAGCTCATGATCTCACGGTTCGTGGGTTTGAGTCCTGCATCAGGATCTGTCCTGACAGCTCTGAGCCTGGAGCCTGTTTTGGATTCTGTGTCTCTGTCTCTCTCTGCCCCTCCCCTGCTCACACGCTCTCTCTCTCAGAAATAAATAAAACATTAAAAAAATTAAAAAAAAAAAATTTCAATTGGGCTTAACACGAATGACTTATTTCTCGAAAGAAGAATCACTGTTAATGTCGATTTTGAGGTCATCAATAAACATAAGTGCTCTCTCTTAGATGATAAAAAATTTTTTACGAAATGGTGGCATTAAGAGATAATTAAGGAAGCCAGAGTTGTTCAAACAATTTTAGATCACATTACAGGAGATTCTATTTATACTGCTTTACTGAAAACAACAGTTTTATTTTAAAAAATTCACTTCTGGTTATATAGAACACACAATGAAAAGAAAAAATATGACCAAGCTCCAAGTCAATCAATACCAAATCTCCAAAACTTAAACCCCAAACTCCAAAATCTTTTGCTTTCAAAGCAAAAAAAAGAGATGAGCCTTATTTTCCATACTATTATAGAGAACCAAGTATCACAATCAACTGAGAGGAGCACTCACCATTGGAGGGGACAAGCTGAGCCGCATGCCTATAGTAGGACTCTGCCTGGCTGGTCTGGTTTCTGTATCGAGCTGAGAGGAGGAAAAAGAAAATTTAGTTTAAAAACAGACAAACCAACAAATAAACAAATGAATTTTAAAAACTAGTAGGGTAATATTTCCAAGACAACTACAGTTTTCAATTCTAAAGATAGTAAACACACATTAAAATTAACGTGAGATAATTAAAGACAGAAAATACTTTAAAACAAATTAACTATAGGATTGTGTGTGAAGTGTCCGTGTGGCCTCCCCTATTTGGCACATTCAGCACGGAACCAATGTGAAAGCTTACCTAGCCCCCATTCTCAGGTCCTCCAGTGTCATGCACCACCAGCTCCCACTACGGACTATGCTGGTGACCTGGAGCCGGCCCACCAAGAAGGGGTGAGTTATATGGCACTTAAAAACAAAACAAAACAAAAAACACTATACAATATGATCTGAAAATTATGTTATTTCTTCAATATCTTATAAAGTGATTTTGAAAAATGTCTCACACCTACGGCCATATTAAATATGTGTGTGTACAGAATACACTGAAAGCAAAAACCACCTAAATACACTATCCACTGAGTCTCTGTGCAGAATTTGGCTCCTACTTTGACATGGCCCCTCATGGAATCCATGATTTATATGACATCAAGATATCTAAAATCTTCAAACTTAAAGTAATGCTCTCCCTTCCTTGTTATTTGAGGACAGCTGAAACATAATCCTATAGTTAATTTGTTTTACAACCCTTTTAGGTCACCTTAAAGGGAGGAATAAAAATAAGTCACATAACAATCTCAGATAAAATACATTAAATAGAAATACAAATTTAACTGTAAAAAGGAAACAATGAGGTTTTAATATACTGATGATAGGAAGGAAAGACAATCTAGCCTCAAAAGGAGTGACTTCCAAGCCCCGCAATTCCAAGAGTACAGGCTTTTCAAAGACATTATGGCACCACTTTGAAAACTAGTTTTGATTACATTTTTGCTACTCATTTGCCTACATCTGCACGAAGTCTAAGTAAGACTTAAATCTTAATGTGAAAGTTACTACCTTCAAGATCCTTTGCCAATCCCAAGAGATTAAGAAAACGTAAATGCTTTAAGATACAATTTATAATTTCCTCTTAGGACAAACTAAGTTGCGTGTACATGCCCAGTTTGAAGGAGAGGAGCTACTTCCTATGACCACTCCAAAAAAAGGAGGAGTGTATTAGCGAGGCCTTCACAGCGGAGGCTCACCGATGTCTCCAAGGTGGACGAGGCAGTGCTGGCAGATGTAGGAACAGGAGCTGGACTGCGGCTTCACTATGGCGCTGGTATGCGTCTGCTTATTGCTGATGATTCCCAACTGGGAAGACTTCACACGGCATGGTAAGTCTACATTAAACACGGTACACAGTTCTTGTAATAACTAAAAGGAAAACATGAGCAAGATTTAGTGACAAGTCAGAACTGGTAAAGTGCTCTAACAGTAAAGTCTGTGCACTTTAACATGTATACCTAGTATACACTGCTGAGACCTGAGCAAAGACTTGAGAAAACAGGATAGGGTAACTAGTAACATTCATTATAAATCATAACTTTTAAATTCCTTAAGTATTAGAGCAATCTAAGATGTGTACCTAAAAGGAAAAGAAACATTATTTAAAAAGACATTACCTGGATAGGGTATTCAGTCTCATTCAGCAAGCCAACTCCAAGAAATTATCTAGCTACTATTTCTCTTAGAATTACATAAAAACCGTTAAAGGTTGAGTAGTTACAAATATCACTTAAAGGCAAGCCAACAAATTTGTTTGATCTTAGCCGTTCTTTGAGATTTGCTTTAAGACCTAGGTCTGTTCATATCTTTGCATACACAACAGATCTGATACAGATCTGCAGGAGACTTTTGACATTATGCAGACCACCCAATTTTTCCTTCTTCCTCCTCTAGTCTTACTATTAGAGGTACCCTCTCCTCGTCAGAACTCCTCTGCCTGAGCGCACTTACTTCATTCTTGTCTGCCTCCTGCCTATCAACGTCTCACTCTTATATCTACTGTCTACTTCTCATGCTTCTTCGCTATGGCCTACAAATATCAAGTGTAGCTCACAAAAATAATAATAATCCAAAACCAAAACGCTCTTTTCCTTGACCCTGGATTCCTCTCCAGTAACCTTTTAATGTCTCTTCCTCTTCTTAACCAAACTCCTTCAAAGGAATCCACATGTATTCTATTTGCTTTCTCAATTCCTATTCACTCCTTAATCAATTATGATCTGCCTTCCACACAAACCCCTCTTCCCATCTCACCATCCGTCATCACTCTACTGAAACTGCTGTCCATATGACAACCAGTTATATACTGAGCAAAAACAATGGACACTTTTCAGTCATCATCTTATTGGACCTCTTTGTTGCATTTAAAACAGCTAACCTTATGGCCAATCACTGAGCTTTTTTCTTTCTTTTTTATTTGGCTTACCAATCATTCCTTTTCAGTCTCATTTATTCAAAGGCATTTCTCCCCCCACCTTGTTCCCCAAGGATTTCATCCTTGGCCTCACACAGTTCTTCGCATTCTATTCCAACCATTCAAATATTTACTTAAATATGTTCATTCAAATATTTGGTTACTGTATCAGGCACCCTGGTAAGCAACTGGATAACAGAGATGAATAAGAAAATCTATGTTCTTAAAGGGCTCACAGCCAAATGAGCAAGATAGATAAATAACATGAGGGTGGAGAGGGGGAGGCTCGGAGCAAGGGATATCAAACATGATAGCTAACATAAGCCAAGAGAGTAATCTACATTTATAGCAAACTGCATTCCCTGGCTTATTTGATACATTTGTCTCACTTATCCTGGTGATAAACTAGCAGCAATATAGAATATACAGTGATAAAGCTCTCTTTTTTCAGATGAGGATATGAAAGCAACAGAAATATCAAGTGATTTGACTAAAGGTACAGAATTAGAAATACCTTGATTCTATCACACTTTTTAACATGCAGAATTCACAATATAAAATAAGACACCCTAAGAAACCAACTCATGATTTGACATGTCCTACCTTTTTTCTAAGATAAAAACCACTTCCATAACCGAATACAAATTCTGTGTACCCTTTCCTACTAAGTATAGGAATGATCTATTTAGCTTTACTTACACCTCTACATTTGTCATGGGCAAGAAATTTGCTGACATAAAATTAGGTAAACAAATTAATGCTCAGAATGGCTAGAGTCAGGAAATATAAAAGGCAAGAAATATAGGAAAGGAACAAAAAAATGGGGGGGGGGGGGAGGCAGGGAGGAAGACACCGAAAACAGATGACTGTAGAAGACAGCAGAAGAAACATGGCAGATGGTAGAGAACAGAGTTTGGAAAGACAGACACTAGGTAAGGCTAAACATCTATCGAGAAGAAAAAAGAATGTTCACAAAAAGTAAATGAAAGGTAACCGGAGCATCATATGGAACATATATGTTCAGGCAACATAAAATTTTGCCTGAACCAGGAGTTGTAGGTGGAAATACCAGAAAAGTTCCTGCTGATTCAAAGATTCTGGGTAAGAGAGCTCTAGTTGATTTAGATGCAGAAACAAGGTGGCACTAAAGAAGAAAAACAGATGTTTCATAAGTTGAGCAAAACTATATTTGGCAATTATTCTGTGAAAATTCAGTATTACGTTATTTCACTGCTCCTTGGCTCTTCACCATATGCTAAAAATGGAGAACTAAGAAGGCATAAAAGATCACCTTTCAAATTACTACAGAAACTTAATAATACTTTTTGTTAGCTCCCAGTTTGTTAGAGTAACAACTACTTGTGCAGTTCTTTGATGTTTTAAAAAAAACTACAGTAGAATGCTGTTATATCTTTACTTTGGGAATTTGGTTCTGGCTTGAATTTGGTACGCTTTAAATGGCTCACAAAATGACAACTAAGAAGAAAAACATCTTCACAGAAAATATAAATGAGGATAATCATGTATTAATCTCTTCTCAATCCATTTCAGTCAGATTTCTATCCCAACCACTTTACCAAAGCCACATTTCATCAAATGCAAGATACCATAAATTATAAGATGAACTATTATTTATTGTAACATTGAGAGGGGAAAAAAACACTACCAATTAAAGTGACTTATTTTTTGTGAATTTATCACTAATTAAGAGATGTTAAATATGAAAAATATTTTTAAATTATGTTTTTAAAGTTTATTTATTTACTTTGAGAGAGAGCACACACATGCACAGGAGGGGCAGAGAGAAAAACTCCCAAGCAGGCTCTGTGCTCTTAGTACGGAGGCATGGGGCTTGATTTCACAAATGGTGAGATCATGACCTGAGATGAAATCAAGAGTTGGAGGCTTAACCAACTCAGCCACGAAGGCACCCCAAAAATATTTTAGAAATGAAGAAATATAGTATTTGTTAATGTCACCAGTGACTTCCATGTTGTCAAATCTAATTGGTCACTTTTTAAGCATCTTACTTGACTTCTTAGTCAACACTCAACAGGGAAGAGGACTTCTTATCAAAATGTTTTCCTCTTGGCTTCCAAGTCACCACCCTGATTATCTCCTACTGCAATAGTGGCTCCTCCTGCGCTAACCTGTTCTCACCTGTTCTATGGTTTTATATACCAAACATTAATATCTGACTAAGGCAGGGTTCTTCATTGTAATCCTAAAATTTACTCAGGCTCTGATCTTTTTACTGAGCTCCAAGCCTGTTTATCTGATTACCTATTTGACATTTGCACTAAGATGTCAAATAAGCTACCTAATTTAACACAGATAGAGATGTTTTCTCTTCAGTATTCTCCATCTCAGTAAATGGTACAACTAGTCAATTAGCTGCTCAATCTGATAACTGAAGTCATCTTTGACTCCTCCCCTATCCTGATTCCACATATCCAATCCAATCCATGAGCAAATCTATTGGTTAGTCTTCAAAAATCCATCACTTTCTTTCCATTACCACAGTAGCATCCTAATTAGCTTCCATTCCTAACCCCCATACAATATTCTCCATATGACAGCCAAGATATTCCTTTTTAAAAAAAAAGTTTTTTTAATGCTTATTTTTGAGAGAGAGAGAGAGAGAGAGAGAGAGAGAGCGCGCGCGCGCGCATGAGCAGGGAAGGGGCAGGGAAAGAGGGAGACACAGAACCTAAAGCAGGCTCTAGGCTTTGAGCTGTCAGCACAGAACCCGACACAGGACTCGAACTCACGAACCAGAAGATCATGACCTGAGCTGAAGTCAGACACTCAACCGACAAAGCCACCGAGGTGCCCCAATCAGGATCCCCTCTTGCCTCCTCTCCAATGGCTTGCAACTACACTTAAAGATTAATATTCAAAACTCACATTGGCCTAGAAGGTTGTACAATGACCTGGACTTGGTCTATACCCTCAGTCTGGTGGCTTAATCTGTACTATGTGCAATCAAGAAAGATGAATAAAACATCATCGTTAGCAACACCATTAACTTTCAATTATCAAACCAAGACAACATAAAAATGCAATAAAATATCCTATTAATGTTAATATATGAAAAAGTTTATTAACGCTCATTCTACAATTGTTTTATAATTGCTCAACCACCACCTATAGAATGCAGGTGGAGACAGTCAATGATTATAAAAATCAAAAAACATTTTTCAAAATTAGCTTAGCCATATATTTTGTTATAAAATAATGATTGATTTTATTATTTACCTGCCTATAAAACTTTGTTTACAAATACCATACTCCCTCAATGAAAATAAGGATTCTTGTTTTCCTTCCTTGCAGACTAATCAATGTGCAATTAAAGCTTTGGAAATGTGTTACATATATATTACATCATAAAAAAGGTTAAGAATCATGTTTTCAGGTGATGAACCAGTCTGTATAATGGCTATTATAAAAATGTATTATAGCATATGGAGGCCTTTCCTCTTCCTCCACCATGGACCACCGCCAGGTGACCGAGGTCCCTCCTGCTCCCCCTACTTCAGCTGTGTTCATTCAAAATTCCACTTTCTACTGCACAGGGAGGGGAAGGAATACAGATCTGAATCAGACTGGAGTTTTAAAACTAGACTATATTTCAAAAACCTAAAAGCAATCAGAATGTTATGAAATCTTTCTAAGAAGTTATGGTAGAAATCTGGAATTCAACAAAGCATAGCTGAAAGTAGTGATGGGGGGATAGGGGATAACATTTTTGTTAATACTCTGAGCTGAGATTCCTCAATTAACATTATCAAGTCAAACTATTTTAACTCAATAATAACACAATTTTTTTCATCACCTTAAAAAAATCTTTAGAAACATCAACTTATAAGAGTCTCACAAATTTTCCTTTTATAGATAGGTCATATTTTAATCATTATTATATTACTAATTTTCAAATTTTAAGATTTGAATTATAGTATCTATTTGTTCCTTTAAATATAAATATTATTGTCCTTACTAAATATCCACTGATCTGGGGCACCTGGGTGGCTTAGCTGGTTAAGTGTCTGACTGTTGATTCTGTCTCTCCTTCACTCTCGGCCCCTCCCCTGCTCACACTCCCTCCACTAATCTATGGATAAAGAAAAAACTATATTAAAAAAAAAAAACACCTGTTAACATTAGGAAACTAAATTAAATGAAAGAACATAAAAAGAAACTAAAGGTATCTGCCAAAAATAATGGAAAAAATTAATATCTTTTAGTATAAATCAGACAAAACACCATTAAAAAAAAAATCATCCAAAATGATGAGCAGGAAAAATAATGAATTATATAAAATACAATATCTAACAAAAGAGAAATGCAGTTCAATACTAATAACACAAACATTAAATTTTAAAAGAAAAATTACTTTCCACCTAAGCAGTGTAAGTTACTCATTTAATTATGCATTCACTTTTACTGAAAACACTTAACCCTGGCAAGCATGCATCAAGATAGACACTTTTACAGGGGGGCCTGGATGGCTCAGTCAGTTGAGTGTCCAACTTCAGCTCAGGTCATGATGTTGTAGCTCATGAGTTCGAGCCCCGCCTTGGGCTCTGCACTGGTAGTGTGGATCCTGGAGCCTGCTTCAGATTCTGGGTCTCCCTTTCTCTCTGCATCTCCCTCACTTGTGCTCCTATCTCTCTCTCTCTCTACCTCTCTCTCTCTCAAAAATAAATTAAATAAAAAAAAAAAAATGGACAACTGCATACACCGCTGATGGAAATATAAAAATATAAATAATAATCCTTTGGGAAATAACAATGTGTATTAAGAGTTTTATAACTTTATCCAATTATTTTATTCACCATCCAGTGAAGAACTGTCATCATGAAATAATCCAATGTTAGAGAATATGCTTATCAAACTGTATGACAATACAAGGGTAAACTTACATTATGCTTGTAACATAGATATAATACTGGATATGTACAAGTCTGTACAAAATTATTAAAGACTCAGAAGGATGTAAAGTAGTAATTTATCCTGAGGAGAATTAAAAACAAATTTTCTGTGTAATTTCCAAATTTCTTAAAATTCGTATGCATTATTTTTATAATTAGAAAACAAAATGGAGTATTAATGTATCCATCTCTTCATTTAGACTGGATATTCCCTTAAAATAAGGAGAAGACTATTTCCTTTCCCTCCATATACTCAATATCTATAGTGTTCCTTACAAACAGTAGGCTTTTAAAAGCCTACTTGTGGAATGAATTAATCCTTAACATCTGCTTTAAGGACTAGTTAGTGGCACACTACAATCCCTCTCTCCAGAAGTACCAACTTCTACTGCTGGAAGTTGGTACCCGTTTAAAAATGAATTTTGAAAATAAGAGCCATACTTTAGTTCTTCCAAAGATCAACTGTGAAGAAAGTTTGAGTCTAAGTAAAACAAATAATCTCTGAAAGATGATGGCTAACTATGTAACAACTTTCAAAACAGAGCCTTTTCTTTTCCTTCATGCAAAGAAATGGTAAAACCCAAATGGAGCCAAAATACAGGTAGCAATGGTCAAGTAACAGTACAGAGAGAATAGCCAAAGATTTCTTTTGGTCTAAGATCTTCAAAACTGTGTCTCGCCATTCTAAGATGAGAGTTTATACAGATTTTATTAAATTATGAATGCTACTATAAATGGATGAGATGAAGTTTTCTAAAATATTCTGTTTAAAGAAAATTCATCATTCAGAAAGAAGATCTTTAACCTGCCCGATTTAGAAGTTTTATCAGAATGTAACCAAGGACAAGATTAAGTCTCCGAGGATAATAAATAATAGCTTATTATTAAAATGGAGGAAAATGTACTCCATTTCTTAGGTAGCTTAATAGTATTTAAATCTTCAGATAAATTCTACTAAACACATAACACTATGAAAACTCACTTGATATCACAAATTTTGACTATTTCTTGCTCGGCACAACATAGCTGTTACTTTCATAATGACTATACCCATAAATTCACACTTGCTCTAATTACCACTTATAACAGAATACTTTTGCTGTTTCACTAAGATATGGCTCTCATTACCCTTTCTGTACTGACACAATTATATCTCTAACCTTTAAACCAAAACATCAACTTTTTGATCAAATCTTGTTTGTTTTAAAGGTCCTATGGTCAACAATTTGGGATATTTTTCTTCACTTGAGATTATAGGTGATCAACTCCTGGAAGGCCCATATAATTGTAACCAAAAGTGTTTATTGAACAAAAAGATGTGTACAAAGAACATTCATGACTAATTCTAGGAGAACTGATATATAATGCAGAACTCACCTGAGTATAGAAGCCACTAGCTGCCTCTAGGAACAGAGAAAGGTTTGCCTGAACTTCACTCCGATTCGGGTTTGCTCGATTCTTTGCTTGGCCTTGTAGTGTTGTGATCTGATTCTTAAAGGCATGATTCCAGCTGAAAACAAAATGTAATTCTATTTGGTATAGCAGTGACTCACTGGGCAGACACTGGTCCCCCTGAGAACAAGAAAGAACTGTTTGTTATAATTATAACACACTAGACAGTAAACCTGCATTAAAGTTATTCACTTATTTAAATAACTTTATGCTCCTCTTTGAGCAAGACCAGACATGCAGGAGAATCCAACCGACCTTAGTAAACACTTACCAAATGTTCGAATAATCAGACTGTGGCTTCAGTTATTAATCTTTTAGAACTACTAGGGTTAGAGCCTATTTAGGAATCCCAGTACAAAACCAGAAGTACAGTCGCAAGACCAAAGTAATAGTAAGCTATTAACAAACACCCATAGACTGTGCCAAGAAATAACCAAGTATATCCTATTAAGTGACATGGATAAGGGGAAATTTTTTAATATTAAGCCATATCTCTTATTTCCATAAAATCTATTTCCCACAGCACTCTGTTCTAATTCTTTTTAATGCTTTCTTTATTTCTCTCAGGGTTAATATTTTCTTCACAGCTTGAAATAGAAGTTCATTTTTTGACATTTCAATTTTGGCTATTTAAAATAGGAAAAAAACACAATGCTGAAATGTGGCATACCAAAATTCTATTATGAAATGTTTTTCATGAATCAAGCTGTCTAGAGAATCATTTTAGTTTCAGTTAGGGTGAAATACAGTCATTCCTTAACTTGGAAGCCACAGCTGCGGGTGGGAAAACCAGAAGTAGGATAGAGGGAGATTATTACTGGCTTGATTAAAGGAAGCAAACACACATGAAAGGACTACAACCTACCTGGAAAGTACCTAATTCTTTATCAACATCAACTCTTGAGACCCTAGAGCACTTGCGTTTTTAATGGTTCATGAGGACAATCACTCCCTCAGTATTTTTGATGACATTTTATCCTTGCCTCTAATATCCTAGATATGGATCCTGAGTGGCTGTGATTAATCTCTTTTATTACTAGAACTTCTAAAAATATAAAGTATCTAGGAAAGGTGTGCAAGATAGGAAAAACTAATCTTCACCACAACTTAAGGTACTAAGGATTACTAAATAGAATATTCTTAACTGATTTTTAATATTCCATCAGGTTAATATCCTTGATCCAATATATAAGGTAAGGACCTCCACAAAAGGTATTTATTTACTCACTTGGGAATCTGGTCATCTGTCATTTCACCTCTCATAGAAAGAACAAGTAGAATTGCCTAAATATACAAAATCTTTCTTTAGTTTTATTAGGGGTGGGGGAAAGGAAATACCTACTTATTTTATAAAAGGAAGACATTCCCTTACAATGCAAACACATTTTCCTTTAGGAGAAATTTATAAAATCACACTTACCAAAGAAGATTTATCTAAACTTACTACTGAATTTCTTTTTTAATCTTGGTTTAAATGCAGGAAGAAACACATACAGAGAATCCCAACACTGTCTCTTAGTACTTGAAATATACATCGATTTGTTTTTATGATACGCCCTAAAGACCTTAATAAGATTCAACTCCAGGCATTCCTCCTCTTGTTGCCTAAGACTATCTGAAGTAATAACAACGGTCAAATATTCTGTTCAAAGTAATCATAAGTATTAGAATTCTTTTTTTTTTTTTTCATTGAAAGAACTTACTCTGAGATAGGTTAAGAAGAAACAACCAAAATTGTTTTTTTTTTTTTTATTCTAAAATCTTTGGTGAGACTCTTGATCTTACAGGGACAGCCCAAATGATAGTACTTACAGATCCTGTTCTACTTTCTTGTCTAGAGCGTATTCCAAATCAGTAACTAGCATTTTCTGGTACAGGTCCTGCAGAGCCTGCCTGGATGTCCAGACCTCAGCTGGACCCAGCTTAGAATCTGAATAACAAAACAAACAAACAAACACACAAACAAAAACACAGCAGATAGATAGAAAAACAGATAGTTAAAACCATTATACTACACCAATGACTCCTTCCCTCTCCATTCCCAAAAGCAAAACCCTGCTTTATGCCATAGATTGCTGCAGAAATTTTATACTACTACGTTTTCAAATGACTTTCACCTTTTCGCTAATGACTAACTCTGGTTCAAAATGCTTGTATATTTGTCTTTTAGCTTTGAAATAACACCATGAAAAAAAAAGGCAAAAAACAAAACCAAAAATGAATGAATGGTGCACCCTTTGCTTTAGTTTGGATTTCTATGTATTCTTATCATAGGAAGCCATATGCCTCAAAAGTCCCCCCACCTGAAATGATGGACTGCCAAGATGGTCTGTTTACTCTCACAACTGTATCTCTTTGTCCAGAGCACCCTTTTTCTTTTGAATCATTTTCACAACTGTCCTTATAGAATCTTCACGTCTTTTGACAACCCAGCAGTTGTTTGCACATTCTGCTGTTATTCCTACTCTATATATGCCAGCCTGATAAAGCCGTAACAGTAAGGGCTATTTTAATGATTGGTAAATTGCTTGCCAAGAAACTTTTGTGAGGAATCCATAGTTGCCACTTAAGATAAAGAAGAATTTGTAGCACATGGTGATTAAGCTGCTCAAGAGGCCAAATGAGAGACTGAGTGAAAGACAAAATCAGGAAGTCAAGTATGACAAAACATAATACTCCACTGGGGCCATACTGCCTGCCAGAGTCCTGCAAGACACATTAGCCTTTCCAATGACGAGGCTTATGAGTGTGATAATTGGCAGGGAGCTGCCCCAATAGAAAAACTTAGTAACAGACTTTTCAATTAGGCTTCTGATTACATTTAATATTTTACTGCGACATGGCATAATCTTTATTCTTTATAAGTCTGCAAATAAAATCTCCTGGATATTTGAGTTAATCCTCACAAGAGTTTGCCGACTATTAAAAAACAAACACACACAGGGTGTAGTATCAGCTTCTTGGTCCCTTATTAGGTTTTAGGACTAAATAAATAGATTTATAGATTTATTCAATCTTGTTTCAATTCATTGATGGCAGGGAAAGGATTATAAAGAATCACTAAATGTTTTATCAGACAGACTACCATTTAAATTACTTAGTATCTTCTTGTTTCTAGGCAGCCAAACGTTCCCCATAAAAGCCAAACCCTAAGCCTACTTCCTGAGGGTATTCAATACTTAAGAAAAAGTAAAAGGTATAGACAGCCTAACAATGATCCATGTACAATTTTGGTCGCATAATGCATATTATACCTACCACGACAAGACAAAAGCATAATTTAGTACCTCAGAGCTGACACTGATATCCACAGTAAGGAAGATGCTGACAGTTATGTTAATAATGGGAAGAACTGAGGTGCTATACTAAGTAAACCTGTAAAAAGTGTTTTTTCGAAATTTGTTCTTTACCTTGAAGAGGATGACAATGATATTACCCACAAATTCTTAAAACATTAGCATCACCATTAACATTAGCCTGCAATGTTGAGAAAAAGACATCTAAAGAGTCTATTTCCTCTTGATTGTAAATTCTGGCCAGAATGCTGGTTATAACAGTTTAACTCTTTGTGGATGTCACTGCAGAAATGAAGTCCTCAAAAATTAGAATGAGATCCATTATCGCATTATCACTTTTTTACACTTCAGAACAGTATATGCTGCTAAAGAGAGCATATTGATCACTACATAGTTAGTGCCATAGATTTCCTAATTTTGGACTTAAAATCATCTGCTCCTTCTAGTGACTTTCAGTTACTCTTTCAAAACAAGACAAAACAAAACAAAACCCCTCACTATTCAAAACAAAAAAGATAAGGGAGAAAAGAAAGGTGACAAGGCAGTTCACTCAATTTCAAGGACTTTAGTAGAGTTTTCCTACAAATATTTTTTTCTCAAGGTTTACTTACTATTCAAGTTTGGAGAATTATAAACAGGAGACATGAACCTAATACCATATGGTATTTTTGTTTATATATGAAGTCTTTCATGTCTTAAATTAATGACAAATACTTCATAAAAACTAAATGGCTATATGCATAAATTAGTTAATATTCAATATAATGTAGCACAGAATATATAAAATTCTTGACCATCTAGGTAAGACTTCAAAGTTCAGGGGCGCCTGGGTGGCTCAGTTGGTTAAGCATCTTGGTTTCAGCTCAGGTCATGATCTCATGGTTTATGGGTCCAAGTCCCATCCTGGGGGAGCTGTCAGCACAGAGCCTGCCTAACATTCTCTCTCTTCCTCTCTCACTGCCCCTTCCCTGACAGCTCACGCATGCATGTTTTCTCTCTCTCTCTCTCAAAATAAATAAATACATAAACATTAAAAAAAAGAATTCAAAATTCAAAAACAGTAATTATTTAAAGCAAATTATAAGTCATCATCCCTTTTGGCAACTAGGACAGTGCAACAAGTAATATATAAAAGATGAGGCCCTTCCCTTAATTCCCTTAATGGTATAAAATAAACCGTGAAAACCAAATGAGCCAGCCAATACCTGTCATGTCAGCCTTCAGGACTTCTGCCTGCCTAAAAAAAGGGAAAAAAAGAACATCGGTTAAAAACAAACTAGGCCTACTCAACATAAATAATGCTAAAAGCTAAAAGTAAGGTGAAATCATATACTACATAAAGATATATAGTACCTCTATTTGTGACACTGCAAATAGTGGCCTGGCTTTAATATCCAGGGTAGCACTAGGTCTTGGCAAACTGATGCTATAACTTAAAAGTATAGAGTGTCACCATGAATTCTACAAGTAGAGCTCACATTCTTGTAGTTTTCCTCCAAATCTGATATATTTAAGATAATAGTAAATGATACTCATTAAACAAAAAATTTTCCCTTAACGCAGCCAGGAAATTCTGTTTCTCAATTCACTAACCACTGTAACTATCTCAAAATCCCCACTTTCCTCAGACGTGGATTTCTGCCTCCTTCCTGAGGTCGACCCCTTTCAGTAAAGGCTCAGGAAAAACAATGCTCAGTTACTAAACACTACGTTCACACACCCTCTTTATTCTCTCTTGTTAAAGCACAAGAGGCACTGCATCTCTTATTTAAGACCAGTAATTCCACTTGGGTAGGCTCTCTAGCTTTTAATAAGAACTCCTTTAATTACCCCCTTCCTCCTCCAATAATTTTGAAACTTCTCTCTCTATTGGATCCTTCCTTTTCTTCAGTATTTTAAACATGCCTAAGTCTGTCCGTTTTAAAATCTTCTGTCCTGCATTATCCTCCTCTGGCTGCTGTTTCTTTTCTCTCTCTCAAATTCTTCAAGAATTGCCTGTAATCAAGAGGTCCAAAAGTGAACTCATGACCCACCCCGGTTCTCTTTCTAGTGTTTTCTGTCCTACCAAATGTTATCACTGCTTTCCAACTGTGAAAGGCAGACGCCTAAAAGTCACTTATGACAACTTTCTCCCAAATCCCTGGTAATCTATCAACTCCAGAGAACTCTACCAACTAAATATATCTTTAGTGTGTGGATTTCCCTTTACTTCCTCTTCATCCACTCACATTCAAGTTATGAGCCCTCCCTTGCTGGGATTAACGCAAAGCCACCAAACGGTTTTCTCCATTTCACTCTTGCCCTATTTCATTCTGTTCTCCCACTACTGTCTGACAGATCTTTTCAAAATACAAATTCTGATCATACCAACTGCCCATTCAAATCTTTAATGATTTCTCAAGGCTCTTAGGTAAAAACTAAAATCTTTACTAAAATGTCCTACAAAGTTCTCTGTACTCTAAAAATTAGAGTCTGACCTCTGCTTCTACCATTATTCTCATCTCTCCTTGATCTTTGTGCTCTAGATTACTGGACTTCTGGTTTCTCCAATGTGCTCTGCTCCCTTCATACTCAGGGCCTTTGTAAAGAAGAGTCCCTTTCCTAGGAATACCTCTTCCCCCTTTGTCTCGTTAATTACTACTTATCCTTTGTCTCAGAAACATAACTTTCTCAAGAAATCTTACTTAATGAAGGATAGTCATATTTTACACTCTCAAAGCATTTACTTCTTCTGCATAATAGATATCACAGGTTTTAAGAATGCTCACCGTCACAACCCCTATGCCTATTAGCACAGCACCTAGCATACAGTAGGCATTCAATATCTTTTAAGCAAAAAAGGGAAAAAAATAAATCCTGTTCATACGCTTTAAAAAGTTATGTATATAAACTAATGAGATTTCCATTTCTAAAAACAAACTTGGACATAAAAGCTAGAAAATATTCAGAGGTTCTAAAATTTTTACTGTAAATATTAGGTATTTATTATCAGTTGTGAGTTTTAGTTTCATCAAAACATAATGTGAACCTTTTCATTTTCTTAGCCTTTAAAAAAATAATTTTTCTAAATTAAGTTTTCAAACAGAATCATAATTGGGTATTATACAGGTAACCACAGCCATATAAGAACCATCATTATAAGTGAATAAAACAAATAGCTATACTTTATCCTCAACTGTAACATCACATCAAATACCGTTATTCATATTACCTACTTCACTCTTTGCTTTGGGTGTTAAACTTTTGCCATTAAAAAAACAAACAACCTTTCACAAGGCTTGATGGCTTATACCATTAAAACCGAAGATCATGAAATGTAATAAAGAATACCAACTATCCTGCAGAAGATATTACATATAAACCTAATGTCAACCACAAATCAAACACTAGTAATAGATATACAATTAATAAAGAGAAAGGAATCTGAGTACATCGCTAAAGAAAGCCGGCAAATCATGAAAGAGATCAAGAAAGTATCAGAGAAAAACTACAAAAACAACCACAAAACAACTAACAAACTGGCAAAAAAAACAAAACAAAAAAAAACTTATCGATCAATAATTACTTAGAATATAAACAAACTAAATGCTGCAATCAAAAGTCACAGGGTAACAGAGTGGATAAAAAAGCAAGACCAATCTATGTGCTGCCTTCAAGAGAGTAATTTCAGACCTAAAGACACCTGCAGATTGAAAGCACATGGATGAAGAAACATTTATCATGCAAATGGCTGTCAATGGCTGTCAAAAGAAAGCCAGGTAGCAATACTTAAAGCAGACAAAATAGACTTTAAAACAAAGACTGCAACACAGAGAATGACATATATAATAATAAAGGAGACAATCTAACAAGATAACACAATTGTAAATATTTATGCACCCAATATGACAGCACTCAAATACATAAAGCAGTTAACAATAAACATAAAGAAACTAATTAGTAATAATAAAATAATAGTAGGGGACTTTAACACTTAACATCAGTTGGACAGATCATCCAACCAAAAAATCAACAAGGAGACAGTGTCTTTGAATGACACAGTGGCTCAGATGGATTTAACAGGTATATTCAGAATATTCCACCCTAATATAACTTTTCAAGTGCACATGGAACATTCTCCAGAGTAGATCACATAGTAGGCCACATAACAAATCTCAACAAATTCAAAAAGATCAAAGTCATAGCATGCATCTTTTCTGATCATAACACTATGAAACTAGAAATCAACCACAAGAAAAAATCTGCAAAGAGCACAAATACATGCTACTAAACAATGAATGGGTCAACCAAGAAATCAAAGAAATTAAAACATTACATGGAAGCAAATGAAAAGGAAAATACAATGGTCCAAAATCTCTGGGATGCAGCAAAAGCATTTCTAAGAGGGAAAATTTATAGCAATACAGGCCTATCTCAAGAAACAAGAAAAGTCTCAAATAAACAATCTAACTGTAAATCTAAAGGAACTAGAAAAAGAACAAAACCCAAAACCAGGAGAAGGAAATAAATAATAAAGAGTAGACCACAAATGATATATAAAAACTAAAAGAAACAGCCTAGTCTTAAATCTAAAGGACCCAGAAAAAGAACAACAAAAGTCAAGACCAGCAGAAGGAAAAAAATAATAAAGAGTAAAACAGAAATGTTATATAGAAACTAAAAAAATAACAGAACATACCAATGAAACCAGGAGATGGTTATTTGAAAACATCAACGAAATTGACAAACTTCTAGCTAGACTCATTAAAAAAAAAGAGAGAGAGAGCACCCAAATAAAATCACTAATGAAAGAAGAGAAATAACCAATAACACAGAAATACAAATAATTTTAAGAGATATTATGAAAAATCATATGCCAACATATTGGACAACTAAGAAGAAATAGATAAATTCCTGGAAACATATAACCTACCAAAACTAAAGCAGTAAGAAATAGAAAATTTGAACAGACTGAGATTACCAGCAAAGAAACTGAATCATTAATCAAAAAAACTCCATAAAAGCCCACAAAAGTCCAGATCTAAATAGCTTCACAGGGGAATTCTACCAAACATTTAAAAAAGATCTAACATCTATTCTTCTCAAACTATTCCAAAAAGTACAAGAAGGAAAACTTCCAAATTCATTCACTCTCTCCATTCCTGATATCAAAACCAGATAAAGACACTACCATCCAAAACAACAACAACAACAACAACCTACAGGCCAATATCTCTGATGAATATAGATGAAAAATCTTCAAAAAATATACTAGCAAACCAAATCCAACAATACATTAAAAAAAAAAATCATCATGCTCAAGTGAGATTTATTCCCAGGATGCAAGGGTGGTTCAATATTTGCCAATTAATCTGATACATCATATCAATAAAGACAGGATAAATACCATATAATCATTTCAACAGATGCAGAAAAAGCATCCAACAAAGTACAACACCCATTCATGATAAAAACACTCAATAAAACAGGTTTTGAGGGAACATACATCAACATAATAAAGGCCATATAGTAAAATCCCAGAGCGAACATCATACTTAATGTGAGGAAAAAATGAGAATCTTTCCCCTAAGGTCAGGAACAAGGCAAGGATGTCCACTCTCACCACTTCTATCAAAATAGTACTAGAAGACCTAGCCATAGCAATCAGACAACAAAAAGAAATAAAAGGTATCCAAATCAGTAAGAAAGAAGTAAAACTTTCACTATTGCAGATGACACGATATCATGTACAGAAACCCTAAAGACTCCACCAAGAAACTACTAGACCTAATAAGTGACTTCAGTAAAGTCACAGGATACAAAGTCAATAATATGGAAATCTGTTTTATTTATGTACACTTATAATGAAGCAGCAGAAAGAGAAATTAAGTAAACAATCCATTTACAACTGCACCAAAAGTAACAAAGTACTCATAATAAACTTAACCAAAGAGGTGAAAAACTTATACTCTGAAACCAAAACATTAAATGAAAAAAACTGGAGATGACACAAAGAAATGGAAAGACACATGCTTATGGATTGGAAGAACAAATATGTTACAATGTCTATACTACCGAAAGCAATCTACAGATTTAATGCAGTCCCCACCAAAATACCAACAGTATTTTTCACAGAACTAGAACATTCCTAAAATTTATACTGAACCACAAAAGACCTCAAATAGCCAAAGCAGTTTTGAAAAAGAAAAGCAAAACTCCAGACTTCAAGATACACTACAAAGCTGCAAAAATCAAAACAGTAAGGTACTGGCACATAAACAGACACAGATCAATGGAACAGAATAGAAACCCCAGAAATAAACCCACAATTATATAGTCAATTAATCTTCAACAAAGAAGGAATGAATACACATCAGGGGAAAAAAATGGTGTTGGGAAATACCAGTGCCCCCCAAAAAAGCAGCTGGATCACTTTCTTATACCATACTCAAAAATAAACTCAAAGTAGATTAAGGACCTAAATATGAGACCTGAAACCATAAAAATCCTAGAAGACAGCACAGGTAGTAATTTCTCCAACATCACCCATAGCAACATTTTCTAGAGATAGCTCCTGAGGAAAGGGAAATAAAAGCAAAAATAAACTATTGGGACATATCAAAAGAAAAAGCTTCTACACAGCAGAGGAAATAATTAAAAAAAAAAAAAAACTAAACTAAACTAAAAGGCAAACTACTGTATGGAAGAAGATATTTGCAAATATCATGTCTGATAAAGGGTTAGCATCCAAAATACAAAAAGACTATAACTCAACACGCAAAACACAAATCATCCAATTAAAAAATGGCAGAAGACATGAACAGACAATTCTCCAAAGAAGACATACAGATGGGCAAAAGACACATGAAAAGATGCTCAATAACGGGGCGCCTAAGTGGCTCAGTCAGTTAAGCATTCAACTCTTGATTTTGGCTCAGGTCATGATCTCATGGTTTGTGAGTTCGAGCCCTGCATTGGCTCCACTGACAGTGTAGAGCCTGCTTAGAATTCTCTCTCTCCCTTTCTCTCTGTTCCTCTCTGACTTGTGTGCTCTGTCTCCCAAAATGAATAATAATAAACTTAAAAAAAAAAAAAAGATATTCAACATTGATGCAAACCAAACCTACAATGAGGTATTACTTCACACCTTTCAGAATGGTGAAAATAAAACACATAAGCTGGGGCACCTGGGTGGCTCAGTCAGTTAAGCATCGGACTCTTGGTTTCAGCCCATGTCACGAACTTCAGTTTCGTGAGTTCAAGCCCTGTGTCGGGCTCTGTGCTGGCAGCATGGAGCTTGCTTGGGATTCTCTCTCTCCTCGCTCTCCCCTCCCCCCACTCGTGCTATCTGTCTCTCTCAAAATAAATAAATTTAAGGGATCCTCTTCCACTGTTGGTGGGAATACAAACTGGTGCAGCCACTGTGGAAAACAGTCTGTTGGTTCCTCCAAAAGTTAAAAAAAGAACTACCTTATAATCCAGTAATTGCACTACTGGGTATTTACCCCCAACATACAAAAACACTAATTCAAAGGGATACAATGTGTCCCTCTGTTTACTGCAGCATTATTTATGATAGCCAGATTATGGCAGCAGTCCAAATGTCCATTGATAGATGGAGAAAAAGAAGATGTGGTATAATAATATATAATTATTATTATAATTATACAAATTCTATAATTCTATCAGCCATAGAAAGAATGAAATCATGCCATTTGCAATGACATGGATGGAGCTAGAGAGTATAACGCTAAAAAAAGTAAATCAGTCAGAAAGACAAATAACATATGATTTCACTTATATGCAGAATTTAAAAAACAAAAATGAGCAAAGAAAAAAAAGAGACAGACAAACCAAGAAACAGACTGGTAACTATGGAGAATGAACAGATGGTTACCAGAGGGAAGGTGGGAAGGGTAAAATAGGTAATTAAGAGAACACTTATCATGATGAACACTGAGTAATGTATAGATTATTGAATCACTATATTATACAACTGAAACTAATATAACAATCTATATTAGTCATAAAATTAAAATTAAAAACTTAAAAAAGAAGAATGTCATATATCCTATCCCACTCATGTCAAAAGAACACATCCTTCCAAAATAAACAAACACAGAAACAAACAAAAAATACAACATCCTACCAGAGCACTAATTTATGAACCTTATACTGAGAAAGCCAGTGCTGATTATGCATCTTTACTAGACTCAACAATGTTTTCATTCTGTCCCTGAGCTGCAAAGTTACAAAGAATACATTTTACTAGGTTTCCAGACATTAGCTAAAAAATTTACACTGAAGTATACACAAGATATCTTATACTTAGAATCATGTATCTCAAGGTCATTTTCTCATTCCAAACAAGATCTGCTTATAAGTATCATTTCAGTATGCTACCATCTGCCTAATGAGGACGCCAACTTTCTTTCAAACATTTTATTGAGCATATAACAGGAACTATTTACAAACAGTCTGTTTCTCTTATAGGCCGTAAGATAATTAAGTCTAATAATGTCTAATGTAAATCTAGCGATTCTGAAGCAGGCTTCCACTGATAAAGATCAAAATTTTACTTTATATTTTTATATACTACAATCTGTCCAGGAGAAACTGTAAAACTAAAAATTCAAGCACTAACAAAAGTGCAAAAATGTCATAAAATTATCTGACATAAATGTTAAAGCATTCTGAAATTCCAGGAGTTCTGATTCCTCGGTATGACCAGAGTAGAGAGGTGCTCACCATGTGCATGGTTCTCTACTAGTTCTGAAAGAGATATATTAGCGACTAATATAATTTTGCTAAGTTGAATGGATGAAAAGATAGCTAAGTGGAAAAATCTAACAACCTGAAGATATCTAGTATTATTCCTCTTCTATAAACAAGGAAACTGAGGTTCTGAAATCTGAAATAATTTGCCCATAGTCACTAAGCAATTAGGTACAATTAAGTATAAACTTAGCTCTTTCGGATTCTAAAGTCCAGTTATTACTACTTCTTGCAAGTTAGAATTTTGAAATTCTGTGACATAAAAAGCTAACATAGACTCTGTCAACTACACACTAACATTTAAGTCATCTAGCCTAAATTAAAAGATGTTAAAATAGAAAATAAAATTCTACCAGAGATTTTTAATAAAAAAGACCACAAGAAGTAAAATTTATATTCTAGTACAGCAGTCAGCCTATGGGTGAAATTCCTTCCTTCACTCTGAATCTTTTTGTAAATAAACTTTACTGGGACATAGACATGCGCATTCATTTATGTATTGTCTATGGCTGCTTTCTGCTACAAGGGCAGAGCTGAGTAGTTGAGGCAACGACCACATGGCCCACCAAGCCTCAAATATTTATTATCTGGCCTCTTTACAGTAAACTTTGCCTCCCCTGCTCTGGGGAGTCCTTGATCAAAAAATGAGAAGTAAAATATCTGTAAGTTCCCAAACCAAATAGTTTTTCCATATGAGGAATCATCAATAGTTTCCTTAAGTATCTATTTTTATTAATATAATCTTGCTACAAAGAGAACATTAAAAAATACAGTCTCATGTAATAAATAGTAAAGTTACTATGTGGAGGCCATGCTATATTTTTGATGGCCTTAATCTGCAAACAGTTCAAAACCCTGTTAGGTTTATATACTATTATCTACTAACTCTTCCTTTTTCCTGTGTACGAAAAGTACCCATTTAGACAGGAGAGAGGGTTAAACTGAGAATTATCATCTCACAAGAGGAATCACTATCTTTCCCTTACACAATTTTATTTTTTATATAGTATATAATATACAAGAAATCAAATCAATAGACATGTGATCTTATACTGCTTTCATAAAGTCTGGTACATAATTGGCTATCTGCTTATTTTACTTCATTAAGAGAAACTATGACACCTCAACTGACCTACTGATTTTGTTAAAGACTAATATAGTTTATGGCCAATGCTTACATAAAGAGAGTTTTTAAATGTTTTCTCTTGGTAGAAGGTTCAGGCAAAATGAGGTCCTTTTTATTCTTACTTTAAGCAGAAAGAATTAATGAAAACAATGAATCAAAAATTCAAAGTCTGAAAATCACCATTCCTTCAATAATAAAATAATACCACTAAATAGTTTCAAAATACTAAATACATTGTGTCAGTTGTACTAAGAGAAAGTAAGCACTTTTACCAAGCAAGAAGAAAAAAAAGTCGTTTCAAGGCTGAATAAAATCTGAAACATTCAGTGATAAACAAATGCACTGAAAGCTAACAACCTGAAACAGTATTCTTGGAGACTGCATGAGCATCAAGATCTATAAATACATTCAATGTATTCTAATGCACTAGGTACTGAAATAGCCAATGCTATATATAGTACTTACTATTGTCAGACAATGTTCTAAGGGCTTTATATAAATTATTTAATCTATATTATGTACTATTACTGCCCCCACTTTAGATGAAGAAACCCACAGAAATAGAGGATAAGTAAGACGTCCAAGTATTAAGTCAGTAAGTAGTAAGGGTAGCGCTTTAACTCAATCAGTTTGGTTCCACTGGCTAACTCCTAACCATTACATCATAGTTCCTCCTATACAAGACTGCAAGAAAAAAAAAAAAAGAATATGTGATAGAAATAGCCCACAAAACTGGGGCTTTCAATACTTAAATATTTCACAGTAATTTTTTATAATGTCATTAGAGAAGAAAACACTAAAAGTAATCTTTAACAAGTTGATTACACATAGTACTTTCATAACAATGCAAGATAATATATAAAATAAGATAATCTTAAGGACATTAAAATTTGTGGTTAAAAATATAAGATATCTCCAAATCAGGGGCAGACACAATAGAAGATTCCTTCTACCTGAACTCCCAACCCCGTTTCTCTTATGAGCAGAACACAGGAAAATAAGCCAACATCTTTTAAACTCATAGTTGCTAAAGAAAAGCAAATTAGCTTCTTCTGTTTCAGGTGGCAAGGCTCTTTGAAATTTAAATAAAAGCCATGGTAGGTTTTATTTCAAGTTAATATGTTTACTTATCTTCACAAAGTACTAAAGAGTATTTGGAATAATAACAATATTCATCAATTATCATATCCATAATTACATGTATCATTAATTATTTGTTCAAAATAATAGGCCAGATACCGTAAGGTGAGTGTGAGCCTACACACGCAAGCACACAAATACACAATCTACAGATCTCTACGACATCACCAAGTAGCACTGGATTAATGAAAAGGAAATCGTATTGCTCTACTTTTGGATTTCACACAGAGAAGGATATCTAGGGAAGATGTTGCTCCTAAAGGAGCTTGTCTCAGTAAGAAACTAAAACACTAATTTGCTTTCTCTCTATGGCACTTTTCCAGTTTGTCATAATTTTCAAACCTCCTGACATTATTCCATTGCTCTACATTACATTTATCCTACAATTTCTATTATTTGAAACTGTGTATCTTGTTTTATTAAGGGCCAAACCTCTCTGGAAGTATCAAAGGATAAGAAGTTCTTCCAGGCAGAGAAAAGAGCACAATAAAGGAAGCTGAGTCAGTGGACGCGGGAGATGGGAACATAAAGTACAAGAGGTCAGGAGATGAGCTGGTGAAGCAAGGCAGACAGCAGACTGTGAGACCTTGCATGAAAGGTTAATGAGCTCGGACTCTGTCTTATAAACAACAGGCAACCAGTGCTGAGTTTTAAGCAGGAGCACAGCATTGTCAGAATTGCATTTTTTAAAAAGATTACAACAACATGCGTGGAAGATGGCTTTTAAAAGGCCAAGTCTAGAAGGAAGTAACAACAGAGAGAAGACAGAAAAACCTAGATTCAAGAAACACGTTAGTAAAATCAGTAGAAGGAAAGACAAAGCTGAGAAAACAGTCCAAATCATTCCCAGATGGTTAGCTTGGACAGCTGGGTATATGAGAAAGTAAGGGTATAAAGGGTATAAACAGGAACTTAGAGATCAAGTGTCAGGCACAGAGGAGCCATTAAGACTAGGGATATACTGCTGGAGTGACCAGCACGTCGATGGTAGTTAAAATTAGAAGAAAAATGTCAGAATGGCAGAAGGGAGAAACTAGCTCTCAATTTTCATTCTTTTTTTAATTTGAGTATAATTGACACACAATGTTAGTTTCAGACTGTACAACACAGTGATTCAACAACTCTATCTGTTACACTATACTCAGCACCATCTATCACTATATAATGATATTATAAAACCACTGACCATATTCCTTATGCTATACCTTTAAGTCTTGTGACTTATTCTTTCCATAACTGGAAGCCTATATCTCCTTCTCCCCTTCGTCCATTTATTTTGCCTGTCCCATCCTCTTCTGGCAACCATCAGTTTGTTTTCTGTATTTACAGGTCTGATTCTGCTTTTTGTTTGTTTCTTCACTTGTTTTGTTTTTGTGGATTCCACATGTAAGTGAAATTATATAGTTCCTCAAAAAATTAAAAATAGAAATACCATATAATCCAATAATGTCTACTGGGTACTTACCCATAGAAAATTAAAACACTAACCTGAAAAGATGTATGTATCCTTATGTTTACTGAATCACTATTTACAATAGTCAAGATATGGAAGCAACCCAAGTGTCCATCGACAGATGAATGGATAAAGAAGATGTAGCATGTATACACAATGTACCCATATGGCCACAAAAAGGATGAGATCTTGCCATCTGAGACAACATGGATGGACCTAGAGGTTATTGTGCTAAGTGAAGTCAGAGAGAGAAAGACTCATACTCATTTTCAAGGGGCAGATTACTCTAAGGATTAGAAACCAGGTTGGATTGGGTGATATAAGAGTCAATAATAGCCCCGTCAAGAGAAGAGACAATGTCAAATTGCAGGAGGTTGAGGAACAAATAAGAAGACATAGTTTAGGTCAATTCTTAGAGTGCTAGGCAGTGAAGAAAAAGGGAAGAGGGCTATGATAAAGAGAAGTTTCTTTTTTTTAATAATGGTAGAGCCTTAAACATGTTTAAAACGAAGAAATGAAGCTAGGAGAATGGAATAGGTTGAATACTTAAGAAAATGAGAATGGGGTGTCTGGGTGGCTCAGTCAGCTAAGCGTCCGACTTCAGCTCAGGTAATGATCTCACAATTTGTGAGTTCGAGCCCCGCGTCGGGTTCTGTACTGACAGCTCAGAGCCTGGAGCTGCTTCAGATTCTGTGTCTCCCTCTCTCTCTGCCCCTCCACTGTCCACGATCTGTCTCTCTTGCTCTCAAAAATAAATAAAACATAAAAAAAAATTTTTTTTAATGAGAACAAAACTGATAGTGGATAATTCTGGAAGAGATGAAAGGAAATGATAATGTGAATAATATGACAGGAGACCAGACTGGCTTTGAAAAGCAGCAGGATGAAACTAGAGGGAGGTGAGAGTCGATAGAAATGTGCCAGAAGAATCTGGGAGTGGTGTAGGGTGAGGGAGTGTCAAGAGAATTCACAGCTACACACACTGCATCACTTTCAGAGATAAAGTAGGAGATGAAATCAGTGTCTGAACTTAAGTGGTAACTAAGGAGAATGGTGAATCTTTAGGATAATTACAAAATGAATAGGAAAGGGAGGCTTAACAAAAGCAAAAAAAAGAACTGAGAGAAAGTATTAAGAGGTGTATGGATTACACACAATGAAAAAATATGAAAACATATACAACTAGTAAATGCAAATTAAAAAAGGTAAATATTTTTACTCCAAATAGTAAAAATAACAATACATATGCTAGCCTTAATAACGGTAGGTACTACTTCTAAGGAACTCAAAATAAAGCAGAAGATACAAAGACGCATACAGATGATTTCAATAGACTACAGTTGAGTTCAGGGATAAAGACGTATGCCTATAATTCAAATAGAGAAAGAGCCAGTGGGAGTGAGGAAGACAACAGCATTCAGGGCTGTATCCCTAACACCTAGAATAATGCCTGGTATATGGTAGCTGTCCACTAAAATTTTGTCAAATTAATGAATGGTAAAATGTGCATCATATAGGAAACAATTTCATGCAATGGAAAATAGCACAGAATAAAAAGGACTTAGGTCTGGAATTTCTTTCCAGAAAACTTCAATTTCCTCATCTGTAAAACAGGGAAACAAACTCCCTTTTAGAAATGAGAAATAAACAAGACAACCAGTAAGTGAAAAGAACCTAAGTGAAAACTCTAAGAGGGAGCACTGCACTCGGATTATAACATCACTACTACAATGACCAAATTAGTTTTGCTAAACTGGTTTCTGACATAGGATCCTTTCTGGATCAGCACACAGGGTTGCAGAAGACAACATTCCAAGATGGGGGTCAAAAATTCTATGTCATCTACTACCACATAATGCTAAATGACAAAAGAAAGAGAAACTTTACATGTCATGAGGACCACATTGTTAGTATGTACAGAAAATGAAACCAGAGGTAGATAAGTTAAAGTTGCAAAATAATGTTATTTCTTTTTTGTTTCTCTCCAAACATTAGTTTTGATTACATAACTTAAAACACATTTTAAATACTGGACCTGATAACACATCAAGCAAACTATAAAATACAGTAACATCATGATAATTGATTATAGACTCTAAACTCATCTGTTAAGATTTAACAGCCTAATGATAATAGAGTTTGATCATTTAGTATTTGCTAGGTCCTGTTTACCTGCTTTCATATATTACATCTTTAATTCACAAAACAAATCTATCAGGTTAAATAGTAAGAGTATCCTCATTTTGCTGACGAGGAAACAAGGACACAGAGTGGTTAATAACCTGCTGAAAGTGGCATAAGTAGGAAGTGGCAGAGCTTAGTTTCCACCTCTAGTCTGGTTCCAGCAGGTCTTCTGGAATGGCCTGGCTATAGGTGTCACTGTCATGGTATCAAATTTTAGAGGCAACTATCACTTCTCGTCTAAAAGCCCCATCTCTGAGTTCGGATACCTTCACACATTTCTGTCATTATAACTGTCATTACAAGCTGCTGTGACAAGAGGTTCTAACTCATCATGTGGTTAGAGAGGTCTTGCATGCAATCATTACCTATTTCTATATGCATCAGGGAGGCTGGACTGCAGACACAGAGAACTAAAAAGAGCTGATGATGCTCCCTGTACTCAAATGAACTGCTATATATGTAACCCAAAACACAGGAAGTTTCATACCAAAGGATAATCCAGAAGATGGATCACGTGTCCCTAACGTATCATAAATATTCAGAGACCTCATACATAAACATAAAAATGTCTTGTATTTACGTTAGTAAGCTTTAAAACTTTCCTTCAACTACAATACGTAATTGCTCATGACAAAGTAAATATATGCCAAAGTTCTCGTGAAGCCACATTAAGTTAAAAAAATAAAAATTAGCTCTCCCCTTCCCCATCCTGGCCAATATCAAATGCTTTGCAAAGTCTCTAACTTTTCTAGCAGTGCTCATAGGATATGCATACTTTAACATACATCTCTAAAAGAAATACAAATATGAAGAAATCCCTTGTAATTTTTATCCTACCTAATATTACTTGATTTCAGATGCTCCTCTGATTTCAAGTTTCCGGTCCTCATCTGGGACTTAAATGAAACGTTTTCTCCCACAATGACTATCTGCAAGAACATCCAATTTCTCATAAGGTAGAATGGTTTAAGACATTCTAGACAGAGGAGAGGAGGAAAATATGAGTTAACCCACAATAACAGAGAACTCCTTTGAAAAATAATTATTTTCTCTTTATTTGAAATGATTTAATGTAAAGGCAAATGAAAAATACCAAAGCTTTTTTCTTTCTGTATTAAGTTTCTTAGAATACACATTTTTAAATTGTTCTGTATATTTCTAACATTTTAGTTTTAGATCTAAATGTTATCTAATCCCCCCCCCCCCCTCTGAAACCTGAGTGATCTCTATCAGGACAAACAAATACCAGTTACCCAGCAGGGTTTTGCAGTTCTAAGGTGAGAGTGCCCTGCAGAACACAGGAGCAGATGGCTGGTCCAAACCAGACTGCTTACCAGAGGAAAAACATGTAAAGCTATTAAACCACAATTGCAGGTGGTATGAATCATGTTTAAATTTTAAGATCAGCTAAAAATGGCAGGTTTTTAGATCTTTATTCACTCACTGAACAAGATTTAGTCATGTTTATGTGCTAGATATAGTGTGAAGGACTGGGTAGACCATGATGAACAAAAGAGATATGGTCCCTGACATGGATTTAAAATTTAATGTGGAGACAGACCCACAAGGAAGGAGAAGGCAATAAAAGGTAGTGGTTAAAAGCATGGGTGTGGTTGTCACACTGCATTTAATTGCATGCAGGGAATAGCCAAGGCAAAGGAAACACATAGCAAAATTCCTTAAGGACATCAATTTAACTCAAAGATTTGAACAAAGTAAGTTAAGTAAATATTACTGGCTACTGATAATTGCTTATATTTACAATTATTATGTGGCAAATTCTGTGTTCAATGTTCCATATGCATGATCTCAAAGAATGGGAATATAATGGAATAGTTACATGTCTTGTATTCACAACCGTGTTCAAAGCAAGCTCTGCCACTAACGACCTGTGTGACCTTGGGAAATTCACTTCTCTATGCCCCAGTTTTGTTAGAAGTCAGAAGAAGATAATAAATGTACCTACCTCACTGAGAGGTTTTGAGGATTAAATGAGGTAACAGGAATAAACCACTTAGGCCTGTTACTTGGTAAGCCCTCAAAAATTATTAGCTATTATTGTCATTGTTATTACCATTATAGTTATTATTAGTCCTCCCAACAATCCTAAGATAGAAGTGTTATTTATTATTCTTCTCATTCTGTAAATTAGGAATTTGAAGCTAAGAACTCACAAACTAATCAATTCTAGAATAGAAGACAAAGTTATTAATAATATTTTAATAATAAAACACCAGGCTTAAGAGAAATTTCAAACATTCAAGGAGGTCTATGTGACTTTGTCTCCTTACTTCCAAAGCATAGATTCAATCTCTGGTGACTTTAGTTGTATTTTAGGGGAAAAACCTGAGAAAATACTGCATGATAAAACCCAAGCTCCTTAGCATACCGTGTGAGGTCCCATGGCTCTCCATTTTATACTTTATGACCTAGTTAAACTAAATTACTTTTAGTTCATAGCTATTGTGCTCCTCAGTATCTTTTTTCATGCTCTTTCACTCAACCTGGAATGCCTCCTTCTTCCCTTCTTTTCTGGTTAACCCCTTATTTTTTAAAAAAAATTTTTTTTTAATGTTTTTATTTAAGAGAGAGACAGAGAAACAGAGAGAGAGACAGCAAGCAGGGAAGGGGAGGGACAGAGAGAGAGAGACACACACATACACACAGAAGCCAAAGCAGGCTCTGTACTGACGGCTCAGAGCCCCATACAGGGCTCGAACTCATGTACCATGATATCACGGCCTGAGTCAAAGTCAGATGCTTAGCCAACTGAGCCATCCAAGTGACCACCCCCTCCCCCCCCACCCGCCTCATTTAAGACTCAGCAACTTTTATTTTTTAATTTTTTTTTTTAATTCAGCAACTTTTATAGGAGGGCTTTGGCTTGACCAAGCACCCCAGTACATCTTACTGCCCAATTCTATCTCAGCACCCGTAGCACTGTGATGAAGTATTTCAACTACAGACTGTTCTGTGCAACTCTGTATATCTGGTGCCCAACAATGCCTGCCAAGCTAAAGTGTATCAAATAAATTTATGTTAATTTGGGCTAAAATAGTCTCTCAAAAAGGCCAAGACTGTAAAAACTCAAAGTTTCTCAAAACTGACAACAGTCTCAAAAGTCCAAGAAAACAATTTGAAAGATTTTTTTTTTATCTGATAACCAGGAATATAACATACTTTTAAATTCAGAAAACCTACCATTTTATATAGCCAATTAGAGAAGTCCATGATCATTTACTTGGTTCTCTGAAATTCAGACTGTTTTCCACACACTAGGATCTATACAGTACATATAGTACACTACATATTTCTACAGAAATACATAATCTGAAACCTCAATAGAACATGGATAAATCCAACAACCCAAATGAGTTAAATTTAGATTAAGCCATTAACTAGAAGGCTATTTCCCCTCATCTTAACTTTTATATTAGATGAGGTATGCCAAAACAATGGTTTTCAACTCTACTGGACCCAATACTTTTGGGGGGAAAAACGCATTCTATGTAATAACTCTGTGCCTTCTGGAAATAAAATACAAGATATTAAACTATTTATTTAATACATTAAAAATGAAAACTAAATGCCTTTTATGTAAAAAAAAAGGAAAAACAATTTTCAATAAAATTAGCATCTGAATATATAAACAAGCAGGTAAGACTCTCTCTGAAGTTATAATGAAGTAAATGCTTGCAGACACTTTTAATGGTAAGACAAGGTTAAGAGAATTCCAAAAAAGGCAGAAAAATGAAAGCCAAAATATAATTAGGCACTAGAGTTAAAATGAGTATCAATCTAAAATTGACTAGACTTATTGGAAATGGCAATAAGGGAAAGAAATGACATAGGGGCAACATGACAAGACAAAGTACAAAGAGGTGATTTGAAGAAAACAAGTATGTGACTATTATCCTTCAATAGGTGACATGGAACAAAAACTACATTTAAAAAAAAAAAGAGCAAAGAACCTTTATATAATGTAAAACACCATATAAATTAAGGTTAAACAAAAATAAAGTACTACTTCCCAATGTGGAGTAGGGAGATAATATGTGAAATGGACAAGTTAATTAACTCAAATAGCTAGATGCTGATTTAATTAAATAAAAGAATCTATAAATTATTATAGTACATACAGTATTGTCTACTTTTTGGTGGTCTCTGAAATTAAAAATACAAGACATACAAAAATCAAGTCTGATTTTTCTACCAAAAAACCACTATTTAGCTTGTATCTCCAGACATCAGTTTTACCTAGTCAGGTTCCTTCTTTATTATTTTCCTCTCTGACTAAAGAAAGAGGTGGTATATTAAAATCAAACAATTTACCAAATATTAATAATTTAAGAAATGAACAGGTCACAGAGGGCCTATGGATGATTGTTATATTAATATTAATGACCCCCAATGAATCACACACCACCTGGCATCTGCACCTTATTGATTCCCTTTACACACTGAACCTGAACAGGCCACGTGACTTACTTTGGCCCACTGGATTTTATCAAATATGATACACAGGCTTGATAAACACTTATGCATTTGAGCCTGCCCTTTTGCTACCACCACCACCATGTTATGAAGTTAAGGATGACAGACCACTTGGAAAAAAGAGACTCCATTTTCCTACCTATCACAACCATCTCAGTTGAGAGTCTAGACATTTGAGGAATGTTGTTTTGGACCATTCAGGCCAGGCTGAGCCACAGCTGACCAAGACATCCAACTTGACCTAGATGGTCTGAGACATGAGAAACCTTTGGAGATGTTGAGCAAAGAGGTGAAATAATCTAACCTAGATTTTAACAGGTTCCACCTGGCTGCTATATTGAGCATTAACTGACTTAAAGTATTTGGCAGTAGTAGAGATGGTTGTGATCAGACTCTGACCAGCAACAGCATTTGCTGAGTGAAGGAAAAAAAAGAGAAAGAATTTTAAAAATGATTCATGGTTTTCAGCATAAGCAGCTAGAACTGGGGATGTGCCATTTGCTAACAAGAGGAAGATGATAGAAATAGGTATAGGAGGAAAGAAAGAGTCCATTTTAGGACAACAGTGCCTGGCACATGGTATTATATAAGCTCTTGCTATTGTTTTTGATAACAATGGTTACTCTGAGAAGATTATTATACATCCAAGAGAATGAACTGGTAGGTAGGTGGAGTCTGGGGTTTACAGGAAAGGTTTGGACTATAGGTATTCATTTGGGAGTCATCAGCATATAGACATACCTCACTTTATTGTGGTTTTGCTTTATTGTAATTCACAGATAGTGTGGGGGGGGTTGGGTTTTTTGTTTTGTTTTTTTTTAACAAATAGAAGGTGTGCGGCAAGCTGGCATCAAACAAGTCTATTGGCATCATTTTTCAAACAGCATTTGCTCATTTTGTGTCTCTGTGTCATGTTTTGGTAATTCTAACAATATTTCAAAACGTTTTCAACATTATACTTGTTATGATGATCTGTGATTAGTGATCTTTGATGTTATTATTTTAATTGTTTTGGGACACCACAAACCATACCCATATAAGACAATGAACTTAATAAATGTGGTGTTCTGACTGCTTCATCGACTGGCCATTCCCTATTTCTCTCCCTCTCCTTTGGCCTTCCTATTCCCTGAAGCACAATAATCGAAACTAGGCCAATTAATAACCCTACAACAGCATCTAAGTGTTCAAATGGAAAGGAAGAGTTGCACGTCTCTCACTTTAAATCAAAAGCTAGAAATGATTAAGCTAAGTGAGGATGGCATGCTGAAAGCCAAGGTAGGCCAAAAGCTTGTACACACACACAAAAAAAAGTTACTGAAGGAAATTACAAGTGCTACTCCAGTGAACACACAAATGATAAAGCAAAAGAGCTTACTGTTGATGTGATAAAGTCTGAGTGGTCTAAATATATCAAACCAGCCACAACCTTCCCGTAGGCCAAAGCCTATTCCAGAGCAAGGCCCTAACTCTTCAATTCTATGCTGGCTGAGAGGTGAGGAAGCTGCAGAAGAAAAGTTGAAAACTTAGCAGAGTTTGGTTCATGAGGTTTGAGGAAAGAAGCCATCTCCATAACATAAAAGGGCGAGATGAAACAGCAGGTGCTGATACAGAAGCTGCAGCAAGTTATCCAGAAGATCTAGCCAAGATCATTTGTGAAGATGACCACACTAAACAAGGCTCTCTATGTAGACAAAAGAGCCTTATATTGGAAGAAGATGTCAGCTAGGACTTTCATAGCTAGAGAGGAGAAGTCAATGCCACGTTTCAAAACTACAAAGGACAGGCTGACTCAACTGTTAGGGGCTAATGCAGCTGGTGACTTGAAGTTGAAGCTAATGCTCATTTACCATTCCAAAAATCCTAGGGCCACTAAGAACTATGCCAAATCTACTCTGTCTGTGTACTCTATAAATGGAACCACAAAGCCTGGATCACAGCATATCTGTTTACAACATGATTTACTGAAATAAACATTTAAGTTTATTTTTGAGAGAGAGAGAGAGAGAATGAATGAATGAATGAATATGAATATGAATGAATATGAATATCCCAAGCAGGCTCCACGTTGTCAGCACACAGCCCAATACGCGGCTTAATCTCATGAACAATGAGATCATGACCTGAGCCAAAAATAAGGGTCAGACGCTTAACCAACTGAGTCACCTAGGGGTTCCTACCGAATACTTTAAACCCACTGTTGAGACCTACTGCTCAGTAACAAAGATTCCTTTCAAAATATTACCACTCGCTGAGAGCACACCTGGTCACCGAAGAACTCTGATGGAGATGGACAAAAGATTAATGTTATTTTCATGCCTGCTAACACAACATCTGTTCTGTAGCCCATGAATCAAAGAGTAATTGAGATTTTCAAGACTTTTTATATAAAAAATATATTTCATAACACTATAGCTACCATTGATAGTGACTCCTCTGATGGATCTGGGCAAAGTCAACTGAAAACCTTCTGAAAAGGATTCCCTATCGTAGATGCCATTAAGAGCATTCAAGGTTCATGTGAAGAGGTCAAAATATCAACGTTAACAGGAGTTTGGAAGAAGCTGATTATTACAACCCTCATAGATGATTTGAGGAGTTCAAGACTTTAGTGGAGTAAGATGTGGTGGAAAGGGCAAGAACACGAGAATTAAAAGTGGAGCCTGACACCCTCCTACACTGTTGGTGGGAATGTAAACTGGTGCAGCCCCTCTGGAAAACAGTGTGGAGGTTCCTCAAAAAATTAACAATAGAACTCCCCTAGGACCCAGCAATAGCACTGCTAGGAATTTACCCAATGGATACAGGAGTGCTGATGCATATGGGGTACATGTACCCCAATGTTCATAGCAGCACTGTCAACAATAGCCAAATCATGGAAAGTGCCTAAATGTCCATCAACGGACAAATGGATCAAGAAGATGTGGTTTATCTATACAATGGAATACTACATGGCAATGAGAAAGAATGAAATCTGACCATTTGTAACAACGTGGATGGAACTCAAGGGTGTTAGGCTAAGCGAAATAAGTCAGGCAGAGAAAGACAGATACCGTATGTTTTCACTTATAAGTGGAACAGGAGAAACTTAACAGAGGACCGTGGGGGAGAGGAAGGGGAAAAAATAGTTGGGGAGAGGAAGGGAAGCAAACCATGAGAGACTCTTGAATACTGAGAACAAACTGAGGGCTGATGAGGGTGGGGGAGAGGGGAAGGGGGGTGATGGGCATGGAAGAGGGCACTTGTTGGGATAAGCACTGGGTGTTATATGGAAACCAACTTGACAATAACCTATGAAAGAAAAAAAAAGTGGACTCTGAAGAGGGGACTTAACTGCTGCAAATCTCATGACAAAACTTCAACAGATGAGGAGCAGATTCTTATGGATGAGCAAAGAAACTGATTTCTTGAGATGGAATCTACTCCTGGTGAAGATGCTAGGAAAACTGGTGAAATGACAACAAAGGATTTAGAATATTATATAAACATGGTTGCTAAAGAAGCAGCAGCAGGTTTAAAAGGATAGACTCCAATTTTGAAAGAAGTTCTACCGTGGGTAAAATGCCATCCAACAGCATCAAATGCTACAGAGAAATCATTTGTGAAAGGAAGAGTTAATCGACGTGGCAAATTTCATTGCCTTATTTTTAAAAACTGCCAACTCCAACCTTCAGCAACCACCACCATGATCAGCCAGCAGCTACCAATATCAAGCCAAGATACTCTACAAGATAATCTACCAGCAAAAAAATTACGACTCACTTGAAGTTCAGATGATGGTTAGCATTTTTTAGCAATAAAGCATTTTTTAATTAAAGTATGTATATTGGCTTTTTATTTTATTTTTTAATTTTTAATATTTTTTATTTATTTCTGAGAGAGAGAGAGAGAGAGAGAGAGAAAGCATGAGCAGGGGAGGGTCAGAGAGACAGGGAGATACAGAATCTGAAACAGGCCCCAGGCTCTGAGCTGTCAGCACAGAGCCCGATGTGGGGCTCGAACCCACGAACTGTGAGATCATGACCTGAGCCGAAGTGGGACGCTTAACCGACTGAGCCACCCAGGTGCCCCTGTACATTGGTTTTTTAGACAAATTGCTATTGGACACTTAATAAACTATAGTGTAATGTATGTGTAACTTTTATATACCTGGGAAACCAAAAATTCATTTGACTTACTTTACTGCAATATCCACCCTACTGTGGTGGTTTGGAACTAAACCTACAATATCTCCAAGGTGTGCCTGAGAGGCCAAAGATGAGAAGGCAGAGCAGTAAAAAGACTGAGAACTAACAGCCAGAGAGTTACGTGGAAAATTTGTTTAAGATTTTATTTTTAAGTAATCTCTACACTCCATGTGTGGCTCAAACTTACAACCCTAAGATCAGGAGGTGCATGCTCTACTGAGTCAGCCAGGCACCCAGGAGGAAAATTTGTTGAACATGGTGTCCTAGAAGCCAAATGAAGAAAGAGCTTCAAGAAGTGGTACAGAATCAATAAGTGCTGCTGATGCATCAAGTAAAATGAGGCCTGAGGACTGACTATTGGATTTAGCAATGTGGAAGGCACTGGGGGTCTTATTAAGAATGATTTTGGTGGAAAAGTGGAAGGCTAACCCTATGGTTTGACCTCAATAGAAAATAGGAAAGGAAGTGAGACTAAGCCTGAGTTTAAACATCATTATTAAGGGAAGAGAGAGGCAGAACTGGAGGGAGATATGAGGGTCAAAAGAGTTCTGAAGATGGGATACGTAACAGGTTTTCTATGGGACAGAATGGGATAAACAATATGGGAAGGACTCAAGGGAGGAAAAAAGGATGAAAACAGTTTCATGAATGTCATGGGGGCCTGTTTAAATACTGCACATGTTTAAAAGGGGAAAAAAGTCCTTTAATAAAAAAAGAATAAAATGTAAAGTCAGTATATAAAGAAGGAAAGTCAACTAATAATTATTGGGGATCTAAAAAAATGGCAAGTGAATCACATAAACCATTCCCACTTTGATTTTCATAGCAACGTAAAATAACTACTATTTTTCCAATGTGTAAATACGGCTCAGAGTTAGGAAACTTGCCCAAGATCACAAAGACAGTATGTGCGATGACTAGGATTCAAATCCAGGTATATCAGAATTCCAGAGCCTAAACTTCTATTCATTATTCCATGATTCATGACAGATTTCAATTTTCATCAATTCTCAGATTCTAAATTGTGAATATTTTATGGCTTATGATTTATTCTGAGTTTGCCTTTTTAACAGCATAAGACCCACCCATAACTTTTTTCCCTTAAACCCAAAAAACTTATTCAGGAAATGTTCCTGGTTTTATCCTCTAGAATAGTTTCTATTCCAGGAGGTCTCTCTAGATGTTATTTCCACTCTCTCATCATAGCAAAATAAAAACCTCAATTTTTAGAGAATTCTGATTAGTAAGACAACTTCCATATAACACAGGTTTACTATATTTTCTTGCATGAATTATACAGGAGAAGTTAATGCACACAGACTTCAGTAGCAACAACAGAATGTTCCTAGGAGTGAGCTTAAGTCATCACTGCTAACAATATTCCTTATGCTTAGGGCCAAAGTTACTCATAGAACAAGTTCCTGAATATATGATTGAAAAAGAAGGGGAGGGGACACCTTCATGGACAAATCTTCGGTCTATACAACTTAGATAAATAACATCAAACATAAATATCGAACAGATTTTATTATACTCTCCTAGTCCCGCTCCTCTAAAATATAAAAAGCAAGGATATGTCCTGGCCTCTCTATTATTCCTACATTACTCAAAATCTAGCTTTTAAGTTCTTACATTTACAACTTGCTATTATATTAACAAAATCAAATTACCAGGGCAACAGACCCCAAGAAGTTATGAGTTTATATCAATTCTGGCTCATATTATATGAAAAATATTTGAAGAAATAACAGAATACTTTTTAAATCTGATTGAAGTTATAAACCAACAGATCTAAGAAGCTCAACAAACTGAGCATTTAAACACAAAAGAAAACCATACAAAAGCACTGTAATCAACTGGCTGAAATTGAATGATAAAGAAAGAGAAAATTTTCAGAGCAGGCACAGAAAAAGATAAATCATTTAAGGAAGAATAAAGAATAATGTCCAAATTCTTATCAGAAAAAAATGTAAGCCAGAAGGTAATGGACTAACATCTTCAAGATATTGGGGGGTGGGGAAGGCATGAAGAAGCCCTGTCAAACCTGTAAACTGTATATCCAGCACAAATATCCTTTGAAACTAAAGATGAACTAAGATCGTTCTCACAAACACAAAAGCTGAGGAAACTTGATGCCAGCAAATCAATTCTGTAAGGAATATTAAAAAGGAAGTTCTTGAAGCTGGGGGAAAAAAATGGCAACACACAGAAACCTGGAACTACACAGAGATGAAGAATACAAGAAAAGAAAAAAATGTAAGTAAATACAAAATAAATTTTTTCTCTGTTTTTAACTTTCCTTAAAAGTTAACTGACTTTTAAACAAAAATAGCACGTAGTCTAGGATTTAAAACAAATAAAGTGGGGGGAGGGGAGCAGAGGGTGGCACCTAGCTGGTTCAGAGCATGCAGCTCTTGATCTTGGGGTCATGAGTTCGAGTCCCAAGATTAGGTGTAGAGATTACTAAAAGAAGTAAACTTTACATAAAATAAAATGCAGAAAATGTTTGACAATAACAGTATAAACAAAAGGAGAGGGAAATGATATTATACTGCTTAAAACTTCACTTTATATATAAAGTAGTATAATATAAAAATGCATATTGTAAATCCCAGTGCAACACAAAAAGAGGAGGATACCTAATAAACCAATAAAAGAGATAAAATAAAAACAGAAATAAAGAAAAACAGATAAACCTACAATTATTTCACAACTCCTCTAAGTGATAGAAGAAACGGGCAGAAAACTAGTAAAATTAAACCAATACTATCAACTAAAGAGATCTAGTTGGCATTTATAAAAAATTTTACCCAACAGAAGAATACACGTTCTTTCAAGTGCACCAAGGGAGACCATAAGCAAACCACAAAATAACTCTTCAAAAATGTAAAATAATTAAAATCACAGAACTGTAAGTCAATACAGAAAGAGAGCTGGAAAAATCCTCACATTTGGAATTGAAATAATACATTTCTTAATAATCATGGGGCACAGAAGAAATCACAAAGGGAATTGGAAAGCATTTAAAACTGAATGAAAATGGAAACACATAATGTGTAAGATGGAATAAAGGCAGTGCTCAGAGAGCTTTTTACAGCTTTAGAGGCTTACATTAAAATAAAAAAGTCTAAAAGCATTAACCTAAGGTCTACCTTAAGCTGTAAAAGAGTGTATTAAACCAAAATTAGGTAGAAGAAAACAATGAAAAGCAAAAAACAAAAACAGAAAACAAGTAAAAGCTAACTTTAAAAGGATCAATATAATTCTCCCCAAACTTATCTACAGTTACATTATAATTCCAGTCAAAACTCTAGCTGGTTGTTTTGGTGGAAACTGACAGACTGGCTTTAAAATTTATCTGGAAATGAAGAATCTAGAATAACCCAAACAATGTATTCAAAAAGAATAAAGTTGGGAGAACTTACACCAGCCGATTTCAAAATTTAGAGCTGTGATATGGTAATGGTATAAGAACAGATACACAAATCAATGGAACAGAATAGAGTACAGAAACAAACTCATGTACTCATGTATGTAGGTATATGCACATGAATGTATCTGTGTGGACAGCCAAATGATTTTTTAACAAAAGTGCCAAGGCAATGTAATGGTGGAAAAATAATGTTTTCAGGGATAGTGCTGGAATAACTGGGTAAAAATTTAAAAACTGGAGAAAGTTAACCTCAAATAATACATCATAGGGTATACAAAAATAATTCAAAATAGATCACAGACCTAAATCTATAAATTTCTAAAAAAAAAAAAAATCTTCACTGCCCCAGGGGAAAGAGTTCACTAAAGGCAAGATATAATAAAACAAAAAATTGATAAATTAGATACATTAAAATTTAAAATTTCTATTCCTCAAAATCATTAAGTGAAAAGGCAAGCCAGACTCGGGGTGTGTGTGTGTGTGTGTACATGTGTACACACAAAGGATTGACATTCAAAAAAAATAAAGAGAACTCAATAAAAAGCAATCCAATTTTAAAAATGGGCTAATGATTTAGATGCTACACAAGGAGATACATAAATGGCCCATAAGCACAGGAAAAGTAGCTCAACATCTTCAGTCATCTGCGAAATGTAAATCTACAATAAAATACAAATTCCTACTCACTGGAATGATAAAAATGAAAGGACTTCCAATACCAAGAGTTGTAGTTGAAGATATGGAAGAACTAGAACTCTTCTACAGTGCTAGTGGACATATAAAACATTAACTGTATTGGGGGAAAGTTTGGTAATTTCTTTAAAGTTACATATGCCCTTACTATATGAACCAAGGATTCCACTCCTAGTTATTTAACAAAGTCCAAAAGACTTTCACAGAATGTTTCTAGAAGCTTTATTCACAACAGCAAAAAAAAAAAAAAAAACCCAAAGGTTCATCAAAAGATGAAGGGATAAACAAACTGTAGTATAATCACACAATGGAGTATCACTCAGCAGCAATCAGAACACAAAGACTAATGCATACAACAAAGTGGACTGATGTAAAAAATACATGTCAAGCAAAAAATTTCAGACAGAAAATAGTAATACTGTACTATTCCATGTATGAAGTTCTAGAAAAAGCAAAATTAATTTATAATGATAGAAATCAGAACAATGATTGCCTGAGGCACAAAGGGACAAAGAGGGTAAGGACAGACTGCAAAGGAGTCCAGGGGAATTTGGGGGGGATTTGGAAATGTTCTGTATCTTGATCAGAGTGGTGGTCAGAGGGTATGTGCTCATAAAACTTCATTAATTGTACACTTAAAAAATGAGTGCATTTTGACTACCTTCAGTAATGTGATTTAAAACAGTATATGCCATATGATCATACTGTGATTAAAATGCATTATCTATACATTGCATAAAATGCACATTCTATATTCATATAAAAGACTGAATAGCATGAACAGTACTGATGGCAATTTAATACTACAAATTTTCTCATGAGTTAATGATGACTGCTGAAACTAAGAACTTTTTCTAAGTCCTCATACTGCCTCAACTCTTGAACCGTATTCAATACTATAGTGTATCTGCATTTTTTTTTCAAACTTCAGCCCACATCAGAATCTCTCTGAATGCTTTTGAAAATGATACCTAAATTTAAGCCCCAGTTTCTGATTCAGCAGGTCAGAGATGGGACACAGAATCTGTGTTTCTATCAAGTTCTCTGGTGATGCTGATGCTGTTGGCCTGGGGACCCCATTTTGAGAACTACTGCATTAGAACAATCCTTTGTCATTTCTTGTTTCTTTTTTCTGCTTCCACTAATATAGAGTGGCGAAGTCATTAAGAATGAAACAGCTAATCATCAGGGAAATGTAAATCAGTCAAAACCACAATAAGATATCACCTCACACTGTCAGAATGGCTAAAATCAAGAACACAAGAAACAATAAGTACTGATGAGGATGTGGAGAAAAAGAAACTCTCATGCACTGTTGGTGGGAATGAAAACTGGTGCAGCCACTAGAACACAGTATGGACATTACTCAAAAAATTAAAAATAGAATTACCATATGATCCAGTAATTCCACTACTGGGTATTTACCCAAAGAATAAACAGTAAATTAAAAAGATATAGGCACCCCTATGTTTACTGAAGCTTTACTTACAATAACCAAATTACGGAAACAGCCCAAGTATCCATGATAGATGAATGGAAAAGGAAGATATAACATATATATTACATATAATACATAAACTATATAATGGAATATCACTCAACCATAAAAAAGAATGAAACCTTGCCATTTCCAACATCATGGCTGGATCTAGAGAGAATAATGCTAAATGAAATAAGTCAGAGAAAAACAAGTATGTGACTTCATATGTAGAATTTAAGAAATAAAAGGTAGTAATCTCACGGTTCTGATAGTACAAAACCTGCTTGGGATTCTCTCTCCCTCTCTCTCTGCCCCTACACAGTTTGCACGTGCTTGCTCTCTATCTCTCAAAATGGAGGGGGAGGGGGAGGAAACAAAATATGAAAAAACAAGACAAGCCAAAGGAAAAAAGGGGGGAAGGGGCCCAGCCAATTAATAGTCCAACTCTTGTTCTCAACTCAGGTCTTATTTTTTTCCCCCAAAAGTTTACTTATTTTAAGAAAGAGAGGTAGAGACAGGGGGAGAGAGAGGTTGGGGAGGGACAGAGAAAGGGGGAGACAGAATCCCAAGCAAGCTCCAAGCCATGGGCACAGAGCCCAACACAGGGCACAAACCCACAAACCTTGAGATCATGACCAGAGCTGAGATTAAGAGCCAGATGCTTAATCAACTGAGATACCAGGTGCCCCTCACAGCTCAGGTCTTGATCTCATGACCTTGATCTCATGAGATCAAGACCTGTGTTGGGGAGGTGGGTGGAAGGATGGCGAAGGAAAACAAACAAACAAACAGGAATGGGACTTGACCCTATTATCATCTGGGTCCTATTCCCTAAGGATCTCACCCTGATACCTATACACATCTATCATTCCTTTCCAGCTTATGAGTTCAAGTGTCACCATTACTGAAGACAACTACAAAATCAATTATTTCCAACCCAGCTCATGGTTATATCCTCATTCCAATTGCCTATCTGGCATACCTGTATGGATATTCATTAAATTTTCCCATCAACACCCATAACTTTATTACCCATTTCCATGAAAAGTGCTACCATTTCACCACAACTAACTTCACTATCATCAATGACTCTCCTCTCTCTCCCTTAATATGTAATGTTATTAATGCCCCATTGGTTACAACCATGTATTATCTCTCCTAGATATTTCTCAGTATCTGATTCAACCTTTCATTATCTCTTACATAGATTTTGGCAGTTTCCTCAAATGGTTTCCATGACTTTACTTGCATAGAGCTCCCAAATATATGATACCAAACAATTCCAAACACATTCATTTCCAGACTGAAAACATTAAATGAATTTCCATTTATCCACAAAGCTCAAACTAAGTAGACTGCCAGTCAGTATGCCCCAATTTAGTTTCCGACCTTGTCTCCTTATACCTACCCATTATGAACTATGCTCCTGATGCTTCTGACTCTTGTGTTTGTTTGTTTTTTGGTAATACACACTATATTTTCTGCCTGGAGTATCTGTCTCCCATTCCTAAAAAAAATTTTCCTATTTTCAGGAGATGATATACTCCTCATAGAAAGTTCTAACACATTTTTGTGAAGTCAACCCTTTGATTGGTATCTCTTATCCTGCACACTATATCCTAACTTGTTATTTCTTCAAGTAATCTCTGAAAGTGTTTGTTACTCATACTATAATCCCAAAACTGCCTGGAAGAGTGCTTTATTATCTAGTCTTCCCTGAATAAATATGTTGAATGAACGTAGTTAACTAAGATATTGTGTATTTTTTATTTTTTAAAATTATTTTTAATGTTTGTTTATTTTGAGAGCACTCAAGTCGGGGAGAGGCACATAGAGGGGGACAGAGGATCCGGAGCAGCCATTGCGCTGATAGCAAAGGGCTCCATGCAGGGCTTGAACTCGCGAACCACAAGATCATGACCTGAGTGGAGGTCGGATGCTCAACCAACTGAGCCACCCAGGTGCCTCTATTTGTGTATTTTTAAAGTATATATTAAGTAAAAACCTCTAGATTACAAATATGATTTCACACATGAAATTTTTTAACAGTAAAAATCCTTGGATGGAAACTCCTTATGGTCTATACTGCTACTGGACAATAGAAGGAAATATAATGTGAGTGCATATTTACTATATGTAACATTTCTTTTTACTTAAAAAAAAGGTAGAAACAAAAAGGAGAAAATAATTAATGTATTTTATTCATCTAACATATCAATACATTAGCATTTCAACATGTAGTCAATATAAAAATTATTAAAGATTTCAAATTCTTTCTTTCATGCTAAGTTGTCAAAATGTTGTATATATTTTACAATTTTAGCACCTGTCAACTAAGTAGCTAATGCTTTATCAGAAATATCTGATCAGGGGCGCCTGGGTGGCTCAGTTGGTTAAGCGTCTGACTTCGGCTCAGGTCATGATCTCATGGTTTGTGGGTTCAAGCCCAGCGTCGGGTTCTGTGCTGACAGCTATCTCAGAGCCTCGAGCCTGTCTTCGGATTCTGTGTCTCCCTCTCTCTGACCCTCCCTGCTTGTGCTGTCTCTCTCTGACTCTCAAAAATAAATAAAAAACATTAAAAAAATTTTTTACTTAAAAAAATATCTGATCAGTATTTAAATGCATAAAATTTACTGTTAAAAGGTAGATTTACATACCCATATTGTTCTGACAACTCAAGTATAAATTCTTAAAATTTAAATTAATTAAATAAAAATTATAATATAGTTCCTCAGTCACACCAGCCACATTTCAAGGGCTCAACAACTACAGGCAGCTAGTACTTACTATACTGGGCCAGGCAAGTGTAAACCATTCATGAGAGGATCAATTATTTTAGCAATATGAAAGAGAAATTACAAAAGACTTTTAACTCCTGAAATTATTAAGATTTTAGCTGGGGGATAAACCTCCAGAAAAACCAACCACTTTGCTTACTCATAGAAGCAGCTATAGAACAGAATTCGTACTATTAATTTCTCTTTTTTTAATTTTCTTAATGTTTTATCCATTTCTGAGAGAGAGAGAGAGAGAGAGAGAGAGAGGGAGGGAGGGAGGGAGGGAGGGAGAGGGAGGGGAGAGGGAGGCAGGCAGGCAGTGTGAGCAGGGGAGGGTCAGAAAGAGAGGGAGACACAGAATCTGAAACAGGCTGCAGGCTCTGAGCTGTCAGCACAGAGCCCGACGCGGAGCCCGAACCCACAAACCATGAGACCACGACCTGAGCTAAAGTTGGATGCTCAACCGACTGAGCCACCCAGGCGCCCCCGTACTATTAATTTCTTAGTATTTCAGACCTACTATATCTTAGACATTATTCTAGGACCTGGGATATCGCAATCAAGTACACAAGGTTCCTGCTATGAAGGAATTTATGGATTAGGGATTGTGGGAGGAGACAAAAAGCAAACCATATATAATCTAGCGGCATTACAGCCTGAAATTGGGGATCAGTCTTGGGAAGACTCCCTGTGAAAAGCTAGATCCATTCATAGGAGTGTGAGGCCCCTTTTCTAATTTGTTCCATTTGCCCTTCCTTGCCAAGCCCAAGCTGAAAGATGCAACAAGAACTGGAGAATAAGGCCCAGGCTAGGGCAGAACAGCTAGCTTTTTCAGAATCCTAACATTTAACACAGTACCTAGCACCAGAGTACTTTAAGTTGCATTGAGTATAATTAAATAATACAAGCCCCTTCTAACTCTGCTGCTTGACCTTTTGATCTCTCTTGTCTTCAATTTCCTATTTGTGGGGCGCCTGGGTGGCTCAGTCGGTTAAGCGTCCGACTTCGGCTCAGGTCATGATCTCGCGGTTCAGGGGTTCGAGCCCCACGTCAGGTTCTGTGCTGACAGCCAGCTCAGAGCCTGGAACCTGTTTCAGATTCTGTGTCTCCTTCTCTCTCTGACCCTCCCCTGCTCGCGCTGTCTCTCTCTCTCTCTCTCTCAAAAATAAATAAAAACATTAAAAAAATTTTCCTCTATGAAACCGTAGAGTTTCTAACTATAGAGTTAATTATGCTTATTTTGCAAAGTTTACTCTATCAGTAAACATATACATGTGAATGAGTGGATGCTGTGAACTTATATAAAGCATTATATAAAAAGGAAAACTTTATCTGGGGTATTTAAAAAAGAGCTTATTAAACATTTCAATTCTTCCTGATTGACTCTTAAAACAATAAACATGCAACACCACTGGGATAGACGTGGGCTGTCTAATTCAGTAGCCACATGAGCACTTGACATGTGGTTAGTATGACTGAGAAACTGAATTTTAAATTTTATTTCATTTAAATAAAATTAAACAGCTACATTTTCCTAGTGGCTAACAGCGCAGGGATATATCAATACCAGTTATTGATTAACCTACTGGAGTGAAAGAAAGCCTCAAAACCTGCCTACCTTTCTCCATGTCACCATTCAAAAGGCAAAGGTACAGGTGACAGCAATTTTTGATAAGCAGATGAGAGAATGAAATGAAAATGGAAAGCTTTCACAAAACAGAGCTGGCTTTCCATCAGCTAAGAGCTGAGAGAAATCAGCACTGATTTATGTTACTGTACTGGCACATACATGTACATGGCTTTCCCTTCCTGCTCTGGCTGGCCAGGAAGAGACCAGAATGTCTCTTACTCATCTGTACATCTCTGGTACAAAGTTTATCAAATGAACAGAATCCCATTACCAATGACTCTCCACTGTACTTACATACTCTCCCTAGTTGGCATTCTTCTTTGGAGCCCCACATCTGAATTTCCCCTCCTATTTTTAAGAAATCCCCCAACTTACAAGGCAGAAACTGCCTTCCACTCCAGATTTGCCAGCTTCCCTTTGTCAGCTAGGGTACAGACATGAATGAGACTTCTCAATGAGCACACCAACCCCACAGGTAAATGGCAGTTAGTGAGAGAAGAGGGGCTGTGACAAGCCAATCCTAGACAGCAAGAGGAACTACATCCAAGTCCCAGTATCAGTGGTCCAGCACGTCAGGCATGAGTCAGGGACAGAAGTTATGGAGAGGATCAAAGTCCTGCACAGGAGTGGATTCACAGGCGAATTTAAGGTTGTATTTTCTCAAGGCTATGTAGCTGTTGTGGCCTCCCCAAAATGCCCATATCCTAATCCCCACAACCTGTGAATATATTACCTTACATTATTGTACAAGGGACTTACATAAATCAGATGTGATTAGGGGTTTTGAGAAGAGATTATTCTGGATTAATGGGGTATGTCCAGTATAATCACAAGGATTCTTACAAGTAAAGGAAGAAGCAGGAGGGTCAGAAGTGATGTGATAAAGGAAGCAAAGAGTACAGTGAGAGGATTACTGGTTTTGAAAATGGAGGGGATCATGAGCCAAGGAATATGAGTAGCCTCAAAACCTAGAAAAGGCAAGGAAATGGATTCTCCTCTATAATCTCTAGAAGGAAAGACACCTAGATTTTAGCCTAGTGGAGCCCATTTCAAACTTCTGATCTTTGGGACTCTAAGATAATAATTTGTATTGTTTTAAGTCATCAAATTTGTGCTAATGTGTCAGTGCAGCTGTTGAACCTAGGTCTCTAACCCTTTCATGCTTAAATGATTCTCTAGCTCACTTAATTGATACAGTCCTCTAATTCTCCCATCTTTAAATCCATATAATCTATCAGCATTGCTTAAAAAGACAATGACACAGTTTTTGCTTCCTTTCATTGTCTAAGTATGCTTAGTTTTATTTATATCACAATGGGGAAAAATACTAAAGATACAGACTTGAGCATCTCTTGAAAACTGAGATGCCAACCATTCTGAGTAATTAATACATTTCAAAATGTTTGCAATAAATATGATCTCATACATTACTAGTCAACATTTACTGTTAGTATTGCTCTAAAGTTGTTCAAAGATAACTGAGAAAGCCCTCCCTTCCAATGCTAACATGGGAACAAAATGGTGAACAAACTCAAAGTGACATAACCAATGAAAGAGTAGTCAGAATAAACAGAAACAACTGGTCATTCACCTGACAAAATTCTAAGATGATTCAAATAAAGACTTTCTGGAACAAAGAACTTTTCGAGGACAACGTGAAGTCACATGAAAAGAAGTTAACCCTGTGAGATTAGAGAAAGGTTGTCCCTTTTCTAGAGTTAAACACAGTCTTACTCTCTCAGTCTCAGCTGACTGTGTTTAAGCAGGAAAATGGTAAATTCAAAGACGTCAGGCCACATATGAAAGCTTTAGTAATTTGTTACTTTTCAAAAATCACAATGAACTTTCCTTCCGAAGCAACTTATTATCTAAGATTTGAATTTCATACACGTATTAAATATAATTTCATGTTATTTATATAATTATTATCAAATATAAAAATATATATTTATATAATTATAAATTCACATTATTTATAGAATTTCCTTATGCTCCTTAGTGGCAGAAGCCGACACCTGCACAACTCTGGGTAATAAGTCAACCAAGACAATAAGGAAAAGGCAATCCCAACCTTCTGTTCTTAAGTTACAAAACAGGCAAGTCATTCTGCACTTGTCTTATTAGCCCAGGTGGGTCAGGAGTGTTTTTACCCACAGTTTATGGTTCTCAACATTCCCAAAGGTCCTAGAAAATATACTGCATTTAAGTAAAAACTGAAGGCAGAGACTGTAGGAAGAACAGTTATGAGAAAACAGCAGGCCAACTAGTCAGTAAGAGTTCAAAGCAGTCTAAATTCATCTATTACAAATATAAAAGAAAAAGTCTCCCCCTTCTGTTTCCCTTCTGGCAGAACTACCGTGCCCTCTCCCTTATTATTCTACAAAAAAATAAATGTATTAGGAAGGTTGAGATTGCTAAATCTATTCATATTGTATATACTACATATACAATATACTTGTGCATATTAAATGTTTTATACAAATACAGTAAAACCTTGGATTGCGAGTAACTTGTTGAGAGTTCTGCAGACAAGCAAACATTTCTAATAAAATTTAACTTGATAAATGATAAACGAGCTATGTCTTGAGATATGAGTACTACATGATGCCAAATGTCACATGATCATAACTGAGCCAATGGTTCTTTTCTCTTTCTCTCTCTCTTGCTGTGGGATTGTGGGTGATCCGTCTCCCATGCTCAGATGCTCGGTCTCAGGCTGCAGTGTTTTGCAGATCAGTGATTTTTCAGAACGTTGGAAGGTGCCCATAACTGGCCCTGGTGTAGTGTATTTTTTGTCACTTCAAAGGACCTATGGGCAGTCCCTTGCTTTTCCATACGAGAGCAAGCTTAGGAATGTTTTGCTTCATTCTAGGTCAGGCTGCCTGCAGATACAGACCCTTTCCTCTGCTCCCTTATTGCCAGTTACATTAAATACAGTTTATGACAAGAGTTTATTAATACTGTACTGTAGTCAACATCCATGTGAGTATATAAAATGCCCCCCCCGCCCCCCGGCAGAAAAAGGTTGAAAAGAAAGGCGCTAAGAAGATGATTATGGTGGAAGGAGCAAATCATCAAGAAGTACAAACGAGGTATAGGAGCGGCAAGATTTTAAAAGAAGTCTAAGTCTGCATCTCGTCTCCAGAAGACAAGAAGCAAAAGGCAGAGGAATCCCTCACTTCAAATGAGATTGGAGAGATGTGTAAAATGTGGGGAACACTGCAAAATTTTGTAAAAAAGCACCACCCGAATAAGGCTGTAGCAGTGCAAGTGATAAATCTGATTAACAAAAATGCAATGTCACATTTCTACAAAACCCTTGAAAGGATTTTGTTAAAGTTGCACAAAAAGAAAAAGATTCCATCAAGCTAATAGATACTAGTGATTCAGTTAGTGAAAGTCATTACACAATAACTCTTCTCTTTCTTGTCTCCCTCACACCAGCCATGAAGGTTTTAAAAGGTTAAGTGCAGGCTAATTTTATTTTTCTTTATATTTTGTATTTTCTTTATTGTATTATATTACAGTATTGTAATGATTTTTATATGAATTTCTGGGTTGTGGAACAAATTATCTGAGTTTCCATTATTTTATGGGGGAATTCACTTTGATATAAAAGTGCTTTGGATTACAAGCATGTTTCTGCAACAAATTATGCTTGCAAACCAAGGTTTTAATGTATATTATCTAATAATAGGTATATAAATAAAACAAAAATAATATAAAGACAAAATCCTATAATCCTAAGCAAGTAAGGACATAAAACTATAGAAGTACAGTCCACATGATGTATGGTTAAAATCATGGCTTCTGGAGCCTGACTCCTGGCTCAGCTACTTTATGCATGACTCTGGGCTCAACTCTTCTACTTCTCTGCTCTTCTATAAAATGAAGTCAATAGTATACCTCTCACAGCAGTACTGTGAGAGTCCAGTTAATATACAATGTTTGGAACAGTGTCTGGCACAAATTAAAACTGTTGGCTTAGTCTTATTAATCATGTCAAATGCACAAACCAGTGACCTCTCTCCATAAGTTATCACACCTCACTGCTCCTCTATGCAAGCCTCCATGTCAGAACTGGGGGGAAAAAAAGTTATCTTAGCACTGCCAAGTTACAGGTGACTAAAAGCTCACCAAGGACCCATGTGGCAGAGGGTGGAGTGCATAAACATTAAGAAGCCATTCAAACAATAAACAGATCAAATGATTCCTAAAATTATTTAATAAAACCGTAGAATAAGATATCAAAACAATTTAAAATAAAGGATATTAAATCAAGATTCCCTATCAAAGTTTCACAAAGATTTACATTACAGGGCATACTTGTATGGCCACAAAAATCAGAACATCTCCCAAATGCAACAGGAAAACAAGTAAATTCTCATACCAAAGAAAGCAACTCCTTGTTAGCATTAAAAATGAGAAAAAATTACTCATGGTTTTGAGTGCTATCATCACTTGTAGCTTCACACCAGCTGCCAAAAATAGTGGAAAGACTGTCATTTCACGAAGAAACAGTGTAGGTAACAACTAGAAGAACAGAAAACTTGAAAGGTATTTTATTAGCTTGGTTATCACAGTGTCTCCCTTTCAACGACACTTTACAGTGCATGGCCTCAGCCACAATTCCTAGCTTCTAAACTGTTCTCTCATTTTCATCTTGCCTCACTTTGGACCACGGGGATCTGAACTAATTAACATAAAGAAATAAATTATGTCCACATCTTGGTCTAAACCCAAAGAAAAGTAACTCCCGTCTTATCAAGAAAAGCACCTATTTCAACAGGATCTTGTATGAAGATAAAAGTATGACATTTAGTCACTCCATCTGGCCCTGCATTTCTCACCTGGAACCTCCTAACACAAGACAGTGGTCTTTCTCCCTCTGACTCTATCATTTTCTGTTTAAAACCTTTCCATGATTTGCCATGGCTTTCAGAATCAAATTTAAACTGCACTGAGTTTCATAACTTTCACCTGACCACCTCTTCAGCCTACATCACACCATTCTTCCACACAGACTCTTAATGTTACAGTGTAAGTCACAATCCCTCTCAGAAAACAAATTTGCCTTCTACTGTAAGTGACGTTATAAATAGAAAAATCCTCTAAGGCTCTTGGAATGGTCTCCTTTAAAGCAGTGTAACAGTAAGCCAATTTGACAATAAATTATATTTTTAAAAAAAGTTTATAACATCCATCATGGCACCCTAATATCCCAATTTCCTTAAAAGCAATCATCTAAATAAATTACTACAGTAAAGTTCGATTCCTAGTTCTTGGAGATTAAAAATAAAATGGCCATAAGTCAAAGCACATGTATTCATAGGATTGTCCCTGATCCTGTGTTCCTAGCACAGTCCCCAAACTTGGAATATGTAAGTTCAAATAGAGAAAAAACTGAAGAAATCTATTAACAATGATATGGAACAACTGCTGCACAAGAATCTGAGGTTTTTATATACCAAATAATACATTCCTACTAATATTAATAACAACTGCATTTATTGCCTCTTTTCTAAAAAAAAAACAGGAACAAGATACCATGTTATGTACTTTTACCCTGTTACCTCATTTATTCTTTTTCAAAACAGATCCTCTCCATGTTACCACTGATAACACTAGAATCAAAAAGTTAGGTAACTTATCCAAGACCACACACCCAGTCTCAAACCCAGAGCTGTCAGAAAACAAAGGCCATGCTCTTAAACCACTATACTTTTCAGTGTCATATTTGGCCAATGCTCTCATCTGGAGCATCAGGCTAAACTTTTTGTTGACATACTGCTACTTTTAATTTTTTTTTAATGTTTATTTATTTTTGACAGAGAGACAGAATGTGAGAGGGGGAGGGGCAGAGAGAAAGGGAGACACCGTATCTGAAGCCGGCTCCAGGCTCTGAGCTGGCAGCACAGACCCTGACACTGGGCTTGAACTCATGAACTGTGAGATCATAACCTAAGCTGAAGTCAGATGCTTAACCAACTGAGCCACCCAGGTGCCCCTAACAGTGCTACTTTTAAAAGGAAAGTAACACATCAATAAGGTAAATCCCATGAGATAACTATTTTCCATATAAAGAATCCAGTGTAATCTAATATTTCTAAATTTATTTTGCCTTGGAAATATTGAGAATCCTAACACCTATGAATTTCCCAGAGAATTCATGTTCAATGGAATACACTCTGGAAACACCAGAGTATTGGACAGATTTGCCCTTATGTAATACAAATAAATACATCAGGGAGTTTATTTAAAAAAAAAAAAAGTGAGATGCATGAGAACTTCAGTAGTGATGAGGATGTAAGAAACAGGTACTTTTAAACTCAGAGCCAGAATAAACAGTACAAACTTTCTGGTAGCATGTACTATGTATTATGAGTTCCCTTTTGTTGCTGTAACAGATTACCACAAATGTGGTGGCTTTAAAATGACACAAAATATCTTACAAGTCTCAAAGTCAGAAGCCTAAGTGGGTCCCACTTTAGTAAACTAAAATCAAGGTGTCAACACAGCTATGCTGCTTTCTGGAGGCTACAAGATTCTGCCTTTACCTGGTCCTAAAGACTGCCTGCATTCCTTGGCTTATGACCCCTCCATTACAGCGGAGTGCTATCTCTATCTTCTATCTCCTTCTTCCATTCTTCCAAAATCCTTGGGATTACATTGGGCCTACCAAATAACCTGTGACAATCTCTTCATTTTAAACTCAGCTGATCAGCAACTCTTGCCATGTAACAGAGTATATTCACAGGTTCCAGGGATATAGACACAGTCTAGGGAGTTGGGGTGCTATTCTGCCCACTACACCTAATAAAATATTTTTAAATTTGCATACCCTGTCACTCAGGATGGCATTAGTGTATACAAGGATATCTATGTATGAGGATGTTCATTGCAGCACTCTTTAAAATAATAAAATATTGGAAATAACACAAATTTTCACTGTTATGAAATCAGTTTAGAAAACTATGGTATTTCCACACAAAACAGTATGCTGATGTTTCCAACAATGCTGTAGATATATAAATTATAGACATGTCTTTAATAAAATGTCAAGTGAAAAAAAGCCAGATTACAAAACCAGATGATATAGCCCAATCCCAGCTATTAAAGAATATGCATACAAATACACAAGTATGTGAATGTTACTATACATATATAAAAATAACTTGAAAGTGACACAACCCTGGATAGTAGAGTAACCATAAATTTCTGTGTGTCTGGAACAGTCCAGATTTATGCCTATTTTCCCAGCAATGATTTGCACTCTCTTTAATGATCATATGATCACTCTTACAATTTCTGAGGTTTGTTTTGTTCTATTTCAAACAAGTATGTATTACTTTTCTGGATGCCAAACATGGCAAGAATCACATCTATATTAGCACTTGAAATTTTAAAAAATAAAAGTAACTTAAGAAATAATCTTTTTAATATATGAATTTGCAACCACTAATTGTGAGCCATCTAAATTACATATATTACACCATTTGACAGCATCGATGCCAAACACAGATACCAAAAGGGAAACTTCATTTTTAAGAGCACTGCCCAAGTATGCGCAGTGGACAAAGTGGGAGCAGACGAAGGCCCATTGCAACTCTGCCACTAATCAGGTAACTTAGGTCTTGTTTTCCTTCTCTACAATATGCCAATCCAATTACACAAAGTTTCTGTACACAAGGCCCAAGAAGACAATTATATAAAAGTATTTTGAAAAGTATAAACCACTAATAAAATATAAGACAGTACCCTTGAGGAATAAAGTAGTCCACTTCACAGTAACCATTACTCAACAAGAGCCATTTAAGGCACAATCTTCACCTGCCCTATTCAAAAAATACATTCGTACTAAATGAATACAATGCATAAATTGGGCTTTTTACTATGCTGTTTTATATACACATCTATGCTGTTTTATATACACATTTTCTCATATAATTCTCCCAAGAATTCTATCATTGTCATTTTAGAGAAAGGAAAACTAAAACTAGAGAGGGTCAAGGTACACTGATATGCACAGCAGAGGGGGCATCTGAACTCTGGACAATCTAAACACAAATTGGGCCAGTCTTAATTCAAAGGACTTGCTCATTCAACTTCCTACCCCACCCTGCTTTCTTAGGAAACCAAAAGACCCTTGAGTAGAAGGAGTTACAAACAACCTAAGCAATAATTTTAATTAATCTATTAATATTTTCTTTTCCTTTCCTATTATAAACCAGAATTTATGACCAGTATGCCTTAAGAGTTATGCTTCTTAAAATGTTCTGACTCTTTTCCATTAGAAAATAAATCAAAGCAAAAGTACCTGGGTGGCTCAGTCAGCTGAGCATCTGACTCTTGTATTGGCTAAGGTCATGAGGTTGAGTCCTCACATCCAACCATCCATCCATCTCTCTCTAAGTAAATCATTAAGACTTAAAAAAACAAAAAGCAAAATAAAATAAAGCAAGAGTAATTATTTCAGGCAACCAAATATTATTTTAGTTATTTAAAATAAGCAGAGTCTGAGAAATACATGTTACAGAATTAGATATTAAAATACAAAAATTTTGCTTTAAAATATCTTACACAAACTAGGGGCACCTGGGCAGCTCAGTCGGTTAAGCCTCCGACTCTTGATCTCACGGTTTTGAGTTCGGCATCAGGCTCTGTGCTGAGAGTGCAGCTGAGATTCTCTCTCTCCTCTTTCTGTGCCCCTCTCTCACTTGCACTGTCTCTCTCGCTCTCTCAAAATAAACAAACATTAAAAAATAAAATAAATATCTTACACAAACTGTAAGTGTGCACATGCACAAAATTTTGTAGATGCTCTTTTTATATTTATATTCAAATTCATCCGGTGGTGGTTCTCTTAACATTATGGTTTTTTATTTTTTTCCACCAGCAATAAAAAAAAATTGTCAAGTAAGGGACGCCTAGGTGGCTCAGTCTCAGTTGAGCATCCGACTTCAGCTCAAGTCATGATCTCATGGTTCATGAGTTCAAGCCCCATGATGGGCTCGCTGCTGTCGGCACAGAGTCCGCTTCAGATCCTCTGTCTCCCTCTCCCTCCCTCCCTCCCTCCCTCCCTCTCTCTCTCTCTCTCTGCCCCTCCCTTCAAAAATAAACATTAAAAGTATATTTTTCAAGGAAGCAAATCTTTTTTAAAAAATTTTTTTAATTAAATATTTTTGAGAGAGAGAAACAAAGCATGAGAGGGAAGAGGCAGAGAGAGAGGGAGACACAGAATCTGAAGCAGCTCCAGACTCCCAGCTGTCCGCGCTGAGCCCCCATGGGGCTCAAACTCACAAACTGTGAGATCAGAGATAATCATGACCTTTCTAAGAGACAGTACTAATAAAATACATTCTAATTTGCTCTGTCCCAACTAATTGCACTGAAATACCAGACTTCTGGGAAGAGCAGGGAAGAAAAAGCACTCAACTTATGTGTTCAGTGAACCCATGGAGTTTTAGGAAATAGTGAGGATATTAACACATTAAATACAGCAGCTCTTTAAATATAATGAATTTTAGAATCACGCCTCTCACTTTAGACAGACACTACAGGGAAAAAATGCCATCAAGAACTGTGAGAATAAAATGTTAATCATCAAAAAAAGGTCTCCAATATTTTGTTTTCCCCCCAATATTTTTTCTTCCCTCACCTCCACCTCTATTCCATGTCTAGATTCAAGAGGTGAAGATTCTAGAAAGTCCCATCAATTCAATCATTTTCAGAATTACATGTATTCACTAAAACTCTCATCTCCTACATAACTCCAAATAAATAATTTTTGCCTAAGATGAAGTTACTTTGAAGCTAAGGAAATTTAAATCTTTGTTTCTCAAAGGAAGGGCTGTAGGCATTGTATCTTTCTTTCTCCCCATTCTAGTTAGAATGGTTACAACAAACATCAGCCATTCAAATACAAATTGCCCCCATAAGATTAAAGACCAGATTTGTTGTTTTAAAAGAACCTTAGAGGGGCGCCTGGGTGGCTTAGTCGGTTAAGCGACCGACTTTCGCTTAGGTCATGATCTCGCAGTTCGTGGGTTCGAGCCCTGCATCGGGCTCTGTGCTGACTGCCAACTCAGAGCCTGGAGCCTATTTCGGAGTCTGTGTCTCCCTCTCTCTCTGACCCTCCCCTGCTCACGCTGTCTCTCTCTCTCTCTCTCTCTCCCAGAAATAAATAAAAATATTAAAAAAAAAAAAAAAAAAGAACCTTAGACTCCCAAACAAATGGCTAAATGAGATAGGGTTAATAAAAATCTCCTTAACTTCTATACCATACCCTGACAGTCTAATCTGTTCACGATGTTTATTTACATCAACCAAACTCTCAAACATTCCTAATACTAAACTTTTTAGAGTTCTTCAAACATATTGCTCCCAGGCATTTATTTATTGGTTGTGTTCCTCTGCCTGCTATATCCTTCCCTTCTTTCTTCACCTCATTAATCCTACACATCCTTTAAGACTGAGCTCGAGATTCAACTCTGGAAGCTTTCCCGGAACTCCCCAGGCAATAAAAGTTCCTCAGTGTACTCTAGCATCCTTGAAAACATTTAACATAGTATTTACCACATTATATTGAAATATCTCTACAACATCCATCTCCTCCGGGAGACCATTATCCTAAGGAACAAAAACCAGTTCATTTGTTCTTCATTCTCAGAGCCTAGCACTGGCGCTTGTAAGTATTCCATAAATGTTTGGCAAAACAAAACAAAAAAGTGTGAAAACTTTATTAACAACGATTAGGATACACTGTGAATTTAAAAATGTTGAGACATGGTCTCTTTCATAGTCTAGCTGGAAAGATAATTCACTTATACGAAAAAAGAGATTATTACAAATTTAAGAAATTATACGTACCAAATGACTAAGAGACAGGAAATACTACAAAGCTCAAGAATGCAGAAATCACCAGAGCATGGAAGTCTTCACCAAGAAGATGAAGCTTAAGTTAAGACAGTACAGGACTGTACTTTCTACATGGAAAATGGCCTAGAAAAAGAGATTAGAGCAGGAATGGATAAACCATGTTTAGAAGGCAATGAGTAGATTACTCTGACTAGCATAGTTGGTTCTTACAAAAACATTACAAGATATCATTTGGCAGAGGCAGATGGGAGCCATTTTTTGGAAGACCCAAAATGCCAGACTAAAGAGTTTAAGCAAGGGAAAGTGACATACAAATGCTCTGCAGGAATACTAACATAAAAGCAGTGCGATAGATTAACTGGCGGGGGACAGGTGAGGAGTGTGAAAGAGAATCACAATTTGCCAAATATATATAAACTTTTATTATTTTAACACTGACAACAATTTTATGAGATCAGTGTTCCATTTTAATGAGAAAGAAATCAAGACCCGGAGATGCTGTTAGTGGACAATGTTTAAAAACCCAAAGTCGGTGCTTTCTTTTTGCTATTTGTGAGAACTGTAGGCAAGGTATCAGTTGGAAGACTATTTCAACAGTACGGGTATAAAGTTGACAGTGCCAGACATAAAAAGAAGACAGAGTAGGAAGACAACATTTCCCAGAGCAGTTTATGTGCAGAAGAGTCTGAAGACACTGGAAGAACTCAAAATGACTGCAAGATTTTAAACCTGATGGAAGGATGCAAAGTGGCAGCACTGAGGACAAAAATGAGTAAACACGTGGGACATGGTGAGAGGAGAAAGGTAAGGATTACGAGTTTACCTTGAGGAGAGTGGAGTTTGCTATGACAGAAAGACTTCTAAAATGAGGAGTGTCCAGAAGGCAGATATGCAAAACCATCAGATAAGTTTTCAGGCATTATTATCTATGGCTAAGGCTTACATAGTGCTTATAATATGCCAAAACCATACCAAGTACTTTGCCAGTTAACTCGCTTGATCTTTATAACTTTATTAGATAAATACTATTATCATCACCATTTTTCAGATCTGGAAACTGAGACACAGAAAGCTTAAGGAACTTGTCCGAGGTAACACAGCCTATAAGTGGTAGAGCTGTGATTTGAATCCAGGCAGTTCTCTAAACTACCATATTCAAATGCACTTTGTTATGTATTATTTTATGCTTCTGCCTATTTCATTAAATAGTTTATAAACTCCCTGAATAGTAGACATGATATCTTATACCAGCGTGTCTCTCTAGGATTTAACACAATGATTTATACTAAATAGATTTTAAACAATGATTGTGTGGTGACAGGAGTGGATGTAATATCTGCAAAAAAGAAACACTGAAAAAAGAAAAAAAAGAGGAATAGGGCTATGCATTTTTTTTTGCCACTGGTGGGGCAAGGCTGACCAGGAGAATGGAATGGAATGGAATGGAATGGAATGGAATGGAATGGAATGGAACGGAACGGAATATAAAATAAAATAAAAAATAAAAAATAAAATAAAAGGCAAGATATTCAGAACCATGGAATCCCAGTGCTAACAAAAGACTTCAAGAACTTTCCTTAAGGCCCCCTGTGTATATACCATAGCATCTATGAACTATGTGATAATTATGTACTTGTTTGTGGGCCTGGTAAAACTACTTGACAATAGATTCTCTTTTTATCCCCCAGGACCTGAGATATCTACCTTGGCAGAAACTCAATGTTTACTTGTGGGAGGAAGGGATGGCTGTGTATGAGAGGACACAGAGAGACAGAGAAAAAGGGAAACAAAATTGTCAGTATTAAGTGAGAAAGAAGAGGAGCCTGGGTGGCTCAGTTGGTTAAGTGTCTGACTCCTGATTTTAGCTCAGGTCATGAACTCAAGGCGCTTGAGATCAAGCCCCGTATCAGGCTCAAGCTTGCTTGGGATTCTCTCTGTCCCTCCCCTGCTTGTATCTGTGTGCTCTCTCAAAATAAATAAATACACTTTTAAAAAGTATATTAAAGTGTATTTATTTTTGAGAGAGAGAAAGAGACAGAGCACAAGCAGGGAGGGGCAGAGAGAAAGGAAGCACAGAATCTGAAGCAGGTGCCAGGCAGCGAGCTGTCAGCACGGAGCCTGACATGGGACTAAAACTCCCAAACTGTGAGATCATGACTTGAGCCATCCAGGTGCTTCAAAATAAATAAACTTTATAAAAGAAAAGAAAAACAATCAGCGGATGAATTTGGCCATTAGTTCTATGGCACCTTTGGAAATATCAATTCCAATAATGTATTAAGGAAAAATAACTGGATTACAAAAGATAAAGGAAAAGCAGATGGTAAATAAAAGTGAAAACACAGTATAGGGTAAACTTGAAATGGTTCGCCATAAGAAATTTCAGTAAGGAAGGAGAGAACCTGAAGGGAAAACAGGAAAGGATTTTTCAGAGAAAACTGGGAGTGACCCACAAAAGACTGTTTAAGGGTAATATTTAAAAAGATAGACAAAAAACAGAAATAAAGTTCTGGAGAAATGGTATATAACCAAGAGCATAAGTGAAGGAAGGGATTCTTCAGGACTCTATCTAACCAAACTGGCTTTCTCTTTCTGTGATCTACACCAGCCATCGAGTCTTCAGAACTACCATTTCTACATCCCTACTTCTCTCTCCATTCATTACCTACCTTATCCAAGAAAAAACTTAGAAAGGCCTGACTAGAATATGAAGTCATGTATTAAATGGGAGTAAATGAAATGTTTAAAAATGTATTTGTAGTGGGGGCGCCTAGGTGACTCAGCTGGTTAAACATCTGACTCTTGATTTGGCTCAGGTCATGATCTCACAATTCATGAGATCAAGCCTCCTCGTGTCAGGCTCTGCATTGACCCTGCAGAGCCTGGTTGAGATGTTCTATCCTCCTCTCTCTCTGCCCGCTCCCCAACTCGTGTTCACCCTTTCTCAAAACAAATAAACTATAAAAAATTATTTGGTGTAGGGGCGCCTGGGTGGCTTAGTCGGTTAAGCGTCCGACTTTCGCTTAGGTCATGATCTCGCGGTTCGTGGGTTCGAGCCCCGCGTCGGGCTCTGTGCTGACTGCCAGCTCAGAGCCTGGAGCCTGTTTCAGTCTGTGACTCCCTCTCTCTCTGAACCTCCCCTGCTCATGATGTCTCTCTCTCTCTCCTAGAAATAAATAAAACATTTTAAAAAAATTATTTGCTGTAAATAAGCTATGAGATGTTCCTCCTGCCTGAAATGTCAATTTTCCTAATATCAACTTTTAAAAGTCTCATCCATCTTTCAAACCCCAGATCAAATCTCATCTCCAAGATCCCTTCCTGACCCACCTCCACTGGAATAAAGTTCTCCCCTATATTTACTTACACAGTACCTCTTTCTCCATCCTAGCACTTTCCAGCTTATCTGCTATTATAGTTACTTAAATGCCTTTCTCCAGTATCTTTGAGTTCCCATTGGTAAAGCCCCTATAATTGTGCTCTGCACATCCTAAGTATTAACTGCCAATAAAACAGACTTTAAAAACATTTAAAATAAGTACAGTGGTTTTTTTTTTTAATTTTATTCATTTATTTTGAGAGAGAGAGAAAGAATGGGTCAGAGGGAGCAGAGAGAGGGACAGAGAAACCCAAGCAGGCTCCACACTGTTAGCAAGGAGCCCAATGTGGGGCCAGAACCTACAAACCACCAGATCATGACCTGAGCAAAGTCCGACGCTTAACCAACTGAGTCACCCAGGCACCCAATATGTGCCAGTTTTTAAAAGTATGATAACTAGCCTATTACACCTAAAAGCAAAAAGTTCAGGGAAGCCTAAGAAGTCATCTATGGCTTGAAGGAGGAGGAAACAAGAAAATTAACTGATGCCATGCATATCTGATATATCCCTCCTATGTGTATTCTCTAAATCAGCGGTTCTCAGCTGGAAGTGGATACGCACTCACAGGGAACATTTGGCAATGTGGAAACATTTCTGGTTTCCACAAATGAGGGTGAATGATACCGGCATCCAGGGGGTAGAGGCTAAGTGTGCTGCTAAACATCCTATGATGCACAGGACTAATGCCCACCACAAAAAACTGTCTGACCCAAAATGTCTGTGAAGTACCATGGTTAGGAAAGCGTGCTCTAAATGAAGCAATGAAGAAAGAAACTGAAACAAAATTGTCACCTAGTCTATGTGAAACTCCTAAAATTTTCTTGAACAGTTTCTTAAACATCTACTCTTCCCACTGACTAAAAATTGGGTCTAAGGGACAGTGAAAACACCCCTCCTAAGGATTTCCACTTACATGTTAACACGAAAGGAGTTGGTTACAAGTTCTCACTTACTATGTGACAAAACTCCATCCCTGCATATTCCTGTAACTGCTGATTAGTCCCCCTTAGTTACAATCTTCAAGACCATTGATAAACCTGTCTACAACAATTCAACAACTAAATTAAAATGAAGCTTGATTACAAAACTTAAATGACAACATATGATGACCATCTGCCAAAATACCCACATACAGATATGTGACTAATCGACTACCCAAAAGACATATGCTTAATAATCTATTCTCTGAACAAGATCAATCGGGAAAACAAATCCACCTGAATTTTCAGGTACTCATTCACGTCACTCATCTCTAATCTACGCTAGCCAGGATGAGACACGTAGTTGGAGCCTGCACACAATATTTCTCCACTATAAAACAAACGCCCCTTTAAAGTCTGAACCACCCTCCATCCCAAAACTGCCTCACGAGAAACCTGCTACACTAGTGAACAGCATCTTAAAAGACCAAACAAAACAAAAACTCAGCAATTGCTTCATCTACCATGAAGGTAGAACATAGCAGCTTTTAGAAAGCAGTGAAACATAGTCTAGGACAGGAAGCATACATTTTGAATCCAACTGAAACCACAAGGGAAGCAGAAATTAACTGTCAAAATAATTCAGCCAGTCAACATTCAAGCAGGTAAGATGCCATTAACACCATTATAACAAAAAAGAGTTATAAGCCTCAAGAGGGTAATTTTTTTCCAATGATTTTACCATGTTTGGTAAATCAGCTGTGTTTGGCTGATTCTCGGGGACCAGAGCTATTTTACTTTAAATCATATGCAGGAAAAACATGAATGGGTCCGGGGCAGGGGAAGTATGTGTTATAGGATTTCTTGACTTGAATTAGTGTGTGTTATAGGATTTCTTGAAGCTTCTACAGACAGTGAATACCCAGCCCAGAATTACCAGAATCTTCCAGAACCTATTTTGTATACATATTCCTCCCAAATTGCTCCCACTAACTTCCCTGCTCCTCTCCCCAGGCTAGGATAAGGCTCTGCTTGCTACTGTATCTCCACCTTTTTTTCTCTCTCTCTGTCCCAAGATTCACCATGACACGTTTTATCTTAACAACATATTGGATTATTCTTATTAGTACTTAAAATTTTTTTAACTTATTTTATTTATTTTGAGAGACAGAGAGAGAGAATCCCAAGCAGGCTCCACACTGTCAGCCCAGAACCTGATGTGGGGCTCAAACCTGAGAGCTGAAATCAGGAGTCGGAAGGGCAACCAACTGAGCCACCCAGGTGCTCCCAATTATTTTAATCAGTACTTAAATAACAACCATTTTCCTGCTGTCTCAGAAAACCACCTGTGTCTGTTACATTACTTCTACCTCTGGCAACAAAGTGTGCCCGTAGAATGCAGCCTCTTTGCTAACAGAAGTACCAATGCAAAAAAAAAAAAAATTCTAACAATATGCAGATGTTTCTTATAAAGGGGTCTAATACCAGGGATCAACTTCAAATGGATCTCCCTGGCAAACCTACAGCATAGAAAGAAAAAACCAAGAATAGGGAGGGAAGGAAGGAAGGAAGGGAGGGAGTACAGTGACAGAAGTAGATGTCATTCGGTAGTACCTGTGCCACCTTTTATAACAGGATTTGACCTGTTTGACTGGTATTCCCTCTGGCTATTATTCTACTTTCTTGACTTCCCAAACAACTTTGATGATGTCTTCCCTGTCTGGTCCTTCAATACTTTCCCCATCTCTGCATTTCCAACTTTGAAACGCTAACCACTGTATTTCTATCCTTTAAATTGCTACTCTTTTAAAGCATAATCTATATCACCCACTATCTTGTCCATGGGTTACCTTTACCCTTCTCCCACCCTTTTTAAATGAACAATATTCAATATTCCATTTACTTTCACGCAACAGAGGTGTCGAAGTCTTTAAGATCTTTCTATTTATCCATAAATCAATTTTTCTTTGAGAAATAAATTTCCAATGATATTCTTTGTAGAACCCTCATATTTAAGACCAGTTCTTATTTTTATAAAATGTAGGAAAGTACTCTCAACTTATTCACTTAGGAGCCTTGTCAATCTGCTGTTTAAAAAAAGACACTGCTTAAAAAAAAAGATTTATCTTCCAACAACAAAAATAAATTCCTCATCCTATCTTGTTCTAGCATCACCTTCTTTCCCAAACAGAAGATGGGCTTTCTTTCCTATCATCTCTGCTCTATTTCTGCAACTCAGGACTAATTCAGTCCCCTTGATTCTGATTTCTCTGTCTTCATCTTACTGATGCTTCTTACCTCATATCCTCCCATCTCACTCTTCTGAAACTGCCATCTTTCTCCCTGGTTTGCCATCAACAAGGTGCCACTTCAAAGCCAGACACCCCATCTCTTTACTCCAACAAATGAATCTAGCTGACACAAAGCTAATTTTCATCTCCATGAGGAAAGATCTGTAGCTATGCAGTTTAAAAACTGCCCAGTCATGGTCTTACACCACCAAGAAAGGTAGGCAACAAAATTCTCCCTAAAGTCAAGGGTCACAAAGAATAATTATTAAACCCCCCAACCACACTTGTTCAACAATATCTAGCATCCTCCCCAAGTTGTCTAAAAACCAAAGGTTTGGTTTCCAACAAAGAAAAGATAGTGAACATGATGTTTCCCTGAAGACAGTCTCTAGCCTCCTCACAGCAGACTTTAAGTGGAATGATCCAAAGAAGAGAGAGAGGGAAATTCGGGCTGGTGCAAGTCTTTATTACTCCTTCCCCTGAGTCCCCGACTACTGTCAGCCCTAAGATTTGCTTTACTTGAAAAAGAAAAGACTGGCTCCCAGGAATCCTTAAGAGACTCCAAGTCCTACGCCTGTTCAGTTCTGCTTATTCAACTATAGTGAGAAAATATATTTAAACATAGTGTTCTTATTCTTTTCTCCCTTCTTCAAAGAACTAAACTCACCTCAAGTTGTCTACCACTGATTCCACAACCTAAGGATAAGTCTTCCCTACCATGCTAATTTACAAAATATAAAACACATTAACATGGAAGTCACCCAAAACCAAATGATCTTCCTATTAAAATTATCACCTCTCTCCCAGTCTACTTTTCATATCTTTCTACTCTACCACCTTATCTCTGGTCCTAACTGTCCATTATTACACTACACAGAGTCATCTTCCTAATACTATCTATGAGCATGTGAATGCTCTTCTAAACTAATCTTCTCAGACTCTCCATTGTCCATCCACTTTAACTATAAACTACAGATCATGACTCAAGACCCTCTCAAATATGGGCACCTTATTAAATAGGCTTTCCTTGGTCACCCTGTCTATATAAAAGAAGATATCCATGACTTGCTTTTTCCTTCTAGTTGTCACCACCTGACATAATTATCTCTTCAAATGTTTACTGATTGCCTAATTCTATCAGAATATATACCTCACTATGTTTACTCTTTCATTCACCATTGTATCCTCAGTGCCTGGAAGAGTAACTGGCATATAGTAAGCTCTCAACACATATTTGTGGAAAGAATGGATGAACTCAGACATGTCACACAGTATGGCTGACAGAGTCAGAAGCCCTACGTGTGAGAGCTTCCACTTTCCAGCTCTATGGCCCTCAACAATTTTAACTTCGTTATGCTATCTATATTTTCTTCATCTGTGAAAGGAACGGATCAACTTGATCTATAAAAAAAAGTCTATTAAAAGTTATTTCAGCTGCATCACCCTATATTCTTGTTTAACTGGACTGAACACCTTCCCCAGCCCCCAGGCCCCCTTATCTGCACATCCTGGCTCAGTTTCCTTCCATCTGGAGTCCCTGTTCTCAGTCCACATCTGTCAGAATACTGCTTATCCTTAAGGTCCATTTTAAGTGCCATTTTCTCCTTGAAACCAAACAAACTGTAAACTCTGTAAGAAGAGGGTGGAGCTCTTTTCTGTTCTCAGCAGTTGGTACAATACCTCCCATATAGGTGATCAACAAAATGACTGATGATTCATGAGTGAATGAATGGGCAAATGAACAAAGGAAGCTTTTCCTGGTTCCCCCCCAATTGCTTAAGTAATCTCCTGCCTTTGAACTCTTAATGACACTTGGCATCTTTTATGATACTTGCCATATTTTACGCCATGATACTATTAATTTACTTGTCTATACACTAGACTGCAAATTCCTTAAAATTGAGTACTGTCCTGATGGGTTTCCACATCCCTCTCTACAACATCTACCATAGATCTTTCCCACAGTTATATTAAGTGTATCTGATATGTTGAACAATGAAAGGATAATAGTGGAGAAAAAGGACTATAATATACAAGTACCCTAACAACTGTCCTAGAGTCAGCCCCTAGGCACACATGTGCGGACCCCGTCTCTGTTAAACCCAGGCATTCAACTGCAGTTCAAAGAGCTCATCATTCTCTCCACTTTCTGCTTAAAGAAACTACTACTACTTTCCTAAGTACAACAGCCACCTTCTGGTATCACTACCTACCTTCTCTTGTAATATGCATTTAGGAAGCCAATCACAATATTTTCACTTCACTAAACAGAAGTGTTTTTTCCGCTCATTTCAGACTTCTACCCAACCAATTCCCTCTTCTACAAGGTATGAAACCATTTTTTAAAAAAACATCTTCCCATAAGCCTGCCTTTCTTAGTTCTGCTCCTGAAGGACAAAAAGGATCCGTTTGAAGGTCTTCCCCTTTTCTAAAAAGCAGCAACTCCCCAATTAATCTCAAGACGCTAACCACCTTGTTCTTCTCTGCCATCAAAATTTTGAACCTTTTATCTCTACGTCCAAGCTCCTATTCTGCTTCCATGGAACCTTCCTGGCTGTTGGTGTCTTTCCATTCAGTATGCTCTCACTAGCATGTACTTGGTTGCAATGTATCTTCCCCTTCCTAAAATGTTTATCAGTCGCTCCCTTTACACCACCCCAGACACCCATCACATACTCTCAAACACTGTACCCATGCGTCACTCTACCTCCGACATACAAGTTCTTTACAACACTCTTAATGAATGTACACGACTCTCAGTATGGTATCATCTGACTAGACTACACTAATTCTAACTCAGTTTCTTCTGGGGAACCCAACCCCGTCCATAGTACCTCCCTCTTTCCTCACTTCCTCATCCCCACTCCCCCCTGTTTATGCTCCCACCCCCGGCCCACCAACTAACTACAGATGACATTGTTCTTCAGTACTTCCAACGAGAGTATAAAAAACAAACTCGGGTTTCCAGAGGTCTCCCCCCCCCCCCGCCACCACCCCAGGTGTGCAGACTTCCACCGTCCTCTCCCCAGGCAACGCTCCAGCCAATCCCACATCACACAACGTTACCCCCGCCACCGGGACGAGACTCCACACCCACCTCCACTCGGGGACGCCGCTCCCCCCCCACCCCTCGCCTGCGAGCCCGCGACCCCGAGGGCGCGCGCGCACACATTCTCACGCTTTCCTAACCTCCTTCCCCGCACCGGGACGAGCTGGCTGCGCTGGAACTCAGCCCCGGCCGTGGGGGCTAGGCACCCGCGAGTGTGCCTGCCCCGCCCCCTCCCGCGGATCCCCGAGGATCCCCTCGCAGCCCCCGCCTCCCCTCCCGGGAACGGGAGGACACAGCAACTACCCCGCCGCGCCGACACACCACCTCTGTGTCTGTTACTCCGTGCCCGAACCTTCAACCCGCACCCCCCACGTACCGGGCCGACCTCTGCACTCACCGGAGATACTGCGCGCTCTGCAGGCTCATCCTCCGCCGCCGCGTCTTCCCGCGAAGCCTCTGTGGGTCTCTCAGGCTCCTCGAAGCGGCCCCGCGGCACCGCGGGTGCAGGCGGCCGCCGCCATCTTCCTCTCCTCCGGCTCCTCCTCGCTCGGCGGGGGGGTGGGGGTGAGTGAGGCGAGGGGGAGGGAGCGGGGAAAGCTGCTCTCGCTGCTGCTCCGGCCCGTGGGGCGCAGGGACACTCCGACCCGGGAGGGGGGAAGGGGAGGGAGAAGGGAAGGGGGCGGGGGAACGAGGAGGAAGAAGCAGAGGAAGGAAGTGGGGGGGGGGTTCCTCTCGCGAGATTTCAGTGGCGCCCGTCCCTCCGGGTGACTTCTGCCTCTCTGTAGCGCTCCCTCTTGGGATCCGCCACCCGTGAGAGCCCTGTGCGGCTGCTGAGCGGCCGGCGGCAGGCGCTTGGCGGCTTCCGGCCAACCCACCCCTCTCCCGCGCGAGGGGGCAACCCCGGCCTCACCAGGAACATCGAGCCCAAATCAACAAGGAGTTACACTCAAAGTCTTCCCCCGTCTTTCCACTCCACCCGATTTCTCTCTTCCTTTTTCCACTCCTCCACTCTTTCCTACCGGAAACGCTGCCCTTTCCTCCTACAGTTCCGCCTGCCAGTCCCTCAACTCTAGTCTTCCCTCGCGCCCGGGAGGGTGACGCTAAGGACCCCCTCCCCCTGTCTGCTGCCCCTCCCACTGCACCCCTGGAGGCTGTCGGAGGGGATAGGGTGGAGCCCATGGAGGAAGAGAAAAGAAACCAATCGGATTGGATAAGCAGCTGCCATGGCAACTGGCGGCTGTGGTTGTATTGTCATAGTAACCAATGTGTGCGGACTGGGTGACCCTCCCTTGGCGAATGGATTCCCGGGAAAGTGCCCAGGGTTCCCCCTTGACTTCCCTTCCGTCCATAGGCCTCCCCCAGGTTGGGAATCCGGGTGATCTACTGGGCGGTGAGGTTCACTTCCTCTTCCCTTTCCCCTTCCCGCTACAATGAGGGGGCCCCCGAGGCATTCACCGTGGGCTTTTCCACCCGCCTGCGGGCTGGAACCACCTCCGGTTTCCTCTCAGTGCCGGGCGTGGAGAGGGCCGGGCCTGCGAGGCAGACGCCGGGCCTGAAGGCTGGCGAGCTGCGAGCTGGAACGAGAAGGGCGAGGCGGTGGCGCGAAGCTTCGAGGCGGGCTAGGGGTTTCCCCAGGACTGCCTCCGGCTTTGAGAGGCGGGATCCCGCCAGGACGGGGTCCCTAAGGGAGGAGAACGGCACACGACGACCCAGATTCCTCTCCTGCCGGGCAGGACTTTTCCTGGCGGGTCGCCCCCTTTCCGAAATCCCCCAAAGCGTACCCAATACACACCCTCGGCGACCGAGCCACCTCCTGCCACCTCCTGCCGCGGGGAAGCCCGAGTGAAAGCGGGAACACATCCTAGAAGAGTAACAAGTGGTTTTCTAGCATTTAGAGCCAGGAACGTGGTGAGATGCCCTCCCTCTCGAAGGCACCCCTTCCCCCGTGGGGGTCCACGCAATTATCGAAGGCTGTCCTGTGAGTTCCTCCCTCTGCAGACTTCTCTGATGGGGCTGCTCTGTTTTAGAACTTGTCACTGTATCTTTTGGGTAGGAGAGGGAAACTCTGGGTAAAAGTATCGAGAAGAACTTAGATACTGGCGCGGTAAAATAGAGAAGAACATAGATACTGGTGCGAGGTTCCGAGGAAAGGCATCGAGGAAGAGGATTTTCATTGTTAAATTTTTCTGAAAGTCTATTATGTGTATTTTGTGTCAGGTTTGGGGTTAAAAACCAGAAATAAAGAATGGGGTCATTGATAACCTGGAGTGTGAGAAGTAGCTGGAGAAATGGTCATTCTAATGGCTTGAAGGACTTGACATTTTACAAATTATATTTCGATTCGTATCGTGGAGTCTTTTACGCCGCTGTTTCAAAGTACTTTAGGCAGTGCAACTGTAAAACCCCCCACCTTCACCCCCCAGAATGCAGCCCTCACTAGATAGTTTAAAACAGGATTTTAATGGGCTGTTCTGGTTTAGCTCGGTTTGAGCAACTGATTCCTGCTGTCTTCCATGCTAGGTGAGGAGGCACTTTCAAGATCCTTGAGACCACACCCATTAAAAGACTAGACCAATGTCTTTATGGAACATCATGTATTCGTTTGGAGAAAATGAAAGTACAGGTTACTCTGAGGTAAGTCCGAAAAATAGATTATCTTTAACGAAATAGAAACTAACCTATGCCCCTCCCCCTGTGAGCACCTACTGTGATGCGGCGCCGCGAGGAGGCGGTGACTGCAGCTGTATAATGAATGCCCCCTGTGACCCCTCCCTGCACCAACGCGCCACCCACTCACGGAAAAGAGAGCCACCTAGTGAAATACTGTTCTCATCTTTGGTATAGGTGCTGCATTTCCTTCAACCCTAGAGCCCAAGGATGGAGATTACTACCACATATTATCTAAAATACCCTACATCTCTTTCCCGAAATGTATTGCGAATTGGCACAGTTAACACCTTTTATGTGTGTGGCTCCTATCTCCAGTAAACAGTGTTTGAGCATATGTCATGACACTTCTCATAAGCAATCTAGGAGAATATTACTGTCTTCTCATTTTGGAAATAAGAAAACTGGGATCAGAAAGATGAATCCTTTGGTTGTTTTTTTTTTCTACAAACATTTACTGAGCATTATTATATTTCAGTCTATGCCCAGGTTACTGTGGATACTATGGTGAAAGAGACATTGTCCCTGTCTCGGAGAAACGCATCTTCTGGTAGAGATACCAGAGGATGGAGAAGTGATAAGAATGCAATATGGTGAATGCAGTAATTAAGGTAATGACAGAGTATCCCATGTACACAGATGAGGGTCAGAAATATAAATAATCTTTGTATTTTATAGCAGCTTTCCTAAGAATTTTGTGACATTCTTCAATAGCTTTACAATGCCCTACAAACTAGATAGAATTATAACATTTACATTACATTGTAGGTTGTAAGACACCAATGCCCATTTGAAAATAACTTCTGAAAATCAATAAAACTCAGAAAAATTATGGCCCAGAATTTACATATTGCTTAATGTACATTCTCCAATCTCATCTCTTTCCCCTGCCTCCCATCAAAAGATTTGTAGAATAGAAGCTTCTATACTAATAGCTTTTATTCATTTCTTTCCCTGCAGATATAGATTACATCTAAACCAAAAGAAATAAAAGAGAAACTCTTAATCCTCTTAAGTTTTTCAGTTTGTACCTAAGTACTTTTGTGGAAAGATCAAATGCTAGCAGACCTGAGTGCGCCTTCCAACTCTTCCCTCTCAGCCTCTAACCTTCAGTTTCTTCTTATTTTTCTTCCCTGACCAAAATGGAAATAGGCTTCCTGTGAACTTTATTGATGATATAGGTGACTGAGGATAAGTGACTTGATAAATGTTAATTTTCTTTTTGCCCTTTTACTCCTTTATATCAAGCTAAAAGGAATAATTTAGAACTACTGCAGCATAAAATCTTTTTTTTTGTTAAATTTCTTTTTTAATGTTTTATTTATTTTTGAGAGAGAGAGAGAGAGAGAGACAGCGTGAGCAGGGGAGGGTCAGAGAGAGAGGGAGACACAGAATCCGAAGTAGGCTCCAGGCTCCGGGCTGCCAGCACAGAGCCCGACACGGGGCTCGAACCCACGAATGGCGAGATCATGACCTGAGCCAAAGCCAGACGCTCAACCAACTGAGCCACCCAGGGGCCCCTAAAATCATTTTTTTTAATGGTAGCTTCTCTAGTCTTTGTAATACTCATAGGTCTGACCACACACCCAAATCTTTTCTCATTCGGTGCTGGAAGATAGATTTCTTTACCCATGATTCTGATCACAAAAAAAATACAGTATCAGAACATTGTGAGTCAGATTCTAGAGGGTTGAAACTTTTAAATAACTTTTTATCTAAAAATAACTTAAAATAACTGCATTTTGGTGGCACCTGGGTGTCTCAGTCGGTTAAGCATCCGACTACAGCTCAGGTCATGATCTCACAGTTTGTGGTTCGAGCCCCACGTCGGGCTCTGTGCTGACAGCTCAGAGCCTGGAGCCTGTCTTCGGATTCTGTATCTCCCTCTCTCTCTCTCTCTCTGACCCTCCCCTGCTCCCGCTGTCTCTCTTTGACTCTCAAAAATAAATGAAAAACATAAAAATTTTTTTAATGTTTTTTTTTATTTCTGAAAGAGAGCGAGAGAGAGAGTGAGAGAGAGAGCATGCGCAGGGGAGGGTCAGAGAGAGAGGGAGACACAGAATCTGAAACAGGCTCCAGGCTCTGAGCTGGCTGTCAGCACAGAGCCCAATGCGGGGCTCAAACCCACAAACCGTGAGATCATGACCTGAGCCAAAGTCGGACACTTAACCAACTGAGCCACCCAGGCGCCCCTAAAAAGAATTTTTTAAAAAATAACTGCATTTTGGCCCAAGTAAACAGTGTCCAGTTTTCAACCTGAGAGCAAGCACTTCCTGAGAAGCTACTCTTAACATTCCTGCCACATTTACCTAGAGCTTTGGTAACCTGATAATTAATACACAGCACGCCTCCTCCCTTTTTTATAATAATAGACATCTCACCTGACCCATGTAACCATAACAAGTACTAATTTATTTTAATCTTTAGCCTACATATTCTGCATGTTTCCAAATCGTGTGCACAATTAGGTACTTAATAAACGTGTTTCTATTTTGATGAGTAGAATGACTTATCAACAGCAGTCAAGTACACAAAGTGTGTGAAGCAAGTCTGTACTGTCCTTAGTACCACACCTCAGACCACAGAACTGAGTGATTCATTCTCTTCAAATAGTGAGTCAGACACAAATTGACATTTCAACCCAGGTCTCTCGTTGCTCAAGTTCTCGTAGACCAAAGGCTAGCAGCCTTTCTCAAACAGTTTGCCAAGTATTTATTTATTCATTCACTCCTTCCAGGGAGTCACAGAGCCTGAAGAACAGTCGGGAAGATTTGCAGTCCAAGATCCTAGAGAAGAAACCTGTGGTTTTTGGAGGCATTGAGGTACCAGAGAATGGTAGTCAGAGCACGTTCTCCTTCTCTGCTCTCCTAATATTGACTAAGAGAAACCTTGTTAATCTTCAAGAATTTCTCCCAGTTCCCAATTAGAAATACCTCTGGGAAAGAACCACACCTTAAAATCTTATCTGCTAATTTAATGGCCACCAACCATCTGGAGAAGACAAGAAGAAATTCTCCTAGGGAAGACTGAAGAGTATTAAAAAAGAAAACTAAACATTAGCCTCTTCAGTCTCTCATACTCTATACTGTCCAAGAGCTATAGTGTTCAGGGACCTCTCTTTACTGCTCCAAGCACAGTCCTTCAGAAATCATCTTGGTGTCCCTAGTTTGAAATCAATGTATTTCATGTCAAAATCTGTTGTATTAACCAGAAGCTGCCATTTTTTTCCCTAAAATACTCAAGTAAAAGAAGAAAAAATCTTTTTTTTATTTTACAGTCTGTACTTCCCTAATTTCTGTAGGGCAGACTACTATTTTTGAAAACAGAGAATGTGATACTGATATTCTTTGCCATAAATCTGCTCTTTTTCAAAACCATGGGAAGCCACATGTGACCACACATGTGCATGTACACATGTACACCTTCTTCCTCTCGCTGTCTTTATTAATCACCTCTATTTGCAACTCATGATACGTGATAGATGGAAAGTGAAGAAACTTGGGATGTAAGTTTGTCACTTCAAAGCATACTAAGGTTACACGCCCAAGGATCGTTCTGCTCTGCTTAACTATTATAAGGTCTTTGCTATTTTCCGAAAAATTCTACATGTCAGAAAATTAGATAGTTTGTCCCATATTAATAAAAATTCCTACACATTGATATATTTACATATTCTATGTATTCGCTGTATTAGGCTATAAAATGTTTTTTATTTTGTGGCTTAAATTCTCCATTGGTTTTCCATTACCCTCAGAATAAAGTCCCCCATGGTTAGGATGACCTATGTGGTCTGGCCCTTGCCTGCCTCTACTGTGACACTTCCTGGTGTCACCACTCTAGCCGCACTGACCTTCTCTCTGGTCTCTCAGTGGGCAACAGCCTTTTCTCCTCAGAGACTTTACACAAGCTGTTCCCTTCTTTCTCTTGGACCACTCTTCTCCCTTCTGATGCTTCAAGCCTAAGCTTGAACTTCTTTGGAAAAATCATCTCTACCCACCCCCTCTCCTAATCACACTGGATTAACTACATCTCTTACATAGTCCCTCAGCACTCTTCCCTTCCTTCTTAATGGCATTTGTCAGGATTGTAATTCTTTTTGTTCAATGTCTATTCCCTCCAGTCAGCTCTGTAAGTTCTATGAGGGCAGACACAGTGACTGTTTTTCTCACTCCCCTAACAGGGTGCCTGACACCAGGGGTCCTCAGTAAATATTTATTAAATCAATGAATCTTGGGGAAAAAATAGAAATTTAGACCATGGCATTCATATAAATGCTTAAAATTCTTGACTACCTAACTACAGAACATAGGAGTAATACCTAAGCAATAAAAAAAGAATTTCACTGGGCCTTCAACCCATCTGGTGAACTGAAATCTGCTATGATATTTAACAAAATGAAAGTTTTAAGTAAATGAAATTTACTTAGGTAATGAGTAAAGAGCACACTTAGGAGATTATGGGTAACTCATCAATTATCTTGCAGCAAAGTCCTATACTTGAGTGTAGAAAAAGAAGTCTTCAATATCCAAATCATTTTTACTTAACTTTTATGCTTTCAGATTTGGGAACAGGGGAAGCAGTCAACACTTTTACTGTGTGCCAAAGTAAAAACACTGCTGGGGGAGGCTGGCAAGAGAAAAAAGAGGAAATCACCTAATTGGTAAATAGGATAGAAAAAATAGATTTAAAAATTCAGAAAGAAGAGTGACTCATAGAATAGAATGGAACACTCCATAATCTTTGTATCTCTGACCAGAACAGTGTCTATAAATTTCTGGAATTTTTTTTTCAAAAAAAATTTTTTTAATGTTTATTTATTGTTGAAACAGAGAACATGAGTGGGGGAGGGGCAGAGACACAGAATTCGAAGCAGGCTCCAGGCTCTGAGCTGTCAGCCCAGAATCCGATACAGGGCTCGAACTCCTCAACCGCGGGATCAGGACCTGAGCCAAAGTTGGATGCTCAACTGAGCCACCCAAGTGCCCCATTATTGATTTTTATTGTTTTATTGTGTTTTTTTTACATTGTGTATTGGGATAAGGCTAAATAAATTGAATGTAAGTTTGCTAAGGAAAGGGCCACATGCAGTTTCACTGTAAGTGATATATTGAAATTGTTTCTGGCAGCAGATCGTCCAAGTTCAGTTAGATAGTGTGTGTATCATACCTACGAGTACAAGGCGCTTCATAGGCACCCCAACAGGTGCACTGCTGTTATTATGCATATGGGGGGAAATCAGAGCTTCACTCACTCGACTTTACACTTATTTTTAAAAAACAAACACAAAATGTAGAATTGCATTTGTGGAGAGAGAGGTACTAGCACACTGCCTCAAAATCACACGGCCAGCTGTATTATACAACCAATCATAAATTGCCAAGAGGGAAAACAGCTTTCATCTCCTTACAGAGGATGTCTCCATTCACTAGCAGTTCTTTGTTGGAATGAGATGAGATCCAAGATCTGTCAAAGCTGAGGAGGGTAAGGAGGCTCATAAGGAGCAAACCCAGCTGCTTATGCTTTCCCCTGCCCTCTTTGAAACTAACATCCCTGGGATGGCTCTCTGGCTCATTCTCTTTCACTCTCTCACTCTCAACCAATGGCTGTAAGCTTTCTGTTATACTGCTCCCACCCCCAAGTAATCCAGTCCTTCATCCAAAAGGACATGCATAGTTTTACCTCTTTAACAATGTCTCTGTGGTGAGACCAAGCCTATGGCACGTGCCAAGTGTTAGAATGCCAATATTTCCAAAATGTAGGCAGCAGCGGCCTCGACGTTACAGGAGGTTATTAGCTGTAGAAAGAAGATGAAATTAATTTTCTATAAGTATTTGTGGGACAGCCTAATTTTAGCATTAAAGCACAGTAGGAGTCATAGGTTGAGTTATAAGTTTAGGGTCTATGAGGAACATTCAACTGATGATCAGTTCTCAGTCTTTCACTGTTCTTTCAAGACAAATCTGAACTAGGGGCGCCTGATTTCAGTCAGTTGAGCACCCGACTCTCGATTTTGGCTTAGGTCATGATCTCATGGTTCATGACAGCACAGAGCCTGCTTCTGATTCTCTGTCTCCCTCTCTCCCTGCCCCTCCCCCACTAGTGTTTGGTCTCTCAAAAATAAATAAATAAGCTTAAAAAAAATTTTTTTAAAAAAGGACAAATCTGAACTAAATTTATGTCTGAGAACCTTAATCTGTATATATCCTGGTACTAAGAAAACTTGTGGATCCGCTAGAATTTTAGTATTTAGTTACTTATTCATTTAATCTTCAGAAACAGAATTTTCTGTGTTGAATCATATGCTCATCACTGGGGTAGAGATGGTGAACAATACAGTCTTATTGTCATATTTTAAAGTTTAGAGGACAACTAAGTAAAGAGATAGTTATATTACAGAGTAATAATGGTAGAGGTCTTTGGAATCATTCCACCTTGAGATCAAGTGCAGACATGCAATCAGATAACCCACCTACGTGTCCCAGTCAATTACAAAGTCCTTCGGAATGAGACTTTGCAGAGTTAACTTTTTCAAATTCTATTACTTGGCAGGGAAAGGAATATATACAGTTCAACTGTTCAGAAATGTGATGGAAAACTATATCCAAAAGTATTTTAGACTTAAATATACCTGAGAGATACAAAACTGTACATATGAAGTATGACTGCAAAATAGAATTGCATAGAAAATAGAAAGACAATAAAATATTAATATCAGTTATTTCTGTGAGGCAAACTATTTATGGGTGGCTTTTATTTCTCATATATGTTAGTATCTCCCATTAACCAAAGAGTAAAGTAAATTAGATGGTTGTTGTTACTATTATTGTCAGGAGTTTCATTTTCTGTCATTGTTTTTAAAGAATGCCAGAACTATCCACCACATTACAGGAGTTTAAAAGGAACATTAGAAATTGAAAAGGAGAGGGGCGCCTGGGTGGCTTAGTTGGTTAAGCATCCGACTTTCGCTTAGGTCATGATCTCGCGGTTCATGGGTTCAAGCCCTGCATCAGGCTCTGTGCTGACTGCCAGCTCAGAGCCTGGAGCCTATTTCAGAGTCTGTGTCTCCCTCTCTCTCTGACCCTCCCCTGCTCACGCTGTCTCTCTCTCTCTCCTAGAAATATATAAAAATATATTAAAAAAAAAGAAATTGAAAAGGAGATAGATGAAAGATAAGTGTAGTAGATTCTCACATCCTGGTGGTTGAAACAAAAATCTTATTATAAGCAATTCCTAAGGCATTTCCTAAGGCTCACCCTAATGCACTATCAGGCACTGATATACTTTCATACAAACAAAAACTGATGGGGGTGGTCATCTTTGAAATGCTTTATTACTGACCCTCTTTGGTAATTTTGGGTCCAGTGGGAACCATCACAGCCTGAGAAAGATGGAATTCCCTAGACGGGATTCATACAAGGAACATTTTAAGTAATAAATATCCAAAATTAAACCTTTATTTAACCCTTCTACCTTCTTTTACTTTTATTATTATTTTTTTAATGTTTTATTTATTTCTAGGAGAGAGAGAGAGAGAGACAGCGTGAGCAGGGGAGGGTCAGAGAAAGAGGGAGTCACAGGCTCCAAAACAGGCTCCAGGCTCTGAGCTGGCAGTCAGCACACAGCCCGACGCGGGGCTCGAACCCATGAACTGCGAGATCATGACCTAAGCAAAAGTCGGACGCTTAACCGACTAAGCCACCCAGGCGCCCCCTTCTTTTACCTTTAGACTACTCTTCTCTTCCTGACTTTAGGTCATACCTCTGAACCCACCCCCACCCCCCCCAGTTATGTATAACCTGCATTTCCACATTTCTCTGCAATGTGACCAGTCAGGAACCTTAACATTGTGCTTTTGGTTTCTTTTTTTTTTTCTTTTCTATTTATGGGTGAGAAAGCAAAAGAGGCAAAAGACCATAAAGTCTGAAGGAAGAGGAAGATACACCGCCTGGTGGTAGTAATAGTTCTTAGACACCTACCTATTAGAATCTACTTTCTATGAGAGATATTAAAAAGAGATTAGATCCCCAATCTGTCTTAAAAACAAGAAAGATGACCTCTAAAATATACTTCCAGGGGCACCTGGATGGCTCATTTGGTAAAGCATCCAACTCTTGATTTGGGCTCAGGTCATGATCTTACAGTTTGTGAAATTGAACCCCATCTTGAGCTCCATGCTGACAGGGCAGAGTCTGCTTGGGATTCTCTCTCTCTCAAAATAAATAAACTTAAAAAAAAAAGTAAAATATGCTTTTGGACTCAATAATCTCTGTCTTCTGCATGGGACATCTCTGGTCTTGCTGCCTATAATCTTTGACAATTGGAGATGATTCCTATAATGATCCAGATGAAGGAGGCTGGTATACACCAAAAGAAATTGTGTATTCCCATTTTAAAGACTGATATTTTCTGGGGTGCCTGGGTGGCTCAGTCAGTTAAGCATCCGACTTTGGCTCAAGTCATGATCTCGTGGTTCGTGGTTCGAGCCCCACGTTGGGCTCTGTGCTCACAGCCAGCTCAGAGCCTGGAGCCTGTTTCAGATTCTGTATCTCCCTCTCTCTCTGACCCTCCCCTGCTCACCCTGTCACTCTCTCTCTCTCTTTCAGAAATAAATTTTAAGGGGCGCCTGGGTGGCTTAGTCGGTTAAGTGTCCGACTTTCGCTTAGGTCATGATCTCGCAGTTCGTGGGTTCGAGCCCCGCGTCGGGCTCTGTGCTGACTGCCAGCTCAGAGCCTGGAGCCTGTTTCAGTCTGTGACTCCCTCTCTCTCTCTGACCCTCCCCTGCTCACGCTGTCTCTCTCTCTCCTAGAAATAAATAAAAACATTTAAAAAAAATTTTTAAAAAGAAATAAATTTTAAAAATTAAAATAAAAAAAAATTTTAAAAGACTGATATTTTCTGAAACAAAAGGTATCATCTGAATTTATCCTGTCACTACAAAGTGGAATGTCACCCTACTTTACCCATTTGGGAATGAGTGAAAACACCATTTAAAACAAACAGGAGAGCCTAGGTGGCTCAGTCGGTTAAGCATCCAACCTAGGCTCGGGTTATGATCTCACAGCTAGTGAGTTTTGAGCCCCATCTCAGGCTGCGCTGACAACTCAGAGCTTGGAGCCTGCTTCAGATTCTGTGTCTCCCTTTCTCTCTGCCCCTACCCTGCTCGCCTGCTCACTCGCTCTCTTTCTCTCTCTCTCAAAAATAAATAAACATTAAACAAATTAAAAAATTTTTTTTAAATTTTAAAACAAAAAAATACAAAACAGTTACAATCCAGGAAGTTGTTAAACTGCTATTTACTACCATCTACTCTACAGAAAGTCCTTTTTTTACTTCTCAGGTAACTGAAATCACAAAGAACTTTCTAACCAAATCTAAAAATCTCTTGTAAGTTTTTTTTTTCAAACTTTATGTTCCACTGGGCAATACAAATCATAGTTTCTTTACTGAAACTATTTTTACCTTGCATCTAATGACATTTCAATTTTTTTAAAAAATTTGCTACCTAACCTCATCTTTAATTCATTTTAAAGCTATGGCTCTAGTGATACCTAATAAATAACTGTAAACATTCCTTAAATGGAAATAGAATGAAAAGACTTAGCCGCTTATTGGATGGGAAGGAGGGAGAAGAAGAAATCAAGGAGACTCCTAGGTTTTTGCTTGGGGAAACTGAATGAAAATAGAAAACAGAAGAAATCAGTCAAAGAGATGTATGGATGTGAAGATAAGAATTTGTTTTAGACATGTTGAACTGCAGTTGTCTGGGGTTAAGAAAGTCTTGTGGACATGGAGAATCTGAGAGAAATCTGAGCCAAAGTTGTAGATTTGGAGTCATCAGCATGTAGATGGTAAGAAAAGATACTTGAGGGGTTTCAGAAAGCTTGCCTATGAAACGAGAGAGCTAGGAGAGGTTTTGTCTATAAAGAGGTGAGAGACTTCAGCAAGAAAGGATCCAGAATAGAAAATGATAGATAAGATAGCCTAAGTAGACAAGAGAATGGCTTCTGAGGAAACAGTAGAAGATAGATTCAGCACACAAGGGCAGAAAGGAGAAATCTCTTTTCTAGTAGAATAATAATGAGATTGTAATTGTGGGGTTTTCCTCTCCCTACTCTCACCCCTATTTCTTTTATCTCGTGCCCTTATGGATTTCAAAATTTAAGGTTACAAAATCGCATAGACTAGAGAATCCAGGACAAAGACTGATGATATAGGACTAAGGCTTTCAGCACTAGAATATATTAAAAAAATTCCTCTAATTGTATGCAGAAAATCAGAGATGAGAGCAAAAAACAAGGAGACTTTGTATTCTGCCTCCCACCTGAAACCAGAAGCCCCCCAAGGAGATTTATAGATATTCTAAATAGGTTTCTGGCATTTGAGAATAGAACAAAAACCTCAATCCCCATTACTCTGTAAAGCCAAAGAAGGTAGCAAGACCACAGAGTTCCACACTAGCACAGGAAAATAGTTAAAACAGTATTGTGAGCTCATGCTTTGAATTTCTACATCTTCTTCAAGAACTGGAATCCTAAAAACATTTTTTTTAAAAAGACATCTCTGAGTTCATTAACAAGATTATTAACTCCTGACATCAGATCGAATGAGCAACACAACTGGGTTAATGAGGACAAAGCTGTAGACCTGACTCTGGGTCTGAAAGCAGGTTGAAGTTGGCTAGGACTCTGAATCCTTCAGAGTAATGGAGAGCAAGGGCACCCCATACAGAATATAGCCTGTTGAGTCAGACTCACTGTGAAACTGGGATTTGGGAAAAGCTATGACTTGCACCCTGAGCGAGAGTTTAAAAAACAAAATGAACAAATGAACAAACCAACCAACCATTGCTTGTCCCTGGTAGTGGAAGTAAGCAGAGAAATTTCAAGACTTGTGCCAGACTGCTTTCCAGCCCTCTTCCCCAATATCCCTGATGAGGAACAGGAGCCCTGAGATACATTGTTCTGGACTGGGGGCTGGGACAGGGCCTCAGGATCTACATGAGGGAGGGCTCCACGGAGTAGGTAGAAAGATAGAGCTACCACTTAAGATGAGCTGCAAATTACAATTGGCACACAAGGCAAATTAACACTAAAAACATAGCCAACCACTCAACTTAATTCTGGTTTTAATGCATCTGTTAGTTTCTAATAAAGATATATTAAAATTTTCCAATAAAGGGGCGCCTGGGTGGCTCAGTCAGTTAAGCATCCAACTTCAGCTCAGATCATTATCTCATGGTTTGTGAGTTCGAGCCCCGCGCCCAGCTCTGTGCTGACAGCTCAGAGCCTGGAGCCTGCTTCAGATTCTGTGTGTGTGTGTGTCTGTCTCTCTCAAAAAATGAGTAAACATTAAAAAAAGGAATATTTAAAAAATTTTTAAAATTTCCAATACAGTTGTTGATCTACTTTTTTTCCCTGAAATTCTGTTACTTTTTAAAAATTTCATAGTTATAGGGTTAGCTGGATAGAACTTGGTGATTTTTTTCATTTTTTAATATAATGTAATTTTTATCAGTATGTAGTATGTCTTTATTAATACTTACTTGCTTTAAACTATTTTGTCTGATACCAATATTCTACTCCAACTTTCTTTTGGTTATTTGCTTATTGTAACTTTTCCTTTTCTTTATATTCAGCCTTTCTGTTATTTTATTACTGGCAGATCTTTTGTAAACAGCATATACCTGGGTTTTTTTTTTTAATCCATCTCTTTATTAACTGGGAAGTTCAATACTTACATTTAAGTATGATCCATTTGAAATTCTCTGGGTCATTGCTGGCATGTACTTTTGATTTTCTGTTTATAGTGCTTTCACCTTGTTTTTTTGGTTGGTTGGTTGGTTTGCCTTTCCTGCCTTTGTTAGATTGAAAAGCTTTTGTTATTCCTTTTCTTTTACCTCCACCGATTTGGAAACTACAGATTATATTTTATCTGTGCTTACAAGCAGCTACTCTTAAGTTTATAAATGAATACTCAACCATTAATTTTCCTATTTAGAGTTTTTAATTTTTTTTAATTTAAGTTTTTAATTTTGAGAGAGAGAGGGAGAGAGGGAGACCACAAGTGGAGGAGGCGCAGAGAGAGAGAGATGGAGAGACAGAATCTCAAGCAGGCTCCACACCATCAGAGCAGAGCCTGATCTGGGGCTCAACCTCACAAACTGTGAGATCATGACCTGAGCTGAGATCCAAGAGTCAGATGGATGCTTAACTGACTGAGCCACCCAGATGCCCCCAATTTATAGTTTGTTAAATACAACCATCTTACTATTCCAATAAGATTGTGTTGTAGCTACCAAATGTATTGGGCAGTTTTTGGCATCTAAAATTTTAGTTCCATATTTTTTACAACATAACGTAAAACAGGTATTATACAATCAATGTATAATTAGATTTGTCAGTCTAATTTCTCAGTTTTTGTATTTAACTTTTGTTTTTTTAATACCACACTTTCATTGTTAATTCGCTTTTATTTTTACTGAAATACATGCTTTTAGTGATTCATTCAATAAAAATTTGTGGTTGGTAAACTCAACTTTGAAAGAAAAGTTCTCTATTTCATCATTCTTAAATTTAAAAAAAATTTTTTTAATTATTATTATTTTTATTTCTGAGAGAGAGCACGAGCAGGGGAGGGTCAGAGAGAGAGGGAGACACAGAATCCGAAGCAGTTTCCAGGCTCTGAGCTAGCTGTCGGCACAGAGCCCGACGCGGGGCTCGAACCCACAAACCGTGAGATCATGACCTGAGCTGAAGTCGGACGCTTAACCGACTGAGCCACCCAGGCGCCCCCATTCATCATTCTTAAATTATAACTTAGCTAGGTATAGAAATCTGTGTTGCCAGTTATTTTCCCCTTAATGCATCAAAGATACTACCACATTGGCCTCTGGTATTTGTTGTTATTGATGTGAATTCTGGCATCTAATTGTCATTCTTTTATGGGTAATCTATGTACTCTCTTTGGTGGCTTTTGAAACTTTCTCTTTGTTCTCAGTGTTAGGCATCTTCACTACAGAACATCTAGGTATGAATTTATTTTCATTGTTTTACACCTAATACATGCTTTCATTTCAAGAACTTTAGAAAATTCTCAGTATCATCTCTGCAAATATTACTTCCACCATGTCTTTTATTCTCTGACGCTGCTAATTAGTTGCATCCTGCATGTGTTCTATGTATTGCTGTGCAACAAATCATTCCAAAACATAGTAGCATGAAACATGAGCCATTTTTTTATACTTACAGATTCTGTGTGAAAGGAATTCAGGGATAGCTTGACTCGGCTTCATGATGTTCAGGGTTTCAGATGAAAAGACTTGAACAGCTGGTAATCACTTGAATGACTGGGTTCTTTTTCACTCCAATGTCTAGGCTACAGTGACAAAGGCTAGACTGTATTAACTGGAGATTGGAGTACCTACACATGACTTCTCTATGTGGTTTGGGTTTTCTCACATCACAGGAGCCGTCTTTCATCAATGTGAAAAATGGAAATACGTATGTTTGTAAATACATAGAATATCATGGAAGGATATTTAAGAAATTAGTAATAATAGGGGTGCCTGGATGGCTCAGTTGGTTGGGTGTCTGACTTCAGCTCAGGTCACAATCTCACAGTCTGTGAGTTCAAGGCCCACATTGGGTTCTGTGCCGACAACTCAGAGCCCGGAGCCTGCTTTGGATTCTGTGTCTCCCTTTCTCTCTGCTCCTTCTCCACTCATGCTCTGTCTCTGTCTCTAAAAAATAAAAATAAACATTAAAAATATTTTTAATAAAAAAAAGAAATTAATAATAATTGCCTTGGAGAAGAAAATGGGATGCCTGAGGACAGAAAAAGGACAGAAATATGCTTTTAATCACATATTCTTTTGTGCCCTTTACATTTTATATCATGTGAGTGCATTATCTATTAAAAAATTAAAATTAACAAAAAATCCCCAGCTGTCAGATAGCCATTTATTTATTCATTAAACATAAATAGACACTCCCCTACACTTGATGTTACGTATGAAACACTGCACCAGGAATTCTGGGACTATTGAAAAGAAATATACCACACAGTCAAGCATGGCTCCTTCAAATAGAACATCATACAACAGATTGAGTCCCCTTCATGTAAAGACAAGACGTGACTCTCAAGTGATACAATCTGTGGATCATTGAAGATCCATCTAACCCAAAACATTTCCTCCTGTTAACCTGCTCCAGTTCTGAAAACCCATCAGGTAAAGAGATATTTTCAGTAAACCCCTATTATGCTGCAAATACACAACCTGGCTAGCCTGGTGACCAGATGGGGTAATTCATAGGTTCTCTCTAGCAGAAAGTTAACTGAGAAAAGAGGTTGGTTTTGGTGGGAGGGAGTTAAAAACCTCTGATGCATGCAACCCTGCAAAGGATTACACCCTCGAGATTTGCCAAATGAGAGTTCCTGTGTAGTAACAGGATAATGAAAGTACTGAGCATTTAGGAGAAATGGAGAAAAGCATGCATCTTACAAACCTCACCTAGTTTTCACGAAGCAGTGTCTGAGTGTATAGCAGAATGAAGCTCTACACTGAAATTACAGGAAAGCCAAAAGGCATAGTAATTGACTCTAGACTGACAATAGACTTATGGCTCTCAGTATTTTTTTTAAGCCATAAGACTAATATAACCTGTTATCAGGGCTCCTGGGTGCCTCAGTTGGCTGAGCATCTGACTCTTGATTTTGGCTCAGGTTATGATCTCATGGTTTGTGGGTTTGAGCCCGGCATTGGGCTCTGTACTGACATCATGCAGCCTGCTTGGGATTCTCTCCCTCTCTCTCTGTCCCTCCCCTGCTCATACTCTCTCTCAAAATAAACAAATAAATAAAACTTTAAATTTTTTTCTTAATTAAAAATAAATAAGTAAAAAAGAGTAATATAACCTGTTATAAAATGGTCTCATACACATCATCTATCCTAATACTAATCAATGTATATTCTGAATAATACTTGCCTCTTTGGATGTTAATAGATGTTGCTAACATAATGTATTTCATGACTAAATACATTTGAGCAACAATAGTTTAAGCAGGATTTTTTTTTCTTGGCGAGACTTCTTAGAGCCTATAATATGCAAGTATATATTTCCCCAAAGGGAAAAAAATATTATGCAATGTGCTCAAAATTATCTTCCCACAGAACCCTTTTTTTAAATCATAGCACTTCTTATGGGCTAATGTTATATAGGACACTTGGGAATAGCTGATCCTTTCTACTCTTCTCCTGGTCCCAGTTTCTATCCTGATGGTCACCTTCATCTGGTCTTAACTTACCCTCCCCTGAATCATTCCATATCCTCCATTATGATGTTCATACTTGGAAAATGTTGATGACATTAAAAGTAATGATGACCTTCGTGCAAGGTCTTCCTTCCCCCTTGTTACCATATGCCTGGGCATGAGTGCCAGCAAGAAGCTCTGCATTTTCTAAGTGATTACAATCTGTAGCAAGACTCAGAGAGATCCGTGGCAGATAGGACCAGACCTGAATGTAGTATCTTCCTGTCAGTGAGACCTGTCCTTGAGGTGTCATGATGCTGTCTGTAATCTGGTCTTGCCTTCTCTTAGGCCTCAAAATCTGGGTCAGTAATAGTGACTTTTCTACCCTTCCATGTTTGATTCAACTGAATTCTAAATCCTTTGAAGCTAAAATTAAATTTCAGTAGAGTTAGAAAGTCCAGGCCATAAAATGCCACCCATCTCTGACCAACGTGTTCTCCAAAGGTAGGAGATAGCCATAGATGGTGGCACCACTGATTAGGTTCCTCAAGAGAGTCCTCAGAAAATATACATTTTACTAATTTATATTACATATAATTGTACTCCAAACTAGGGCTTACTCCAGCCTTAATGTCCACCTGAATATTTCATCTATTTCAAAAGACTCACAAATCCATCTTTAGAGAGCTTTGCAAGATAACTTATCTTTACTGAAGTCTTAAAGACTTAGTGAATCACACCACATAACTAGACCTTAGTTAGCACCCTCCTTATTTATTTCCCCAAAGCCCCACGCCACAGAGCAGCTTCTTTGCTTTTCAGCCACTCCCTCATCCCTCACTACCCTACTTTCTCTGTCCCTTTCCACTTCCTTACACAGCTTCTCCACTGTGGGTAATCTCTTATCTTTTTAAAAATTAAGGTAAATCACATAGCTTCTCCAGTTCTTTCTGTCTCTTATCACACTTTCTTCCCATCACCTTCCCTGACTTACCCTACCAACTCAACAAGGAAGCTGGGGGAGAACAGAAATAGAGGAAATATAGTCCATTCTTATATGTTACACTTTTTCTTGTTATATACATATATATGACATATATGCATATCATGTATATGTCATGTAATATGCTCAGCAAAGCCTCAATATAACAATCCTTGCCTGTTATAGTCTGTCCTGTAACATTGCTAGATTAGTGCACCAATCAGGTATTTGTTTCTGAAATCCAGTAACTAGTTTAACTAGGTCTTTTTTAAAAAAAAAATTTTTTTTTAATGTTTATTTTTGAGAGAGACAGAGACAGAGCACGAGCAGGGGAGGGGCAGAGAGAGAGAGAGAGAGGGAGACACAGGATCTGAAGCAGGCCCCAGGCTCTGAGCTGTCAGCACAGAGCCCGACACAGGTCTCAAACCCATGTACCATGAGATCATGACCTGAGCTGAAGTCGGATGCTCAAATGACTGAACCACGCAGGCGGCCCTCCAATAACTAGTTCTCTTAAAAAGTTCATGCCCTTTAGTTAGTTCCACATGTAGCAAATGGTGTTCTAAGTTCTCCAAAGTTTGTATACCTGGGAAGTGTGGGATGAAAACAAATGGACAAAATATCCACGTATTGGTCATTCATATGAATAAAGCTGCCTATCTATCATCCTCTGATCAAACGGTCTGAGCTCACATGGGAAGACCCTTTTATGTCTTACTCATGCTAAGCGAGATAAGGAAACCATTGACTAGGAACTAGGTCAGATGCCTCCCACTGCTTATCACAGTCATCAAAGCAAATTTCTTAGCTTAGAAGTTTCATGTCTTTTAAATGGATTCCCTGTTCTCGTTTCTTCTCTACAAGCCAGGACTTTGCTAAGCACCCCACCTTCAGGCAAGGTTATACATCATTGGGTGTATAGGTTTGTCTGATATTTCTCAACATCTTATATTTTGGCTTGCATATCTAGTCATTCACTGGACAAATGCCTCATACATAAACTGCAAAAACACATATCCAGGCTGAATTTAAGATTTTAGAATCAGAAGGAAGAACTTCAGAGAAACTAGACTTGAAAAAGAATAGAAAATGTCAGCGTACACTCCCCAGTCACCCTGCTGCTTGATGTTGGTCAGAGTGAAATCAGGATTCAGTGGTGAAGACCACATCCTGTTACCATGGAAATTATTGTACTGTCACAAATTTAGTGCTGTGACTTCATGGTGAAGAGGAACAGATGGTCTGGAAAAGAATGGAGGCCTAGGGTTAGCAAAATTGTTTGGTGAATAAGCCATCGTACATCCTTCCTGGAAGTGGGTAAGAACATAAATAATAAGCAAAAACAACTTTACTGGAGCTTTATAAAAGCCACCAAGGAAGGAGTTTAGCCAGGGTAAAACTACAAAGCTCTTTTCCAATGACAGAAAAACAAGCATTTTACTGTAGGGTGAAGCATGGGTGGGAATACAGTACAGCTTACAATAAGTCCATGTTCCAAAGCTGCCCCTTCACTCTTTACCAGCCTCTCACTTGACCACCATTGAAGTGACATCTAGAGCCCTCGGGGCCAGCAATCAGGCCCACACTTGCCACACTTTCACACTGTCCCATTTTTTAGATATTTCTGACTCTAAGTGTTGGTTTGATTCCTGCATCCTAGGTCACATACTTCCAAACAGCCTTAAGAACCCAGGCCGGGAGGGCTGGGTGGCAGGCTCACAGCCTGCGCTGGGGGTGTGTGTAGCTAGCTCATCTTGCCTGAGAGGTCACAGTCCAGAGACTGAGTTCTTGCCCAGCCACGTCGGCACTCCGGAAACCCGTCTCCACCCACTGGACAATGAAACCAAGGTATTGCTGGCAACTCAAAAATTGACCAAAAGCACTGATTTTCAGAACTATCTGCCTAGTAACTTTCCACCGTGATATTGTTCATTTAAAGGGCAATGAAGTTTCCCAAGCTTATAAATGCCACTAAAGTCAGTCATCCTCAGAAACACACTTTATTTGGAGGAGAGGCAATGAGAAATTTCCCAGCATTATCACCCTCTGGGGATGATTATCAAGCAAATTAAGAGAAGCTAACATCAGCTAACAACTAGTGTGTGCTAGCCTACATGCTTAACGTTGTTTGTTTTTTAAATAACTTTAGATTTTATTTACAAGAGAGTTGCAAATACGGAGAGCTCATGGATATCCTTCATCTGGCTTCCTCGATGTTAACATGTTATGTAACCACAGTACAAGATTGACATTGTGAAATCAATGTTAGTACTGTACTGTACTGTACTTCATTCCAATTTCACCGGTTTTTCCATTAATGACCTTTTTCGGTTCTGAGATCCAGTCCACGTTAACATTTAGTCATTGCATCTAAGTCCCCTTCAATCTGTGATAGTTTCCTGGTCTTTCCTTGTTTTTCAAGACCTTGACAATGTTGAAGAGTATTGGTCAGGTATTTTGTAGAACATCCCCAAATTGAAGTTTCTCTGATATTTTCTCATTACTAGACTGAGCTCACGGATTTTTGGAAATGACATCACAGAGGAGAAGTGCCCTTTTCATGACATCATATCAGAGGTACACGATATCAATATAACTTATTATTGATGATGTTAACTTTGGCCACTTGGTTAAAATGATGTATGCCAGGTTTCTCTGCTGTAAAATTACGTTTTCCCTTTCCATACTCTGTTTGTTAGAACAGATCAATATGTCCAATCCACATTTAAGGAGAAGGGAATTAGGCTTTACCTCCTAATTACCTCCTAAAGATAATTATCAAAGAATTTGTGCCCATATAAACATTTCAACCATCCAAATAACTAATATTTTTGGTGAAATAGTTTAAGGCTATATAAATATTCTGTTTCTAATTTTAGGGGATATTGACTGCAGCAATTATTACCATGGTGTGCCAATGGTTATTTTAAATGTCCCGGAGGGCGCCTGAGTGGCTCAGTTGGTTTAGCCTCCAACTCTTGGTTTCAGCTCAGGTCATGGTCTCACAGTCTCTTGAGTTCGAGCCCCACGCAGGGTCTGTGCTGACAGCATGGAGCTTGCTTGGGATTCTCTGTCTCTCCCTCTCTCTGCCCCTTCCCACTCATGCTGTCTGTCTCTCTTAAAATAAACTTTCTTAAAATTTTTTTAAAAATATATCCCTGATTCCTTCTATACGTATTATTTGAAATCCTTCTGTAAGATTTGGTTCCCCTCATATATACCCTGCCACCACTAATTTATTTGTTTTCTTATTTATATCAGTATAGGCTCATGGATATTTATTTTATTCTTTGAATTATAATCCAAAACTGTGATTACTTATTTTGTTGTTTGGATTGCTCCAATTCTGTCTTTTGGGGGTAGCTTTGGGTTGTCCCTGTGTCTTCCTGATATGCCCTGTACAGGAAAGAGGTAACATGGGTCAGAGGCTGCTATGTTTACTGCCCATAAGGTTGCCCTTGGCTGGCATGTGGAAACTTGGCTTGTGAAAAAGTTCCCTGTACAGATATGAAAAGCTCTATGCCCTTCTGAACTTGATCTGCCCATTGAAGCCAATGAACACCTGCCTCTTTCTGAGAGGCCACAGTTGTCATAGTTGCCAGGCAGAGAATGCCAATACTACCAGCCCCCAAGAAAAACCCTGAGTCTCCAATGGGCTTCCCTAGGAGAAACATTTCTGTACGTGCCACTGCATTTTCGCTACCAGAAACGGAACACACCTAGTTTGCCCCCTCCTGGGCTGGGAGGGAAAGGCTGTGGATAGATTTCTCCATATTCTATGCATCTTTCCCCACTTAATGATCTGCTATGTAATCTTACTGTGTCATTGTAATAGACTTTAGCCATTAATGCAATAGAATCCTGTGAGTTCCGCTAGCATAGCACTGCGTTTATCAGTGGTCTTGGGTACCTCTAAACATGCCCTATCCCCCTTCCTTCCTCCCTCCCTCCCTTTCTCCCTTCCTCCCTCTCTCTCTCATTTTCTCTGTTTATTAGCGCTTCCTTACTTAGTAGCACTACAAGAAGCACCAGACTTGTATTTTCCTTGTCTTGGTCTTAGAAGCAGTCATTTCTTCAAGGAGCCTTATTTTTTCTTTTCTTTCTTTCTTTCTTTCTTTCTTTCTTTCTTTCTTTCTTTCTTTCTTTCTTTCTTTCTTTCCTTCCTTCCTTCCTTCCTTCCTTCCCTTCTTTCCTTCTTTCCTTCTTTCCTTCTTTCCTTCTTTCTTTCTTTCTTTCTTTCTTTCTTTCTTTCTTTCTTTCTTTCTTTCTTGCAAGGTCTGTGGCTCATTGCTAATATGGTATCATTGTTTCTAAGCCCTTTGGGTAGGTAGACAAGGATGTGTATGTAGTATGTTTTCTAACCCCCCCCCCCACACACACACATACCACACACAATTTTTTTGAGGGGTGGGAGGAGGGGCAGAAAGAAGGGGAGAGAGAGAATCTTAAGCAGACTCTACGCTCAGTGAGGAGCCCGATTCAGGGCTGTGTCTCACGACCATAAGATCATGACCTGAGTAGAAATCAAGAGTCAGAAGACTCACTGAGCCAACCAGGTGCCCCAACCAAATGCATCTAAGATACATCTATGTTGTCGTGTGAATCCATAGTTCATATTTTTTAAATTGCCGAGTAGTATTTTACTGTATGGATGGATTACAGTTTGTTCATCTGTTCACCTCTTGAGGACATCTCAGCAGCCTCCAGTTTTGGGTGATTATGAGTAAAGCTTCTATAAATATTCATTTACAGATGTCTGTATATACAAGTTTTCAATTCACTTTCATAATTACCTAGGATTCAGATTGCTGGGCCGAATGATAAATGTATGTTCCACTGTGCTGAGAACTGCCAAACTAGCTGTACCATTTTGCATTTCCACAACCAATGACTCAGAGTGCTTGTTGCACCACATCTTAACCAGCATTGGGGATTAGCAATTAAAAAAAAATTTTTTTAGCCATTGTAATGGATATCTATTATGGTTTTCATTTACATTACCCTAAAGACTAATTACTTAGAGCATCTTTTCATATGCTTATTCTCCATTTGTATATTTTCTTTAGAACCATATCTTTCGTCTTTTTTTTTTTTTTTTTTAATTGGGTTATCCGGGTTCTTGCTGAGTGAGAGCAATTCTTTATATTCTGGCTCTAAGTCCTTTATTGTACATGTGATTTACAAATATTTTCTTTATTCTAACGATTTTTTTTCCAAAATCTAAGTCTCGAATTTCGGTAAGTCCAATTTATCAACATTTTCCTTTTATGGATTGTGCTTTTGGTGTCATATATTAAAACTAGTTACCAAACCCAAGATGATGCCAATTTTATATTTTCTTCTAAAAGCTTGATAGTTCTACATTTTACATCCAGGTATATGATCCACTTTGAGTTGATTTTTGGATAAGGTGTGAAGTATGTGTTAAGGTTATTTTTTTCCTTTCTGCATATGTACGTTGAAATGTTTTAGCACCATTTGCTGGAAAGATTATACTTTCTTCATTGAATTGACTTTGCACCTTGTCAAAACTCGGTTGACTATATGTCAGTGAATCTATTTCAGGGTTTTTCTGCTTCATTCATCTATGTGTCTCTACTTTTGCCAATTCCATACTGTCTTCATTACTATAGCTTTGTAGTAAATCTTAAAATTGAGTTTGTATAGGGGCACCTGGGTGGCTTAGTCGGCTAAGCCTCCGACTTTCGCTTAGGTCATGATCTCACGGTTCGTGGGTTCGAGCCCCGCGTCGGGCTCTGTGCTGACTGCCAGCTCAGAGCCTGGAGCCTGTTTCGGTCTGTGACTTCCTCTCTCTCTGACCCTCCCCTGCTCACGCTGTCTCTCTCTCTCTCTCCTAGAAATAAATAAAACATTAAAAAAAAAAAATTTAAAAAAAAAAAAAAAATTGAGTTTGTATAGCTCTTCTCTCTCTGTTCATATATATTTACATATAAATATAGATTCATATATATCTATCTGTTTTTATTTGTCTTTATATATAATTATATAAACTATATTTACTTCATATATATAAAGTGTAGATACTTTATATGTAATATGTAAATATAAACATAAAATACATACCTATATATAAAATATATAAGTAAATATATTTTTATATATTATGTGTCATGTATATTATTCCCTGGTCTCGCTCTAACATCCATATCCTGAGTTTACTTGTGATGATTGCTCTGTCTATTCATGCTGCCAGCTTAGATATTTTAAATGAGTTATCTCAAAGTTTTCAAATGCATCTATGACTTCAAAGAGGATTTTTTAAAATGTTCCATCTACATTTTATGATCATCTAATATGAGATTATTTTGGATCTTGTCATGCAGTGTTAGTCCTCATGTTTGTTTCTAGCCGAGTTTGTACCAATGAATATCTAAAGTAACAGCATATAGTATTTAATTAGTGGGAAAGCATGTCAGACTGTTGTTAATTTGCATGTCTTAAAGTCAAAACGACAATAATTTTCCTGCATATAGTGCTGTACTCGTGTTGATTAAGGTTACCTGTTATGTAGACAAAACTAGGCTTTTGCATAGAAAAATACTTTGGCTTAAGTTATTTAATAACTTGAAATTTTGGCTAACCATGATGAAAATGACATAGTGCCAGCTAATTAGTAGCGGCTGACCTAGTATGTAAATTTCTTATTTGCATCAAGTGAAAGCTAAATTATGTCATGCTAGCTCTCTTTTTCACACAAAAGTGTCCCTAGTAGTTTAAATAAAGGAGTAGGAGAATTAAATAAGCTGCACCATAAGAGTTTTTCATACCGCAGGTGGACATATTGTTTCAATGTTCTCTTTGTCAGCCCAGTTCTAACAGAGTGTTTGTTGGTTGTATAAATGTAAAAAAGAATTTTGTATTAACTAGTATTTTTCCCAGAATTGTTTTTTTGGGGTGCACTGTCGAATCATGGACAGTTTAATATTGGATTTGGAGTTAAAAACAAATTCATTGTTTAAAATGAAAAGTAGGCTACCTATGTGGCTCAGTCAGATAAGCGTACAGCTCTTGATTTCGGCCCTGGTCATGGTCTCACATTTTCATGAATTTGAGCCCCCAAGTCGGGCTCCACGACTTTCTGCGGAGTCTGCTTAGGATTATCTCTCTCTATCTCCCCCTCCCCTACTTGCATTCTCTCTCAAAATAAACAAATTAACTTAAAAATATGTATACGTGATTAAAATAGACAAAAATAAATAAAATGAAAAGCAAAAAGAATAACAACAGCCCAAATTTTAGCCAATTAAAAATCAAATTAAGTCCACAAGTGACAGAAAGCACTCTCCCCCTTATCTGGAATTGGCAACTTCAACCAGAGTCCTCTGAAGAGACGCAGCCCTCTCACGTATCTCGTAAGGAGGCTACTTGGTGATCGATAAAGGGACCAGGGCACCTGGCAAAAGAAGTGGGGCCTAAATCCATCTAAAGGAAATCCATCTAAAGGAAGAAGCAACTTTTCTAACTTACACAGAGGTGTCAAATGGGCGTATTGGTGCCTTAGTTGAAGAATCCTTTGTCAAGTTTGTTGCATCAGTTAGCATATATATATAGCTGCAAGTCACAGGGCATGTGACAAAGACTGCCTTAAGTAATGAACATATTTATCTGGAGATAGATGGTTCCAGGGTTTGGAAGTAGCTTGATGATGCCATTAAAGTTTTTTTTTTAATCTTTCCAGTCTGACATCCTTGAGTGTTGAAGGTTGATCCTCGGATAGTCATCTCCTCGTAACAGAATTGCTGCTACAGCTCCAAGATCACATCTTCATGGAATAGCATTGAACCCCCATCTCTGTTTTTATCAGAAATAAAAATTATTTGCAGAAAGGGGATGCCTGGGTGGCTTCGTCTGTTGAGTGAGTTCAGCTCAAGTCATGATCTTCATCTCAGGACATGATCTCACAGTTTGTGGGTTCAAGCCCCGCATTGGGCTCTGTGCTGACAGCTCAGAGCCTGGAGCCTGCTTTGGATTCTGCGTCTCCCTCTCTCTCTGCCTCAACCCTGCTTCTACTCTGTCTCTTTCTCTCTCAAAATAAACAAACATTAAAAACTTTTTTTAAAAAGAAAAGACATTTTTAAGACAATGATTCACAGAAATAAATCCATCCTTCCACCCCGGCCAAAACCTCATGTATCAGTGGCCAAAACTGGGTCGCGTAGCTACCCTGGCTTCAGAGAGAGGTGGGAATGACCGCCTAAAAAAGGAAGAGTTGGCAACCAACAGTGTCTACCACACCTATAAAAGAAAAGGTTCTTTTTTACTTTCTGTTTCAAAAGCAACCTCTGAACCTAGTGAGCAAAAAGCATCGCCAGCAACCCTTTTCTTGGACTCTGGAATTTTTCTTGAATCATTTTGTAATCTTTATGCTATCCCATTCATTCATTCAGCCTAGTTGGGAGGAAAATAATTCTGAGTTAGTTTGAAATTTAAAAATATAATAATCTTAGTAGCTTGTACGTCTATCACTTTGAACTACACATTATCAGTAAAAACTGGGCTAGCCAGAGAAGTCGAAGAACAAATCCTTTGGAAGAAGCTTTAAGGAATGAACACTCATCACCAGAGATATACATTCTTTGTATGCAAATAGACCCGTGGAGCTTCTTAAACATGTATTTTCTGCGTTCCCCTCGCAACCCCATTTAGTATGTGTGTTTTCTGTGTATGCAAGGTGGAGGAGTGGTTAATCAAGGGAGCAACTAGGAGCACCTACCTGGCTCAGTGGGTTAAGCTTCAGACTTTGGCTCAGGTCATGATCTTACAGCGTGGTGTGTGCATTGGAGCCCTGCGTTGCGCTCTGCTGTCAGCTCAGAACCTGCTTCGGATTCTCTGTCTCCCTCCCTCTCTGCCCCTCCCCCCCCACCCGCTCCCTCACTCACTCACACACACACACACACACACACACACTCTCTCTCTCTCTCTCTCTAATAAATAAAACATTTAAAAAGGGAGAGCAACTAAAGGAAACTTTAGTAAATTAACATGATATCAGCTTTTCAAATGAGTTTAGTTGTAGTTTAGCTTTCAATTTAGTTTCCTAATAATTCAATTATTAGGAATTTTGGTATTTAGGGAAATCCTACTTGTGACTCTTGCTCTAAAACACGAAATCCATCAATAATCAAATAACCACTCCCTAATTATCTCTTGTGTAAATATGGATTTACACATAGGAAGCTTGGCTAATAGATAGCATACTTTTCTGCCTTGGTTTCCCTTAGTTATATTATCTTTAATAGTATTCACATCTCTCATAACAAAAATTTCCAGGTAAACTCTTGTTTTTATGCTGCCTGGGCAAGGCACTTCCCTCTCCCCCCACATACACCTCAAACGAATATACCAAACCTCACTTTATGCTTAGAAAATGTCCATCTTAGGGGCACCTAGGTGGCTCAGTGGGTTAAGCGTCCAACTTCAGCTCAGGTCATGATAATCGTGATTCGTGAGTTCGAGCCCCATGTCGGGCTCTGTGGTGACAGCTCGAAGCTTGGAGCCTGCTTTGGATTCTGTGTCTCCTCTTTCTCCGTCATTCCCCCACTCGTACTTTGTCTCTCTCTCTCTCTCAAAAATAAACATTTAAAAAAAAAAAGAAAAGAAAAAGTCCATCTTACCCAAACTTGCCTTTTTTTTCTTTTTTTCCTTAGCAGAGCTTTAGGAAAAGGTGTGAGCAGGCTTCCTTCTTCCTCCTCTGAATTCCATGCCCAAGGTTGATAAATTAAAGCTGATCCAGGTCATTCTCATGTGAAAGGTACTTTCCTTTCTTTCAGTGTCCTGGATTTGCTGAAGGGCACAATGGTAAGAGAAGAGAGAACATATCACAATCAGCTACCAATGCAGTTTCTTATCCATTACATTGTGAAAGCTACTCCTTTTGAGCAGCACACTTCATTTTTTAAAAATGTTTGTTTATTTCTGAGAGAGAAAGAGAATAGAGGGGAGGGACAGAGAGAGAAGGAGATAGAAAATCCGAAGCAGGCTCTGAGCTGTCAGTACAAAGCCCAACGTGGGGCTCTAACGAACCCAAGAATCGTGAGATCATGACCTGAGCGAAAATCTAGAGTCTGAAGCTCAGCTGAATGAGCCCCCCCAGGCGCCCCAGCCTCCTTCATTTAAATCCACATGATGGGTCCTGCATTTTTCCAGAGAGGCTGAGAAAGCAAAAGACCCATCATTTCTAATTATACAAAGTTTGATTACTTCAGAGAACCTTTTCAGTGTCATTTAGGTGAGGAAGTGATCCCTTTACTATTCGTGAATAACATTTCCTCTACTGTGATGAAATTGCTGAGATCACGTTGGAGAGTACCTCAGTGCATGGACAGCCTTGAGTTGGGGGCCCAAAATGTCCTGTGCTTTCCGTCTGTCAGGAAGGCTTCCTTGAAAAAGATGTTCCCTGAGATTAAAAGATCCTAGAAGTAGGAGAAAGTTGGAAAGCCAGCTGAGCCAGAACACTTTTCAAAGTCTCACAATGGAAGGGGAAAGGAGGCCCCAGCCAAGGTGCGCCAGTGTGGGAGGAAGCAGAGCACAGGTGCTGACAATCAGAGGCAGTGAGCGCTGCCTTACCTGCCTCATATGTCGCCAGAATTCCAACTGGTGGGACTCTGGCTGGCAGTCGCTTCTGGATAGGTTGTTGGGCTCAGCCTTTAGCTGGAAGTGTCACTGGTCTTCAAAGTGGCTGGCATAGCCTTCTATCTTTGCCTAGGCTAATTACCATGTTTGAGAGTCAAAAGACCCTCACCTACTTGATTGTCCTGCAATTGATAGAGAAAGGTGTGTATCCCCATCCACAGTCTCCCTTCAAAAAGGCAGCTTGGGGGCACCTGGGTGGCTCAGTCTGTTAAGCATCCGACTTGGCTCAAGTCATGATCTTGCAGTTCACGGGTTCCAGGCCCACATCGGGCTCTGTGCTAACAGCCAGCTCAGAGCCTGGAGCCTGTTTCAGATGCTGGGTCTCCCTGTCTCTCTGTCCCTCCCCTGCTCATGCTCTCTCAATCTCTCTCTCTCTCTCTCTCATAAATAAATAAAACATTAATAAATTTTTTTAAACAAAAAGGCAACTTGGGGCCTTGCGGTAGGAGTGGACCCTGGACTCAAACAACCCTGGTTCAAATCCTGGCTCTGCCACATGTCGTGGCTGAGAGTGATCTGGGGCAAATCATTTGACTCCTCTGACCTTTTTCCCATTTGGAAAACTGTGATAATCCCTGCCAACCCCCTTCACACACCCAAGTTTCAAATAAAAAGCCAGAAAGCAGGACTTTTAGCTCATCTGACAATTTCCTTTCTTCCCTTCACTTAAAAATACAATCCTGCTGGGGCGCCTGGGTGGCTTAGTCGGTTAAGCGTCCGACTTTCGCTTAGGTCAGGATCTCGCAGTTTGTGGGTTCAGGCCCCGCGTCAGGCTCTGTGCTGACTGCCGGCTCAGAGCCTGGAGCCTATTTCGGTCTGTGACTCCCTCTCTCTCTGACCCTCCCCTGCTCACGCTGTCTCTCTCTCTCTCTCTCTCCTAGAAATAAATAAAAATATTTAAAAAAAAAAAAAAATACAATCCTGCTGTGGTGTGGAGAGTGAGAAGGGCCCCCGTGCAGAGGGATGGCAGGGGAAAATTTGTAGCCCTTGCAGGCCGATGGACGTGTGCACAAGGGCAGTTCAAGAGGACGACGTTAATCACAAGCAGCCGCAAAGGTGAGTCATAGAATGCACCCTCCCCACCTTTACAAAACGAAATCTCAGATCTTCCAGAGCCTGGGACCTCTAAGTGCATCTTTCAGGCTTCAGTTCAAATACCTACGTGGCCATCTGTCAGTATTAAAACTGAGGGTGAATTGGATGTGTTCGTTAACTTGGTTGTGGTGGTCATTTTACAATGTATACATTTATCAAATCATATTGTACACCTTAAATATACACTGTGTTATTTGTTAACTATATCTCAGTAAAGCTGGTGCGGGGTGGGGGGGGAAGACCGAGAGTGTATTTTTTGCAGACTTTCAATATTCTATAGTGTCCTCTGGGCTTTGCTCTCTAGAGTGCATCTACTGAAATTAAAGACATTTCTACAAACAAATATCCATGTAGAGTAGCTCTCAGTTCCTATCCTCTCCTCTCCTTCTCTGAGTCCCCTTTATTTATTTTTTGATATATATTTATTTATTTTTGACAAAGAGAAAGTGTGTAGGGGAGGAGGAGGGGCAGAGAAGGAGGGAGAGAGAGAATCCCAAGCAGGCTCTGCACTGTCAGCGCAAAGCCCCGCACAGGGCTCCATCCCACGAACCGTGAGATCATGACCTGGGTTGAGATCAAGAGTCAGATGCTTGACCGACTGAGCCACCCAGGGACCCCTCTTTGAGTCCCTGTTAGATCCTCCACTCTGACGGACAATTGCAAGTGAGTGAGAGCCTCCCTTCCTTTCATTTTCTCTTCTCTCCAGGGCAGCTAGCTGGAAGCCCAGCTAACCCTAAAGGGACTATTGCCTCCATTTACCGAGACAGGGGCTAGTCTAGGGCAATTGCCACCAGATCTGGCCAAAAAGCTCTGTAGTCCCCCTAAGACAGTGTTTCCTCTTCCCCACAATTCCAAGGTCAGGGCCAGGTGCATTTGTGTTTATCGTGGTGCCAGTCACCCAAGGTACAGAGGACTATCGTCCGTTCACCAGATACTAAAGTGTCCTCCAGGCAGAAGAAATAAATCATGGAGCCCCTTTTGGTTCCTCTGGATGACTGCTTATTCCCTTGACATTTCTCAGCAGCCATTGGAGTATCACACTGCCCGCTGGAGACAGCTCTCGCTCCCAACCCCTTGCTTATCTGCACCTTAAAGTAGGATTGACCCCCAGGATAGGAAGTGTGAGAGCAGAAGTGGACACGAACGTCAGGGGCCCTCTGTGTCCCAGTCACCGTAAGTCACAACAGGAGTGCTCAAAGGCTACTCTGTCTTAAATGTTACCTTAGAACCAAAACTTAGTCCCTCACTTCACCCCAGTGCCTTTCTCCATGAGAAGTCATAACAACTCAGCCAGACTTTTAACTGCAAGAATAACTTTACTACAATATGGGAGCATCAAGCCAAGGCTATCCACCGAATGCTGAATTTACCCAGTATGGAGACTGAATCCACTTTGCTCCTCAGTCCCACTATCAGGCTGCACACCTTCCACCTCTCAGAAACTCGTGGCTGAGAAAGAAGAAAGAGGCACCTTCTAATCTTGAGAAAGGCAAGAATCTCTATGACTAGGCTCTGTAGTCTTTGTGTTCAGATTTAAAAAATAGCATTTCTATTCTCCTTGATGGTCTGAAATCCTCAAATCTCTCTCATTCTTTTTTTCTTTTGCCTTTTTTTAAACATTTTTTTAATGTTTATTTTTGAGAGAGAGAGAGAGAGAGCACATGTAAGTGGGAGAGGGACAGAGAGAGAGAGAGAGAGAGAGACAGAATCTGAAGCAGGCTCTAGGCTCTGACCTGTCAGCACAGAGTCCGACATAGGGCTCGAACCCACAAACCAGGAGATCATGACCTGAGCCGAAGTCGGCTGCTTAACCTACTGAGCTACCCAGGTACCCCTCATTCTTTTTCTTCTTTAAGTTTATTTGTTTATTTTAAGAGAGAGAGTGCGAGTGAATAGAGGAGGGCAGAGAGAAAGGTAGAGGGAGGGGGGGAGAGAGGGAGAGAGAGAGAGAGAGAGAGAAAGGATTCCAAGCAGGCACCGTGTTGTTAGCACAGAGCCCAACACAGGGCTTGAACCCACAAATCAGGAGATCATGACCTGAATTGAAGTCAGATGTTTAACCAACAAAGCCACCCAGGTGCCCCAAGTCTCCCTCATTCTCTTTTCTTTTATTTTTTTTTAAATGTTTATTTATTTTGGAGAGAGAGAGAGAGAGAGACAGCATGAATGCGGGAGGAGCAGAGAGAGAGGGAGACACAGAATCCAAAGCAGGCCTCAGGCTCTGAGCTGTCAGCACAGAGCCCAACATGGGGCTTAAACTCACAGATCTTGAGATCTTGACCTGAGCGAAAGTCGGACGCTCAACCAACTGAGCCACCCAGGTGCCCCAAATCTCCCTCATTCTTAAGCTAAACTAATTTCTATAGGCAGCCGCCTGGAGGTTCTGATCTGGACACTTCCTGGCTACAACCCTGAGGAAATCACTTAAACTTCCTGAACCTTGCATTCTTTCCTCATATGAAAAATCCAGAAGAGGGCCTGCAAACACTTAGCTTACAGAATCATTCCTCATAAGGATCCAGTAGAATAACATATATTGTGCACTGTGTGTGCTAAATGGCTCCACACATGTAAGCAATTATTGGATCAAGTTCTTAATAATAAATGTATTCATCACAACTGTGCTCGGTTAGTCCCTTGTAGAACCCTGTGGTCCTCTGTGCATCTTTTCTCTTTTCCCAGTCATTATCCATCATTCTGCTTGATTCATCCTTCCCACGTTCTCCCTTCCCCTGCTCATGAAATACACGTGCACAAAACCTATAATTCTTTCACCCATTATTCTAACTCCTGTCAATCAGTTTCTTTTTCATTGCGTATTTACATTTCCCAAATAACCGCATTTACATATAATTTTCTCTTGCCCGCACAAAAAGAGGGTACAGCTAGAGACAGCATTTAAGGGGGTGTGTCAGATTCCAATTCAGGAAACAAACAACTGTAGGTATTTTAAGCAGAAAGGGATTAAAAACAAGGAATTGGGGGCTTATGAAGTTCCCTGGAAGAGTTAAACAAACGGAAGTTAGGGGCCACCACTGGGGTCTAGATTGTAAGGGCACATCGCTGTAGTCCAGAGGTCACCTGCCAAACTGCCTCTCCATGCCCATGCCTTCAGTGACTAAGATCTGTGAACTACTGGAATGTGGGTTGTGGCTTCGGACATCAACAGTGTTGCTTAGCAGCAACAGCAACGGCAAGATGGCCTTAGCCTCACTTCTGCCTTCCAAACCTCATAAAAGGGCATTGCCCCGGTAGAATTTAATTCGCATCCAGAAATCTACTTGCAAAGGAGTCTGAGAGAGGTCATTTCTGACTTTCTAGGGCCAAAAGTTCAGGAGGGTACCTATAGGGCTTTGGGCATGGATGTCTACTTCCATCTGATGATAATCTGCTCAAAGGAGTGACTTTACTCCTTAAAGGGTAAACAACACTGTGATAATCTAAAAGAGCCTGTGGAGACAGGGAAAGAAAAAGTGCACAGATCATGTATGCAGGTGTTAGCAGTACTATTGTGATTCACGTGAGCCATCTTTTTCTCAGTTTAAGACCTGTAACTCAGAATAGGAATAAAAAGTCTCAGCCTGCCCGCTATGAGAAAGTGGAATTCTGAATATTAACAATGCATGTTCCCGGCTTCAATCAGATTGTTGAACTCGATGTCTACACTATATATTTTCTTCTTATAGCAATGTTGGGGGCATTATTTTGCCAAGTTTGTCTACCACGATCTCTAACAATCCTGCCCAGCTGAGTAGTTTGGATAGAGTCACCTCCTTCCTGTTTTCCTTCCCTTTCAAGCCCAGGATCGGTAAATGACCCAGATTTGGCCAATTAGAATACTTCTCTTTTTAATCACAGTGATTGATCAGGGATGGGCACAAGATGAATGCAGGAAAACAAGTCTTCCTTAAGACTTTACTGACATTCCTGGGAAGGATGTGCCCTCTTTCGATGAGATTATGATCTGTAAGACAATGTCATTTGATGGGGCTCCTGGGTGGCTCAGTTGGTTTAGTGTCCGACTCTTGGTTTGGGCTCAAGTCATGATCTTACAGTTTTGTGAGTTTGAGCCCCACATCGGGAGGGAGATTCTCTCTCCCTCACTCTCTGGCCCTCCTTCACTCCCTTTGTCTCTGTCTCTCTAAAAATAAATAAATAAACTTAAAAAGAAAGACAATGTCATTTGAGGCTGCCAGCAGCTACGTTGCTTTGATGGGGAGAGCACCCATCTGAAAATAAAGCAATCACAAAGGAAAGTAAATTGAGAGATGGTAAGAGAAAGAAATGGGGTCTTGAGGATATTATGTAAACTCTTGGATATAGCTTTGCCTAATGCTACATCTACCCTTTAGCTTTTGTTATATCTATAATATATTATAATGTTTTAGCATCTTAAAAAAACAAAACACAACACAACTCTTCTCTCTCTTGGGAGAGACTGCCGGTCCCAGAGCTAGCCAATTCTTAGAGATAAGAAAGGGCCCAACAAAGAGTATACCTTTGATATGCAAACTACTCCAGAACCAGACCTTCTTCTCTATCTGGTCCCGGAACTCTAGGAGGCAAGATTCTGTCTTTACCATCCTGGGACCAGGCACCAGGCAACTAGCTACCACCCCTACAGACCAAAGCCCTCCCAAATTATTCAAATTAGCCTATCCTGAATTGCTGACCCTGCCCGGCTTTGCCTTTTCTATGGAAATAAAGGTTCATGGCCTATGCTCCCTCCTCATTCCTATTTTCTTTTTTTTTAAATGTTTTTATTTATTTCTAGGAGAGAGAGAGAGACAGCGTGAGCAGGGGAGGGTCAGAAAGAGAGGGAGTCACAGACTGAAACAGGCTCCAGGCTCTGAGCCGGCAGTCAGCACAGAGCCCGAGGCAGTCAGCACAGAGCCCGACGCGGGGCTCGAACCCACGAACCGTGAGATCATGACCCGAGCGAAAGTCGGACGCTTAACCGACTAAGCCACCCAGGCACCCCATCCTATTTTCTACCTCCTGACTATCCTGGTGTTTCTCCCTGTGGCCCTTGCATGACAAGTCTCTTGTCTCTTGTCTCTTAAAACCTGTGAGGATATTAAACTTTGTTTTCCTGGGCCTCTCCTGTGTCTCTTCTTATTTTTTTTCTTTTTTTTCCCTTAACAATATGTTAATGTTTATTTAATTTTGAGGGAGAAAGAGCACGAACAGGGAGAGGGGCAGAGAGAGAGGGAGACAGAGAATCCAAAGCAGGCTCCAGGCTCTGAGCTGTCAGCACAGAGCCCGATGCAGGGCTCAAACCCAGGAACGGTGCGATCGTGACCCGAGCAGAAGTCTGACGCTCAACCATCTGAACCACCCAGGTGTCCCCTGTGGCTACTCTTATACCCTACCTGGCTGACCATCTAATAAACTACAAAACAACTCCCTACTCACATAGATCAATAAAACCTCTCTTTGGCTTAAGCTAGTTTCAGTAGGATTTCTGTTACAGATTTCTGAAATAGTCCTGAGAAAAACAAGTAATTTATACAATCTAAAAATGTACTGGGCCAACCTTGAGCCTGCTCGACTCCACCAATAAAATGAATACAGCTGGTGAAGATTCAAACTAACAGGTCCAAGTGGTACACATTTTTTTTAAATTTTTAAAATTTATTTCTGAGAGACAGAGAGCGTGAGCAGGGGAGGGTCAGAGAGAGGGAGACACTGAATCTGAAACAGGCTCCAGGCTCTGAGCTGGCTGTCAGCACAGAGCCCAATGCGGGGCTCGAACCCACGAACTGTGAGATCATGACCTGAGCCGAAGTCGGACACTTAACCGACTGAGCCACCCAGGTGCCCCTACAAATTTTTCTTATGTCTCTATTTCTTCTGAAATCAGTTTAATTAGTACCAGCAAGTGGTGAGAGTAGCTCAGTTGTGCCACTGTTGTTTTCTAGATTTCATAGGTTTGGGGAATCAGGAATCATGGGATTATAATTCTAGGTTAGATCTGACTTAACCAAATTGTGAGGTAGTGACATCATGGGAAAGCATATTTTGTAGTTTAAGTTGCCTATCTTTTATTTAGCACTCCCTCGAGCCAAATGTGTTTTCCATTTGGGTGGTGTAAAGGAGAGAGGCAGAGATATTCTCAGATGTCATTTCAGGGAGTACTTAGACTTCTTTATACTTCTTTCTAAGTCTGCTAGAACCAATTTTTCTATCTCCTATTTCTGCTCTTGAGACAACTTTATGAGAAATGTGAGACATTCCGTCTCAGGATGAAAATAACGATGTTTACTCTCCTTCCCCACCCCCATCTGAAAGAAGCCATGGTGAATAAATTAGCAGATATCTGAGCTAGCTGAGGAAATTTATTTTTAATGGTGTACAATGTTTACTGGTTATAAAACCCTGTGTACATCCCTCTCACCTGTGGTGCCGGCTGTATTGCCATGTTTGTAATTGAGAAGCAGGCTTGAAATTTGGAAAACACTTTTCATTTGTGAAATACGATTGGAATAATTAGAGAAACTATAAGTCTGCGTGAGGTTTTGGGGATTTAGAGCCAGAAGAAGGAGAATTTTGATCTAGAGGCATTTTTTACTTCACAGATGTAAAAACATTTGCTTTTAGCTGTACCCTGAAGACATTGAAGAAAAGTGGAGAAAACAAAGGAGAGAATTATACAAATGTAGAGAAGCCCAAAGAGTCATGGTTCTCTCAGAATTATATTTTTACAGGAAAAACATAAAGCAAATGTTCTTGACTTTATGTCAAGAACTAAAGAAGACACATCTAGGGGCACCTAGGTGGCTCAGTAAGTTCAGCGTCTGACTCTTTATTTCGGCTCAGGTAATGATCTTGCGGTTTCAGGGGTTCAAGCCTGCTTGGGATTATTCTTCTCTCCCTGACCTTCCCCTACTCACACTCTCTCTTTCTCAAAAATAACTAATAAATTAAAAACTTTAAAAAAGAATAAAGAAGCCACATCTATGTATCTACGTGTGTGTCTTTTTGCTCTTCCCATAAAGGATGAGCCCTAATACTACTTTGGAACTAGCTTCATAAACATGGAATGATTTCCTCCTGATCTATGATGTAAACAGATGATTGATCTCAACTAGGTGAATAGGGAGAGAAGGGAGCATGCATACCCACTTTGCTAAACTTTGTATGTGTGCATTTCAAATCAGAGCCAATAGACACTTATGTCTACTCATCAGAAGACATATTTACAGTAAGGAAAGTTCTGGGTTGTCTTGACCCATTTGGAAACTGAACTGGCTAGATAGAATAGATTGCAGGATTTAGGCTGTGGGAGAATGACTCTGGTTCCTTTTCAGCCTAAAACAATTACCCAGGCGTTGGAAAGCTGAAATATTGGACCAAATTATATGACCTAAGTTAAAATAAGCACTCCTGAGAATAGATCACTATATATATTAAGGTACATGTATTATGCAAGAGTTGACATTCCCCTTTCTATATCTTATGACCCAGCCTTGGAATCTTCCCTGAAAATAAATTCATCATTAGTATGTTTTTGGCTATTTGTTTTTGTTGGTTAATATATACACTCCTGGCACATTTCCAAAGCCATTACCCTCTATGAACAGAACTTCCAGAAACCTCCTCGATAAAGCCATCCATAGAAACAACTAAACACTGAAAAATGATAGGTGTTTTGTATGGAACAACTATAGAGTATGACCTAAAGATGACAGTATGCTTTGTAAAAAGTCAATAACTCACACATGGTGTTATTTGATCCATAACAAATGGATCCATGCTCTCCATGTATTTTTTAAAAATTTTTATCTATGTACTTATTTTTTATTTTTAATTTTTATTCATTTATTTATTTTTAGGTAGATTTCATGCCTAATCTGGGGCTTGAACTCAAGACCCTGAGATCAAGAGTCTCATGCTGTACTGATGGAGCCAGCCAGGTGCCCCACCCATGTTTTTATATTCCAATTCCAGAGCCTTCTTTGGGGATGCAGAAATTAGATAAAAGCATAAGGAAAATGACAAGAGAAAATTAGAATCACAGCCAATTAATCTAATCGATAGAATTTAAACTATTACTTAAGATATAACCTACAAGATTAAAAACATTTATCGCATTGTATAACACAATCCTGTTTCATTGTTACTCTCTGGGCAGTTGGCTGGCAAAAAGAGTTTAAAAAAATTTTTTTTAATGTTTTATTTATTTTTGAGAGAGAGAGAGAGACAACATGAGCAGGGGAGGGTCAGAGAGAGAGGGAGACACAGACTCCAAAGCAGGCTCCAGGCTCTGAGCTAGCGGTCAGCACAGAACCCGATGCGGGGCTCAAACCTATGAACCATGAGATCATGACCTGAGCCGAAGTCGGATGCTTGACCGACTGAGCCACCCAGGCGCCCCGGCAAAAAGATTTTTTATCTTAACTCATCAGTATATATCTACTGACTACTATTCTGTGTGGCGATTCAGAGTTGGATATGTTTCGTTCTTTTTACTAAAATTAACTTGTAGGGGCGCCTGGGTGTCTCAGTCAGTTAAGCGTCCGACTTCAGTTCCAGTCTGATCTCACTGATTGTGGGTTCAGAGACCTGCTGTCAGGCTCTGTGCTGACAGCTCAGAGCCTGGAGCCTGCTTCAGATTCCGTGTCTTCCTCTCTCTCTAACCCTTCCCCATTCACATTCTGTATCTCTCTCTCTCAAAAATAAACATTAAAAAAAAAAAATACTAGAGTTGAAATCTGGCTCCATACATACTCGTTGTCTGAACTTGGACGAGTTTCATTTCTCTGTTCTCCCTTATGCTCATCTTTAAAATGGGATAAAGTACATGGACTTATTATCATTATATGAACTCACAGAGTTACTTTGAGTGTTAAATGAATTAACATCTGTAACCAGCTTATGGTGCCTGGGCTTCTTAGCAATACTCACAGAATGTTAGCTACTATTATTAATTTGGTGTGCCCCAGGGCTGAAGCTGAGGGACTCTTTTCTTATTTAGGTATCTGTTACTCCTCACATGACCTCATTTAATCCTATGGTCTTAAATATAAAACTGTACTGTTGACTCCAGAATTTATATCTCCTGCCAAGCTGATACTTTTCTTTCCTTTTTTTTTTTTAATTTTTGTTTCTCTTTGCTCCATCTTTTTTTAATAGTTTTTTTAAAATTGATTTTTGAGACAGAGAGAGACAGAGCCTGAGCAGGGGAGGGGCAGAGAGAGAGGGAGACACAGAATCTGAAAGTCTCCAGGCTCTGAGCTGCCAGCACAGAACCGGACATGGGGTTCGAACCCACAAACCACAAGATCACGACCTGAGCCGGACGCTTAACTGACTGAGCCACCCAGGCGCGGCAAGCTGATACTTTTCAAGTGTAAGTTAGCTCATGTCACTTTTCCACTCAAAACCCTCCAATGACTTCGTATCTCTGAAAAAGTCAAAAGCCCTAACCATGGCTATGCGGCCCTATCTATATGTCTGTTCTAGTTTTCTGATCTGTCTCCTACCCCTTTTCACTTTCTTTCTTTTCTCTGGCAACATAAGCATGCTTGTTGAGATTCCCAACCATTCCTGCTCCACCAGGCTCTTTGTATTTGCTATTCCATTAGGTATATTCTTCCATTTGCTTCACATTCCTGCTCAAATACCATCTTAACAGAGATGCCATCCCTGACCACCTTATAGAAAGGGGAATTTCCCTTTCCTCTTCTTCTTACCCTGCTTTGTTTTTCATTGTGGTATCTATTGCCATTATATTTATTCTTTTTTTTTTTTAAAGGTGTGTTTTCCCCTCTAGAATGTGAACTCTATTAAATAGGGTCTTTGTTTTGTTCACAGTCCCTAAAGCAAGTGCCTGGCACAGGGCAGACACTCCAAAAATATTTATTGCTTAACTATAATTATGCTAATTGTCCAGCTAGTGTCAGAGTTTCATATCCAAGTCAGCTTCCCTTCAATATCTCTTGCTCTTTCTACCCCACTAATCTGCATCCCATGCCAGGGAAGATACTAACCCCATTATAAATGTACATCGACTCATAGGACTTTTGTATCTGAACTAGAAATTTTGTGCACATTAGGGTCGATTTGCGATTCAGCATAATTTAGCAAATATTTACTGCACAAATATTTACGTGATCTTGGATATGAAACAACAATCAACCTACTGATAAAGGGTAGCAATTTATTCAAGAACCTCAAAGCCTAGGAAAGGTAAATATTTGTATTTGTGGATCTCTAAATTCAGAATTATTATGTACACCTAAAATTAATACAATGTAGTACGTCAATGATACCTCAACTTTTAAAAAGGCCATTAAATGTAAGAATTATTAGGTCTGTCTATATCACAATAGAACACTTAGATATCCCTCAAACTTTCTTTCCCCACTTTCTCAGTCTCAGTGCACTCCTTTGCTTAACCCAAATTTCTAGACATTTTCTTAGATTTCTCTTTCCCTCATCCCACACATCCAATCCATATGCAAAGACCATAAACTTCATCTATGAAACTTGTCCCGAGACCGCCAGCTTCTCATCAATTTCACCTTTATAAGTCCTAGTCCAAGGACAACTCTACTTAGCCTAGGCCACCAGCAGTTTCCTGGATGCTTGCCTTGCCCTCCCACTTTTCACCTGTCAGCCAGAGTGATCTTATGAAAATGTAAATTACTCATCACTCCGCTCCTTAAAGTTTCAATGGTTTCCTTTTCTCATTCCTGAGTTATTCCACTTAGAAAAGCATCCCAACCCAACCCTAGCCCCCAAGCCCCACTCATTTCTGTCCTGATCAGAAGTTCAATCTTGTCTCCTGGTATTTTCCCCTTATTCATGAACTCTAGTCACACTGGCCTTCTTTCGCATCTATGAGCACACACACACAAAAAACCTTTCTAGTCCCAAAGTATATGTACTAACAGGTACTTGTCATGTAGGCTGGAGTTTAAATTTCACCTCCCCAGGGAGGCCTTTCCTGACTCCTGGATTTGAAGTAGTCCTCTCTCCTCCATTCACCTTTTGTTCTATCAGAGTGAAAGGCATTCACTTACTGTGCATTGCACAATTGCCATTTAATATCTTCCTCCTGGGGCGCCTGGGTAGCTCAGTAGGTTAGCCATCTGACTTCAGCACAGGTCATATTCTTGCTGTTCAGAGTTCGAGCCCCACATCAGGCTCTGTGCTGACAGCCCAGAGCCTGGAGCCAGGTTCAGATTCTGTGTGTGTGTGTGTGTGTGTGTGTGTCTCAAAAATTAATAAACATTAAGAAATATTTTTATTCTAGGGAAAGGATTCAGATTTCCCCTACTTTCTGGGAACCTCTAGGTCAAGATCTGGACTCAGTTAATCAGTTCAAAATCATCAGATAAGGGGAAAAAGAAAGACAGAAATTAGTATTCCTGACATGAACAATTGTCATTTCTCCCTTAAAATTTTGAGGAAGAAAAAAAGACCGATCTTAAGATCAAACACTTTTGGAGTTGGAAATGTTAGAGAAAGTAGATGTGGACAGAAAAATGTTAGCGTGTGGGAGGAAAAGTCAGAAGGAGGTAAGAGAAAGAGCTCACACCATGCTGTGAGTATTCATGGTTCTGAGCTTGGGTACCACGTCTTACCTACAGAAACACTAGGGAAGAGCCTGATGGAGAGAGGTGGGTGGGGGCGAGGAAAGGGAGGGGCGGAAGACCACGACCAGAGCCGTGGAAAAAGGAGAAAACGAAAAGAAAAGAGAAGGACGGAGCAGAGCAATACAAAAGCAGCTTCGGATCTGGCCGGAGCTGCAAGCGTTAAGGGGAGGCGGGGGAGTGACGCGGTTTGCGTCTGGAGCGGCTCCTTGGAGTCCACAGCATCCACCGCCGGAGCCTCGCCTTCCTTTCTCCCTCTGCAGACATATCGAGACACAAAAAAAGAGGCGACCCCTGGACCCGCGCGAGAGACCCACCCGCAAAATGACCGAGACCACCAAGACCCACGTTATCTTGCTTGCCTGCGGCAGCTTCAATCCCATCACCAAAGGGCACATTCAGATGTTCGGTGAGTCCTCCCGCCCACCCCCGGAGGCTGCTTCCGCCTCTCTCCTTCCCCGGCACCTGTATTTTCCTGGGCGACTGAACCGTCAGGCGTGTGCCCCTCGGGAGGGATGCGCCAGCTGATCCCTCTGGTGGGAGGTCAGCCCCTCTTTTCCGGGCTCCTGGGAAGGAACGTAGGCTGCGCTTCCCAGGCGTCACTTGCTCGGGCCAGACCCGGCACGCGGGGGGCCGAAGGGGTGGGGGAGGGGAGGGGCCGGAGGTGACTGGGTTTGGACCCGGTGGGAGGTCGAGGCTCCAGAACTGGGGTGCGGTGGTGTGGTAGTTTGGCCACTTGGCTGGTGAGGATCGGGGTGGGGGCAGAGGTTGGGACGCGGAGAAGCAGGAGGGGATTGGAGATAACGTGCTGTTTGTTTAGGATGGGTGGAAAGCTCTCAGGAGTTAAATGATGTATATGCCTGGAAGACACAAACACACTCACACACATCACACCATTAGCGGGGCTGGGGCTTCAAGGAGAATAATTTCGGGTTTGGCTAACGGTTCAGGGCGGCCCAGGGGCGAATGTTTGAGGGTTCTGGACCGTATATTGCCCGCGCTAGGTGGATGGCTGAGTGAAGGGGGTGGGGGGCTCGCCAGCCTAGGCTTGGCTGCCCGGACCCACTGCCTAGGAAGGGGAGGGGGCGGGGCGGCCGCTGCGGGCAGCCCTTTTCGAGCCAGCCGGTGTTGATGGATCCGGGCCCAAGTTGGCTGAGGCTCTGCCCAGGGCGGCGATGGCACCCAGAAGGCTTGCGGCGTGCGAGTGTGTGTATGAGTGTGAGTGTGTGTGCGCGCGCGAGTTGGGGCGGGGGGGGGGAGGGGAGCGCGCATCATTGCGCGTTTGTTTCTTGGAGGCTTTGGGGCGTGGAGAGAAAGGGAGCGAGCAGGGGCTCCTGGCTGCTGCTTTGGGATTCGGCAGGGTCAAGGGAAATGTGATCGGCGCCTGATGGAGATCTCGGGCCACCGGTGGACGCGGCTTCGCTGCTGCTCGGGTAGGACCCAACGGCGCGGGGGCGTGCGCGTTTAGACCCTGAGGGAGAGGCGCGGAGGCCACTCGCGGAGGGGCATGGAGTAGAGGTTAGAAGTTGGAGGTGCTTTTTTTCTGACACTGAAGTAAACGAGAAGCGGAGAGAGAGTGGGCTGGAGATGGAGAGACGGGTGGGAGGCCCGGAGCCAGCCTGCCGGCAAGGCGCTATCCAGAGGCGGCGGTGCTGAAGCGCAGAGAGCGCCGGACTGGCTTGTGGGCACGTGTGTCTACGCGAGCCGGAGGATTGCGTGAGCCCTCGTAGAGCTGTTTAATGAAAGCCACATCATATTGATAAACAGTGGGCGAGGTGGCTTTGATTAAAAATACCCTTCTCTTAAACCTGAAAGATGCGTTGAACTGGGCCCAATTATTAAAAACTACTTTGAGCCGAGAGGAGACCAGGTATGCAGGTTGATAGGATCCAAGGAGGGAGACTGAGAGATAGCCACCCCTTCCTCACCATCCCTTCAGCTTTTAAAAGTGTTTTATTAGGAGCTAATGCTAAGTTACCTGTTAAATAAAGACTTTTGTTTAAGCATCAGGATAGATCAGAGTATCTCCTCATTCTTCTAAGGGAATATGGGCTCCGGGAACACTGTAGTTTCACTGGTGTCTTTATCCCTGTCCTGCCTTTCTTCTCTGTCCATATTTCCTCTAGCGGTTTTGTGCCGCTGTACTTTGTTCCTCTCAGTCGCCCAGGCAGGGTTGTTGGGCTTTGCTGTAGAACTCCTTGGCTCTAGAAGTCTTCAGTGAGCCAGCCTGTACTCTGCCTTTTCTCCTGGGGTTAAAGTAGTTAATTCCACTTGCTTTGGATTGCAGGAGGGGTAGGTTTAACTTGAGAACCTAGGATTCTGTCTCGCAGCTGAAAAGAGTTTGGTAACAGTGATGAAGGCTTTTGTTAAGTTGATGCTGACCTGCCAATTCTCCGTGAGTTTAGAGAGGATAGAATATGTGGAAATAGGCATGGATTACAGCAAAGAGGTTTAGACATAGAATAGGTGAAAGGAGGCTTTCTGACAGCTGTAACTATTTGCTTGATATTGGAACTGAGGGATAAGAGAGAGAGTATCTGTCAACAAAGCCTGACGAGTGTCCATTAGTGATGCATAATCTGGAGAGCAACATGGAAAGAGGATATGATATGCTCACTGTGGCTATAAGGAGCTTATAACCTAATGAGGATTCAGCACATATACATATGAAAAGGAACCAAGAACAAGAACACAAAATTCATATTAAACTATTCTGTGTAGTATCTCTTATGGGAATCTTTGAGCTCATGAAAAATTTTATGATTTCTTTCTGTATGTATGTGATATCACTTATTCCTATAACAAACTTACCAGAAAGTCATCATGATCTCCATTTTACAAATAAGAAACTGATGTGCAGAGACAAAGTGACTTTCTTAAGTGGCTTAAGTGATATGGAGAGTGGGTGGCAGAGTTGAGACTTGAACCTCACATTCCTGATTCCTCTTGCAGAGACCTTTGCACTGTACCAAATGCAGAAACGAGTGCTCCCTGATCTGAATGTATAATTCCATGAACTCTGTTTCCTTCAAACATATACTAGCAGGAGTAGAATTAAATTGGACATCAACTAAATGACATTCCTGAATATGGATTTCAAGAGCTTTTCACCATCTCTAAAGACACCAGTTATCCATAAACTATTTTCTCCTTTCAAATGGCTTTTAAAATCTTCTCCACACAGTACAGAGATAATTAATGCAATGAAATTGTCAAACTTTCTTTAAGGTGCCTGCAATTTGTAATAGAATTTTTTAAAAAGACCTCAACAGGGCTTTTAAATTAGGCATTTTTAATAGAGCTCCTGTATTTTGAAATCTAATTACTTACCAAAGAAAAAAGGGAAAGATTATAAACAAAAGAGATGTGATGTTCAGAACTGAAAATTCACTCTTCATCTCTGTAAAGTAGTACTTTTACAGTTTTCAATATTTTTAAAATATTTTAGAATGAGCTTTTCCTTTTACTTTGATGAATGAGAGATTGATATTCCTAATTGTGGCTATAGAAACATATAGACAAAAAAAAAGAGAAACATATAGACAAATTTACTATTTGTGAAAGAAATATTTGACATCTATATACTTAATTATAACTAAAATGTTTTCAAGTAAATTTTTGGCAAAATGAATTCATAAGCTAACAATGTTTTAGTTCACGGGTGTGCCTTATTACATAGGAAACTAACATGACACTAGAAGGTTTTTTGTGTGTTTTAACTTTTAAAAAATTGTTCATTTATTTATTTTGAGAGAGAAATAGAGAGAGAGAGAGAGAGAGAGAATCCCAAGTAGGATCCATGCTGTCAGCACAGAGCCTGATGTGGGGTTTGAACTCAGGAATCATGAGATAATTACCTGATCCAAAATCAAGAGTTAGACACATAACTTTCTGAGCCACCCAGGTACATCTTAACTTTTTTTTATGTGGATTTATATATTTTGAGAGAGATGGAGCTCGATCAGGGGAGGGGTAGAGACAGCGAGGGAGAGAGAGAATCCCAAGCAGGCTCCATGCTCTCAGTGCAGAGCCTGACATGGGGCTCGATCTCACAAAGCATGAGGTCATGACTTAAGCCAAAATCAAGTCGGACACTCAACATGGAACCCTTGGAAGAAGGTTTTTTTAAACACCTAAGATCTCAATTATTAATTATGTAGAGATTATATTTCAGTATAGTTTCGTTGCAGTTATATTGCTGTGTTTGTCAATAAATTCATGCCTGGGAAATCAGATAATAAGTTTAAATAGAAAAGTAAGGAAGGACGGGTCAGATAAGTTTCACCATAAAAAGCAAAGGAATCAAAACACTTAATCACAGCAGAAATGAATTCTGGTTTTTGATGATTGAAAAATAACTGGATTCTCCAGTTTTTCTACTTTAAAATATTTTTACTTTGAACAAATGGGTCTTTTGAAAAGAGAAGAGACATGATCCAATTCTATTCCTGTTTAAGGGTAATGAAGAAGGGTTTTTAATTATTATGGAACTGAGAATGCAGTCCCTACTGCTATAACTAGAAATCATAAGAAAAATGAATTTCAGTTTCTACTGATAGAACTGTCAGAAATTGAGAAACTGTTTAATATGCTTAAAATGCCTATGAAAAAAGATCATTCAGCACAAAGTGGTGCTTTATACTTCTTGCACCGTTATCTTATTTGATCCTACCCTGCAAGTTAAACTGGTTAATATTATCATCTCCCTTTTACAAATGAAAAGGCAGAGGTACAGGTATAAGTCATTTGGTCAAGGTCATAAGCAAAAGTCAAGATAAAACTAGTTTTCTGATATCTAGATTCTCTCTCTAATCCAAGATGCCTCTTTATTCCTTTAGTTGCAACAGCACCTATGAAAAGAAAATCACCTAGGGGTGCCGGGGTGGCTCAGTTGGTTAAGTGACCTGACTTCGGCTCAGGTCATGATCACACAGTTTGTGAGTTCGAGCCCTGCGTCGGGCTCTGTGCTGAAAGCTAGCTCAGAGCCTGAAGTCTGCTTCAGATTCTGTATCTCCCTCTCTCTCTGCTCCTCCCCTGCTCACGCTGTCTCTCTCTCACAGAAATAAATAAAAAACATTAAACAATAAAAAATTAGAAAGCCACCTAAATTTAGTTATTAACAAAGGGTAATGGGAACGTTGTGAATTTTTTCCTTGGTAATACAGGCAGCGAACAAAATATATTCAACAAAGATGCCTTTTCCCAATATCTTCTACTATAACAAGGAAAGGCTATTTCTTTTCTTAGTACCCTGTATCTTCCATATAACTCTATCACTGGAATGTTTTTTCCACTACCTTCCCTTCTCCTTCCTCCCCACTCTTCTGTTACCACAACTAATACCTACTCATTCTTCAGATTTTAGCTTCAATGGTACTTCCTCAGGGAACCTCTACTGACTTCTAAATTAAGTATGGTTACCTTGACATTTGATCCCACATCACCTAATACTTTCCATGACAAAACTCTCATCTCATTATATGCTTAATGACTATTTTCCATGTGACACCTTAAGTAGTATTAGAACACAAACGATGCGTGGTTTCATTACTGATTGATTTCCTTGTGGCTAGCATGGAGTAGGCTGTCCATAATAGTGTAATTAATAAAAGTTACAAATAGCAAGTCTTTGCTCCATCATAGTTGTTGAGTACATACAAAATAAATGAGTGTATAAAATCTTGTGCCAGATAGAGGAATCAACCACGCACAAAGGCTGGAGTGGTAAGACAGAAAGCCATGATGTATTAGAACAAAGTAAAGCTTAGGACAGTTCAAGGAGAAGGGGAATAAGAGGTGGTACTGGAAAGGTAGATGGAAGTCTAATCGATTCTGAAAGCTTGCAAGTTGTGTTAAGGAATTAAGATTTTATCCCAATGACAATGAGAGAACATAGCATGGTTTTTAAAGTAAAGGAATGTCATAATTGTATCTTTGAAGTTATGATTTAACTGAATTTTGAATAGATTAGTAAAGAGTAAGAGTGGAAATGTAGTGTCCAGCTAGGCACCTAGTTCAGCAATACAGAGCTCAAGAAAGAGGTGGTCACATCACTCAAGGTGGTGGTATCTGGGATGGGAAGTAAGTGTATTTGAAAATATTTGAGAGGTAAAAGGGATACTTATTTGGTGACTTGATGAGTGGGTTGTGGCAAAGTAGACCAGGGTAACTCTCAGGTTTCTGTCCACAGTAGACGAATAAAGAACCCTGGAAGAAAAGCTGGTTTAGGGTGTGTGGAGACAGTGAAGATTCATACTTACTCTACAATTTTGGAAATATACATTGTAAGCAAGCACTGATGCAAAAGAAGGAAACACTGAAATTCAAAATGTCTTTTAGCTGGGACATCCGAGTCTTCTTATAAAAGCTCCCACCCAGTAGGTTCTAGTATTATTCAAAGTTCCTCATGTGAGAAAGATATTGAAATTCATTAACATTATGGAAATAAGAAGATAAAAAAAGGGTGTGTTGACTTTTTAAAAAGTATTACATTGGAGAAAATCAAGGCCCTGAAGTTGATTCTTTTTTAATATGGAGGTTGTAAAATTGGGAATAGTCGGTGCAGTTCAAAAGACCGTTCTAGAACTTGCCCGCCACTGTGATGAAGCCTGTGATAGTATATTCAGGTGGATTTGGGCATTCTAACTCACTGATGAGCTAAGAGTCTACTAATGGAAACTCATGGATCAATCATGCTGGTTTCACTGGCAGGAGCTCTGTGTGTACATGACATGAGAATAATGCCTGAAAAAGAAAACTTAGACATTTTTGTTCACATAAACAGGTGGTTTGATTTACTTTCTCCTGCTGAATTGATTAACTGAGCCTCATGTGGACACAAGCTAATTATGAAAGGCAAATATCCCATCTAGAATTCATCCTAAACCAAGGAATAAGATAAAACCAAGAGGGTTGATGTTCTAACAGTTTTGAAATGACATAATATTCATTTTCAGCTTTTCTTACCTTTTGGTTTTACTTGATTTTATTCTACATGGCTAAGCCTTTTATTCTAAGATTTGCTTAGAACCATTAGAACTGGAGGTTCGTATGCCTTTTAGGAAAATGTACGAATTATTACTTAGTACGAACATCCTGTAAAACATAATGAATCTCAAGAGAAACATTTCTATAAACATTTCCTTTTTTAATTTATTGTTTTTTTAAATGTTTATTTATTTTTGAGAGGGAGAGCCACACACAGAGTGTGAGTGGGGCAGGGGCAGAGAGAGAGGGAGACACAGAATCAGAAACAGGCTCCAGGCTCTCAGATGTTAGCATAGAGCCTGATTTGGGACTCCAACTCACGAACCACAAGATCATGACCTGAGCCGAAGTCGGACGCTTAACTGACTGAGCCACCCAGGCGCCCTTCTATACACATTCCTAATGTTAGAGCAAACCAACAGAGCAACCTAGAAATGTGGAGACAAACTAAGAAACATACCTGCTAACCCTCAAGTTTGGACTCCTCTGTTTCAGAGATATCCTCAGACAGGAGAGGAAAATGCAAAACCAGATGGATTATCTGCATTTTCTGTTATTTTTCTACTGATAGGCAATAATTGTGAAAGAAATATATGGATGACTGGGAAAACAAATGAAAACTCAGTTTTAAAAGTGATTCTCTAAGGGGTACCTGGATGCTCAATCAGTAGAGCATGTGACTCTTGATCTCAGGGTTATAAGTTTGAGCCCCAAATTAGGTGCAGAGATTACTCAAAAATAAAATCTTTAGGGTACGCCTGGGTGGCCCCAGTCTATTAGATGTCCACCTTCAGCTCAGGTCATAATCTCGCAGTCTGTGGGTTCAAGCCCTGCATTAGGCTTTGTGCTGACAGCTCAGAGCCTGGAGCCTGCTTCAGATTCTGTGTCTCCCTCTCTCTCTGCCCCTCCCCTGCTCGTACTCTGTGTCTATATCTCAAGAATAAATAAACATTAAAAAATTTAAATAAATAAATAAAATCTTTAAAAAAGTGTTTCTTTCGGGCACCTTCCTACACTGTTGGTAGGAATGTAAACTGGTGCAGCCCCTCTGGAAAACAGCGTGGAGGTTCTTCAAAAAATTAACAATAGAACACCCCTATGACCCAGCAATAGCACTGCTAGGAATTTACCCAATGGATACAGGAGTGCTCATGTATAGCGGCACATGGACCCCAATGTTCACAGCAGCACTTTAAACAATAGCCAAATCATGGAAAGAGCCTAAATGTCCATCAACTGATAAATGGATCAAGAAGATGTGTTATATCTATACCATGGAATACTACATGGCAATGAGAAACAATGAAATCTGGCCATGTGTAGCAACGTGGATGGAACTTGAGGGTGCTATGCTGAGCGAAATAAGTCAGGCAGAGAAGGATAGATACCATATGTTTGCACATATAGGAGGATTAGGAGGAACTTAATGGAGGATTATGGGGGAGAAGAAGGGGAAAAATAGCTGGGGAGAGGGAGGGAGGCAAACCATGAGAGACTCTTGAATGCTGAGAACAAACTGAGGGCTGATGGGGATGGGGGGGAGGGAGAGGGCGGTGATGGGCCTGGAGGAGGGCACTGTTGGGATGAGCATTGGGTGTTATATGGAAACCAACTTGACAATAAACTACTTTTTAAAAACTTTAAAAAAGAAATTAAAAAAAAGAGTTTCTTTAAAAAAGATTCAAGTGTAAATTTTATATCATTGTCCTTTCATCCTGTCAGCACAGATACAGTGTACTGAATACAGTGATTGTTTAATCAATATTTAATGATACTATAAAATATACACTTTCTAGTAGAGTTCTTGTTCATGTTTTAAAAGTTTTCAAATCATCTTGAATTGCTTAAAAAGATCCTAAGGAGAGAGTGCCTGGGTAGCTCAGGTGAACGTCTGAGTTAGGCTCAGGTCATGATCTCACAGTTTGTGAGTTTCAAGCCCCATGTTGGGTTCTGTGCTGACAGCTCGGAGCCTGGAGCCTGCTTCAGATTCTGTGTCTCTCTCTCTCTCTGCCCCTCCCTGACTCACACTCTATCTCTTTCTCTGTCTCTCAAAAATAAACACTAAAAAAATTAAAAAAGAAAAGACCCTAAGGACACAAAGGAATGCATTAAATATTTTTTCAACACCATATTTTAATAACAATATTTGGGGCGCCTGAGTGGCTCAGCCAGTTAAGCATCCGACTTTGGCTCAGGTCAGGACCTCATGGTTTGTGAGTTTGAGCCCCGCATCGGGCTCTATGCTGACAGCTCAGAGCCTGGAGCCTGCTTCGGATTCTGTGTTTCCCTCACTCTGCCCCTCCCCGCTCATGCTCTGTCTCTCTCTCAAAAATAAATAAACATTAAAGAAAAAACAATATTCAATATAAAATTTTGGTTAAACAAGGCATTTAAAATAATTCCTAATGACTCAATATAATAGCCTAAGAACTGGGATATAGGAATTTATTTTATAGAGAATTATATAACTTTATTTATGGATATGTTCCATATCTCAACACATGTAAGTGCAGCATTAGTTTACAAGGAAGGAAGTTTTCCATTGCCAGAGGTTTTCAAATCATAAGCATTCAATTGCATAAAACAGATTTGCTTATTTTTGGATAGTTTGGCAAATAGCCTCAGAATTATCTTAGCCCAAAAAGATGTTATATGAGGTGACCAAGGCCATCCTCCTGACAATGGTATCCTCTCTCCATCTCTTGTACTGTACAATATCTCTATGATCTATGAACTTTGCAACAAAGTCAAGTGTTTTAACCACTACTAGCATCATGATCTTCCACATTATCATTTTAATAATGGAGCTACCTTCTTTTAGCTTCTTTAAACTCTACTATCATTAAACTGGTTTCCATTAAGTTTGTCACACAAGTCTCTTTAGTTCACAACAAGGGAGCCATCCAGAAACATTCTTGTAATTCTGGAGATAAAGGGGGTAAGAGAAAAAAGTAGAAAAGACCAAGACCCAGAGGCTAATCCATGGAAGCGGTGGCAGCTTAAATAGCACTCTTTTTTCTATTTTCTTCTGCATCATGTTACCTCCACATGGGTAGCCATGCTGCTACGTGTTGACCTCATTTCATATTTACCAAACAGTAGGAGGGTGAGTGAAGCATAACCCCCAGAGAAGACTAAATGCATTCAGTTTTGCTCTTCTTCCAGTTGCTTAGGTCAAAAACCTTGGGCTTTCTTGATTCTTCTCTTTTTGCACACCACGTCCATGACTGCAAATGATTTTGGATCTCTTTGTCTTCAAAATACAAGTAGGGCCACCCACTTTTCCACATCTACAACCCTGGTATAAGCCACGGGTCTCCTTTACCTGCATTATTTCAACAGCTTTTTAACTGATCTCCCTGCTTTTACCCTTGACCCCAATACTCAATCCTCAACAAACACAACCAAAACAATCCTTTCTAAATGTAAGCCAGATCTAAGTCAGATCATGTTGCTCCTTTGCTCAAAATTCTCTAATGGCTCTCTTTCTCATTCAAGGTCAATGTCATTAAAATGACCTACAAGATTTCCATAAAATGACCTACAAGGTTTCCATGATTTGCCACTTTTCCCTGTCACCCCTCCTCCCCAACACAGCTCTTTCTACCTCGTTCTGGTCCAACCATACTGACCTCCTTTGTGCTGAATGTACTCTCTGCTTGTAATACCCATCCCCCAACACACACACACACACACACACACACACACACACACACACACACATTCCTATCTCTAATTCACTCTCCTTCTCAAAGTATTTGGCCAAATGTAACTTTCTCATTGTCTACTTGGCAGGTCCTATTACCTTGATCATATCATTTAAAATTGCAGCTCACACACTCCCAGTCCCCCTTACTCTCTATACTTATATCTTTCCCCCTTACTTCTTATTACCATTTAATAAAGCATGTTATTTCCTTTCTTGTTTGTTATTTAATGTCCCCAGCTAGAATGTGAGCTTTTCATGAGTAGGGATCTTGGTTGACTCTGCTTACTTACTAATGTATCTCAGGCTCCGAGAAGAGTCCCTGGCACATTGTAGATGCTCAATAAAAGTCTGTCGAATGAGTGAATTAAAGAAGTGTTATAATTGCCTACCACCCTCACCTCAAGTCTGTATTCTTTTTGTGGCAGGAAGGGTGGGCAAAGGGTCATGAGAGGACTCAGTACTGGGCAGTTGATTCAACAAAGGTTTATTGAGTTATGAAGGTGCCTCAGGAACTATGCTAAGCCAAAAGGACACGACAGTTAAAGACACTCTTCCCCATGCCCCTGGGGGGAGATAAGCTAAACATAGCACTTCAAGTCATAAGTGCTATAAAAGAGGTGAGAATGAGGTAGAGTGGGAACATAGAGGAAGAAGACATGGTGGAAGGCCATCAGAGCAGGTAATAATGAAAAATAAACTTGAAAGTAGGAGCTGCCCAGTGGACAGGATGGAGGATGACACTCTGGGCTGAGATCAGGGTATGTGTAAAAGGCCCTTAATAGCCTGACACATTGACAGATCCCCAAGGAGCTTGCTAGATGACTGGGTATGGGTGGGGACAAGGAAGAGCAGGAGATGAGATAGTCAGAAAACAGGGTTGAGAGAAGAGGGGAGGGGGCAGCTTCAAAGAGTTCAGGCCTTACCCAGCCCTTTCAGTGAGCCCTTGAAGGATGATGGGCAAGGGCATGCATTTCAGATGTGAGGACTTGCATCCCAAATGTCAGTGTCCCTGTCACTGTGATTTTATCTAAATATCTTTAAGTTATTTCTGTATCACTCTTTGAAAGAAGGAAGGCTTCTTCCTTCATTAAAAAAAGATTTTGTTTATTATTTTCTGAAATGGAACCATTGTCTGTTACACAAGCCGTATCTACTGAAGGACTACATTAAGTGAAAAATAATACTATGGTACAACCCACCCAAACAACCAACCTCTTTTCTGATTGGAAGTTGTTCTCAACTATGTTCTAAATGTATGCCTTCTGTACATCAATGGGATGGCCCCTCATTGTTCATATGCTCTCAGATTTGGTGAACTTGATTCACCCTAGTTTGATCTTCTCTAACTTTGTGCAATTTGGATCATGTGCTTGCTCTCTCTTCCATAGGCTTAATTGTCAGGAGAGTAAAGACTTTTTCTTCGACGCTGGTTTTTAGCTCTAATCCTTTTAGGAGGTCTTGAACAAGTATATTTCTGCTCTTACTATAAAACTATGGGTTTCCATGACTTTGAAATTTAGTATAATATCATTTTAAATCCTCAAATAAGTGATGTCCCAGTAGGGGATTGGGTTTACAATGCTTTATTCTTCAACATTTCCCAACCCTTCATCTTGGTACCCACAGAGAGGTAGAATACTCATTCCATACAGCAGTGAGATTAAACTACATCAATAACTATTCATATTTCTTTTGAAATATTTATGTGCTGATAAATATTTAGCAGTGGGTGGTTTGTCACATGAAGAAGATCTCTAGGCAAATGTTTTTTGTTGTTGTTAAGTTAGAGACTGCTACCCATTATAAATTAAGGAAGACAATAAAATATTATACATATAAACTTAAACCATAATTGCTTTACTTACCGGGAACCAGTCTGGCTAAGCACAGTTTAAAAATTATTTACTTGTTATGCCCTGGGAATCAAAGTTTATAGATAATACGTGATTTTTCCATGCTGTGAATAGTGTTGATAAAGAAGGGATAAATGTCTTAGTTTTTCCTATTGCTTCATTATTTCTCTATAAATGGACGTTAATAAACTGAATTGCTACTGATTACGGGATATACTTAGTCTCATATAGCCTTTGTTTTCCCACCTGTAAATAGTGATTGGTATAACCCAGGGTCAGCAAACTATAGCTTGCTGGCCAAATGTGGCTTCCAAGCCAAGAATGGCTTTTATATTTTTAACTGGTTGGGGAAAAAAACATAAAAGGAGAGTATTTTGTGATGTGAGAATTTTATGAAATTCAAATTTTACTATTTATAAATAAAATTTTATTGGCATACAGCCATGCTCAGCAGCAGATGTGAGCAGCTGTGATAGAAACCTTATGAACTGTAAAGCTTAACCTGTTTATAATCTGGCCACTTACAGAAGTTTGCCTATCCCTGATATAACCTACCTCTGGGGGTTGGAGCAGGGAGTGAATCTAAAGGTTTCCAAAAATACAAAGTGCAGTTGAAGTCCATTACCCAGAGGAACTCTTTAATGAACAATTTTTGGTCTAAACTAAATCACCAAAAAGACTTGTTTAAGCAGTAAATGTAGTTTCAATTTCATAATTGTAATTTTTCCAGCTGACTGAGTAAATGATCGTGTTCACAACGGGGATGATTTTCTGGTGTTTGGTTTACATTGGATATTGATTAGCCCTTCTGGCTACAGTTGGGCATTTATCTCCCATTGAACATTAGATGTATTTTCCCAGAACATCCTTTTTCTGATTCACAGCTACCTCCTTCATTAAATCTAATATTTTATATACTCTGTACTTGAGGATTTTAAAAGATTAGCACAGCAGTTGCATCAGGCTTTCGCAGGCTGCTCTTGCAGTTACAGCTCGTTTTTCTGCAGCATCTCACCTCTCTGTGAACTCGGATAGCACTTGGTTTGTACCTCTCTTATAGCACTTAGCACATTGTGTTGTGGGGTATAGCTACTTCTGTCCATGTTTCATATTCTTTATCTGATTTAGGCCCTTGCCAGGGTCATATGTCATTTTCTATCTCCTGAGGTGCCTAGCACAGTGCTCTAGGCACAGATTGAAGTTTCTATAAATATTTACCAAATAATTGAATGATTGAACTGTTAGGAGTATTTAGCATCCTAATCTGTTAGGAATATTTAGATTTCTCAAAGGTAAACTAGGTGAACAGAAATCAGACAAGAATAAGGGAAATGGCAAATACAGGAAAACAGAAATCAAGAATGACAGAGTCAGGAAACAGGACAAATAACAGAATGGTCTTCAGAGACTTCAAAATTGAGATGATTACTGTCCCCAGATGAGAAGGCTCATGTGTCCCAGAGTGGAATCCTATCCCAGAGTATAGCCTTTATTTTTATTTATTTATTTATTTAAAAAAATTTTTTTAATGTTTTATTTATTTCTGAGAGAGAGAGACATTGTGACCAGGGGAGGGTCATAGAGAGAGGGAGACACAGAATCTGAAACAGGCTCCAGGCTCTGAGCTACCTGTCAGCACAGAGTCCGACATGGAGTTCGAACCCATGAACCATGAGATCATGACCTGAGCTGAAGTTGGACGCTTAACCGACTGAGCCACCCAGGTACCCCGAGTATAGCCTTTCCAGACATCCACAGTGGGAACCGGCAAGTCATTTTGGGGACCTATTAAGTAAATAGCTCGGCAGGAGTGAAAACGTGGGGTCAAGGGTGAAGATGAATCCTGAAACTGTCCCCTTGATGCTTGAGTGAGATGCCTGGTACATCTAGGCATGGTTTCTCGGAGAAGTGGAGGAAGTTGGAGGATGGCAGAGGAGTTAAGTTTGATTTTTATTTATTCACAGTTTGAGAAAGGTTTTATGCACAAGGCACCTGGCAACGGAAACTCTACACATTGTTTGCTTCCAACAAGCAAAATGAACAGAAAATGGGGTTGGTTGATTGTAAGTTTCCATCTTCAGAAATCACAGAATCCCCATTTGAAGGAGAGTCCAAAAGTCATGCAGATATTCCGTACCGAAATCCCCTTTAAAACATCTTCACCAGTGTTTGTCCAAACTCCGTGTTCCATCTTCCTGGGCCAGGGAAGGCACTGGTGTCCAAAGCTGTCAAATAGCACCTGGCACGGTTTTACTTTTTTCAAGATTGTTCTTTTTATTACACAGACATTGGCCTTCCTGAGACTTTCCTGTGTTGGAAGTTCTTTTTCTAGTTTTTTTCTCTTGAGATCCAGGGAAGAGGTTTAATCTGTCTTCTTCTACTTGTGAGACCTTGGAAAAGTTGAAGACTCTGTCCTTGTCACCAGGCTTCTTTGGGCCTAAAACACTCTAGTTCTTTCAGTGAGGCATCCATTACTGTTTCTAATCTTCATAATACCTTGGCTCATCTTCTTTGAACATATCTTCATTGTCTATCTTCCTCTTTAAATGTTATGTCCAGTTCACGATGCTGCATTCTAAAGTGGCCTGGTGTGTGTGTGCTGTCTTATCTACTATTGGACTTAGCTTAACTGGACGTTCCCTTTATTTATGGGGCTCTATCTCTTTCTAATTAAATCAGGTAAGGCAAGCTATTGCTACCTGCATGCTACAATGTCCTGATACTCAGAGTCATCAATCAATTTGGTGGACTAAGATATTGAACTAGTTCATTTTTTTAAACAATCTGGCCAGTCAAAAACAACATCTGACTGGTATATTGTCAAGATGTGGTATCTTCTGGAACTTTGCAGGTCAGCGCACATGCCTAGCTACGTGAGATGTCAGCCATACACTGGAATGAATGCTGCCTTTAGCATAAGAAACTTCAGGGGCACCTGGGTGGCTCAGTGGGTTAAGCGTCCGACTTCAGCTCAGGTCATGATCTCACAGTTGATGGGTTCAAACCCTGCATCAGGCTCTGTGCTGACAGCTCAGAGCCTGGAGTCTGCTTCAGATTCTGTGTCTCTCCCTTTGTCCCCTCTCCATTTAAGCCTCCTCCTCCTCGATGTCTCTCAAAATAAATAAATAATCATTAAAAAGAAAAAAAAAAAAAAAGAAACTTTGCGGGTTCCCAGACAGGGAGACTAGAAGTCTCTGAATTCCTTTTCTTTCTTTCTTTCATAGTTTATTGTCAAGTTGGTTTCCATATAACACCCAGTGCTCATCCCCACAAGTGCCCTCCTCCATGCCCATCACCCCCCTTCCCCTCTCCCCCACCCCCATCAGCCCTCAGTTTGTTCTCAGCATTCAAGAGTCTCTCATGGTTTGCCTCCCTCCCTCTCCCCAACTGTTTTTACCCCTTCTCCTCCCCCATGGTTAGAAGTCTCTGAATTCTTGGGTTATCAAGTTTCTTGATATTTCATTGCAGGTATGTTATTTTTTGTAATGGATTCTGTTGAGAGATCCAAATAAGCTCTCATCCACGTTTAAAAGTCTCACTTTGGGGACTGAACTCTGAACTTTCTTCCTACAATGTCTAGCTCTTCCTGTCACGGTTTGGCCATTGGCACTACCCTGTTTCCCAAGGCTCCCATAAGAGTGGCAGAAGTGCTCTTGTTCCCAGCAATGGTGACTGTCCCAATAAAAGTGGGCAGTGTCACATTTAAATTGGGCAGGTGGAATTTAAAAACAAATAACAAAAAAGTCATTTTTCTTATGGGAATTTCCAAACATACAAAAGTAAACAATGGTATACAGAACTCCAAAGTTCCTGTCACCCAACTATAATAATGATTAATTCTTTGCCCATCTTGAGTCACTGATACCCAGACACAATTCCCCACATTTGCCCTATATTTTTTTTTTTAATTTTTATTTTATTTCTAGGAGAGAGAGAGAGAGAGAGACAGCATGAGCAGGGGAGGGTCAGAGAGAGAGGGAGACACAGACTCTGAAATAGGCTCCAGGCTCTGAGCTGGCAGTCAGCACAGCGCCCGACGCGGGGCTCGAACCCATGAACCGCGAGATCATGACCTAAGCGAAAGTCGGACGCTCAACCGACTAAGCCACCCAGGCGCCCCGCCCCTATATTTTTGAAGTAAATCCCAGACATCCTTTCTTTGGAGGTGAGAGCCTTTCACCTAGTCTGTAATTGCTTCTCTGCCTCTATGAGACCTCCATTAACAAACTGGATCTTTCCCCTCCTTGCTTCATGTTTGTTTGCTTGACAGTTCGAGTTGCAGTTGGGAAAGTGGGGGGACAATGTCTGATTTTCATCTTTGAGCAGACATATGATGCCTTCACTCCACGCAACAGTAAGTGACACTTTATCGTTGGAATCGGCTTCACAGCAAGGAATTTATGGCCTTTCCCATCTTTCTCATGTGTGAGGCTCCCCTCCAGAGTTGCACTCCCACTGAACACAATGGGCCATTCTTTCATGACCTACAACATTCAGCTCCTTATCCCCTTATCCCTTGTCATTCAAAGCCAGGAATGCCTGTGTTAGAAGTTGTTCCTACATCAGCGAGCCCCAAACTGGGGCTCTGAACAATTAGGACTTCTCATAAATCAGAATAGGGGTCTGGGAACTGTTTCCAGAAAATGTATACATTCACCCTCCATATACCACAGGCTGGGGGCACCTGGAGGGCTCAGTCAGTTGAGCATTTGATTCTTGATTTTGGCTCAGTTAATGATCCCAGGGTCGTGGTGAACCCCATGTCACATTCTGCACTGACTTTGGAGCCTGCTTAATATTCTCTCTCTCTCTCTCTCTCTCTCCCCTTTTCCCTGGATTGCACACTCTCTAACTCTTAAAATACATATATGTGTGTATATATATGTATATATATATATATATATATGGAACAGGCTAAGCATCAAGTTTCTAGGCTTTTGCATGTATTGTTATCAGTTTGGTGAGATAAGCTCGTGCGGATCAGGAGTCCTGCTTCGTGGTTATAGATGTCTTTATATGTCTACAGATGTCTTTTTTTTTTTTATAATTTTTTTTAAATTTTTTTTAATGTTTTATTTATTTCTAGGAGAGAGAGAGAGACAGTTTGAGCAGGGGAGGGTCAGAGAGAGAGGGAGTCACAGACTGAAACAGGCTCCAGGCTCTGAGCTGGCAGTCAGCACAGAGCCTGACGCGGGGCTCGAACCCACGAACCGCGAGATCATGACCTAAGCGAAAGTCGGACGCTTAACCGACTAAGCCACCCAGGCGCCCCTATAGATGTCTTTATACACATATTTATATGTGTATCTATTTATATAAATAGATACACATCTATATATATTTATATACATATAGGTGTCTTTATACACATATAGATGTCTTTATATGTCTACAGATGTCTTTATACACATATTTATATGTGTATATATTTATATAAATATATACACATATATTTATATATAAATATTTATATATTTATACACATATAGTTGTCTTTATACACATATAGATGTCTTTATACACATATTTATATGTATATACATATGGAACAGGCTAAGCATCAAGTTTCTAGGCTTTTGCATGTATTGTTATCAGTTTGGTGACATAAGCTCAGGAGTCCTGCTTCGCATAGATGTCTTTAGTGAACAACAACCAGAAAAAAGTGGGAATTTTTTTTCTTCCATTTCTTCATAAGAGGAGGAAAATAATTAAGCAAATTATGTTTGGTGACAGTTTTGCTCCAGGGATAACATTTGAATTCTGAGCTTCTCTTTGGCCTAACTGTAACCTCTGTAGAAAATTAAAATAAAATCCTTCCTATTGGTGCCTTAATGCTTCCCTTGTACTGTTTTAAATCAACTTTTCAAAGTGTATTGTCATGCAGTTTTGTCACTATTTGCATTTAAATGTAGCGAATAAAGAATTCCCTGCTGAATCCCTTGGGGAAATGTTGTAGCCTCGGATCCCTGTTTGCCCTGTAAATGTAGCAGCTCTGAATATTCATAAAAGAGGTTTGAACGACTTCTCCATATGGGATTTGCTCTTCCGGGCTGCTCTGGTTTTGTTAAGATTGGTTCTTCACGGTTTTCACTCGTGGCTGTGTGGAGCTCTGGCCATGGACAGGGAAGCTAGTAAGGACAGTTTCCGGAGTGGGGACTCTTCGTCACCGTGGCCAACTGGGTGCTTTCAGGATGTTTTTCTGGCTCTGCCCGCCCACACTGGCTCCCATCCCCCACTCAGTGCACCCCACAGCCATTTACGCACTTGCATTTCTTTTAGATGCAGATTGGTGTATTTCGGTCTATTGTGATGGGTTTGTTTGTTTAAAGAACTGCAGAACCACTTTGCGTTTGACAAGGCTGGGATGGGGGAAAGGAATAAGAAATGGCTGGCCTAGGAGGAATTGTTTTATCGAATAACAATGGCTTTGGGGTAAAGTCTGAACTTTGAAAATTAAAAGGGTGGGGAAGAGGAAGGGAAACCCAACTTGTCAGTTAGGTGATCTATCAGCTTCCTTTCCCCTTCCTTCTCCTTAGGCTTGAGCTATCCCCAGAGGACTGGAGCCTGAAGGCCTTTGTGGGGAAGGTAACCACAGATATTCTTCCTGCTCCGAGGCTGCGGGGAACTATGGTAGCCTGACCTCCCTAATACCATGGAATTTTTCTGGCCTCTGTTGTGACCAACCCCGTCCATCCCCTCCAATAAATAATGGCTATAAATGAACATAAGCTACTGTTTACTGAGTGCTTGCTTTGTGCCAGGCGCTGTGTTTCTCTTTTTTAAAGGTTTGTGAATGTTTTATCTTTTTTTTTAATGTTTATTTATTTTTGAGAGAGAGAATGCAAGCAGGGGAGGGACAGAGAGAGGGAGATACAGACTCTTAAATAGGCTCTAGGCTCTGAGCTGGCAGTCAGCACAGAGCCCGATGCGGGGCTCGAACCCACGAACCGCGAGGTCGTGACCTAAGCCAAAGTCGGACGCTTAACCGACTAAGCCACCCAGGTGCCAGGCAGTGTTTTAATGCGCTTCTTGTCTTACTTGTTTTAGTTCTTATAACAATCCTATGATCATTCCCATTTAGCTAGTGATCAGAGAGGTCAGGTAACTTGTGTCAAGTCACACAGCAAATATGTAGTGGACAGAAATGGAGACCCAGATGCTTTGATTCTGGTTAACTATTTTAACTACTGCAGGATGCTGCCTTGCTCATTTGCTGAGTGAGAAAGGATGCTGAGCACTGGATTCAGGGCTGTGATGATGCAGAAACAGGCTGGGTCTTCTCTGACACTCGTATCTACCAAGTGGGCCAGTCCTGGGGATCGTGCCCAATGTAGCCAAGTGCGGAAGGGCCAGAGGACTCTGCAGAGCTCCAAGGAGATCTGTGGGCAAGTCCAGAGGGACAGAGAAAGGAGCTGAAAGAAGGGCTAGGCCCAGAAGCGGCAGAAGATTGGGAGCAAAGCAAGAAGGGCCCTGGGTGACAACTGTAGATAGAGTGAAATAGCCATATTCACCTTTCGACTAACTTTTTTTTTTTATGTTTATTTATTTTTTGAGAGAGAGAGAGAGAGAGAGTGAGCAGAGAATGGGCAGAAAGAGAGGGAGACAGAGGATCCGAAGCAGGCTGCGTGCTGTCAGCGGAGAGCCAAACTCGGGGCTTGAACTCACAAACTATAAGATCATGACCTGAGCTGAAACCAAGAGTCAGACGCTTACCTGACTGAGTCCCCCAGGTGTCCCTCACCTTTCTGCTAACGTTAAGGCACAAGGTCAGAGTGGACAGATGGAAGTATGAAATTCTCTCCTTTCACGTTGTAGTTGGCAAAAGTGTCTACAAGAGATTATTTAGTAACCTCCCTCCCCTGACACAGTCCAATGGGTCTAAGAATCTCTACCCTACTGGGCTATCACAGGCATTAAATAAAATAAAAGTGAATATATTGTAATAGTACCTTGTGTGACTGACTGGCTTTACTGTGGGCCCCAGTGCATTATTTTACCCCTTGCAAAATCACAGGTCCAGTCCCTAAGGACTGAGTGATGGAGACTTAACTCAATATTTTACAAAGAGATAGAAGGGGTTATGGTGTAAATCACCAATTTCTATTTTTAAAAAAAATGTTTATTTATGAAAGAGAGAGAACAAGCTGAGGAGGGGCAGAGAGAGAGGGAGACACAATCCGAAGCAGGCTCCAGGCTCCGAGCTGCCCGTACAGAACCCAACGCGAGGCTTGAACCCACAACTGCAAGATCGTGACCTGAGCCGAAGTCGGATGCTTAACCGACTGAGCCTCCTAGGTGCCCCTAAGTCACCAATTTCTAAAATGTCGCATTCAATTCTACAGATGGAAACTTTGGTTCTTTCTCTTGTGCCAGTAGATCCATCCCTCTTCTTTTTAAAAATGATTTTTTAATTTCTTTTTTTTTTAATTTCTGAGAGAGAGAGAGAGAGAGAGAAATAGACAGCATGAGCAAGGGAGGGTCAGAGAGAGAGGAAGCTACAGAATCTGAAACAGGCTCCAGGCTCTGAGCTAGTTGTCAGCACAGAGACCGATGCCAGGCTCAAACCCATGAACTGTGAGATCATGACCTGAGCCGAAGTCGGACGCTTAACCAACTGAGCCACCCAGGCGCCCTGTATCTCTCTTCTTCAAGTGGCTGCCCTCCACCATCCCCAGTCCTTCCCACAAAACACCCTCGTTTCCCCCTCATCCATCCCTGGCTCAGCTGCCTCTTGTCAGCTTCCCACCTCCCCCAAGCCCTTGGCCAGCCTGCCTCCCCCACTCAGTAAGCAACAGCCACGAGTCAGGCTCTGCCCGGCTGTAGTTCTCCAAGCAGGTCCCCGCCATGTATGTAAAGACAGTAGCCCATCCTGCCACATATAGAGTTTTTACCAAACGCTCTGGCCCACAGTAAGTGATGGACGAATGGGGGAGAATACTGGGAATTGTTTCAGTGTCTGTCCTGTGATGTCTTGCCTGGGCCAACATGCAGTCACGCCGGAAGCCAGCTTGCCGGTATTAGTGGGTGACTGACATCAGCGGATGCTGTGGGCCGGCTGAGACCTCAAGAGACACCTGCATGAGGGTGGGCATTGCCAGTGAGCATCCATAAGTCCCCGGGAGGCAGCCTCCTGTCCAGCACAACTTGCTCTCTCCTGTTTGTAATCACCGGTGGCTCACCTGTCAGTGAGAGCAGAGCGAGGGCGGAAGGCACCCTGCCTGTTCCTGCCGGACGGAGCAGCTCATTTAGATGAGAGCCCTTGGTAGCTCCTGCGCCTTGAGGATCCGTGCCCCTTGTCTCCCTGCAGAACAGTCCGCTTTTGCTGCTGCTGGAAAGATCTAGGGCCAACCATCAAGTGACTGCTCATCCTCTGTGATGCCTGGCAAGAGAACCAGGATCTGGGGCCAGATTGTTGTGCCTGTCCTCACCCCATCGCGCACAGGGACTCGGGTGCGCTTAGGGTGACAGGGTAGACAGAGACTCCGCGGAATGGACCATAATCAGATTTGTAGTTGGAAGAGACTTCAGAAGTCATTCAGTCGCTTACTGGATACTTTTTATGACAGAGAGCTCATCTCCAGTCTATTTCACTGCTGGCGGCTTTATTTATTAGAAAGCTCTTCCGTCATGAGCAAAATTGAGTTCTTATAACTTGGGGCTCTTTGTCCTAGTGCTGTCCTCTGAAGCTGTCCCCCAGGCTCTGTTTAGCTTTAAGATCACCCCAATTACCTAGCATCTAGAGTGGGACTCTTGCACATCTATGTTATTCAGATGTATAATTTTGCAGGGTCTCCACCCAACAGTTCGAAGCACTGTCCACCCTGCTGCCAAAGGAAGGGTTTGTGGGTAACCTGTTAATGAGTTATTGCCGGACATTCCTAACGTTAGCTCCTCTGCTCTACTCTGCATTGACCTTTATCCCTCTCCTTTCATAGAGCTATCACCCCTGACATATTTTAGGGAGTCTTTAATCGTTTACTTGTTTATTGACATGTCTTCTCTAAGAATAGACACTGCACGAGAACATAACCTTATCCCAGTCTGTACCAGGCCTGCACTGTACGCCCAGTGTTTAGAACAGTGCTGGAACAGAGGAAGAGCTCAATTAATATTTGTGGAAGGAAATCAAGAGTCAAATTAGGAGAGTGAAGGTCCCAGATCCTGCCAGTATTCATTTGAGCATTCCAGGCAGAGGGAACATCAAGTGCAGAAGCCCTAATGTGAGCATTTCTCTCAAATGCCCAAGAGAAAAATAAGGAAACCAATGTGCCTGGAGTGGGGAGAGACAGAGCGGTAGATGAAGCTAGAGAGATAATGGATGGCCTGATTGTATAGGACAAGTTGTTTATATTTTTTAAGTTTAATTATTTATTTTGAGAGCGAGCGAGCGAGAGAAACAGAAAGGGACAGAGAGAGAGGGAGAGAGACTCCCAGGCAGGCTCTGCACTGTCAGTGTGAGAGCCCGACATGGGGTTCAAGCTCATGACCCATGAGATCATGACCTGAGCCAAAATCAAAGAGTTGGCCGATTAACTGACTAAGCCACCCAGGCGCCCCCAAGCTGTTTCTTTAAAGGGTGCCTGTTATAGCAGCTGTCACCCAAATCCTGGACTCCGGGGACTTGGGTTCATCCCAGATTTGCACTCATTGGCTGGGCGACCCTGAACCTGAAGCTGATATTTAACTGCTCTGGGGCTTATCCTCTTCATGTGTAATGTGGGATTGACACTCTCTGCCTTGTTCAATTTCAGAGTTGTCCTGAGGATGCAATACAATTATATGGGGCCAAGAATTCTGTAAACTGGAAAGCACTATATAAATAGGAGTTATTACTTTTATGATATTGTGATTAAAGATGTATAATCTTGATATAGCAAAAGTATATTTAGTCTGAAAAGGAACTTATCTCTCTCTTGAATTGAATTAATTTCTGGAGCAGTGAGGGGTCGTACAATTTCCAGAGATTGCTCTTTCTGATTTTGCTCACCAACGTCATCACAATCAATACTTATTTAAAGTGCTTAGTATGTGTAAGCATGTGTCCAATTGCTGGAGATACATCAGAGAACAGAACAGAGAGAAATCCCTGCTTTAATGGCATTTACAATCTAGAAGAGGCAGAAAGACAATAAACAGAATAAATAATTATGTAATGTGTTAGGCTTATAAGTGACACAGAGTGCAACAGAGGAAAAAAAGAGCATGATGGAGAAATAGGGAGGACCAAGGACTGGGGATGCAATCTTATTTTATTTTTTTTATTATTAAAAATTTTTTTAATGTTTATTCATTTTTGAGAGAGAGAGAGGGAGAGAGACATAGAGCACGAGTGGGGGAGGGGCAGAGAGCAAGGGAGACACAGAATCTGAAGCAGGCTCCAGGCTCTGAGCCGTCAGCACGGAGCCTGAAGTGGGGCTTGAACTCACCAACTATGAGATCATGACCCGAGCCAAAGTCGGACACTCAACCAACTGAGCCACCCAGGTGCCCCATGGGAGTTGCAATTTTAAAGGGTGGTCAGACTGGAAGGAGGTGAGGGATTCAGCCATATGGATGCTGGGTCAGAGCATTGCAGACAGAGGGAACAGCAAGTTCCAAAGCCCTAATGTGAGCATTTCTCTCAAATGCCCAAGAGAAAAATAAGGAAACCAATGTGCCTGGTGTGGGGAGAGACGGAGTAGTAGATGAGGCTAGAGAGATCATGGATGGCCTGATTGTATAGGGCCATGAAGGACTTTGTCAGGACTTTGGATTTTACTTCAAGGGAGAAGGGTAGCCCTTTGAAGGTCTTGACATTGTGTCATCTGACTTCCATTGACTTATTCTGAAGGCAATGATGAGAATAAATCATCAGGGATGAGAATAGAAACAGGAAAACCAGTGATCTCGCTACTACATGTAATCCAGAAATGACGGTAGTTTGGATGAGGGAGGTAAAGCAGGGAAGAAAAGATAGGATTCTAGATGTAATTTGTAGGAAGCTCCAATAGGATTTACTAGTAGCTCTGTTTTGGTGAGGAAAAAAAAAAAAAAGAATCAAGGATGAGCCAAGGTGTTTGGCATGAGCCACTGGAAGAATGGAATCACCATTTATTGATGTGAGGTGACTATGGGAAGAGCAGGCTTGGGGGAAATCTCAGGGGCTCAACCTTGGGTATGTTACTTCTGAGAAGATGATTAGATATTCAGATGAAGATGGTGAGTAAGCATATACCAGCAGGAGCCCAAAATACAAATAAATAGATAACTCAAAAGTCATCAGCACGTAGCTTATATTTAAAGACACTAGACGGGGTGCCTGGGTGGCTCAGTCGGCTAAGCATCTGACTTTGGCTCAGGTCATGATCTCACGGTTTGTGGGTTCGAGTCCCGCCTCGGGCTCTGTGCTGACAGCTAGCTCAGAGCCTGGAGCCTGTTTCAGATTCTGTGTCTCCCTCTCTCTGACTCTCCCCTGCTCACGCTGTCTCTCTGTGTCTCTCAGAAATAAATAAAACATTTAAAAATTTTTTGAAAAAGCCACTAGGCTGGCTGAGAATACTGAGGGCACTCTGCCTGGTGGTTAAGGACTGAGTGCTGTGGCACTGCAGTGTTTAGGGACTGGGGACTGGATGGGAGGAGGAGAGGGAAGGCAGTGACACTGACTTTGAAAGACGGCCAACGAAGCTGTTGTGAGCATGCTATGAAGGCACACACACGAGTTGTGTCTTTCCACAATGTCAGCTTTATTCGATCATGAAGCAAGGTTAAAGCAGGTTCAGGATTCCAAACTCAGTGACATTTTGGTACGTATTTAACTTGGCTTCATTCAAGTCACACAAAGCAAAGCACAATACAAAGCCACACGACCAACAAGATCCAACAAGGGGCAGGAAGTTAACGAACCAAATGTGAAGTCGGTCCATGAGAGCACAGCTGAGATGAAGCCTCGGTCCAGGTCACCTCTTGCTTGACATGTAGGGCTTATTTTGTTCAAGCCGTGGAGAATCCCTTATTATGTTCTGAGATCAATCAGGCAGAGCCTTCATTGGCAGTTGCCTTTTTCGATGTGATCAAACATGAAAGGGTCAGTGTCTGGAGTTTGCTATTTGCTGCAAAAGTCCTCCTTTTTAAAGGAGTTTAATCAGCTGTGGGCTTCTGTAGGCCTTCTTTGCTTCTGCCGGTTATCAGTCCTGGGTGCCATCAGTCTGTGCTGTTCTCAGCAATCTCTGGTCTTAGCTATAATGCCCTTGGCTGTTTACATCACAGCTTGACAGGAGGGACTCCATCTTACTCTCTACAGAGGCAGAGGGAAATCAGGACACCGTGAGGTCCTGGACGCCAAGTGAAGCTGGTGCTTCAAGGTGGGGACAAGATCAACCACATTGAACATGGCTGAGAGGTCAACGAAAATGAGCTCTGGGAACTGACTGTGGGTGTCTCAAAGCAGAGGCCATTGAAGGCTTTGATAAGAGCAGATTTACTGGAGTGGTGGGGGCAGAAGCTGGATAAAGTGAACATAAGAAAGAAAGAGGAGAGTAAGTGGAGAGAGCAAATGTAGATGCTTTTTGAAGAGTGTCACTCTTATAGGAAGCAGAGAGAGAGCATATGGCTGGAGGCAGCCATGTGTCAAAAGAATGTCTTTGTTTTGCATTTTTTAAAAAATGTTTTATTTATTTCTAGGAGAGAGAGAGAGAGACAGCGTGAGCAGGGGAGGGTCAGAGAGAGAGGGAGTCACAGACTGAAACAGGCTCCAGGCTCTGAGCTGGCAGTCAGTACAGAGCCCGATGTGGGGCTCGAACCCACGAACCACGAGATCATGACCTAAGCGAAAGTCGGACGCTTAACCGACTGAGCCACCCAGGCACCCCATGTTTTGCATTATTTTTTGAGCTGGGAGAAATAACATCATATCTGTATGCTGATGCGAATCATCCAATGGTTATGGAAAAATGGATAACACGAGAAAGAAAGGAGGGAGATCTTGGAAGAAGGTTCTTGATTAAGTAAGAGGGTGGGGTCAAGGCAAAATGGAGGAGTTGGAATTAGCTAGTGGAACTGATAGTTCACTCGTAGGAGAAAAGAAATCAGAGAATATGGAGTCACATGAAGAAAGGTGGACAGATACGGTGGTGGAAGTGTGTGGAGATTCTCTTCTGAGGGTTCCTCCTTTCTCAGCGAAATAGGGGGGAAAGGTCTTCAGGTGAGAGTGGGGATGAGGGGGCAGATACTGGGGTTTGAAGAGAGAAGGGAAAAAAATGCAGCAGGATCAGGGACAGACCATAACTGATGTGGTGTAGGTGTTTCTCGAAGGGCTTTGGTGCTGCACCCGTGTGAGAGAACCTCAGTGCTGCTCTGTGCTGCAGAATACTAGCCATCCCTGTCCCTCCCTTCAGATTTCTTGGCTAGCTTTTTATTAATTTTTAAGCATAAGTTTTGAAGTTAAAACTCACTTGTGGGGGCTCCTGGGTGGTTCAGTCGGTTAATCCTCTGACTCTTGGTTTCGGGTCAGGTCATGATCTCATGGTTTGTAGGTATGAGCCCCCCATCAGGCTCTGCACTGGCAGCACAGAGTCTGCTTGGGATTCTCTCTCTCTTTACCCCTTCCCCTCACTACCCCCACCTCCCCCCACCACCAATAAATATTAAGAAAAAACAAAACACAAAAAACCTCACTTGTGCATCACTCAAATGATTCCAGGTTGTGGGAGCTATCAGAACAGTCATGGTCTTTCCAAAATTGACTTCATTAAAAAAAAAAGAGGGGGGGTGGAAATGCTATGCTCTGACCCAAGCTGACCTTCACAATGTTCCAAATTTATGCAGCGTTCATGGCTTAACTTCTCCCTCACATCATTAGTTAGGGAGTCAATCCAGGCCTGCGAGAGGAATTTTTTATTTCTGTTGTTTCAGACAAATGTGCTAACCTTTCCATTTCTCCCTGCCAAAGTGACTTTGGTTTATCTGGCCAGGCATTCCTGGCCTGACTTATTTTATCTTTTTTAAAAATTCCAAATGCTCCCTTGAATACACTACCGTTTAGACAGCAGCCAAGAGTCTTCAATTTTGGTTTTAAGTATAATTTGTCTAACTACTATTAGAATCAAGCAGCTCACAAGTATTCGTGAGGCAATTATGATGGGCCAGCCGGGAAATCGTAACGTGCAGTCATAGCTCTTCCATACTTGGTGTTAACAACATGGCGGCAAAGACACGATGGATGACTTCTCAGGCTCAGCTGCCTCATAAGGAAACTGAGGGCTGAGGGAGTGCTCACAGGATCAGGGTGGGAAGATGACCTGGGCATGTGACATTTTCTCACCATAAACCTGAAAGCATATTCATTGTGGTCATTAAGATCTGCATGTCTCCCTTTCAGGGCAGGCTGGTACCATGGGTGTGTTTGAGTAGCTGTTTTCATAGTGAGGGATATGCTCCCCTTTTGCGGTCACCTCTGGTTGAGAAGCTGTGCACAGCGAAAGCCGTCCTCTCACCACTGCTGCCCACAGGCACTGCCCTGTGTTACTGATGCCCTCCGTCCTTGGGACCATGGAAGCAATGTTCTAAATAGCGATGAGTTTCATTTTTTTAAATTTTTTATGATGTTTATTTTTGAGAGAGAGAGAGAGAGAGAGAGAGAGAGAGTATATGCACGAGCAGAGGAAGGGCACAGAGAGAGGAAGACAGAGGATCTGAAGCGGGCTCCGTGCTGACACCACAGAGCCCCAGGCAGGGCTCGAACTCACAAACCCGGAGATCATGACCTGAGCCGAAGTCAGACATTTAACGGCCAAGCCACCCAGGCGCCCCACGGTGATGAGCTTCTATGCATGATTCTGTAAAACCTCAACTCTCCTTGGTTCATGAGTCCTTTTGGATAGTTGAGAGTTTACTTCAAGGACAAAAAGAGAAGTAACATTTTTCCTGAATACCTACTCTGCCCCAGCTGCTTTTGCCTATTTGGTCCCATTTAATTATTTAAAAAAAAATTTTTTTTTAATGTTTTTTTAAAATTTATTTCTGAGAGAGAGAGAGACAGTGTGAGCAGGGGAGGGTCAGAAAAAGAGGGAGATACAGAATATGAAACAGGCTCCAGGCTCTGAGCTAGCTGTCAGCAGAGTCCGACATGGGGCTCGAACCTACAAACTGTGAGATCATGACCTGAGCCAAAGTCGACACTTAACCGACTGACGGAGCCACCCAGGTGCCCCAAGAAAAATGATTTTTAATTCCCATATTTCCATCTAAGGAGTACGGATTCCAAGGAGCACGCCTTGCTACCGAGGGAGCACAGGTGTGAGGAGGCGCCCCGGAGACCCCACACTGCTCAGGCCTAAGGGGAGCACAGAGATCCGGGGGGAAGAACAGCTGGAGACCCCCAGTGCTGGAGGGGGGCCCCATGGAAGGGTAGAGGGACGGGGAGCTGGCGGGCCAGGAGGTTGTTGCTCGCAGAGATGCCCGGTGGACACTGAGGAAGAAACAAAATGCTGTGCTCCGTGTGAGGTTGCTTCTCCCCTCCATCTCCCAACCCGCCTCGAGCAGAACACTTTCTTTCCCTCGTGCTTCAGGACAGGCGCTCGCTCTGCGGGTAAGGGGACAGTATTGAAGCGCGAACTCAGGGTTGCCTCAACAAAGGGTCTGGTGAGCATTTTCAAAGTCTATTCTTTTTCAAATATTCGCTTCATGAATATTTACTGAGTCCTTTCTCTGCGCCAGGCTTTGTTTTAGGGTGCCAAAAAAACCCCAGTGATAAACAAGAAGGAAGTCTCTGCCCTTGTAGACGGGTTGGGGGAGACCAACAGTGAAAAACGACTAAGGAAGAGCTGTAAGGAAAAGAATACAACAGAGAATTCTTTCTGAAGGGTCCAAGGGAAATCTTCCTGAAATATTTTTCACATGTGCCTGCTTTATTAAGAGAGAACTAATGGCTTATGACATTTGTTTCACAAAGGTTTATTGATTCATTACCGTGTGCAAAGTCCAATTCTAGGTACTATGGTAAGCAGATTGAACACAGGTCTTCACGGAGCATCTGCTTAATAGCAGAGATGTGCCGGGTTTGTTAGTGATGAGGTGGCTAAACTGCTATAAGCTTCCCAATGCAGTTGGCATGAGGGCATTTTAAAAATATATATATTTATATATTTTTGAGGGGGAAGGGGCAGAGATAGAAGGGGGCAGGATCCGATGCAGGTTCCACGCTGACAGCAGAGAGCCTGATGTGGGATTGGAACTCTTGAACCATGAGCTCATGACCTGAGCGGAAGTCAGAAGCTTAACCGTCTGAGCCACCCAGGTGCCCCAGGAGTGCATTTCTTTAGGATCCTGAAATTGGTCTAGAGAGGGAGAAAGCCTCATAGAAACTGCTGGCTGTGCCCTCACTTTGTTATATCCTGGCTTTCTTAACGTTTGACCTTTGCTTCACTCAAATAAACACGTGTGCCTCTGTGTCGCCCAGTTTACGAGCCTGTCTGCCTGCCCACAGCTGGTCTCCTTTTTCTGGTACTCCTGACTGAGGTAGAAAAGTGTAATGATCGAGTACATGGTTTCTCAGCTCTGTCACTTATAGCAGAACCGCCGGAAACTGGGCTGTTGTCTCCTTATCTGTAAACTGGATAATATTGTATCGACTTCGTGGAGTTCTCAGGAAGGTCAAGTTAATTAATTTATGTATAGTAATTAGAGAGGTGCCTGGCATACAGAAAATTTTGAGTTAGAGTTAACTATTGTTATTCTGGTGTTACCAGTGTTCATTATTGGTATTTCAACTCATCTCACCTACCCTCAAGACCACCCTGCACTTCCCAAGCAGCGAGGCCACCAGTGCTGTTTTCAGAAAATGGGTCTACTTTTTGCTTCTTTTTTAATGTTTATTTATTTGTTTTGAGAGGGAGAGAGGAAGAGGCAGAGAGAGAAGGAAACCGAGGATCCAAAGTGGGCTTTGCACTGACAGCAGAGAGCCCAATGTGGGGCTCGAACCCATGAACTATGAGATCATGACCTGAGCTAAAGTTGGACGCTTAACTGACTGAGCCACCCAGGCACTCCAAAAAGAGATGTACTTCTACTTGAGGCATATGAAGCAACAGTGCAGTGCTATTTGAGATGGACCTTGAAGGTGGGGGGGCGGTAGATATTTGGGAATGGCAGACAAGGGGAAGGGAAGCCATTCTAGTCAGAGAATGCTCCATGAGCAAAAGAGCAGAAGCCTGGCATGTGGGACGGCACTGATGTATGGGGGGATGTGATTTGCCTGAAGACTGAATGCATGAGGTCAAGGCCAAGGGGTTAAGTGTGGAGACATTAGCTGACAAATTGTGAAGCCACATGAATGCTAAGGTTATTGGTGCTAGACTTTACCCTAGAGGCAAACGGGGACCTATTGTGGATTTTTAGGAAGGCGGTTTTATACTCAGCTATAATGTAGGTGTGTTTACCCCAACATTAAATACCCAAAGCAACAGTAATAGTGTGAGTTATTCATTTTTTCCCAACTAGTTTTATCTAGCTATTAGATGCTTGCCAGGGATTGGTAAAGAAAACCTAAGTGAATTAATTACCTATAGTATATATTCCAAATCAAGAATATTCCTTATTTTCTGAGTAAGAAGGCATAAAAAATACATAAGGGTTTTCCATCATAGATACACAAACTTTTAGGGCTACAGATGAAATTTAAAATAACATTTAAGGGCCTCCTGGGGGGCTCAGGGCATGACCTCGCTGTCCACACAGAGCCTGCTTCCTATCTTCCGTCACCTTCTCTCTCTGCCCCTCCCCTGCTTGTGCTCTCTCTCTCTCAAAAATAAACATTTCAAAAATAAAATAAAATAACATTTAATTCATGTACCTGTTTACTCTTGCATATGTAACATTACATACCATGAAATAGTATATTCATTTATAAATATTGCCTTTCTTCATGCATATTTCAGCAGCTTTATTCAAACTCATCACAGGCATTTTCAGCATCCATGTCTTTGCCACTGCTAAGTGAATTTTAGAATTGTCAACTAGTTTTCCAGGACACAATGCCTTCACGTTTGTCTAAGTGGTTTGATATAAAGCCCTTTTTGCAACTGTGTGTGATAAAATTTTATCCTAGGATACACATATCCTTTTGCAAAACATAAGGGTGGTTTTGATTTTCCATTTTCCCTATAGCTAGCTATTAATAATTTCCACAGAATAACCAATATTATGTCGCTTTTTTATTAGTAAAGGATTTTTAATTTTGTGCAAAAAGTTTGACACAATAAGGTCAAATGAAAAAGGCAGGATACATAATTATATAAATATTATATGACCCGAGCTATGAAAAACTATCCAAAACAATTCTATTTCTTTTAAAAGGTAATTTTTAAAAAGCTTATAGACAACATCCAACCCCAGTTATCATGCAGTTATAACCCAGAACTAATTATTAGATGTGGGTTGATTTTCTTTGCCTTGCTTTTTACCAATTTTATCTGCTTTTTTCTACAAGCACCCAAACTTCGCATACACTGTGGTTGTTTATCAGGTCCCTAGTACAGTCCTCATAATGGGCATCAGGTATGTGTCTTCCTTCCCACAGCTTCCCTGACATAGAGGCTCGGTGCCCTCCGTCTGTACGCTAGGCGCCCAGGCCCCATCAACTGACTTCATCTGCACCCATTTACTTGTCTGCGTCTCTAACCAGATATCAGGCATCTTGAGGGCAGAGGCCGTGTCTTGTTTATGACCTAGTCCCTGGCATGATGTCTGAATGGGTAAATGAGCAAATAAGTGTCACACCTCCTCCTGTGATAAAGGATCATTGCAGTATCTTAGAGAGCTGGTTCAAATTTCAAATGATGCCATATGTAGACTTTCATGCTTGTTGATTCCAACTATGTACACACATTAAGACATATCCTTCCCATCTGTCGTCTAAGTGTATGGGTGGCCAAATCTCATACACGAGGTGATGAATGGAGGACAGGCAGTGCCTGCAACTTAAATGTAAAGTGTTCTTTGGAAAAAAAAAAAACAAAACACGCCATGCTCAGGCCTGTTTGTTTCCATTCATGACATGACTTGGTCTGTACCGGGGCCACACCTCTGTCTTCACAGAGTACGTGCAAGTTCACCATGTCTCTAAGCCAGTAATCTGCTTTGAGTTTGTTTTATCTCAATTAGAACTTCGCCTGCCTCCTTCCAAGTTGCCTTTCATAGGTGTATTTTTAGATTGTTAGATAGCTGGTGGATGGTTTTCCAGAAGTTTCTGCCATTTGTGGGTGGTAAGCCGTTGCTTTAGCCAACCTCCACCATCCACTGCTCATAGTTTCCCCATAGGCAAGCACACTTAGGCACATATATACCCAGAGTGGGATTTTCACAATACTTTTGTTGCATCTATTTCACGTTGCTGCAGTCTTGATCACAGTTTACATACAGTGTCTTGGCCAATACTCTGCTCTGTCATTCCGTGTGATGGACAGTGTACCAAATACATACCATAGACTTTTGTCTTCAATGCCTTCCTTCCCATTCCTGCGATTCACTCAACCAGCAATATCAGCGCTTTCTACCTCAAGGCAGCGAGAGACACTCACTCTCTGGGTGAGGATGTGATTTGGGAGATTATTACAGGGTCCAGAGCATCAACATTAGGACATAATGGGACACAGCCTGGACTCTAGAATCAGATCCCTGCTTTGATATTGATTCTGCTGTTGACCAGCTATGTGATACGGAGCAAGACTCTTATTATTTTCTCTGTGCCTCAATTCTCTCATCTGCTGACTGGGTATATAATATATATAGTATACTCCTACTTTGTGAGGAGTAATTAGCTAAAGTATGTGATGGGCTTAAAATAATACCTCATACATAATAACTGTTCATTTTAAGTGTGACTTATTTATCATTTTTTATGGAGGTAAAATAGTAGCTGTTATTATTATATATTATACTGGCTCTGGTCCACTGGAAAGGAATGGACTTCCATGACTGGCCTAGATTGGGCTAGCCTCTCCCAGCCCCTTCCCCTGCAAAGTAGGGCTTAGTTTGGGGTAGGAAACTTGGACTTTCTCTGCTTGCAGAGGTTGGGAGACGGATACCAGGGCTGTCACTTTTCCATCCAGAACAGGAATCATGTGGATGCCTGTCCCTCTGGTCATTTGTATAGTCCATTTTTTTTCCCAGTCATCCTTACAACTAATCCTTTGACTCTTCCTAGAGATTTCCTTACATTGGACATCCCATTTAATCTCCCTCTCATCTCCTAATGAGGAGGCTGGCCCAGCCTCTCCTTATCCCTCTCCTGGGCCATTGAAGAAGGTTCCGCACTGTCTTTTCTACTTCTAGTCACTGTCTTTTCTACTTCAAGTCCCAACATCCCCATCCAGTCTTCACACTGCCTCCAGAGAGATCTTTCTAAAACAAATCTCATGTTTCTTCTCTGCTGAAAGCCTTCAATGGCTCCCTATTACCTGCACAGTAATGTAAGAAGAACTTCCATTTGGCTTTCAGAACTTCCTGCAACATGGTTAGAGGCTTACTTCCTCATACTCTTTCCTGTTTACCTACTATTCCAGCCAGAAGGAACCAGCACCAATATTTCTGCTTCCTTCTTTTTCTCAAGACATTTCCTTCTCCACATTACCTTTCCTGCTATTTCTATCTGTTGCATTTTCATCTTTAAAATCTAAAGTGAGATATTCATTTATAAAACGAGACTTTCCTCTCAAGATTTAATATCCCCCAAACCATTACCTCTCCACTCAGAATTTTTTTTTTTTGAGAGAGAGAGAGAGGGAGAGAGAGAGAAAGAGAAGCAGGGCTCACTTGAACTGGGGCTCAATCTCTCCTGATGCAGAGCTCGAACTCACACCGTGAGATCATGACCTGAGCTGCAGTCCGATGCTTAACCCACTGAGCCACCCAGGCGCCCTCCAGTCAGAATGTTTTTGTCTCTCTCATACTTACCATAGTAATTTGTTTCCATCTCTATGATAACGCATAGCACAGACTGCCTCGTGATGCTTATTTTTAACTTCACTTATTTCAAAACTGTTTTCAGATGGCTAACAAAAACAACATGGTAATATTTGTCAAAATTCATCAAATAGTATACTTACGATGGGTTTATTTTATTGCATGCAAATTATACCTCAATAAAATTGATTTTAAGAGAAAAATACAGTAAAAGCAAAGCTGAATAAAAATAAACAAATGGGAAAATTAGGAAGAAGGGAAAATAAAGATGGAAAAATAAAATAAATTCAGGGGTAAAATTAGTAGAAACATGCATGCCATAACTTTCCATGGACTAAAAATTTGCCTCTGATTAAATTTCCAGCATCCGAAGGAAATAGGGAATTATGACCAGAGAAATAGAGAGATTTTCCTAGTTCTGAAACTTGAGCAAAATCTTTCTTATGGTTTTCTTTCATTTTCTTTCATTTTCTTTCTTTCTTTCATTTTCTTTCTTCCTTCCTTCCTTCCTTCCTTCCTTCCTTCCTTCCTTCCTTCCTTCCTTCCTTCCTTCCTTCCTTCCTTCCTTTCTCTTTCTTTTACATGTATTTGAGAGAGAGGGAAAGAGAGAGAGAGCAGGACAGGGGCAGAGAGAAAGGAAGAGAGAGAATCCCAAGCAGGCTCCACGCTATCAGTGCAGAGCCCCATGCAGGGGTCAAACCCACGAACTGTGAGATCATGACCTGAGCCGAAGTTGGACACTTAACTGACTGGGCCACCCAGGCGCCACTGTCACGGTGTCTTATGCAGAGAATACTGTGTGATCTAAAGGACAGCTTTCTCAACAATAACCCTATGTTAAAACCAATAAGGAGTTATACAGGACTGTTTCTTATAACATCTCTTAGTTTATGTTGCTGGCAGAACATCAAAGTGCAATTAAGAAAACAGTCCCATAAGGGACTAAACTAGTGCAGCTCAAGTGCATAGCTTTCAGCTCTTGGCCAAATTAGGAAACAAAATTTAAAATAACTGTAGAAATGGATGGATTGTTTATCCTTCAAGAAATCCTTTAATTTAGGGGCGCCTAGATGGCTCACTCAGTTAAGTGTCCGACTTCAGCTCAGATCATGATCTTGTGGTCCATAAGTTCAAGCCTCGCACTGGGCTCTGTGCTGACAGAACAGAAACTGTGTCTCCCTCTCTCTGCACCTCCCTCTCTCCCTGTCTCTCTCTCTCAGCAATAAACATTAAAAAATTAAAAACAAGAAATCTTTTAAATTAATAATATCTTTTGCTAATATTTGAGAGAGTTTGAGACCTCAGAGTCTGTGGCCAGATCCGAGAATACAGGTGGCTTCTGTTATCAGTCAAGGACAGACCTTTGTTTTTGAAGCTGTGTTGTTAGCTGCAAACGCATTTATGACTGTTATGTCTTTTTGTTGAATTCACCCTTATAACATCATGTCATGTCTCTCTTCGTCCCTGATAATATTTCTTGGTCTGAAGTCTTTGTGTGAAATCGATGTGGCTAGTCCAGCTTTCTTTTAATTAGTGTTTGCATAATTCTTTCTTTATCCTTTTACTTTTATTATTTTATTTTTGTTTATTCATTTTTGAGAGACAGAGACAGAGTGCGAGTGGAGGAGGGACAGAGACAGAGGGAGACACAGAATCCAAAGCAGGCTCCAAGCTCTGAGCTGTCAGCACAGAGCTCGACACCGCACATGAATTCATGAACCATGAGATCATGACCTGAGCCGAAGTCAGATGCTCAACTGACTGAGCCACCCAGGAGCCCCTCTTTATCCTTTAACTTTTAACTTATGGTTTTATATTTTATATTTATATTTTACATTTTAAGTTTTAACATATTTTAAATGGGGTTCTTGAAGATGGTATAGAATTGAGTCTTTTAAAAAAATACAACCTGACAATATTTGTCTTTTAACTGGTATGTTTACATCACTCACATTTATTTTATTTTTTCTTTTTGTTTTTTTAAGATATCATTTTTAAGTAATCTCTTCCTCCAGTGTGGGGCTCGAACTTACAACCCTAAGAAAAAGAGTCATAAACTCTACTGACTGAGCCAGGCAGGCACCCCTGTATCACTTACGTTTACAGTAATTATTGATAAGTTTCAATTACAACCCTATTACCAAATTACCATCTTGCTTCTTGATTTTTATTTGTTTCAGTTGTTCTTCGCTTTTATATATATTTCTACCTTCTTTAAGTTTAATTAGAATTTTTTTTAAATTCTGTTTTTATCTCCTCTGTTGACTTACTTACATTAGTGATAGTCCTAGAGCTTATAATACACATTTAAAAATAATCTGAGTCAATTTAAAAGAATATTATACCACTTCAAGTGAAATATAAAGACTTAATATCAATTACTCCTTCCCACCCTTTGTGCCATTGTTGTTGTATATTTCACTTTTTATCTATGCTATAAACATTGTAGCAACACATTGTTACTGTTTTTGCTTTAAACAGTCAGGTACTTTTCAGGATAATTAAAAGTAGGAAAAAAATTGTTTTTCCTTTTTCATTTCTTTATGTAGATTCAAATTTATTTCCTTTTCTTTTAAAAGATTTTATTTTTGAGTAACCTCTATATCCAATGTGGGGCTGGAACTCACAATCCCAAGATCAAGAGCTGCACATTCTACCAACTGAGCCAGCCAAATGCCCCCGTAGATTCAAATTTCTGACTTACATTTCTTTTGCTTGAAGAACTTCTTTTAACATTTTTTTTTCTATTTTTTTTTAACGTTTATTTATTTTTGAGAGACAGAGTGCAAATGGGGGAGGGGCAGAGAGAGAAGGAGACCCAGAATCTGAAGAATGCTCCACGCTCTGAGCTGTCAGCACTGAGCCCAATGAGGGGCTTGAATTCATGAACCTTGAGGTCATGACCTGGGCGGAAGTTGGACACTTAACTGACTGAGCCACCCAGACACCTAACACGTCTTGTAGAGGAGGCCTGCTAGTAGTAAATTCCCTAAGTTTTTGTCTAAGCATGACTTTATTTCTCCCTTACTTTTTTTTTTTTTTTGTAAGAGAGAGAGAGAGCGTATGTGAGCAGGGGAGAGGGGCAGAGGACAAGTGAGAATCCCAAGCAGGCTTCACGCTCAGCATGGACCCTGATGTGGGGCTTGATCCCAAAACCCTGGGATCATGACCTGAGATGAAATCAAGAGATGGACGCTCAACCAGCTGAGCCACTCCCTTACTTTTGAGAGCTATTTCTGCTGGGTATAGAATTAAGAGTTGGTTTTTGGTGTTTTGTTTTGTTTTATTTTGTTTTGTTGTTCTGCTCTTCAAATTAGCACTCCATTGTACTCTTGCTAAAATGGCTTGACAGTAAGTGTGCTGTAACTCTTAGCATTGTTCCTATGTAGGTAATGAAATAAAATGTCCTTTTCTCTGGTTGCCTTCAAATTTTACTCTGAGCTTTTTGGATCTGTTATGATTTGGTTGCCTCACTAACTTTGGAAAATTCTTGGCCGTTATTTCTTCAAATATTTCTTTTGTCCACTCTCTCTCTTTTTCTTTTTTGGATTCCAAATACATATATATGTAATATTGTGTATTTAATATTGTCCCACATCTCCTGGATTCTCTAGTCTGGTTTTTTGGGGTTTTTGTTTTTGTTTTTTTCTCTCTTCTTTTGCTTTCAGTTTTGGTAATTTCTGTTGACCTATTTTCAGGTTCACTGATTTACTGATTCCTCTTTCACCCATGTCAAATCTACTGATGAACCCACTGATAATATTCTTTATCTCTGCTCCTGTGTTTTTTTCTAATATTTTCATTGGATTCTTTCTTACAGCTTTCAACTCTAATGAACTTATCTGATTTTCCATGTTGCTTGCTTTTTCCATTAGAGTCTTTAACACATGAATCGCAGTTATTTTAAATCCCTAATGTGATAGCTCGAACATCTGTATTATTTATGAGTCTGGTTCTAATGATTGCTTTTCCTCTTTAGGCTTTTGGGCAGGGGGGGACTTTTTGTATGCTTTGTAATTTTTTGTGGAAAGTCAAACATATTGTATAATACAGTAGATAATGACGTGAGCTCGTATTTTTTTATGCTTGAAGATGATCATACCTTTCCTCTTGGTAGACCTTTAGTGTAGGGAATTTATGTTAACCTAGTCAGATAGGCTGGGTTGGTTGCTCCTGGACTTACACTTAGTGCACCAAAGCCTTCAAGTTCCTCTAATGATAACTTCTGTTTATGGTATGGACTAATTTACAAGAGGTTTTTTTTTTTTTAGTCAATGTCTATTCTCTGCTTGACTTTTAATCTTCATGCTTGGATTTCTCTCTTTGCACTGCACTGCTATCCAGTGAGAATCTGGCTTTTGTAGCTCTCCTGGCTCTGTTCCGGTATTACTTGTACTTGATGCTTATTAGCGCAGAGAAGATGGGTATGTGGAGGGGCCATTCTCTGATGTTCTGAGTAGGCCTCGGCTGTAGGCAGGCACTCTCCATCTGGGCCTCAAGGTAGCAGCTCTTCCATGGGCTCTTGCTCCTCTAGATGCCATGCTGCAGCCAGCATGTGCCTGCCCCTCTACTGCAGGTTGAGTTTTCCCTCTCTCCTACCCCCTTGCCCCCTTCAGTGAGTTTCTGCCAATGCCCTGAGACTACTGTTTTGCTGCCCTCCCTGCTCAATATTTTCTTCCTCAGAGAAGACAAGGGAGGCAGAATTTCAGCAACGGCTGCTGTCCCCCCTCCGCCAGCACCATGAGAGGAGCCTTCTCCCCAGTCTTCCTTGGCAGACTTTGCTGGGATTCCTGGAGAAAATAATTTCTAAGGGAACCCTTACTGTTTGACAATCAAGGGAACAGAATTGGACTCCTCTTTATGAAAGTTAAAGATCCCAAAGAGTTCTTAAGCCCGAAGAGACTGCCACTCTACCTCACCTCGGGAGGGGCTGCTGGGGCCCCTATAGACAGGGCCGTGGTATTTATTGGACAAAATCGTCCAAGGCTTTTCTTCATTCTACCCACAACACTACCCACCAGACAGTCAAATGCATCCTTTTTTAAAAAAAATTTTTTAAACTTATTTCTAAGAGAGAGAGGCAGCGTGAACAGGGGAGGGTCAGAGAGAGAGAGGGAGATACAGAATCCAAAACAGGCTCCAGGCTCTGAGCTAGCCATCAGCACAGAGCCCAACGCAGGGCTCGAACCCACAAACCATGAGATCATGACTTGAGCCGAAGTCGGTCACTTAACTGATCTTCAAGGTCATAAAGTTCTACATGGAGAACAGTGGATTCCAGGTTTGGATTTCAAGGGACGGTGACATTAAAACAACAAATCATTGGGAGGATCATTAAGTTCTTAGCTTTTTATTTTTTAGACCAAAAAGTGCTCATTTTGCCATCACACCATTTCAGTATCGAAGAACATTTAATATCCCCCCCCCCCCGCCCCTGCAAACTACAAGCAATGTAGTTTGGAATAGTGACCTATCCTTTACTTGGAATGAGTTTAGCCCTTTGAAAAACTCAGTCAGGTGGAACTTAGTTTTTACCTGTATCATTGCAGATCAATGGATGCTGAGTTATGGAGCAGCACAAGCCCCAGTCTGGTGCTCACGGGCTTGGCTATCTTCTCATGCAGTTCATGTCATTTTTTGTATTTTTGTCATGACCTCCTGGAAAGCAGGATCATGTCACAATCACCTCTATTTTTCTAACTTGGCCCTTGAATGCAGCGTATGTAGTAAGTGTTCAGCTAATGATAATGATTAATATCAATTACTAACACCATAATATATGTGTGTATATATATATATATATACATATATGGTGCTGTATATGTGTGTATGTACATATACATATGTATACACACTGCTAATATACGTTAGCTGTATATGTGTGTGTATGTACATATACATAAGTATACACACTGCTAATATATGTTAGCTGTATATGTGTGTGTGTATGTACATATACATAAGTATACACACTACTAATATATGTTAGCCGAGCCGAACTGACATCCCGTGCTGATCTCTCAAGCACTCCTTACGTCCTCTCCCAAGTGCCTCCCTGGAAGGATGCAACATTTACTTTTATTTCTTTTCATCTGAATGGCATTTAGTAAGTGCCCACTTTGAGCACAGAGGGTTTTTAATTTTTTAGGTTTTATTTTTTAAGTTTATTTATTTATTTTGAGAGAGAGTAGCAGGGAGAGAGGGAAAGAGAGACTCTCAAGTAGGCTGATGGTGCAGGGAACGGATCATGACCTGAGCTGAAATCAAGAGTTGGATGCTCAACCGACTGAGCCACACGGGTGCCCCAAGGAGTTTTTTTTTTTTTTTTTTTTAAGATGCTTTAGAAGATAAAAGGGTAAATAAGGCAAGAATTTTGCCCTTCAGTGGTTTATAATTATTATGCACACAGGTATTTATAATACTGAGCAGAGTGTGATCAATGACCTAATTAAGGGTACAGAGTCCCTTGAGAATAGCAAAAATGTTCCTGTGCCCCTTTACTCATAAATACCCTGGGCGGCTGCTTTGTTTTGGACTTAAGGTGGTGGGAGGAGAATAAGCATGGGTTTTGCTTTAATTGCAAAGAAATACTACTACCGATGGCTAAAGAAATAACAGATGGGGAAACAGCATCGTTGGACAAGGGGCTCAGAGAGGGGAACAGCCACTCCTTCCTAGGGATGGGGGAATGGCAGGTGGTCAGACAAGTAACTGATGCTGCCCTAGGGAAATCTGGAAAGGTCTCATAGTGAAAGTGGCTGGCGGGTTGTCCTTGAGCCTGGACAGAACTTGGGTGTCTGGATACAGAGGAGGGGAGTTGGTCACACAAGAACAGCCTGGGCAGAGGCACAGGGGAGGACAAGTCAGGGTCAGGAAATATAAAGCCATAACGTAGAGAGCAAGGTGTGTGGAGTGGAGGGAATGTGGACTAGAAGGTATGACTGGAGAGGCTGGCCAGAATCAGAGTGTGGCTGGCACAGAGCAGGTGCTTAATATATACTTGTCAAATGATTGGATGAGAGAACGACAGTGTCAGACACGGGTTGTTGTTATTTTGTTTGCTTATTTATCGCAGTAGCTAATGGTGAAGACTTTTAAATAGGGAAGTGGTATGATCACATTACAACGGCAGCTCTGTGGAGGAAACATGAGTGACAAGGCCAGCCACGGGCGGGACCCAAGTGAGGAAACCGTGGCGATTGCCCTAAGTGGCCTCCCCTGTCCTGGAAGGTCTGGTTCTCTGCCTCTGTGAGAAGCTAGGATGGAATGCTTCCCTCTTTTGAAATGTCTATGGGTCAATGAACGTAGGGCTCAAGTTAAATGCAGGATGTGCTTAAACATACACTGGGAACATCGACACACTTCCCATTCCCAGGGAGGGCACTAAGAATCTCCTGGTTGCACATGTGTTAGGGTTTCCTGGCTCGCAGGGAGGATCCAGGGAAGTGACATGACATGTGGCTTCACTGTCAGCCCTGAAGACTGTACGAGCCTCTAAATGTCCTAGGCTTGATCATTCTCGTTCCCACCTCCTACAAGGAAGATGGAGAGCCATCTGATCTTCCTTTCTTAGCGCTCCTCATCTATTTGGTATTGACACCAATAAACAATGAAATCACGGGATTCAGATTAAGGAAATCTATTTTCCTTGAATGTGGTACAACACAGTTTGAAAATAAAAAAAAAAAAAGTCAAATGCTCTGAAAGCAAAACTAATGCAAATTAAGGTCTGGAGAAATCTATCAGCATCTGAGCATTTACTGTGCTTTCTTCTCCCTTTTAAATTAAACCAACACTATTTTCCAAAGCTCAGATGTGAATCACAGCCCCTTCTTGGATGAATGATTATGACTTGGGCCTAATTTCAACAGATGATTCGCCACAGGTGTGGGGAGAGAGGCTCTTCTCCGTAGGGAAGGAGGTGCTCAGGCACCTCTTGCGGGCAAACTGCCAGGTGAGGCCAAATTGCCCAGGTGACGTTGCCCAAAGCCGCGGCAGTGAAAACAGACCCATGGGAGAGTGTATTTTTCTTTTGGATGAGCCCATCCCTTGTGCTTTTTAAATTTTGTTAATGCTTCTCGTTAAAAATTTTCAGTGGTACCAAAGCACACCACTCATCACTAGCTGTGTGACCTTGGTAAGGGTTACTTGAATTCTCTGAACTGCAGCTTCCAATCCTATAATTTGGGGACAACGGCACCCAGCACCTGAAGTATTGTGTAGGGTCATATGAAATTATACATGAAATGTATTTAGCCAAGTGGCACATGGTGAGCTCTTAACAAAAGGTAGTTCTTCCTCATTATTAATAGAGAGTGAAGTTTACCTATCTTAAAGGAGAAGGCAGAAGTCTTAGAATAATTGTGGATCCTTATTCTGGACATTTGTGCTTTCCTTGGTGATTCTGAAATTTCGTGGCTATTCTGAAGCGCTTCATGCAGCAGCTATTGCAGAAGAGGCCAATGGCGGTCGGTCAGCTGTGGAGCTGTCCTGAGACAGTGAGAGCCTCTTACATCTCCGCTCAGGCTCTCCATTAGGTTCCTGGAGGGAGGAGTGCGGAGAAGAATCTGGTGGTGCATTAAGCCCGTATAAAGGGTCCCTTTGCAATCTGACCCCACTGACAGGACTCCGGGTGTCTCCCTCACAGAGAGTCCTGACTTGTTGAAAACAGAGAGCCCGGGACTTTATTTGGCAGTGGTGCCCAAGCTTTTCCTGTCAAGATGACCAGGAAACAATCATTTGAAGTGTGCAGTGGGGTGAGCAGAGAAGCTCTTCTAAGCTGGAGGGAACAGCCCGGGCCCCTCTCATCCAACCCAGGGTCAGGCGCCTCAGGAACCATCCCAGGTGCTGGGGGAGGGGAGGGGGTGGGGAATGGGGTGCCCAGGAGCTCGGCTTAGAATCTGTCAGTTCCAGGGATGTGACATCTGGGCCTGGACGCTGTGGCCTCCCCAGAGGAGATGTTCCTTCCATATGGATCCCAGGAGATGAAAGACATTTGTGCCCTCTGTGTTCACAAGAAGAATCCATGGAGGGTCTCTCCGCCTGGGACTAACCTGGGGCATTAAACTTCAGGGCGTCTTTCTGCCCCAACTCCCAGGCTGAGCTGTCCAGACAGCAGCAGGCTCCGAGTCTTTCCTGACGTCCCAGACTATGTTTTCCTATAATAACTTCCCTTTCAACCCAGCTGTTCAGCTTGGTCATCTCCCAAATCACACTTCCGAAATCTGATTTCCAACATCTCCTTGGAAATGATCTGGGCCATTAAGTGAAAGGGATGGGGCCTAGCTGCTGTTTTGTTTGCAGAGAAAAAGTCCATTTTACTTTGAGGCACAGGAAGGATCTGGCGTCACACAGAGATTTCATCTTCTGTATCTGAAGGCAGAGGCTCGTTCTGTCTCACTCTTCCAGCTGTCTTGAACTCTTGCTTTTCAGTCCCTCAATCAACGACCACCACCCGCAAACCCCCCCCCACCCCCACCCCCTGCCTCGCTCTTCTCTTCTTTCCTTGACTTTCTTCCCTACTTTCTCTAGTGCCAGGTTTCTCCACCATCACTCTTTCTGATTCTGCCTTCTCTCTCTCTGGCCTGCTGAGCATGGCTCTCCTAATTTTTTTCACCAGCCAACACCCAGCAGCCCGCTTCCCTGAGAAGCATGCCTTTGCTACCTGTTCCAAATGTCCTCCGGAACTGCCCGTTGTTTCTCAGTAGCAGCAGGCAGAGCATTCATGGCTCCCCTTTTGTTTCTTTAATCTCAAAGTTTCTTGCAAAAGAGAAAGGAAATTAGGGAAGCCCACCTCCTCCTTTCCCTCCTCGCCAGCCACCAGCAGACTCCGTAGAGCTCACACCAACACGGAGTTTCAGGCCTTCTCAGGTCCTTGGATTTACAGGTTGGGAAAGTTTGTCTCGTGCTCCAGGTGGCTGAAAGCATCAGTCAAAATCTTTTTCTCTCTTTCCCTCTCTCCCTCTCTCTCTGTCCTCACCCTCTGCTTCTAACCGGCCCCCCTCCCCGCCGTGAAAGGCTTGGGGGAATCCATCCTAAAATACTTTTCCAGGCAGTTTGCTCTAAGTAAAAACACGCGCTAGGCACTGCAGTCACGTGCCATGTACTTGCTCACCTGCTGAGCCAGGGGACGTTTGCCGAGCACCCCGTGCGTGCTGCCCCCCATGGGGCTCTGCACAGCCCCCAGAGGTGCGCTGTGCTCTGCAGCAGCGCCGGAGGCCCGCCCCCCGCACCCCCGAGCACCCCAATGTCCTCGTTTTCCTGCCAATACTGGAGGGGCAGGAAGCGGCACATATTTTTCTGGGGATGTGATTTCATTCCCCCAGGATTAACAAGCCCTAACCACTCTTTCCCCTCAGCCCTCCCTCCTCCCTTTCCTCATTCTCCTCTCCCCCGCACACTTGCTAACCTGAGCAGCCGGGCTGGCTGGGCTCCAGCCTGTTCACAGAGGGTTTTCCCTTCTCTGCAGAAGGTGAAGGGGAACAGGAAGGGGACCGGAGCTCACAATGACTGGGTTTCCGCTCCGGGTCAGGAACTGCCTGACGACTTACTGCCCCCGGAACCCAGGTCTGTCTGAATCGCACAGTCGGAATCCTGCCTCTACAGCCTGCGCGAGCGCGCGCATGCGCACAGGTGGTGGGCGGTGCTAGAAGAGGGTAAGGTGAGCGATATGCATCACCCCGGTTTCTTTTTCTCCCAGCTGGAGTCCTGGACCTGGCGAGGTTTGCCACTCTTCTGCTTCTGCTTGGGGTGCAGCTGTGTGTCTCGGACAGATGGGGCATTAAGGCCGCGAGGTCTCTGGCTGTCTCCCCAGAGGGGACTCATTCTCTTTCATAGGGTTTAGTGGCTCCAGGGCCAGAACGCCCAAGTTCTAATCCCAGCTCTCCTATTTGCTAGCTGTGTTATCTTGGGCAAAGTACTTAAACTCTCAGTGCTTCAGTTTCCTTATCTGAAAAGAAGGTAATAGTAAGAATACCATGCTCATAAATTCTTAGAGACGGAAAGTAGGATGGTGTTTGCCTGGGGGTGGGGTGGGGAAGGATGGAATAGGGAGTTAGTGTTCAATGGGTATAGACTTTCCATTTGGGAAGGTGAGAAAATTGGAAAGTGGATGGTGGTGATAATTGCACAACAATGTGAGTGTCCTTAATGCTGCAGACGGTACACTTAAAAATGGTTGCAACGGTTAAGTTTTTTATAATTAAAAAGAAAAAGAAAAAGGGGAGGTGCCTGGCTGGCTCAGTTGGTAGAGCACACAACTCTTGATCTCAGGGTCGTGGGTTCAAGCCCCATGTTGGCCACAGAGCATATAGTAAAAAAATAGAAGACTTTTAAAAATGATTAAAAAAAAAAGTAAAAGAAAAAAGAAAATATCTTCCACAAAGGATCTGAGTGAAGCTTGAACGAGATAATGCACGTTAAACACTTAGAACAGAGCCCATAATACATGCTGTGTAAAGGGGAGCACATTTGTGCTCTAGCCTCTCCTTTTCCAGGGAGATCCTCAAAGCCAGGGGGAGAGCTCTGTGGCACACACCTGTCTCTTGGCTCAGGGCTGTGCGAGAAGCCGATGTCACAGCCAGCGTCTGGAGCGGTTCCCTGTGCGTGATCTGGCAGCTGTCAGGGTGGGCTGGTGACTGTGCATCTTAATGGAAGAGTTCTCACTGCCCATGTCGAGCAGCAAGGTTATAAATGGAACACTGCTTGCTTAAATTACCCCATTTTGCACAGACTCACTCCATTGCCGGGCTCTGACGTGAGGCTGAATTTGGTGGTTAAGCTAGAACAAAAGAATTATGAACCCACTGAGGACATCATCCAATTAAATAGCGTCAACACAGTATGTCTGAGAAGCGAATGGTGTTTCAGTGTTTTCACTGGTCTTGCCCACAAATATTTATGGAGTGTCAGCGGGGGAGGGGGAGGGCAAAGCGCTGAGACTTCAGACCGGGAAACAACTAGCCAGGTGCTAGGGAACCCAGGAGAGAAAGCGGACCGCACAGTCTAAAATGCCCCTGTTCACACTGGATCTGGGGATGGAGCTCCTTCACTGTGTGCAATTCTCCCCAGACGCTCCAACTCAGTCCAGGGCCATAACATTTATTGTTGGTGTGCACAGCTCAGTGAAGTGCACCTGGACAGGGCGGGGAGGAGGCAGGAGAAAAGACTCCTCTGTCCTTCTGTCCTTGTTTGGGCCCCTGAGGACCCTGCCTTGTTCACTGCAGCCACAATACCCAATTCTGAACCCAGAGGACTCTACCACCTGCCCAGAAAGCTCTCCAATGCCCTTCCAGCTCACAGCCCGAAGAGCTGCTGTCTCTTGTCTCGTCCACATCTCTCATCTTAGTGTGAGCCTTGGATGTTCGTCTTTTATTTATTTACTTACTTTTAACTTTTTATTTTTGAGAGAGACAGAGAGCATGCACATAAGCAAGAGAGGGGCAGAGAGATAATCCCAGGCAGGCTCCATGCCGCCAGTGCAGAGCCCAATGCGGGGCTGGGTCCCAGGACCCTGGGATCATGACCTGAACCAAATTCAAGAGTCAGATGCTCAACCAACTGAGCTACCCAGGAGTCCCTCGTCTGTCTTTTAAATGTCCCTCTGTCAGCTCACACTCAGTGTATCTTTTGTTAATATCTGTTCAATTCTACCTCCTTTCCGTGTCTCACATGCATTTCCTTTCAATATTGATAATGATAATACTTTTTATATGGCTACTGTTTTCGACCACTGTGTGCTCCTATCAATCTAGGAATCTCCAGGCCAGCAGAGTAGTGAGCCTGCTGCATAGGACTAAGATTAACAAGTAACGATAATGAAGATATCTGATTCTAATATGTGCCCGGCACTGTTCTAAGGCACTTCACATGTAGTAATGCACTTCATCCTGACAATTATCCCATGAGGTAGATTATTCTTTTTCTAGCATTCTATTATTCTTTTTACAGATGAAAAACTGAGGCACAGAGAGGTTAAGCAACTTGCCCAAGTTCCACAGCTTATAGAGGCTCCATGTTGAATGAATGAATGAGAACATGAATGGGAGAACCAATGTAGGAGGCCAGAAAGGGGCTGAGCTGCATCCTGCAAATCTGTGCAATGTGTGTAGTTAGTAGATTGGAAGCCATTCCCTTGGGTTTCTTTTTGAGGAGGTGCTGTTTGTTTTGGCGGTTGTAGTTTGACCCGGGGTCTAGCAGTGCATCAGAGAAAATAGGAATTTTATATACATGATCAAGATAAATAAGGGGATAGAACATTCTTGACGGAGAGGGAGAGGAAGTTGGCTGGTCCAAGGTATGGTTTTAGTTGGAGATGGGAGTTGGGGGGCGGGGGCGTGGTTTGTCAGCAGTCTGTGCCTGCAGAGTGATACTGGCCCCCTGCCTCATCTGTCCCTTGCTGCACAAATGTCGTGACCAGTATCCCAGGGAGCCGCGTACCTGTGATTTATATAGCACAACGTCCTGGGCATCTACTAGGGGCTCCTGACTACCTGTCCTTGCCATTTATTTAAAAAAAACCTGTTCCTAATACACACATCCCCTCTATCACACTAAAGCCTGGTAACTGCAAAGTATTAAATGAACATTTCATAATCTAGAAAAATCGTGCTGCCTGTTTGCAATCTTCCCTAATGCTTAACCCTCCCTGGGCTTCCTTTCTGTTTCCATATGGCTCCATGCTGTACGTCTGTGGTTCTGCCCTGCCCTGACCACTGAGACAGAAAGACAATGGAAGGGGTCCTCCTCCCTCCTTCACGGTCCTCTACAACCAAATAAACGTCAAGACACCTCCATTTTTTCCTGCTCTTCCTGTTTCCGCTAAAAATAAACACGTGAATAAACTGTCCACTCTGACAGGCTGTCAGAACTGTAAGAAATCTTCAAGACCTGCTGGCTCAACCTCTTCATTTCAGATATGAGCAAACAGAAATCTAGAGAAGGTTGAGGATACAGTGATGGGGCACGATTTAGATAAAGTCCCTTGTCAGGAAACATGAGAGATAGAAAACACTCTCCTTGCCTAAATTTCTCCCTCCAGCTTCTATTTACACTGTAAATTTATTTTATTTTATTTTATTTTAAATGTTTTATTTATTTCTGAGAGAGAGAGAGAGAGAGAGAGACAGTGTGAGCAGGGGAGGGTCAGAGAGAGAGGAAGACACAGAATCTGAAACAGGCTCCAGGCTCTGAGCCGGCTGTCAGCACAGAGTCCGACGCAGGGCTTGAACCCACCAACCGTGAGATCATGACCTGAGCCGAAGTCGGCCATTTAACCAACTGAGCCATCCAGGTACCCCTGTAAATTGATTTTAATACTTTCCTGTGATTTCTCCTTTTATTTCTATTCAGAAAAATAACTGTAAAATTTTATCATATTTCAGGATGCGCAGGTGGCTCAGTCGGTTAAGTGTCCAACTTTTGATTTTGGCTCAGGTCATGAGCCCCAGGGCCAGGCTCTCTGCCCTGATAGTGCAGAGCCTGCTTGGGATTGTCTTTCTCCCTCTCTCTCTCTCTGCCCCTCCCCTACTCTATCTCTCTCTGAAAATAAATAAATAAACTTAAAAAGAATCTATCATATTTCATTTCTTCTCTGCTGGTTCCCTTCTCCAGATTATGCCTTGACATAGAAAAATGAAAGCATATGGAGGTTTTTCTCTCTTCCCTCCTAGTGGTTGTATGCAAATGGAGGAATTGCCAAAGGATACCCGAGGAAAGGTAAAACCTCAGTGTCTGCTATTTTTGCAAGTCCTACCCTGTGTACTCCCATGATGAAAATCACTTTAGGGCAATCACTGAAATACATGTTATTGGTAAACATCTGTTTATACACCCATTTTACCCAATGCATGATGAGCTCTTTGAAAGCGCGAGACTATGTCATAGTCCCTTTTGTGTCCACTATATAGCACGATGCCTTGCACATAGTACATGCTCAATAAATGATTGCAGGATTATGGCTAAATCCAGTTATCAGTCTGGCCACTCATTCACGAATTCGACTCCTTACTAGAGAGTACTACTTGGAGGAAATGACCCTCAAGCTGAATTTTAATGCAAAGGCAACACATGATAGCAGGGGAAAGAAGGTTGTTTTTATGCACGTGGAACAAGCCAGACAAAGGCTCGGAACAGGAGACTAAAATTACTAGGTTGTCCTTCAGGAAATTAAACAGCCAATCCATTCATTAGAGGAACAACAAATGACAGGCCTTGTGCATTACCAGACTGTTAATAAGCAAGAGCCAGACTTGCTTTTATGCAAAGCCAGACTCTGAAGGTCATGTTACCCAGTCCTCTCAAGCTACCCATTCTTAAAGTCTTGCTACTCAAAATTGTGAAGATTGTAGAGAGTACCAGTGCTAGAATAAGGGGTTACAATCCCTCTTTTATAACTGTCTCTGTCCTTTTTTTTTTTTTTTAAGGCTGCTGGGATGGTTTATATTTGCTCTAATGATCTCATGCAAAGGTCAGCAGTGCCATGTCACCCGTCACCCAAAAGGGGAGGCATTGTTGTATGTGTGTGGAGGGGACCTCATAATAAACTCACCAGCCTCTTCACATTGGGGGCCTTGCCATTTGGCCTTCAATCCACTCCACTTGCCACATTGGAATTGGTCCACCTGAGTCAAATCCATCTTCCTAAGCGAAAGCATGTTTGCAGTGAGGTGAGGTGATGAGGGAGTCTAACACATTTTTGAGTGTCTTTTGGGTACCCCAATCTATGCTTGATGCTTTTACATCTCATCTGTTCTTCATAATAGCCTTGGGAGAGAGCTTTGCCCTCTTTTTTATGGATAATCAAGCTAAGGTTCAGAGAAAGAATAGTCTTGCTTGAGGTCACAGAGCTTAGTGGTAGAGCTAGAATCAAATACAGGTAAACATATAATCCTTTCAACATACCGCTCACTCAACAGCTGTTCTAAAAATATCTGAGGCCAACAAATCACCCAATTTTAAAAATGTCCAAAGGGTTTGAAGAGACATTTCTCCAAAGAAGATATGAAACTGTCCAATAAGCACATGAAAAGAAGTTCGACATTATTAGTCATTAGGTAAATGGAAATCAGAACCACAATGAAATCCCATTTCACACTCACCAGTATAGCTATCATAAAAAAAAAAAAGACCAATAATAACAAGTACTGGTGAAGATATGGAGAAATTGAAACTGTTGTACATTGCTGGTAGGACTGCGAAATGGTACCACCACTTTGGAAAACAGTCTGTCAGTTCTTCCAAAAGTTAAACATAGAATTACCATCCGATACCAACAATACCATTACTAGGTATGTACCCAGAGAATTGAAAACCTATGTTCTCACAATGACTTGTACATGCATAATTATAGCAGCATTATTTATAATAGACAAAAGGTGGGAACAACCCCAAATGTCCATCAAATGACAAAGACACAAATAAGTGGTGGTATATCAACGTAATGGAATATTACTCCGCCATAAAAGAAATGAAGTACTGATACATGCTCTAAAATGAATCAACCTTGAAAAACATTATGGGAGTGAAAGAACCCAGTCACAAAAGGCCACATACTGCAGGATTCCAATCATACAAAATGTCCAGAACAGGCAAATCCATAAAGATTGGAAGTAGTGTCTGCCAGGGCCGGTGGGGAGGGGAAGACTGGCAAGTGGATGCTAAGAAGTATGGGATTTCTTTACTGGGTGATAAAAGTGTTCTGGACTTAGACAGTGATGATGAGGGCACCACTCTGTGAATACACCAAAAACTACTTCATTGTACACTTTAAAAATAATGGTAAATTATCATAAGTATATTAAATCACAATAAAGCCGTTACAAAATATACACCTGAGGCTACAGAATTGGTTTAATCTAATGTCAGGTTGGGGTACCTGAGTGGCTCCGTCAGTTATGTGATTCTTGGTTTCAGCTCAGGTCATGATCTCAAGGTTCATGGGTTCAAGCCCCACATCTGGCCCTGTGCTGGCATTGCTAAGCCTGCTTGGGGTTCCCTCTCTATCCTTCTCTCTCTGCCCTTCCCCCAGTCCTTCTCTCTCTCTAGAAATAAATAAACTTAAAAAAAAAAAAAAACCCTAACTCATTGGGCACATGCTATCAAGATACAGGATTTGACAATAAAATGACCAATAAATGCTTGCAGGGAGTGTCTGTATGTGAGAGGCTTGGAAATGAAGTTCTTGATGATCGACCAAAAAGGTGAAAGAATGTCCCTTTGGTTGTGGTATGAGATACATCACTCATTACAAATAATATTAGCCTGTCTCACAGAGATTAAGGTGCTGGGAGTATATAGTCAATAGGAGAGATTAAGGTGCTGGGAGTATATAGTCAATAGGAGACAACCCATCTTTTATCATCCAATAGTAAAATAGAGGCAAACACAGTGTGCTGGGACCAGTATTGCTACTTTCACGTGTTCGTTTATTAAAAATCACGTATCCAACATCTAGAAGGTAGCAAGTACTTTGCCATTTGTGTTAGAATTCATCATGTTTATCATTCACAGACACCTGATAAAGTATTAGTCTCCCATTTTAAAGATGAGAAAACTGAGGCTCAGCAAGGTTAAGAACACTGCACGGAGTTACATCGTCAGTGAGTAGGAGAAACAGAATCTGTGCAGAGATTTGTCTGACTCCAAAGCTAAGGGCCAGCAGATTGGATTGGAGAGTAGAGAACAAGCAGCGGCTGGCCGTGAGTGGACAACATCGGGATGGGAGGGATAAGCCTGCGGGTAGAGTGAGTTATGTCCGGCCCAGACCCTGGAGCCAAATGCCTGGGTTTAAATCTTGCCTCTGCCATCTCATAGGGATGGGGTGCAGATGTAGCAAGTTATGAATGTAAAAGTGCTTACAACAGTGTTTGGCACATAGTGAACATTCAATGTGCAGGGCAATTATTATTATTATTAATTATTGTCTCATCTGTACACATGCATGGTCATGGCTCTGAGGTTAGGGACTATTGCAAAAAGGATAGAAAAGCCTCTCACAGATTTACAGTCAAAACAATGGTTATTTCTGTGGAGTGGGGTTAGGAGAGGGGGAGTATACAGAGAGAGAAAGTGGGGGCACCTCGGCGGCTCAGTCAGTTAAGCATTCAACTCTTGATTTCAGTTCAGGTCATGATTTCACAGTTCCTGAGTTCAAGCCCCACGTTGGGCTCTACACTGACAGCATGGAGCCTGCTTGAGAATCTCTCTCCCTCTCTCTCTGCTACTCCCCTGCTTTCTCTCTCTCAAAAATAAAGACATAAACATTAAAAAGAAAGAGGAAGGATAGTCTCACTCTCCCTTATTTTTATATTTGAACTTTTCACCGTCGTGCACTACTTTTTAAAATAAAAGAAAACACAGCTGATAGTAATGCTTTCTCCAATAAAAGAACGCTTGTACTTGGGGAAGAAACCAAAACAAACTTGGGGGTATCTGTATTTACTTTAATTCTAGGGAAACCCAGAAAGTCAGTCTTCTATTTGCAACCCACAGACCAGAGTCTTTGCAGTGAGGGGCATAATGCCAAACTTGCAGATTCATTACCTTGCTCTCTCAGCCTGTTTTCCATTATGGGCAAATTTGCTGTAATTTGATCTTGATCGATGACCTGGCAGGCATTTCTAGACCTCAGCTCTGCAGGGGGCACTTCTCAGATGCCTCCCTGCCAGGTACTCCCTGGATGGGTGATATTTACAGGAGTCCATCAGCAGGACCTTCCTGCAGGAGATTGGAAGGTGAAAGGGAGACTTGTTTGTGGATGTGGAGTCTGAGAATGTCACCCATGGGTGGGACCCCGGGGCTCAGGAGAGGGAGGAAGAGGAAGAGGCGAGCAGTCACGTCTTCCCAGATGTGAGAAGACAAGCTGTGTCCGTTGTCTCAGCCCAGGGAGCAAACGGTGGCCATGCGACTCTCATCTTACCCAGCCTCAAATTTTCCATGTCAACCCCACCAGGCTGTTTTTCCTTGGTTGAGATGCAGCATTCTCATTTACGAAATGGGTTTCAAATTTCCTTTTTTCCAAGGGTTTTTGGAAATCCAGTTAGCCTTGGCCTGAAATGTATCATATAGGCTTCTGGGAGCAAAGGAAACTGATACAGAAACAAGGACAGGGGGCAGTGGAGTGACTCATCCCGGGTTTGTCTCTCTACAGGAAGCACAACTAGAGGATTTAAACAGCCCACCAGAAAAGGGCTTTAAACCAGCAAAACTTCAGTGTTTTACGCTTAACTTTGTATCAGGACAATAGTATGCTTGGGACAGACACTAAGACACAGGAAGAAAGCTGCTGGAGCAAAAACACTCTCATTGTCTCGTAGGTCTCTCTGTAAGGAGAATAACTAGGAAATTTTTATAGTCAGGCTGCTGTTCCCAGAACAAATGCTTTCCAGTGCTTCTTGCCTTTAAACCACACCTGTATCCTACCTCTACTGGACTCTGCCTCACACATCTCTCCTTTGTCCCTCTCCCACTGCTGAGCCAGATCTTGGCAAGGGGACAGGAAGGAGACAGCCCCAGGGGATATGTTCCCACCAGCCTTGAACTAACTCCATCTCCATCCCTTACACATGACTCAGATGCCCTCTGTCCTATTTTCCCATACTTGGAAAAAGAGATACCCGAGACCAGTGCAGCGTCACCCAGAGGAAGGACAGAGTTCAGAGCTCACGTGGCTCAAAATATAAAGTGTTCCAGGAAATTAGGAAACAAAGGCAACTGGCATCTGCTTTCCAGGGCTGTTCTTCTGTTCTCATCCAAGAGCAGATAGTATAAGAGGGGATGTGCTGTCATCCCAGCTGACAAACAAATCTGGTGGTTCACATCCTGCTATGTTCTCTTCTCTCGCTTATCTGTGGGGTTGGAAATGGGAAAATGAGGGGATTTCCATTTCCAGAGAGTCATTTGTCTCCTTATGAGAAGGTCCCTAATGGCAGCACTATATGTGTGTTATAAAGAAGTTCTTATTAACTAAGATAAACCTTTGGTAGTGTGGCATTGAGGAGGCCTCAAGGGACTGGAAGATGCCCTATCCCCCACTTCCAAAAGAAAAGGACATTTTTAGAAGTGTAATAGAATTATTAAAATTACAATAATAAAGGGAACTATATGAATGAAATCAGTTTCATATGTTCTAAAATTGGTATTAAAAGTCATACCTTTTAAAAAGAAAAATCGAGATAGAACATTTTATAAACATACAACAACTCAATGGATAAAGACACTTTAATCATACCATCTCTGCACAGCCGTATGCTGCCAGCCTGCTTGCACAAGCTTTGTTCTTTGAACACCTGCATGGTTCTGTGTTGGGAGGCACACACATTCCTGCTCCCCTTCAGTCAGGGACTGACCTGCTACTATTATATTCAAGTAATTCAAGCGCCTCCCCTCTATTCCTAATGCTTTAGCATTTTGTTTATGCTATCCCATTAAATCTTGTTTTGATTATGTGATGCTTCCTTTCAGAAAGAAGGGGTTGGTCCCTTTCACAGAGAAGTCAAATGATAAAATGGACGGAGTCAGAAAATTTTATAACGGGAAAAGCCTTCTGAGACCACTTTATCTAATCCTCTTGTTTTATAATTGAGGAAATTGGGAACCAGTGGGTTAAGTCATTTGCCCAAGGTTCTACAGAGCAAGTGGCGGAGACACCAGAGGCCATATATCTTGACTCCCCTTGCCTTTCATTATCAGGATGCTTCTACTTTTGGATCATTCATGCAGCATAGCCTGAGTGGACTAGGAGAGGCTTGGCAGGGGCCATGCACCAGCTTTAGTGTGTGCCCAGGACCTTTCAATGTGCTGCCATCTTAGAAAGGAGGAGCAGAATGTGAGAAGGCAGAAAGAGAGGCCGGCTGCGCACTCCTGGCATGCTGGAAGACTATAGAAAACTTTTAGACTCAGCATGTTTAGGAAACTGAAATTGTCAGATCAACGGATAAGGGAGGAAAAGTGATGAGGCAGGTATACCTCACACTCCTCTCGGGTAGCTCCACTCCCCACCCCCCACCCCCCTCCCGTCTGCTCTGGCTTGGTTCCACGTCTCTGGTCTTAGTCTGGTCACTCAACTCAAGATGTTGCCAGTGTATTTGCAATGTTTTCACCTTTGCCTGAGCCCTCCCTCCCTCCTCCCCATCTTTATGGCCCAGCTTAGAAAATCATGTTCTTTAAGAGGGCACCCCTGAAATATTCTACTGAATTTAATGTCTCTTTCCCCTGAGCCACCCAAGCACTTGGCTGTGACACCTAGGTTCTGCCATAGATAATTTTATGGTACTATTTTTACTTCTCACCGACATCCTCCACACTCTGCACGTACCCCCCATCCCATGTAATCAATTATAAGCTTTTTGAGGACAACTTATTAATTTTTATGTTATCTATAGCACATGGCATAGACCTAGACCACTGTGGGTACTGAAATTGAACAGAATACTGGCTATGAATTTTAATGGTAGATCTGATTCTGTTACTAAAAAGTAGTCTGGGTTTTAGAGGCTCATTTTCTGACAAATACCATTTAATCTAGAAAAAAACCGTCTTTTGCTACCGTAAATAACCCCTGGCAGCCCAAAGGAATCTTAGCACCTTTCAAAGGTGAACATTTCTCACTTCCTTGCTAGTTAACTCTGCTTTGTACACTGTGAACACAGATAGTCACAACCACTTGACTCAAGCCCATGGTTTCTCCAGTTAGTCTTGTCTCTGGCCTGTTGTCAGTGGGGTCCATGGTCTAATGGGAGTCACGTCTGAGCACAAGTTTGAGCAAAAGGTCCAGGATACATGCACATGGTAATGATGCTACATTTTTGCACTCGGTGATTTAGCAGATATATGCTAAACCACACACTTGGCTGGTGGTGGGCTAGCACCCTAGGGCAGTCCCTGGCATTGCTGAGTGGAAAGCCTTTGGTGTCAACAAGCTACTTGGATGCACCCAATAGGCAGGCTGTTTGCCCCAGAAGAGGCTCTAAGAGTCTGTGGCTCTCTCTAACGGGGAATAGCATAGTATAGTGCTCAAGAACAAGGAGTGTTTGGACAAAACTAGGTTAAGTTCTGGTTCCACTTCTACTAAAGTAGTGATGTAAGACAAGATACTTCATCTCTTTAAGGTTTATTTAAAAAAAAAAGAATATGTGACATGCAGTAAGAGCCCACTTCGTGGCATTGTTTTGAGGATGATACGGAATTGCACATTTTCTGTGGTGTCAGACACACAGTCAATGCTCAGTGACCGCCAACTATTGGGAGTTGACCACTTTCATGTGCTTAGTCCTCTCTGGAAGCAGTTCTCCATTAATCCTGGCTTTTAAGCAGGAAGTGCTGCTCTCAAAAGACTAAGCTGAACCCACGCTACCCTCAGTGTAGCTCTGAGATTTCCAGAAGAAGGGTTTAAAGGGTAGAGGAAATAATGGTACAACTCTGGTTGTCAAAACCCTTTCTTCAAGTGTGTAAGGCTGGAAGAAGGGCAGCAGATCTGCTGTCTCTACATCAGGGACTCCATGGGTTAGAACAACATCATAACATATATGGCCTAGAAACCTGCCGTGAGCAGAGTCGGGGCTGGGATCTGGCTATAGGGTTAGCTGTTAAAGTCTGTGGAACAGAGCAAGCTTCAGCAGCCTACACAGGGACTACATTTCTGATCTTGGCCACAATAGTATCTTTCCCAGTGAACCCTTGTAATGCACATTTATTAATTCATTCACTCAACAAAAATCTTATTAAGTGCCTGCTCTATGCCAACTGACCTCATGGAGTTTTCATTCAAGTTGGGGAGACAGGTGTCAATCAGTTTCCCACAGGAATAACAATATAGTCCTAGTCCTCAAACTTTAGTGTACATCAGAATCTCCAGAAATACTTGTTAAAACACTTAGTTTCCGATTCAGGAGGTCTCAAGAAGGGCTCATTATTTGCATTCTTAATGAGTTTCCAGGAGATGCTGGTCTAGGAATGACACTTGGAAAACCACTAACACAATAAGAAACTGAGATATGTTCTCTAGGGGTGAAAATAGACAGGGTTCTGGGAGAGTGTATCAGAGGGCCATAACTCAGATCAGAAGAGTCTTAGAACTCCTCTCTGGAGAAAAGGCATTTAAACTGAGATCTGAACAGTTGGGAAAGAGTGGGGGAAAGAACATGGGGGCTGTGAGAGGAAGGGAGCATGGTGTGTTGGAGAAAAGAGGCCAGTGTCGTGGGCCCATGGTGGGTAGGTGGAGAGCCATTCAGCCAGTCAGAGGGGCAAGAGTCAGAGGGATTATCAGGACCTTGTGGATGAGCAGAAGTCTTACGTGGCTTATGTGCTAAGCACAGTGGGAAGCCTTTGTTGAGCAAAAAAGTGACATGTCTGACAGTTTTAAAATTTAACTTATTGCTACTATATGAAAGATGGATTAGATAAAAGCAAAAAATGGTAGTGGGAGAATGGTTAGGAAGCTCTTATAGAAGTCCAACCCTCCTCCCACACCCCAAATAGTGGCTTGGATATCGATGGTGCCTGTAGGAATTGAAGGAAGTAGGTAAATCTGGGATATTGTTTGGATGTAACATGGCTAAAATTTGGTGATGGGTTGGATGTGGGAGAGAGGAAAACAGTTAAGGATGGCTACAGGTCAGTAGGATGAAATTATAGCAGTGGGACAGATCTAACGATCTTCCAGAAAAAGTGATGAAAGTTTTGTGTCCACATCTTCTGACAGTCTTCACTTGACCTTACCCTTCTTCCTTCCTCTCCCTTTCCCCTCTCATATCTTTGTCATCAAGCCAGTGTATATTCATCTGCCATTTCTTTGGGCTAGTTAAGCTATTTGCTGTGGCAGTAGGCTGTCTGGAGATGAGGGAAAGGCTTTGGTAAGTTTGACCAAGACCTATAGGCTTTGGTTTCCAGTCTGACAAACATAATGGGAGGAAAGATTGTCCATATATACAGATGTTGTATCCATTTCAAGCTCTCTTAAACTAGTAAAACATCGATAGATCTTAATATGGTCATCCATATTTCACTGGGGTAACACTGAACCATGGAGCAAAATGCCTTACTCCCTGTCAGAGAGGGAAGGAAGCCAATTCCAGAGCAAGGGTTCAGGGCTTCCTGGCTCCAAGGTATCTCACCAAGGCCTCTTGCTCAAGCAAGCCGAAGTAGGTCATGAGCTGCAATTAGGGACAGAACAGGATGTTTCCAGCTGAAGGTTTGAATATAAGTGAGTCAAAGTGGAGGTTCCCATGGCAATGGTAATGCCATCTCTTTTTTGAGACCGGCAACCTAACAATATCAGGGTGAGTCAACTGCTGCTTTGAAAGCCTGTTGTGTTTCTCTACTTTCATATCGCAGATTGGAAATATCTGTGATGGCTTGGTTTGCAGGGATTTGGTAGAATTTCAGATGGTTTTCCACATGGTGATATGGTCTTAGGATAGAAGCCTAGGAGCACCATCTCGTATTGGGTCTTTCCCCTTGTCCACTGCACCAATCCCAGGGAATGATAGACTTTAGGGCTCCAATGGGGTATGAGACTTTTTACTAGCATAAAAGTCTTTCTCAGGGCATTGCAACAATTTCCAACTTTTCTGATTCTGAGAAATGTCCAGAAGGAAAGGATGAATGGAATAGATCCTTCTGTTTCTAAAAGATCTCTGAGAAATTCTGCTCTGGCTCTTCTGTCTCTTTAGGAGGTTTGCTTCAGAAAAAGATGACCAGGGCCTCCTCTCCAAGTCCTTTCTTCATGCCGCCTTGCTCATCCGGTCAGACCCGAGGCCATGCAGATACCCTCAGGCTCTATCTCGGGAGGAGTCAGAGAACTCTTAAATCAGAATATCAGAGCTGGAAAGGGCTTCAGTGAGAGAGGGGTGTGCATGGAACTACCTGATACTTTCAGACCTCATTCAGGTGAGGTCTCTTATAATGCAGGACCTTGGTGTGGTCACTGGGTTCCTCCTGCGACCAGTCATTTGTTTAGTAGGTCCAGGCTTCATAGACTGACATAACAACCAGGTTTGCAATAAATTGACATATAAACCAAAATGTCTCCATCTGCATTTTATAATGGGGGATATTCCATTTCAGAGGCCAGATTTCTCAGATCTCTTATCCAGTGTCAGAGTATTTGAAAGATAGAATTGATAATCAGGAGCTTACTTAGTGATTAAAGCTTTAGAGCAAAGGGAAGTGGACGACCTTGAATGATCTTTTATCTGTGACAGAGCTCCTGCTGGAGTATCCCTGCCCAGCAACACATTTTCGGGTTATAGCAGAATGTTCATATGCCCCTGAGCTAGCTGTTCCCTTCCTAGGACAGCTTTGGGGAAGTATATACTGGTAAGTTCTGTTCCTTGCAGCTTATATGGAGCCACTCAGACCATATCCCTGTCAGTAACATATTACATTTCATTGGGTTTTAACTTCTCAATGTGAAAATCGTTTGCAATTATGTCCACTCAAATCACATCCTGGTCACCCTGTCTCCTGATTTATTGATATTCTCTAGTAGGAGTTAACGGTCAATAGTGTCCCTTTCCAAGGTACCCAATTTCCATATTTTTACAGGGATCTCACTAGAGCCTCCTCCAGGACTGTAGAAGCACCAACTGTTCTCCCAATCCAACACTTTAAAACACACATTCCTGGGGCACCTGGGTGGCTCAATCAGTTAAGCATCCCACCCTTGATTTCAGCTCAGGTCATGATCTCATGGTTTGTGAGTTCGAGTTCTGTGCAGACAGTGTGGAGCCTACTTTGGATTCTCTCTCTTTCCCTCTCTCTCTGCCCCTTCCATGCTCTTTCCGTCTCCGTCTCTCTCAAAATAAATAAATTAACTTTTCTATAAAGTTAAAAAAAAACACTCCACAAATACCCAATGCCGTATCCTAGCTTGCCTTGACTTGAATACTGCCAACATTTTGGAGCTCACCACCCTCTGGGGCTTGGTTTTTTCAACAAAGATCCTAAGCTGAAAAGGATAAACCAGTGAGAAGATACTGTCAATGCCCTTGTGTGTCTAGCACCTGCCTTGGGGATGAGGTTTGTTTTTTGTTTTTTTTTTTTTGAGGTGCTGCCGGGGATAAAGGAGAAGAGTATATGACATCAGGAATGGGTAGCTGGCCTGTTGCATAATTTCCACCGAGAAGGAGGGTCCAGGCTTTCGCACACTCAGCAGTGTGTTCCTCGGCATCCCTGGAGCTGGTTCAATCACTTAGAATGACTCCTCTCTATCCAGGGCTCTAGGTGGTTGCTATTTTAATGGAAAAAGCTGAATCCTGGGGCTCCTGAAGGGAATATCCTGCTACCAGGTCCCCCTGAGGCTTATCAGATTGTCTGAAAATCCCACCATGGTTTCAGACCCTTGTGTAGTTTATAGCACTGTTTCCTGAAGGTTCCTTTTATAATGCAAATCATTTTACACAAAATCAGTAACAGATGAAAACGTAAGTGGCTGAGCAAAGAACAAGACCTCCCAAGAAGGGACTCAGGTGCTGGAGCACTGATTTGGAGTATGGGGCCCTCTTCTAAAAGGGAAAATGGACATTTTGAAGGATAATTGTTTGGCTGCTAACAGCGATAGGACGTGGCTCCCGAGGACCCCCATCCCCATCCCAACCCTCAAAATGAGATTCCACGGTGAGATTTCATTGCTATTTCTGCTGACCCAATTCTGGAACACTGGGGAATTTTTCCTGCACATTTATCTTGAACTCAGTAAACGAGCTTATTGTTCAAATCCCAGCCGTATCACCAAATAGCTTTGTGATCTCATGTATGGTACTTAATTTCTCTAAGCCTTAGTTCACTCAGCTGTAAAAAAGAGGAAATCGTACCTACCCAGAAGGACTGCTTGGGACGAGTAAATGGAATTACATGTGGTGTGTGATGTGCAGTAGACATGAAGTAAATGGAAATAATTCTTTCTCTTCTTATTTCTTGTAGCAGCTTCTTTACAGTGTCCATAAAGAATTCCTTCTACTCTGTTTCCAATAGTCTCATCCAGAAGTACAATCATTCACTCCAGGAGTTGAATTGCAATCGAGCCTAATAACAAAAGTGAATTTTGACAAATTAGCATTGGCCTTTCAAAGTCAGACATGTATATTCCTTACTAAAGATAAGTTCCAGATTCTGAGCCATGAAATCGTGGTAAAAGAAGGAGGGTCCCATTTTTTCTTTCTGCCTTCCCCCTTTATCCTTCTTCCCTTTATCCCCAAGACCTTCAAACTGTAAGATATCTTTGAATGGATTTATCTCAGTTTTCCCTCTCAACTGACCAAGGCTGACTGGGACAGTTCCCTGATCTCAGTTGGTGAGCAGAAAAGGGGACCCCCTTCTCCTCCTGGACACTCTAGATCATGGCTCTTGCTTGGCATGTGAGGGAGGAGAAAAGAAAGGGAACCCTGACATTTGTGTTATTCACTTTATGTATTCCTAGCACTTACCATCCTCTACAGCTATGCCCTTCGGAACGGCAGCGCCACATGGGACTGTGTGTATCTTATACACTTTTATGTGCTTGGTGTTTGCACAATGCCTGGTGTAGATCAGGGATCCAGCAAATGTAGAGTGAATGAATGCATGAATGTGTGTGATTGTAGCCTGGGAGGGCAGGGCCATAGGCAAGTCTGGGAAATTGCTGAGCTTAGGAGCCGCAGACTACACTCTGCTCCCAGCAAGGGGACCTCCTATTTTGGACTGAAACATGCATCTTCTAGCAAGGGCCACGCTGGGATGGTTTCTGTGCCTTCCACCCTGGAAGGGTAAACCTTTCAGTTCTCCCCCACCCCCACCTCCACCCCCCCACTTCCCCGTCCCAGGCTCCCAATCTGCAAGGCCAAGATACATTTACAGCCGGAAATCGGTATTTGATGTTCCTTCCTTCCCCAGCATTTACGTTTGCAACTTTGGGAATCTCATGCCCTCTTCACACCATCCAGAGAGGAGATTTCTCCCTTGGCTTTTATATTCTGGGCCCAGGCCACCCGCTGGTGCAGGGGATTTTAAGCATATTATTTTCTTCCCTGAGAGCCAACAGCACACTCAGTACTAGACACAAACATGCAACGACACAGCTCTCGCCTGCCCCAGAGGCTGGCTGGGTAAGTTAAACAGACAATAAAATGCAGACTTCAAAAATGTCAGAGGAGAAGGCATTTAAAATTCTCAGCGGGGGCTGGAAAGAGAATGCTTTTAAAGTCTTTTCGTTTCTTTCTCTTCCCTTGCCTTCACATCCGAGCTGCCTGAGAGCCTTCCTGCCCCTTCTGGTCTGTATGACCATTTAAGGATGACTGGTCCTTTTGTGAGCTGGCAGAGAGTTTGAGCTGTTGGCGCAGCATGGGGACAGCTGCTCCCAGGCCCCTCCCAGGCTGCCTGAAGGAGCAGAGGCACCTACACTTGGCAGCAAACCTTTCCAAACCTGCTTTCAGTTCTGCCGTGCAGAGCGGTGGTGTAAGTTGATGATTCAGGACTGCAACCCAGCAGAGCTCTGTCCCTCGGGGAAAGCGTAATCCACATGGCAGGTTTCACTTGAGCTATTTCTGAACACCAGAAACCAGTGCGCAGGACAGTGTAGATCAGGAAGCAAGTGGTCTAGGGCCCATGGGTCAGGATCCACCTGGCGGGAGTTTCATGGGTGACGCTCTCACTGCTTGCCTTGGTCTTTGCAACAGACCTCCCCAGGGCAGCATGGGTCCACCCCGTGTTCACACCGGTGCCCCTTTCTTCCTGGCAAGGATCTAACCTGCGTCATCGGCTCTCCTAAGCAGACATGAGGAGAATCTACAATGATTTCCAAGGATTCACATCCTGGTTTTCTGCAGAGGCTGTCTTTTCAAGGAAACGTTATGCTCATTGGCCGATGAAGGGATCAAGACTTACATAGTGAATTCAGTAGGTTGGGCATCAAGATCTCACCAAAACCCAAGGCCTCCGAGAGAGCATCGCATCGTATCTTCCTTGTATCTGGGATGTGTGGGAGGAACAAATGAAGAACAGTTTGGGGGTTCGTTTTCTTAAAGCAAACGGATCCTGCTGAGATGCTCCTTATCATGCAGGTACCAGGAAAGACCCTTTGTTCCAGCAAATCTCCAAACAGTATTTTGGCTGCAAGGATGGTCTGGTGCATTATGCAAAACATATACGTTTTCTCTAGCATTCTCCCTTTGCTTCCCTCTCTTATGTTGGTTCCCACATATTCCTATTAGTACACAGGTCTTAGCAGCAAAGAACACAAATATCTTTGTAACTAACATTTCTTGCACTTGGTGCTACTCCTGGTCCACAGGGAAGCACCCTGGGTGGCCATTTATGGTGACAGGGGCAGAAATGATTTAACAGCACTCACTCAGTGTTGCCAGAATAAATTCCTTCCATTCCCCTGCCGCCTGTGCATGCATTTACACACTCATGCATGCGTGCACATACACACACACACAGATTAGGACCAAACAAACCATGTTGCTTATTATTTCAAGGGACTGAAAAATCTCTAAAAGATGTCTTTCCCGGGTTGCCATTGTTTTAACTAAACCTCGGACTGGATTGAAAAGGAGAGAATGCTTCACCCATGTTGGGAAAATAAAGGAGCAGGGCATTTTATATACGGGTCTTGTCTTTTTAAGAGAGGTCGGCGAGAGCACATTTCTCTTTCCTTTTTTGTAGTATTTATTTATTTGGGGAGAGTGAAAGTGGGGGAGGGGCAGAGAGAGGGGAACAGAGGATCCTAAGTGGGCTCTATGCTTATAGGCTGACAGCAGCGTGCTAGATATGGGGCTTGAACTCGAGAACCATGAGATCAGGATGTGAGCCAAGGTCAGACGCTCAAACAACTGAGCCACCCAGGCATCCCAAGGGCACATTTTTCTTTTCTTATTTGTGATTTTTTTCTTTTATAATTTACTGTCAAGTTGGTTTCCATATAACATCCAGTGCTCATCCCAACAAGTGCCCTCCTCCATACCCATCACACCCCCTCCCCTTTCCCTCACCCCTTCAGCCCTCAGTTTGTTCTCAGCATTCAAGAGTCTCTCATGGTTTGCTTCCCTCCCTCTCCCCAACTATTTTTTCCCTTTCTCCTCCCCCATGGTCCTCTGTTAAATTTCTCCTATTCCATTTAGAAGTGGAAACATATGGTATCTGTCCTTCTCTGCCTGACTTATTTCACTCAGCATAACACTCTCGAGTTCCATCCAAGTTGCTACACATGGCCAGATTTCATTTCTTTCTCACTGCCATGTAGTATCCCATTGTATAGATAAACCACATCTTCTCGATCCATTCATCCGTTGATGGACACTTAGGCTCTTTCCATGATTTGGCTATTGTTGAGAGTGCTGCTATGAACATTGGGGTCCATGTGCCCCTATGCATCAGCACTCCTGTATCCCAAGGGCACATTTTCCAATATGGGCTATGGAGAGTGAAAGGAGGTGGAGCAGGAATTCTTTTGGGAACGATTTTCAGTGTACATGTTCTCATTCACTCCTCCTGCCCTGAGTTGCTGCTGAATGTAGCCACCTTTCTGAGAGTGTGTACCATCTTTGCCATAAAAATAAAAATGTTGAGGTCAACTGATGTAAAAGAACAGGATGGTTTGGGGAGGCCCTGGAGAATAGATAGTTCCCATTCAAAGATCTGCAATGGAATCGGAATCCCTGAAATATACTGCATGGTTACATTGATCTGCAAAGACCCATGCTGTTGCAATCATTCATTTGTTCAAAAATATTTTTGAAAATTCCTACGTCCATAGCATGGTGTGAAGTGCTTCAAAGAGTAAGTACAGTAAGTAAGTAAGTAAGTAGAGTAAGTACAAGGTAGTGAAGCAAACCCTGAAAAGCCTAACAGTCAAGAAGAGGGGGCATCTAGCTCCTTCTTAGAAATATCATAAAGATCTGCCCCTCGGAGAGTTAACAAATACGAGTATTATGTGTCATGGTAGTTTCAATCTTCCTCCAGCCTGTTCCAGAAAGGACTTTGTGAAGCTCTCTTCAGGGGCTAGAAGTGCAAGCCTAAGGGTGGGGTCACTCCTAGTGAGATTTTTCTGGCAGTGTGGGAGGTTTCTCAATCAGAGACACTGCTTGGCAGGTTTGGGTCACAGATGAGCAGGCAGGGGTCCTAAATGACAGAAGCAGCAGCAGAGAGGTGAGGAAAGAAGAAAAAAAAATCATATGGATACAAGTGGTCTGTAAGGATCCCCCCCAAAAACAAATTCACCAATGCAATTCTACCCCATGTAAATGTCTTTGAGGAAAGCCATCGGAAAGGAATGGAGCTTGGTTTCCATCAATTAATTTGATAATTGTGTGTCCAGACAAAAAGCACTTTAACGAAATCAAGGGAATAGAAGTATATTGATATATTTTCCAGTGGGCTTCTGAGATGCTTTCCTCTGAGTGCTCTTGATGGAAATCAATCTTAAATACATGAGTCTGGAAAGTAACCTTAATGAAAGGGAACAGTTTATCATATTTGACAACAATTAACATTTATTGGGTACCTTGTCCCAAACCACTTCACTTATCCTACTGGAAAATATTAAGGTTGCCATTTCAGAACCAGGGCAACTGACTGGTAGGTATGCAACAGAGACCCTGAATTCCTGGGATCTCAAAGTGAACCTCAGTGAAATGCCTTCTTCTGACTCCCAGCATTTAGTCCCACCAACTCGAGCAGTCCAGTGTGCCGCAGAAGAAAGGGCCGAGGACGTGGAGTTAAAAGAGTTGGGATCAAGTTCTAGCTCAGTTGTCTATTAAATGCACAACCTCAGGGAAGTCACTTAGCCTAACGGAACCTTGGTTTCCTCAGCAGTAAAATGAGGACAAGTCTTGCCTTAGCTCACAGCTTGTTATTAGCATCAATGAAATAGCACGTATAGGAGCCTTCGTGAACTACAGCCTACCCCAGGTAGAAGATATTATTCTAATAACCACCACCTGCCTTCAGTAAAAATCCAGGTTGTTAGGTGGGGCTGCTGGGTCACAATCATTTTGCTACCCTGCCAATACGGCACTTTCTGGATGCCGTAATTAAGCCAACAACATGGCGGATCATCCTTGGGTGATGCTTCCTCAGCCCAGCGTGGCAGACCTGGATTCCAGACAAATATCTCCTAGCATCCAGGCAGATATCTTCACACCTAAGTCAAGGAGGCATTTGGAAAAATTTCCCAGTCTCACTGTCCACAAGAAGCAGCTGAACAGAGGAAACAGTGGCAGCATCCAAATGGCCATCAGTACCAGCCATTTCGCCTCCTGGGTACCATCCAGTTATCTGTATTTGAGGATGTGCCTTCTGTGGAAGCCAGGGTGAGAGGCTGGGTTTGCTAGAACAGTTGCTTGCCCTTCAGCACTTTGGCCCCCTGCAGGCAGGCAGCTCCAGGGAAGGGAGAAGCCAGGCAGTCTGATTCTCTGGCCTGAGACCCCTTGCAAGGCTGGTTGGCAGTGGACCTTGAGGATCCAGGGTCTCTGCTCATTCTAATCATCGTAATCAGCCCACTGGCTCTGTTGATGGTCAAAGGGGCCACTCCTCTTTCAACTGTTTGGGTTTTCAGGATGCTGATCCTTAATAGTAGTAATGGCTCCACCTTCCTGTGTGTCCCAGAGAGAAATGCATCCAACCCTCCTCTTCTCCCCCTACACCCAGCAGACATGCTCAATCCAGAGACCCACTGGGCCACCCAGAAGGCAGAGATAAAGGTGCTCTTTCATAAGCAGTGTCACTTTACTGGTGACCTGAGAGGTACCGTAATAGTTGCAAGGGCAGTTATCAAAATTGCATTATGTGACAATTGAGATAATCCATGTCAAGTGCTTAGAACAGTGCCCGGCACACAGTAAGTATTTAATTAAAATTAATCAGCATTATTACCCTTCTCACAATATGTTATGAAGGAGTATTGTTAGTATCTCAAATTTAAGCAGGAAGAAGTTGGAGCCCAGAGAAGATGGATCTCTTCCCAGGAAGCTTCAGCTTGTGAATGATGGCCTTGGGACTTGAACTCGGGATTCCTCTGAGCTGCACTCCCACCCAAAGCAGTGTCCAAGCACTTACTCTGGGCATCAGTCCCTGAGGACTTAGAACTGTGATCTCAGGAACAGGAGTTGCCCTACCTGCCATAATGGGACGCCTGTCCCCAGAGGAGCCCTTGTGGAGGGACGGGGGAAAGAGGGGACAGGACCCTGTGTACTCAGCCAACAGAGGTGCTTGGCTCTGATGCCAAGACATTTCCATCTCTCTTCCCAGCCGTGCCCTCCCCGCCTCACCCCACTGCCATTATTAGCCTGAGACTGGCAAGGAAGTCTCCAAAAATGTTGCCTGGCCAAATTCCCCGATGTGGGGCCGTTTCTAGTTGCTTCTTGCTCTAATCCAAGGCCACGTTGCTCCATCATGCCATCGTGGCCAGCTGCCCTCCTCTTCCACAGCCACCTAAAGCCAGCTGCTACCTCCTGAGTCACTCATGAATAAGTGGTCTAGAGGCTGTTTTTCAGACTGGTGGAGTGCACTTCAGAGACCTGAGCTCTAGATTTAGCTTTTCCATGTATCAACTTGGGCAATCGGAATTGCAAACACTAAGGTAGCATTGACAACACACCCTCTCAAGCCCCGTTTCGTTTAATTCTCATAAGACCATGTGAATGTCAGGACAGATTCTCTGATTTCCATTTTACAGAAGAGAACCTGAGGAGCAGTTAAGAGCCTCATGGAGACTGTACCTCTAATATGTGAAAACCAGGACACGAACCCGAGATCCCAGTAGCATTTCCACAATGTCATTTCTCCCCTTTCTCCCCTGACCCCATACAAACACACAATGAACCTTAGATTTCCATGTGTGAAGTGAAAGTTTGCAATGAATGAGCTCTGAGGTCCCTTCTAGCTCAAAGAGAACTGAGTGTCTTTGAGTTTTCTGACCCGCCCTTATTCATCTTAAGTGATCCAAGTTTATGATACCTAGACCAGGATTATGAGTTTTCAGACTTATGTGCATTCTTCTAGCTGTATCCTGTAACACTGCTATTCTTAGAGCTCATGGAATATGCTTTCTTCAGGGAGGGGACCTGTTTAATACCAATAAGAGAAATTACCAGGTTATTCCTTAGAGTGCACTAGCCAATAAAGAGCCCTACAAGGGTATGCACACGTGAGTAGCCCCTTACTTGGGCATTAAACCTCTAAGTGCAGCTCAGCCTCTCTCCATAACGAAGCCTGGTTTGCAACATCTTCTAGCATCATCTACGAGGCATTTAGACCTCTGGAAAATGGCAGTAATAGTGCAAATGGATCAAGAGTATTGATGGCTCAAGGTATCTAAGTGATTAAGAATTTAAAAATGGAGCAGGAAATGACTGTTGCCAACAGAGAGAAGCTTCAGCTGAATCCTCGGTCCATTACTCTTGTAGGAATAATTATAATAGCCCACAAACTGATAGTGATTCTCCATTATAGATGCTTCTCAAATGTATGGTATTTTTTGCTGCAGAGAGGAGGTGGTTAAGTTTATTGGTAGTAAGGAAACCTAAATTCAGGACCTTACTTTTTAATAAATGATTTAACCTCTTTATGTCTCAGGGTTTTACTTACAAAATCTTTGTTATGTTTGTTATGATGATAACATAAATAATATGTCAAACAGTGATGTGAGGATTTTAAAGTAAAAAATATAATTTGTATTTTGTTTTCCTTTTTTCCATTATCTTATTCTCTCTCATTGTGCAAATGCTTCCCCACTCCCCCATTCTTTTCATTCTTGAAAACTGAGGTAAAATCTATACAGAGTGGCAAGCTCAGATCTTAAATGTACAATTCAGTGAATTTTGATAAATAAATATGCCTGTGTAACCAACTTCTTAGCCAACATAGAGACCATTTCCACCACCCCAGAAAGTGTCTTCATGCCTGTGTCCATACAGCCCTTATCCCTCACAGGCAGCTGGTTTTCTGATTTCTGTCATTGTAGATTAGTTTTGCATTCTTAAACTTCACGTAAATGGAACTACACTGTATACATTATTTTGCACTTGGCTTTCTTTGCTCAACACAATGCTACCGAGATCCATTTGTGCTCTAGAGACTAGCATAGTTTATCCTTTCTAAACTGCTGAGTAGTCTTCCATTATATGAGTCTTCCACAATTTGTTATCCAATCTGTTGATGAACATTTGGGCTGTTTCTGGTTCGGGGCTATTGTGAACACAGCTGCTATAACCATTCTTGTGGAAGTATTTTTGTGGACATATGATGGCATTTCTCTTCGGTAGGTATTTAGAAATAGAATTGCTGAGTCATAGGGTTAACTAACTTCGTAAAGAACTACCTAACCGTTTTTTCAAAATGGCTGCCATTTTACAACCGCACCACTACCAATTCTTTCACATCACCACCCACCTTTGGCTTTGTCATTCTTTTTAACTGTAGGTCTTCAAACAGATATAAAGTAATCTAAAATATAACCAGTGGTAGAAACTGGGTGAAAGATTACATGGGAGCCCTTTGTACTCTGCAACTTCCTGTGAATCTATAATTATTTTCAAAAAAAAAAAACGTTTAAAATTATGTTATTTTTAAAAGAAAAAAAACAGGTGTGCAGTGGTATCTCACTGTATTTTTATTTTGCTTTTCTTTGGTTCCGATTTTGAATACTTCTTCATGTGGCTCTCGGTTGCTCATCTTTTTTTTTTTTTTTTAATGTTTTTTATTTATTTCTAGGAGAGAGAGAGAGAAAGAGACAGCGTGAGCAGGGGAGGGTCAGAGAGAGAGGGAGTCACAGACTCTGAAACAGGCTCCAGGCTCTCAGCTGGCAGTCAGCACAGAGCCCGAGGCGGGGCTCGAACCCACAAACCGCGAGATCATGACCTAAGCGAACGTAGGACCCTTAACCGACTAAGCCACCCAGGCGCCCCACATCTATCTTTTTTTGTGAAGTGTGTGTTCAAGTTCTCATGCATTTTCCTTTAATTTGGCTGTTTGTCATCTTATTATTGAGTGATAGTTGTTTATATATCCTAAATAGAAGTCCTCAGTTACATATGTTGCAAATATCTTCTCCAGTTAGTTGCTTGCCTATGCATTTTCTTTAAAGTATCTTTTGATAAGCACAACTTTTAAATTCTGTTGGAAGTTTAATTTATCACTTTTTCTTTTATAGTTAATACCTTTTCTGTCCTAGGAAAACTACCTATTCCAAGGTCACCCATTTATTTGTATTCTCGAAGCTTTATGGTTTTCGCTTTTATATTTAGATAAATGTGTACGCTCCATCTCAAACTAATGTTTGTGAATGTTGTGAATAGGAGATGAAGTTCTGGGTTTTTTTCCCATACGTGTATCTAGTGGTGGCGTAGATTATTGACAAGACTTTTCTTTCCCCATTGATCTGCTTTTGTTGCAAATCAATTGACCAGGAGTATGTGGGTCTCTGGAAAACCTTTTAGGCAGATTGGATCTTCTGAATTGATCTTCTACCTTCTTTTTCTCTCCTATTGTTCTTTATGTTCATGGTTTACTTTATGTGATTTCTCCAACCTAATCTTCCCACTTTTCTTAGAATTTTAATTTTTGGCCATGATATTTTTCATTGGTAAGAGTCTTTTAGTGTTCACATGTTTGCGATCCAACCTCTCCCGTTTCTATGTTCAAATGTTACTTTCTCAGTGAGGTTGACTCTGGTCATTATGTTTAAGTTTATGTAAATCCCTCCTTGCAAGATCTGCCTAACTCCTTTCCCAATTTTTTTTTTCTCTCCATAGCATTTGCCAGCAGCTGGCCTACTATATATTACTTATTTCTGTGTGTGTTATCTATCTTTCTTCACGGAAATGAAATGCCCTCTTCCGTGAGGGCAGGGTTGTTAAATGTGTTTTATACTGGGACCACCACTGTTTCTACCACCTGGGGTAATGCTGTGCATAAATAGGTAGAGTAAATACCTACCGAATGAACTAATACATACTTGTTTCTTTGTCATAGAGTTTTCATTTTCATGGACGTAAAATCTTATCTCTCTCTGATGATATTATGTGACTTTTGGCTTTTTTCTTCTGTTTTCTGTGTTTCTTCTTCTCCGAATTTCTTCCCTCACCCCCCTGTTTATTTTTATTTTCTTCCTTTATATTGGATGTGTATATTCAGTCTGCCATGTGTAACAGAAGCCTGCTATAAGGAGTAAATGAAAAGTGAAGGGGACAGTGAGTGACTCATAGTGTTAATAGCTACCATGTTCATTCAAGTCCCTCAGCTTGATTCTGAATTGAGTCTGGTAGGTTTAGATTTGATCATGTTACTGCTCTAGTAACACCATAGTGCTCATGCTGGTTAAAAACCAACAAACAGAAGTTCACTCTACTGATTTAAGTAGGTTTTAAAGTCTGTTGCCTGGGAATACAGTTGGTATTAGAGGAAATCACATAAATTCAGTGAGTGATTTCTGACAAGGCTTTAGTTCTTCCCAGAAGCGAGTTTCATAGAGTTCAGATGCTTTGCTGTGAAAGGCTCTGCATCCTATGTCCTTAGAAACCACTTTATCTCTTAAGAACATCCTGTGCACAGAGGACAGGCCAGCTTCTTATATTCACAGATTATTTACCCAACAAGCATTAATAAGTATCTATAAGATGCCAGGCACTGGCTAGGCTAGGGATTAAAAAATAAGTTAAGCTTGGTCCTAACTTCTGGGACCTTACAGTCTAGTTATAAAAACGTAAAAATAGAGGTGCCTGGGTGGCTTAGTTGGTTAAAAGTCTGACTTCTGCTCAGATCATGATCTCACGGTTTGTGGGTTCAAGCCCCGCGTGGGGCTTTGTGCTGACAGCTATCTCAGAACCTGGAACCTGTCTTTGGATTCTGCATCTCCCTTTCTTTCTGACCTTCCCCTGCTCACGCTGTCATTCTCTCTCTCCCTCTCAAAAATAAATAAAAGACTAAAAATTTAAAAAACATAAACATACTAAAATGGAATAAATAAACTTACTTAGGGTTAACTACAAAAAGAGGTATGTTTGAGGTAGTGTGGGGGCACAGAGAAAGGTATGGTCAAGTTCATCCTTGAATGAACAAGGGGAGACTTCCAGAGGACTGTATATGTGGTCCCTTCTGGGAAGTTATATTTTTCCCCCAAGCTTCAGGAAAGCATTATCCAGATATGAGAAATGTCCATCCCAAGGAGACATAGCTATGCTGTAACTGAAGGTGATCTGATCAGAGGCATCTTTAAGCAAAAGCACCTTTGGATCAGAAGAATAGCCCTTTGACCCTGAACCACAGAAGGGGACATGGAGGTGATGGCCGCAGTGGTGGTTCATTCACAGTTTGCACGAATGAGGGAAGGACTATCTCCTTCCCGCCTGCATCTGTAGCCGGAGATGTAGACTTTCCAGGACATGGGGATAAATGAAGCCGAGAGGTGTAGAGTAGGACAAACCTAGGAGGCTTCTCTCGGACGTTTCTATTCGGACATCTGAGTGGATGGTACTGCTCGTAACAGAAATGGGATCTAATAAGGAAGAGGAAATCTCTTCTGTCTGGTGTTATAATTTTGCTTGGGGTTGTTTGTCACGGTGACCTTTCACAGAAGCTCAGTAAAATGCGAGTAAAGGGATAGTAGAGTGAATTAAGTGAGGGAGCATCTGTAAAGTGGCTGGCAGGTTATATTTAATAATTATTATTAACCAGTGTGGTAAGGAGGTGGGAGACGTGGCTGAGTCACACTTTTGTGATAATCTAATCCCACACTGTGCTCTAGTTCCTTAGTTCTCTTCACTGATGACAATATCATGTGACCTCTTCCTGACCCACTGACCAGAGAAAACAGGAAGTGGGCCCAGAGTCTCCTCACTGGAGCCCCCCAACACCTATGTTCAGCCTTCCATGGGTGTTTGAGTTGGGACCCAAGGTGCTAGGTTCTTGTGCTCACCTCAGCTGCCCATCCTAGGGCTTATGGCAAGAGTAGACAGAAATAGACTCTTGGGTGTATTTGCATGAATTTAGTAAACGTGGCTTTGAGCCTCAGTTGGCTTTCATGGAAAGCACAGACTGTGTTGAAATGCAACAGGAAGCAACTTCGTCCTGGAGACTTAAGACCTGTGAGCTGCTGCCTATGGTGGCAAAGGTGGAACAGAAGAGAGAGGCATATTCCGACTGGGACTCAGTGACTCTTGATACGGGCTTGTGTTTGTGCAGCGGGGAATAGAGACGAACACATTCCCCTTGAGGAGGCTGTGCAGAAGGCCACAGAAGGTCTCCATTGACATTTGTTAGCCATATTGCCTAGGAGGCCATGGGGGATGGAGTAGGCCCAGACTCATAACCTGCTTGTCTTTTCAGCACACCCTGGGCCCTGTGTGTCCCCAGGACGGTACTGTGGGAACGCAAACCACAGTCTGTGTGGCAGGGTCATGTAATATGTTGCTCCGAGTGTGGTGGGAAGGAAACTCTGAGAAGCTCATCTGCTGGAGGGGATCCTTCCTGATGTCCCCATCATTCAGTGAGGAGGAGCCATCATGCACATTTCTCAAAGCCTCTGGATTCATATGTATCATTTTCTCCTTCCAGTGTTCATACCACGGGGAACAATTCGACTGCGCCGGTGGATCTCTGAGATAGCTGGAGAGATTAATTTCTCAGCCAGAAATGACAGAATTAATGACAGCATTATTAATCTGGCAGGAGAGGGAAGCATGAGCTGTAGATTCTCTGTGAAGAAAGCTAAGCGGAGGGCCGTGTTTCACGCTTACCCAGAAATGGTTTGCGTCACGGGGAAGTCAAATACCTTGCTCAGTGTATTTGTTTTCTGTTACTTCTGTAATCAATTGCCACATGTTGATGGTTTTAAACAATATACATGTATTACCTTATATTTTGGAGTTCAGAAATCTAAAATCTGTCAGACAAGCTGCTTTCCCTCCTGGAGGCTCTAGGGGAGAATCTGTTTCCTTCCCCATTCCATCTTCTAGAAACTTCCACATCCCTGGGCTCATGGCCTCCCATTACTTTGACTTCTGTTTTCCTTATCACATCTCCTTTCTCGACTCTAACCTTCTTGCCTCCCTTTTATAAGGGTGCTTATGTTACCTTAGGTCTACCCAAATAATCCAGAATAATCTCTCCATCTCAAGATCCTTAACGAGATCTGCAACATCCTTTTGGCCATGTAAGGTGACATATTTACAGGTTCCAGCAATTAGGATGTAGACATCTTTAGGGGGCCATTATTCTGCCTACCATGGTAGAGATGACCTTCTCAACCCACCCCCAATCTGAGCTTTCTTTTGGCCCAAGGACCCATCATTGGGTCAATCTGGAGATGTCCAGTAACACCTCTGAGTGCTAGGATATCCAGGACTCACTTGAACCAGCTCTAAGCATTCTCTGGAGGGTTCTCTGGGCACCAGCCCCCTCTTGGATTTTGTTCTTTTCCCAAAAAGAATCTTGTATAAGCGGGTAGAATCCTTCTCTATGGGGTTTTTAGTGGGGGTTGGACGCATCTCAGCTCTGTGCCAGCATCACCTGGTGACAGGGACATCACAGGCTTGCCCAGCCATAAGACCGAGGGCAACCTCCCTTCATCATTATCTCATTTTCTTTCTTTTTTTTTTTTTAATGTTATATTTATTTCTAGGAGAGAGAGAGAGAGAGACAGCGTGAGCAGGGGAGGGTCAGAGAGAGAGGGAGCCACAGACTGAAACAGGCTCCAGGCTCCGAGCTGGCAGCCAGCACAGAGCCCGACGCGGGGCCCGAACCCACGAACCGCGAGATCATGACCTAAGCGAAAGTCGGACGCTTAACCGACTAAGCCACCCAGGCGCCCCCATTATCTCATTTTCTGTTACCCTGTGGTTCCTGATAGAGCGATGCCTGTTGCTGTTGCAAACAAAATGAGGACAGTGTTTCAAAGGTTTCAAAGGCCCCGAAGCCAGCAGGGAGGGTGGGAGGGCAGGGTGTTCAGACCTGTGTGAGGCTGGGAAGATCCTGTGTTGAGACGGATCCCCAGAGAAATAGTCACATTCAAGGAAGTCCTGGAATTTCCTTCTGGTCCAGCATAGCTTAAAAGTGACTCTGGGGTAGCCCTCCTGGGCTTAGCTAGCATGTTGTCATTCGGACAGGCTCAAAGGAGGCAAGTGTCTTTTTGACTTTTTAAATTTCTTTCCCCATTTGGTGTAGGGCTGGCTGGTGACAGTAGCTGATTGCATTTCACTTCCATCCCACATGCTCCTGAGTTCCCAAAGCTCCTTTTAAGTCTCTTCTCCATTATAGCTGCCCTCAGTTTCCCCTCTCCCTTTGGTTCTGGTCTACGTGACTAGTACTTTAATGTATTCAGCGCTGGGTGCCTGTTACACGGAGTGTTCTCAGTGATTAATACCATACCCTGCCTCTTATCATTTAACTCTGTCACACCTCCTGGGCTAAAGGTGTTCCCAAAAGACACTCATATAAGATAAAGTTGTCTTGGAAAAAAAAATTCCATCTTGGTGAGATCAGAAAATACAGAAAGTATTCTCTCTAGGCTTAACTTTATGAATCTGGACCCTGCATTCAAATTCTGGAAAAGGCCCACTGGCCCTTTGTTTGCAGTAACATAAAGTTCTCTTAACAGAGAGCCAAACTCCTAGCTGCGAGGCACCTGCAGCGTTGCGGCAGAGCTCTTACCGGAGGACACAGGTTCAATCTGGAGAGCTGCATAGGGGTGCATGATGGGCCATGCTGCTGCCAGGAGGGTTCCCTGGGTGAGTGGGGGGCAGACTGCTCCCCTGGGAAGGGGAGCCCCGAGTTGCGCCTGGCCATCTGAAGAGGCTACAGCGGGGAAAACCAACAGAGAGAACAGGGAGCCCGCCAGAAAGGAAGGGAGGGCGAAAAGAAAGCCTGGTGGCTTTTCATTATGGGGAAAGGTGTGTTCATTTCAGGTTCCCTGATTCCCTGGACCCGCCGCTGGGCCAAACCTGCCTCCGCTTCCCTCTGTCGCTCAAGGCCCAGGGTATCCGCTTTGCTTTCATCTTGTCTATGCAGCAGGGTCCCCTGCCAGCAACTCACCCTCCAGCTCCCTTCCCTACCCGCTCAGGCTTCCCCTTCTCCCTCCTCCAACCCCTCCTCTCCTCATCCCCAGCTGTGAGCTGCAAACAGGCCCTGGCCACCCTCCACCCGGCCCCTTCCCAGCTTGCTGTGCATGTTTATGGCAGCAGCTGTGACCGACATCTGCCTCTTTCCAGGGTGCGTGCTCAGTGCACCGCTGCCCCCCACCCCAGCCCAGATCTTTCACTGGAATTGCCCTGAGGGGTCCAGGCTGGAGGGGATCCCAGCTCAGTCTCTCTGCCTGAAAATAATCTAGCGTGGACCTTGAACAAACCTAAGGAGATGGGGAGGTGGGGGAAAGGGGGGGAGAGAGAAGGCGGGAGCGTCCTAGCAAAGGAAGGAAATGGAGGAGGTTCATTTCACATTTCAGAGAAGTTGAATAAAGACCTGAATGACACGTTGGGATCATTTGACAGGGACTGGGAGCTCTGAGCCCTGAAAGGGTGAAAACCTTTGTCTGCATATTTTACTCTAGACCCCAGAGAGGACATCACAGGGAGGGAAACTGCCAGTTGGAATTGATTTCAGCTCCCTGTCCCTGTTTGAATTAATCCTCAAAGACGCAGGTTGGAAAACAACAACAAAGGACAAACCCCAAACCTCAGATGCTTTGGGGTTAGTCAGAAATGCCTCATTGGCTGAGGAGTTCCTTTTGTGACCTGGATCCACAGTTCCAGAACTTGCTGCAGGCCAGGCCGACCCAGACTTCGGGAAGGCTCACAGCCTCTTCCAGCCGGAGCCTGGGAAACCCTCTCCTCGAACCAGGCCCTGCTTTCAGAGGCAGAGGGAACTGGCCGGTCAGCATGTGGCCCCACCGCCACCAGCAATGTTGGCGAGGTCACCGCTAGCGCTAGTGGAAGCACACTGAGAATACGGAGCCTCCCTGGGGAGGGCAGGTGGTGGGAAGGTGATGGACTCCATGCTGGTGTAGCCCCAGCTGCAAGCCAGCATCCTCCCTACCCCCCTTTCCGTGGGTCCCCGCCTGACTGCTTTTGTAACCCAGCCCTGGTGCGAGGGTCTGTGTCTGCCTGATGTCCCAGGGTGGCTCTACCCCCAGACTCCTCGTGGGAGCTTGGATCTCCGGAGGCTGCTTGATTTTACTTAACATACATATTTAGAGAGAACACTGCATATGCCAAGCACTGTTCACCAGGCTTTACTCACATTAATTATAACGCTGTAACAACCCAATGCAATAGATACTGTTTTTATCTCCCATTTTACAGATAAGACAGCTGAGGCATGGAGTTGTTAAGTCGCTGGCCAGAGCCAGTGCCGCTGGGGAGTGGTGGAGCTGGGATTTGAACCTGGATGCTCTGGAAGCAGATCCACGCTCTTAATCGCCCATTATGCTGTCACCATGCTGGCTCCCTTTGTCTCCCTGCTGGGTGCCCTGCCTCCCCACTTTGGGTGGGAAGAGGTGTCTTAGAGAGCAGATAGAGCACAGCCTGGAGGTCAATAAACGTGGTTCTAGTATCTTCCCAGGTGTCCCTGTGCACCTTACTTGAGCTCTCTCTGTCCCAGTTCTACATCTTGAGCTTGATGACTTCTACACCCCTCTAACACTGAATGCTTACAAGCCCTCCATAGAACACTCGTCTCTCCTTGGGCCAAGCCACCCCTGCAGCCACCTGGACCTCTACTGGGGATCCCTAGAGGAAGATGGACGGAGGGAGGAAAATGAACATGCCTGGCAGAAAAGGAATGGTGGGCAGCCTTGTTTGGAAAGATGGATAGCTTAATGAAGCATTTAAATGGACCATTTTACCCAATTAAGAGCCAGGATCAGAGAGTTAAAAATTGAAATGTCCTATTTCCTCAATGCTAAGATGCATGCTTTTCATGTCTAACATTTCTAAAACTGGAACAAGTCATACAAATTTATTTTTGATGGAATGTTTCTCCTGCAACACATATACACATATACATACAGACACACACGGAATATTGAATGCTCATGGTGCATGTTAAAATTAAAGAAATATAATAGTATTATTGTTGCTTTCATCCATGTGGTGGTGGGGGCAGAAATCACTTCAGCAAGAAGAGGGACTTTTTATAATAATCATGAACCCGTGGCGGGGGAAGAATGGGCTTCAGGGAGGCTAGAAACTCACATTTGGGATACAGTGGGGATTCCTTGAAGTATATTCATCTGTCATCTTTTCCTCTTCTGTGTACCTGATTCATCAGTCACTCATTCTACAGACTTGTGCCCTATGTACCTCAAGATTTGCAGCATGACGTGGCCAACCCCGGCCTCACAGAAGGGCCAAATCTTCCTGTCTCCATGTTTTTCTGTCTCTCTCTCTCTCCTCCAGTCCTAATATCAAGAGGGAAATTCCTCTTCAGCCTTCTAGTCCAATCAACTGTGAGTAGAGTGGAGAACGGGGTCACAGTTTTCAAGATGGCTGCCAGCTTCCTCTCTCTCTGAGTTTTCAGGTCAGTAAAGGGAGATATTGTAAATTGGGCAGACAGTCCTTAAGATCTCCCCACAGGAGGCAGGAGTTTACTACTCTGGAACAGCATTCCAGTGGAACTATGTGTTGGAGCTGGGAAAACTGTAGGCAGGGCACCAGGAGACAAGTCCCTTAGAGCAGCGCAGGATGACCGCAGGCTCTGATGGCAAACCGGTAGGCACATCAGCAATGGCGGTGCTGGCTCATTTGGGGCTGCCAAGGGCTTAGCACAGATCTCCACCTCCCACAGGGAGGACTAGAAGACAGAGGGACCATTGCGCAAGAACGTGTGACGAGTGGCAGGGAGGCAGAGATGGTGAATCACAGAAGGAGATTTCTTCTAGAAACGTTTGTTGACCTTTAGATTAGTAGCACAAAGACGCTTTCCAAAATGCCCTCTGGGGGTCCATATTTGCTGATCTCAGCCTCAGACTATCTGCAAAGAAAGCTTAGCCCCTTCACAGTCTTTGTAGGTAAGAGCCATGGAGAAGAAGCCAGGGTCCCGGGCTGTGGTGGCTGGCCCCTCAGCTTTTTCAAGGACCTTCCAACTCCGTGTGCTTGAGTGGCTGGGGTCCAGAGGCAGTGCTGTGTGGCCTTCAGTTCCAGGACCAAGTGATAAACCCCTCACGTGACACCTCCCTCCCTCCTCTCTGGCCCTGAATTCTGGCTGCAGCAACCTCCCTGTCATGAAAGCTGTGTGGGCAGCTGACATTGATGAGCCACCGTCCTAGAGATTTGGCAAGGGAGCGGCTTGCTGATTTGGAGAGGATGTTAAGTGAGAAAGGGTAGTGTTCAGTGCTAGCTCCTCTGAAACCCGGGGGAGCCAGGGAGCAGACGGGGCCAGGGAGGAGCTGGGAGGAAGAGCAATCGCCTCCCAGGGCAAAAGAAGAAAACCAGCAGCCAAAAGGACTATTTTTATTTTCAATTCTCCAGGCTCCAATCCCAAGAGATCTGCCCAAATGACTCACGAATGTCCTCGTGCAGAGAGAAATCACCTGGTATGTGGGTAGAGAGAGCTCTGGGCTGCCGAATAAATGTTCCCTCTCTTCTTCAGCCACTCAGCCCTATCACCCCCTCCATGGTAAACCATTCTAGGAAACTCTAGTCTCTGTGCCATGTGCAGATTTCTGAATTGGTAAGATTGTTGGAACACAGACAGTGAGAGGCGATGGGACACATGAACTGTCAGGGTAACAAGGGGAGGGGTTTGCATGCAAAAATAGTCTATTTGGCTTGCTGGATTATTGATTCTTATGCCAACACGTCTGCATAGTTTGCTGTGTGAACGGAGGTAAGTTACCTCACCAATTTCTATTTTCCTATTAAAGAAAGGAAACAAACAAACAAACATGAGCCCTGCTGGAAAGTGGTAATGGCGGCAGCCATCCAGGACACTACTGATTCCATTCATCTCCTTATATTGGTTCTTCCCCAGGCCTCCTTCCATCCACCTGGTTACCCAAGCCCTTCCAACCCCCCCAGAGCCAGATCCTCAGGTAACCTCGTAATTCTTCCTCCAATGTGCATCTTGAGTCCATCCCCCTCTTTCCATCGACCCCATCAACTCTTACCTCGTCCATGGCAGTATCCTTCCTCTAGCTTCTCAATGCATTCTCTTCACAGCACAGAGTGCTTTTCTAAAATGTAGGTGAGACCATGTCACTTTCTTAGATCCCCCTCAATGATGCAACCTGTCCCTTAGAGCAACGCCCAACATGGTCTGTTGCCTACAGAACCACTAAGTGATGCTGGACTCTCCATGTTGTGGAGCACACTGAACTTTATCCTGTCTTAGGGTCCCTGTGCCAGCTGTTGCATCCACTCAGGATGCTAAGCCTCTAAATCTCTGCCCCCGGATCCTCCACCTCCTTCATACTTCAAATGAAAATTATTTTATCCAACCTATCTCCCCTGACAACCATATCCAGGTAGTTCTCTTCCCTGTTGCGTGTATTCTTAATTACTTCTTTCTGTTCACTACCTGATTATTTCATTCTGTTCCTGTTTCTCAATTTGCGTTTATGTGGGTGTTTATGTGTATATTTCAGAATAAATACTGGTCTTTTCTCTCTCTCTCTCCTCCAGGGTGTAAACTCCATGAGGGCAGGGGCATGTTCCTTTGGCCCTCCTTTGACCATTAGCACTCAGGCAGGGTACCCAGGATATAGCAGGTGCTCAGTAAATATTAATATACTTCTTTTTTGAGCACCACCTATAATGAGTGAAGAATTGTATTATATGATGGGCAAAGAGTGAGGAAACAAAACAGACTGCCCACATAGGGCTGATGGTCATAACACATGATTTAACTACTATTTGATTGTGAGTGGGAAAAAGGTAACGGCTCTTAATATCCAAACCACACTGAAATTGCATTTAAAAACCCCCACAAAATAATAACAATAGGCTGATCAGGTTTGCTCCATTGGGGAAATAATACAAGGTGAAAGAGGGCTTTATTCAGAATAGCTCTGGCTCAGGTGTAATACTTCGGGCCTATTTAGACATATTCTTTAGAGATTTCTGTTTTACTTTCCCCCAAACCATCAAGCATTAAATTAGCTTAAAGAAAACAGTTAAGATTGCCATGAGTCCCTTAAAGAACAAGACACTTTTCATTTTTCTGGGGTTTTTTCATGCAGATAAATGTATGTATCTCTCCAGAGTATTTATGGATTTTAATCCTTTTACAAGGTGGCTGGCTGTGTTTGCATTCAGTTGAAAGAAAGGGAGTAAAATCCTTTTACCTAAGAAGAAATAGAATATAGAATGGAACTTCCTGAGGAAGGGAAAGAGCCTGGCTAGGGATTTGGAAGCTCAGATTGGGCCGTCAGTCCTAGCAGGAAGTAACTGGCGAATCAGAGTCTCATGGGACCTTAGGTTTCTCACGTGGAGAGTCAAGGGACAGGACTTAGTTAGGTGTCCTGATCTGCTGGAGGCAAGAGACCAGGATGGGCCATGGTGAAATGGGGTACCCTGAACTAGCAGCCCCTAATCATTACTCTGTACCCAGAAAAAGAATTTGGTGTGACTTCTGGTTTCCTGGGTAACCCTGAGGATTTCTTGGTTGGACCACAGTCATTGAACCCACATTTACTCTGTGGTAGACACTACTGGGTGGGTTCTGGGGACCCAGATTTTCATTCACTCAACAAATTACTTATCAAGAACCTACTGCTTACAGTACCAGGAACTAGGTACACAATAGTGATGGAAGAAAAGTCTATGTTCCTGCCTTCAGGGAGAGTAAATCTGGGGGAGACAGATAACAAGCCAAAGAGAAAGAACAAAGCACAATGTGAAGGGTTATGAAGATGGAAATGAGGGGCAGAGATGGAAGATGAAAGCAAGGAGCAGAGACACAGAACGCACTTAGAGAGGGGTCAGAGAAGACTTTCCAGAGAAGGTGGCATCCATTTGAAGAATTGAAAAGGAGGAAGGGAAGGCATGTCCCAAAGCAGAAAAATTCCTACAATATTGAAGGAATTCAAGGAAAGTCAGAGAATCCGGCATTCAGGGTGGTCTAGGAAGAGAGGCTTGAAATAAGAATGGTGAAGATAGAAGCCAGACTATGCAGGGCCTTCTGGGTCAAGGTAAGGGGTTTGGATTTGGATTTTAAATAAGGGAAATATTGGATTGACATGTCACCAGGCTGAAATTTCCCACTTTGAACAGTACAGTGTACAGACACTTAATTTTGTTTATTTCCCCATGACGAAACTCAGCTAATGAGAGTCCATTTCCTCCTGTCAGTGCAGATGACAGAGTGAGTTCTGGTACTCTCTTTTAACACCTTCTTGGCAATTCCAGAATCCTTCTCTTCCTTTTCCTTCTCTCTTTCTCCCTGGATTTGCTCAAAATTCCAAGGGGCATAAGTATCTTTCTGATGTTGAAGGAGGGGCACCTAACCCAAGCTGGTCCTCAGCTGGCATCTGCTGTTTCAATGTAGCTTGGCTTTTCTTCTCTTGCCTCGGATAGCATGAAGTCATTTCTCTAGGGAAGGTGAGGGTTCACCCCTTCCAGGTTCTGCCTTCATCTCGGTTCTTACCACTCTGCCCTGTCTCAGGTCCCCAGTTTGGTCATCTACCCTGAAGCTTCTGACTTTGGATCCCTTTGAACATTTTATGGTGACCCCTCCATCAGGCCCCCAAGCTAACCTTGATCTCACTTTGGCACATAGGCATTGGTCAGATCTCCCCATCTTACATGAAGCAAAGATAACAGAGCAGGGCAGGGGAAGACGGCAGGGAAGGTAGTACCCCCAGTTCCTTTCTTTGCCTAAATCTGCTCATTTACATTAACAGCACATCCCTTGATGGTACCGACATTTTTTGTCCAGGGTTGCAGAAGGTAGTGGGGTCAAGGTTTTTTCATTCTCAGCCTCTCCAACTTTGCTGATTTTGACTCCATACTATGGTAATGAGGGGTGGAGGCAGCAGTGGGCTGGCTTCCAGCCTCCGTTTAAACATGCTCCCTTCCCAATCCTGTCTCCTCTCAGCTTCACTCCCTGGTCATCCAGAAAAGAGATGAGGGTCTCTTGGATGAGGGTCACTTGGAGCATGGTGGTGGTGGTGAGGATGGAAAGAAGCTGGTGGGCTTTAGAGGCAGTTGATAGGGGTGGGGATGGAGGTGGTGGTTATGGGAGAGGGAGAAACCAAGGATACCTCCCCAGGGATGTCACTGTTGCAGGGAGGGAGCAGGTGGTGAGTGGTGGTACAGATTGGGGGATGGATATCAAGAGTCTAGTTTTATGTATCAGGTCTGAGATATTTGTGAGAGACATCCAAGCGAGAAGCCGTCAGGCAGATAAATTGATTTCTGAGATTAAAACTCAGGGGAGAGGTCTGCAAGGTGTCGATATTTTGGAGTTGTCAGCAGACAGATGGTATTTAAACTTTTTTTAAGCGTTTATTTATTTTTGAGAGACAGGGAGAGTCAGAGCAGCAGCAGGGGAGGGGCAGAGAGAGAGAGGGAAGGGCCACAAAGAATCCGAAGCAGGTTGCAGGCTCTGAGCCGTCAGCACAGAGCCCAACATGGAGCTCAAACCCATGAACGGTGAGATCATGACCAGAGCTGAAGTCATCGGACACTCAATTGACTGAGCCACCCAGGCGCCCCTGCAGACAGGTGGTATTTAAAATCAGGGGAATGGACCTTAAATAGTCTCAAGTGTTCAGGTGGGGCTTAGGCTTCTCTATGCGGTCTTGCAAGTTTCACTCCATGGTTTGGATAAGAGCTTAGTCTCCAGATGGCTGTTCCAGGGGCCCTGGGGACCCAGATGGTGGATCAGTGATCCCCTGACAGCTGCTGCTGCTGGCTCTGCAGAGTCTGTTAGTCTGGTGATATGTAGGAGGTCCCAGCTGGGGACAGTGACTGGGACAGGCCCAGCTTGGGCGGAGTCAAGGTAGGAGGAGGGAGCAGTCTGGCCATCTGGATGGGGTGGGTGGAGCAGGATATTTCTGGCCTGGAAGGAGCTTTCTTGTCCTAAGTGGTTGCAATTATTCCTTGAGTGTCAAGTCTGCAGGTGCAGCACAGGTTAGTGAAGAAGGAGAATTCCGGGCCCACCGTGCTCCGGTCTAAGGAGAGCCTGGGGCCAGACACCTGAACGTGTTCTCTCCCTCAAGGGTCCCACAGTCAGATGACACTACAATCCCTCCTATTTGTACCCCTTCCTAACCCATAAGCTACATAGTACAGTCTCATAGGGGGTCATATTCAGGAACAGCTGCTTAACGTTCACTGGTAATTTACAAGTTATTCCATCTTTACTGTCAAGGATGTTAAAGGCACTCAGACGTGTAGTCCTGGTAATGTTAATTAAAATCCTATTTCTTTTTCGATTCATATAATTTATACGCCACAGCTACTCTGGCAGGGCCACTCTCAAACCCGTCCCTCCCTCCCCCACATAAATAAACTCTCTCCTCCGCCAGGCTCTCAGGATGCCTCCCTCCCTGCCCTGCTCTCCCACTAAGCCCTTTATTACGTATGTGTCTGGCCTTTCTCCTCGGAGGAAAGCATCCATCCTTTTTTGAAAGTGGGGAAGGAGGCTTAGGGAGGTAGGTTGAAATAACTGGACTCGCTGGTGGGGAGGAGAGATGGATATTTTTGTTTCATTGCACACTTACAGGTGGACTGACACTTCCACGTCCTCCTTCCCACTTACCAACAACCTTGCAGGGTAGTTGTTATTAATCTGACCTTATAGAGGAGGAAACCAAGGCTCAGAGATGAGGTGACTTGCTCAAAGCCATGTTGCTTTAAAAAGGCAGGGAGGGGATGGAACTTCTTGCTGCCTTGAGGGTGGCTGAGATGGCGATATGCCAACGAGAGAAACTGAGGGAGACGGTGGTCTCTCTGTCTCCTCACCCCTCTCCTTTTTTCTCTTCCACTCACGCACCTTCCCTCATTCCCTTTCAGCAGTGAGGATGTGGTAGTTCAGCTTCTTGGTCAAGAAATGAGGTGAGAAACAAAGACCTGGGGCCTGTCTGGCTCCGCTCTGTTTCTTTTTCTGTAACAAAGTGAAGAGGTTAGAACAGGTGACCTTGGATCAAGTTCTGTGAGTGTTGGTGTAACCCACCCCAAGCATAGCCTGGTGACCAGTCCTGAGATGGTAATGCACTCAGAGAAACAATCTTGGGATAGCCAAAAAGTCATTCACGAAGAAATTCGAATCTCTGCTAAAACTGCTCAAAGAACACCAAAAGGGTGTTCTGCTCAAAATAGAGCATCACTTTTTAAAAAATCTCTGTCACCATGTACATTTTGAATACAGCTACCTCTCAAGTATCTTCACCTCCCTCCACACTCCCCAAAGTGTCCCCAAGCCCAGAAGGTTCACATCCTTCTCATCTCGCTGAGGATCTATTTATTTCTCTTCCACCAACAACCCAGAGAGTTACTTCCCAGAGGAAGTCAATTCACCCAGTGTGGTACCTCTTTATCCCCAGTTCGGCACGGAAGACTGTGCTGCCCCAGAGTACCCCTCCACAGGCAGAGAAGGGGAGAGGCTGTTAGTAGAGATGCACACATCAGTTTCCCATCACATGTGATGGGTCCGGGAAGACAGGAATGAGGGGATGGGGACTCGCGCAGGTGCAGAGCAAGTCCTAGAAAACTGCCCCTCCCCAAGGTCTTCTTAGGTTGGGCCCCACCCTCAACCCACTGCTGGGGAGATGCCCTGAGTGCTACCTCCAGTATGATCCAGAGGGAGTATGCTGGTTGCTGGTGGCCCCATCAAGGACCCCCTTGGGTTACTCATAGAATAGTGGCAGACCCAGGGCCAGAGAGGAAAGGGGGAGGGAGGGAGGAGGAAAGAAGGAGAGAAAGGAAAGGAAGAATGACGCTGCCACTATACCAAGTGGAAACAAGAGGCACCCCGGCCTGCTGTGCAGAGAGGCGCTGATGAGAGCAGAGGGATTGCCCTGAGATATTCTGGAAGAGTTTCCCATCCTGCTTTGGTTCTCCTTCAGCTTCTAAGGGAGCTGGCTCACTCTCAGGAAAATCAGGGCGATCCTTGGATTCACTCAGCGTCTGCTCGTGCCGTCTCATGAAACTCTACAACCCCTTGGGCACGTAGGCATTGCACTGAAATCATCTGTTTAAAAGTCCTCTCCCTCTGCTGGTATACAGACGACTCTAGGGCAGGACTGTGATTTATAAATCCTTGTATTTCCTGGCCTTCGGCACAGTCATTGGCACATAGGAGGGACTCAAAATTGGTGGAATGGAAGGAAGCAGGGCAGATTGTTTTTAGGCGAGTCAACTAAAGCCCAGAGTGGCCAATCAGTTTCCAGCAGAGTCAAGACCAGAGCAAATCAATTTTGACTTCTAGTGGTTTCCACTGTGGCAGTCCTGGGGGTATTGTGTGGGGGTGTGCATACACATGTGTCCCCAGGGCACGGGCTTCCGAGTCCAGACCTGGTGGGATTCCTGACTCTGCTATTTTTTAAGCAAATCCTTCACTTCTCATCTGTAAACTGTGCTTAAAGATATCACCCCCTGGGGTGCCTTGGTGATCTCTGTCAGTTAAGTGTCAGGCTCTTGGTTTCGGCTCAGGTCATGATCTCACAGTTCATGAGTTCAAGCCCTATATTGGGCTCTGCACTTACAGTGGGGGGCCTGCTTGGGGGTCTCTCTCTGTCCCTCTCTCTCTGGCTCTCCTCTGCTTTCTCTCAAAAATAAGCAAACAAAAACCAACAAAAAAAGAAAAAAAAAGAAAAGATACCACCCCCAATAGAGGCTGGTGTTGCGATTAAATAAACCGTAACAGCAAAAAGGTGATTTAAGAAATGCTTAGCCCCTCCCTCTTTCCTGCTTCAGGCACCCAGACCCCAGACCACACAGCTCTGTGTCTGGGACACGAATGGTCTCTGCTCCTGCGGCTGCTTGAGGACGTCCAGCAAGGTGGACGCGGAGGCCGGCAGCTTGCTGGCCGTGTGTGTGTCCACAGGCCTCAGCAGATGGAGCCCCGGGGCCTGGCTCGCCCAGGCAGGAAGGTCTCCCCCAGGGTTGTGCCCTGTTCTGCTGCCCTCTCCTCCCCCCGCCCCGCCCCCACCCTGCTCTAGACGTGCCCCAGAGGTTCCTCCCTGCCACCCTCTCTGTGGGGACTTCCTTTCTCAGGGAGGACAAGATGACCTCGCTCTGGTTTCGGAATTCCAAAACCGAACAGAAATAAATCTCGCGGAGCTGCCCTAGCCTGCAAACCCCAGAACTCAGCTCACTTCCTCCTTTCCTGCGGGCATCGCCTCTGTGTCGCCCCTCCTCCCCTCACCTCAGGAGCCAGCTCCAAAGGCGGGCCCTGTTTCTTCATCTGGCCTGGGCTTTTCTAGACAGGCTAGGCCAGGCTCTGCAAACAGGCAGGAGAGCTCCAGGATGGAGGCCCCGGAAAGCCCGTGTGTGGGGAGCCCGGGGCTCAGGCTCTGCCGCTGGGGGCCCCAGGCCTGCTGGGGAGGCGAGGCAGAGAGAGCGGGGCCAGGGGCCGGCGCCCAGGGTTAGACGTGCACTTTCTCGCCTCCGTCCCTGGAGCCCGGAGCCTCCACAGCTCAGCGAATAATTAGGAACTATAAAGCCTGTACACAGTGTCCGGCACATAAAAAAACACTCAGATTTGGCTATTGTTACAGCTCCTAACACTACTGTATTTGTGTATTTATGTGTCTCACACTGGGTGGTTATCCGTGTCTCTAGTGCTTAGTACAGTACCCAGCTCACAGCCGATGCTAACAAAAAAGTTTTCTTACTTTGGACACTAGGCAAAATTTTTTGAATAGCTCCTGTCGTTATCATGGGTAGGCACCTGTCTCTTGACCAATGACCAAAGCCCTGGAGTTAACAGCCTTGGGGTGGGGGGTTCATGAATCCTTTTCCAGAGCTAGAGGTGAGCTTCCGTACTCTCTGGGCCTTCACCTGTCAATATAGTGAGGGAGAAACTGAGTCAACTCTGAAGGGCTTTTCTGTGTAAGGAGAGTGGAGAGGTGACTTGACTCAGGTGGGGAGGGGTGGGGCCAGAGAATGCAGAGGGGACCAGGGCTCAGGCCCGGAAGGTGGGGCAAGGTAAAGCTAGGCCTCCCGTCTGCAATAGAAGGGTGGACTGGCCTGGTCACACTGCCCTGTGGCTGCCACTTTTAAGATATGACCCAAGGCTCCAACCTAGAAGGGTCTCCCCTACCTCCGCACGGACGCCTTTAGAGGCAGGCTGAGGGCTCTCGTTCAAATGGACGTGTTAGACTCGGATCAGTTAACATTTAGAAAACACACACGCGTCTAGGGCTTAGTCGGGTCGGGGTACTGAGTAACATCCGGCCGAGGGCAGGAGGGAAGCACTGAGGTCTGGAACACGGGATGCTGCACGAGAGTTCCAAAATGCAGAGCCAGGGCCCAGCAGGGACTCAACGCTGCCTGCAAAGCCCTAGGTTTCCGGCGGGAAGACGAGGAATCAGAGAAAGGGCTACTCCCAACCTATGTTGCCTGGTATGCAATACTCCTATGAATATTGGTCTCCTTTTATTCACTCGCTCGATGTTCGCTCTGCCGAGGGCTGGGGGAGGAGCCGGTATGGCGGCAAGCCGCAGGAGATGCAGTCCTGCCCCCCAGAACGCAAAGTGTCCACGCGCCTGGACAGCCCACCGGGAACCCACGCCCTGCGAGCTTGGAGGCCTGGGAGCCCCGTGCGCTGGTGGGGCTGGCGCTCCTGCCGCTGCGGGGACACCTGGGATTGCTCTTGGGCTCCGACACCTGGGATTGCTCTTGGGCTCCGCGCAGGATCTTCTCAGACACAAAGAGAAAGTCAGAAAGAATGAATCCTCTCCCTTTTCAAGCTAGAGAGCCTACAGGGGAGAGAGGAACGGGTCCCTCCCCACTCACTTCCCATCCCACAGAGCGGCCATTGATGGCATGGAGGAGTCAGGGAGACAGACCCTCTCCCCCCTCTCCCCCCCCCACTCCCTCCAGGTGAAAAAGACCCTGGGCTCTGCCACCTGCTCCCTCCTCATTGACTCTCTGACCTGTGTCAAAGTAAATTCCAGATCCTAGGGGAGAAGGTCCCTGGGAATGCAAGCACATGGGGTGGGGTGGGGTGGGGTGGGGGGGACTCCGTGATGTCCCCACCACTTCTAAAGAAGGCCGCCCCACTGCCTCAAGCACCCCAGTCAGGATAGGCACAGAGCGAGCCCAAGGAGAGCAATACAGGCTGGCCGCTCCCACAGAATGGTGGTTTATTTCGATAGTCACTAAGGAGAAAAAGACATCTACAAACCAAAAATGAGAGACCGGTTACTCTGAATTTGGTGGTTTGCTTAGTCCGTGGGGTACTTTTATATTTCAAAAGCAGTTTGGACATGATGTCTTTAATTTGGGTTGAATTAAACGTCCACCTACACATACACAGCACACATTCTGTGGGGACTGTGCCCGCTGCAGGCACGTTGGACTAGTTACTACAGGTGTTAGTGAACATGCAGGATGGGTGTTTCTGTTCAAGAAGGTGAAAATGCTGCGCCACTGGGAAGCTTGGTACTTATTCTTTGTTAAAACAGTGGAGATATAAATGAACCCTTTTATTGTTTTTAATGTTTATATATATTTTTTGAGAGAGACACAAAGTGCAGGTGGGTGACGGGCAGAGGGAGAGGGAGACACAGAACCCGAAGCAGCCTCCAGGCTCTGAGCTGTCAGCACAGAGCCCGATGCAGGGATCAAGCTCACAAACCGTGAGATCATGGCCTGAGCCGAAGTCGGATGCTTCACCGACTGAGCCACCCAGGCGCCCCTCAGTGAACCCTTTTAAACACAAGTACAGAAATCTTTTATTTCTGGGGCAAATGGGTGGCTCAGTCAGTGAAGCATCCGACTTTGGCTCAGGCCATGATCTCATGGTTCGTGGGTTCGAGTCCTGCATCAGGGTCTGCACTGATAGTGTGGAGACTCCTCAGGACTCTCTCTCTCTCACTCTGCCCCTCCCCCACTCTCTCTCTCAAAAATAAATTAATTAAAAAATACATAAATACAAGTATTTTGTTTCTGTCTGTGTGTCTGCCCCACGTGATTTCAGAATCAGGTACAGAGAGCCATCACAGTAGGGCAGTCCATTGAATACATTCTTATTTTTTTTTATCACCATCTCTGTCTTTGTGTTGAGGTAAACCAATGTTCTAGATAACAAGAGAAAAAATAATTGGCCGGGATTTTCAGATGGAGTGTTAATTTAAAGTTGTTTTGGACCTAATTATTACTGTATCTCTTGAAGTCTCTATGAAGTAATGTTAGAAATTTAAATTCACAAAAACTTTTTTTTCCCTAACAAGTTACTATATTTGTATGCAAAAAATTCACCTTTAGACTGGTAATTCTAGCTCCCAAGGTGGCTGCGCTTTTGCACCTACGTAGGCTGTAATTCAGCCCACAGCTCCAGCGCTGCTGAGTATTGCTGGACACATCCCGCACACTGCTGGAGTATTGCCTACTGCGTAAGTGATAAGGAGGGGCCGGGTCCCGGAGATGCCAAAGAGTCAACCACAGTCCTTTGTCAGGTGTTACTGAGCTGGGGAAGCATTTGAGGCGGAAGGAACCCAAGGGTGAAGGCCCCAGTGGGTGTGGTCTCACATCCCTGTCGCTGCAGGGGGGAGGGGGGGAGGCGTGCTTGAGCAGGAGCAGAGGTTCAGCAGAGAGCCTCAGGATTCAGATTTAAAGGGGTCTGCTTGGGAGTTGGGGCCTTATCCTAAGGAGCTGTGCCAGGCTTGCAGGCATGTAAGAGGGTGCTCGGGTGCCTATGGAGACCAGCAGAAGGTGCCACGTGGGACACACTGAAGGCTGCTCGACTTTCAGCTGCAACCACGGTTGGCAGAGGCGGCCGCATACACACGAGGCTCCAGGCTCTGCCACAGCAAAAGCCGCCCGGCTCCCAGGAGCTGCACACCTAGCAGGTCCCTGGAGAGGAAACCCCAGCGACAGCTGGGGCCAAACCACAGCTTTCCACCTTGTGGCATCTCTTCCAGCCTTTGCCTTTGGAGCTGCCCATTGATAGTAGCTAGTGATGAATTGATCTGAGCTGTTGTCATTGGATTTTAAAAGGCCTGTGTCTCAAAAAGAAATGCTTGAAAGTGGAAATATCTGAACGTCTTGTGAAAGGGCTGGGGACATAGTAAGTATACTTTAAATATTAGTTTTCTTTTTTTCTTTCCTAACCAAATACCCAATTATCCATGCCTAGGGAAGGAAAGTACAGCTGGTTGACCCAAATACACCAAATCCACGAATGTCCATCTTCAGCGGTAAATAACTCAAATCACCACGCATGCTAGGTTCTTTGTGGTTGTCCTACTTTTCATTTAAAAAAATTTTATTATTTTCTAAACAATTTTTTCTAATTTTTTAAAATGTTTATTTTTGAGAGACAGAGACAGTGTGAGTAAGGGAGGGACACAGAGAGAGAGAGAGACAGAATCGGAAGAAGGTTCTTAGCTGTCAGCATGGAGCCCAACACAGGGCCCGAACTCACAAACTGTGAGATCATGAGCTGAGCCGAAGTCAGACATTTAACCGACTAAGCCACCTAGGCACCCCTTATTTTAAAAATTTTTTTATTTATATCCAAGTTACTTAGGATATGGTGCAACAATGATTTCAGGAGTATATTCCTTAATGCCCCTTACCCATTTAGTCCATCCCGCCACCCACAACCCCTCCAGCAACCCTCAGTTTGTTCTCTATATTTAAGAGTCTTTCATGTTATGTCCCCCTCCTTGTTTTTATATTGTTTTTGCTTTCCTTTCATTATGTTCATGTTTTGTATCTTAAATTCCTCATGAGTGAAGTCATTTGATACTTGTGTTTCTCTAACTAATTTCCCTTAGCATAATACCTTCTAGTTCCATCCACATAGTTGCAAATGGCAAGATTTCATTCTTTTTGACTGCATAACACTCCATTGTATATATATATAAGTGGTTGTCCTACTTTAAAGCACAGGTATTTTAATAACCTTACAAGAAGTGAAGTTTTGTTCTTTTCTGTTCTGTAGTACGCTGATAAATTTCTAAATGTGTCGTGGTTAAATTGAACAGAAGACTGACGTGGGAGTGTGGGGAGGGTAACTATCAGGAGGAGAAAGAGAAGTTTGGGAGATTACAGGTTTGATGCCAGCTCTGCCAATGGAAAACAGGGGGACTGGACTTCATAGCACAGGGCACTGGCTGGAGAAATACCAGAGAACGATCATCCTAAAAAGTGCGAGAAAGTGAGACGTGGAAAGAAACAGTAGCTACCATGAAGACTATTGTTTTTGTAGATTATTTCACACAGGTGTTAAACCCGTCTGAGTATAGTCTTACTTGGGGACTTAGTTCATTTGGTCGTCCCAGCGACCTATGGAAGAGATACCAGCACTTTCTCCATTTTACAGAGGAAGAGACTTAAGTAGGCATCCAAAGCCACACTGCTGGAAAGCAGCGAGGCCAGGATTTGAACCCAGATATCGCAGGAGATCCTTGGAAAATCCTATCCTGTGGGCCCAGACTTTTAAGCCATTTGCCAATTGTTCAGCTATCTTTCAACTGGAAAAGGACGAGCTTAATAAACTGTTGCTTTTTGTTAAAAATGCCCTTTTTGTTAGGACATACACACGGGAGTACTTAGGAGCCAAGAGGCAGCTTACTATCAAATAGTTTAAAAAGTAATAATAATATGAAGATGCACAAAGCAGAAATGATAAAACAAAGGTAAGATATTAACAAGTGGGGAGTCTGGGTGAAGGGTACGGTGTATGGGAGTCCTGCAATTTGTCTCTATGTCTGAAGTTATTTAAAAATAAAGATTTTGGGGGGCACCTGGGTAGCTCAGTCGGTTAAGCGTCCGACTTGAGCTCAGGTCATGATCTCACGGTTCGTGGGTTTGAGCCCCACATCGGGCTCTATGCTGACAGCTAGCTCAGAGTCTGGAGCCTGCTTCAGAATTCTGTGTCTCCCTCTCTCTCTGACCCTCCCCTGCTCATATTGTCTCTCTCTTTCTCTCTCAGAAATAAATAAAACATTAAAAAAAATAATAATAAAAAATAAAGTTTTTTTTACAATGGCATTTATTTATTTGTTTCTTTATTTGTGAGAGAGCTAGAGAGAGACAGACAGACAGACAGCCTGAGCAGGGGAGGGTCAGAGAGAGAGGGAGACACAGAATCCAAAACAGGCTCCAGGCTCTGAGCTAGCTGTCAGCACAGAGCCCGACGCGGGGCTCAAACCCATGAACCTTGAGATCATGACCTGAGCCAAAGTCAGATGCTTAACCGACTGAGCCACCCAGGTGCCCCTAAAAATAAAAATATTTTTAAAAACAGCACAGACCTGTGACGATGTGCTTAGAAAAAGTGATTCTCCATCTTTCCCTATTTCATACTATGCTCCCAGATTTCTAAATCTGATTACATTGGGTAGAACACCAGGAGAGGTGTGTGGTGTGGGGTGTGGGGGGTGTGCAAGTAGGGGGCTAGAAGTGTGAATGTATTGCACAACTCTCTTGTCCATTTCTCAGGTTCTGCATGAGAAAAGTCATAACTGCAATTTCATGGCGCTCAATCATCAGGTTACAAAGCAGACCCTCCTGTCCCCTGACCCGAGAGGCGGGTGGCTGGTCTTTCAAGGGATGTTGGCTAGAGACAAGCCTCTCTTGAGGCCAAGACATGTGCATACAGGTCCCTGCCATTTGAACTTCCAGAAAGAAAAAAAAAATCTTTAGCAGCAGAGTGCCAAGAAAGCAGTGCAATTTGTTTTACCTGATTATTATGTAATATTACTTTGAGCCTAAGAAAATAGATAGCTGCAAAATCCTTTTGCTGTTGCCTGTCTGAATTATCCCCTCACGGCTTTTCATAAGGAACCATGAGTTAATTCGGGCTGCAAGGAGAAAGGGTCTTCCTTGATCTCTGGCCAAGGGTTCCCTAAATCGCTGTCTGCTCCATCCAAACTGCTGTGCTTTTTAACTACTGTGCACAGAAGCCTTTCGTTCTGTCAGCTCAGGGTGGGTTCTGGAAGCTTAGATGCGTGACTCCTTAGGCTGCGGTCAAGTTTGTAAAAGCAAAGGGACGGGAGCAGCTAGAAGGGAAGAAGGCACAGGAGCAGGGGCGCCATCCTTCACTCGAGCAGAGGCGAGTCCTGACACGCCACCTCTTAGGGTGACTGGAACCTCAGGACTAATCTCTTCCAACCCTCCTGGGTCACTTGGAAATCCTTTTGTCATACGGGGCCTTTTGTCATGATGGTATTTAACTTGGTCACTTTTCCCAGTAAGGGTCCCTTGCGCTAGAAGGGGTGGAAAGGCGGACCCTGAAATCTCCATGCCCTTGGTTTTCTTCTCTTGGGGCTATAATTCTTCCACCTGTGTTAGCATTATTCATTTCCACTTTCCCTGTCAGACCGAGGCCTTGTTTTATGTATCTGGAACATGGTCCCTCAGTCTTGGTACTGTGGACAGAGTGGACCAGATAATTCTTTGTTCTGGAGGCGGTGCTGAGCAGGACAGGAAGTTTAGCAGTATCCTGGCCTTTACCCGCTAAAAGCGAGTCGTACCCCCTTTCCAAAGGCAACAACCAAAATTGTCTCCAGACGTTGCCAGATGTCCCCTGGAGAGAAAAATCAACCCGATTGTGAGCTGATCTCGCACTGCCTTAGGAATAGTGAGAAACCACTTAGAGAAACCACTGGGGACGGATGGGAGAGGGACCAGAACAGATAAAAGGCGTTTATTCAGCCTGGGCTGATGGAGCGAAGAGAAATCATTGTGATTTGACGTGTGAGGCGTTCTGGAAGACAGGGTTTGCCGTATTACTCTGGGCGCTAGATCGAAAGTCCTAGGGCTGTGCCATGCGCTGTGCTGGCTGTTCACACAGGAGTTTTCAAGAGCGGCCCCAGGATCAGGGCAGTACTGGGAAGCTGACCTAGAGGTAGTAAGATCCAGATTTCGCCTCCAAGGCCTTTCGATAATTACAAACACGGCATCTGAAGAATGTTTGGGAGCGTCTGTCTGGGCCCCGCCCAGATTGGCTGTACATTTACCTGATCCTGGAAGTCTTTCTCTTTGCTCTATAATTAGAATCGCCCTCCCGGCAGGAGGTCACAAACCTCATCTTGTACATTCCAAAGAGCAGAGCTGTGGACCGCCCAGGGTGAATTTCCACGTCTTCAGGTGCCCACCCTAATTTTTCAGGAAAGTGCTCAGAGGGCTCATCCAAGAGAAAATATCTGCTGTGCCTAAAATTAGGATGAGGATATCAAGTCTGGTCTTCTAGGGGGCACTGTAACTTCAGCTAAAAAAAGGAACAAAACCCAGAGAGAGAAGTATGCTTAAGCACATGCATAATCTACTTAAGAGCGGGAGAATATGGGATTTGTTGCTTACTTAGGGATTTTGCACAGGTTTTCGTAGTTCTTGGGGTCTGCTTTCAACTCTTGGGTTTGGGGGAGCCGTACTGCTATCCATTTCATTAACAATAGAATATCAGGTTGTTGAATACAAAGCCATGTTCTAGAGAAAGGATCTGACCAGATCAAATATGGTCCTAACAAAATAATCTACATAATGAATCAGCTATCGCAAAATTTAACCCTACTGTAATAGTACTCTCTACTTCATGCAGGCCTTTATACTTTTTAAAATAATGGCTTAGCTATTAAATACCTTACCAGATGCCATTTACCGTGGGTCCTTCAGACGGGAGGCCTGGCCATTTGCAGGTGCGTGACTGTCATTTCTCCCCTGGACTCGTAATCATCACCTCATAGGTCTCACTACCTCCACTCTTGCTCCCCCACAATTCTCTTTCTCCCCAATAGCCAGATGAGCTCTCACATTTTTGAAAATTGCAAAATAGTCAACATTTCAAATTTTAAATTTTCAGAAATTTCAAAAAATATCATTCTCCTGCTTATGACCACCCAAGCATTTTAAGATAAAACCCCAAACCTCTTCCCTGCTCCAAAGGCCCTTCCCGGTTAGTGTCCCTCCAGCCTCCCTGACATCAGCACCTGCCTGGACTTTGTACCCACTGTTCTTTTTATCCCTGCCTGAAATTATTTTACATGCATATAGTTTTATTCCAACATCGCCACACTATAGGTATTGTTTCCGTGACTTGAATTTTTCTTCAAAATTCACTGTTGAATTTATTTTTTTTTTAATTTTTTTTTAAATGTTTTATTTATTTCTAGGAGAGAGAGAGAGAGAGACAGCGTGAGCAGGGGAGGGTCAGAGAGAGAGGGAGTCACAGACTGAAACAGGCTCCAGGCTCTGAGCTGGCAGTCAGCACAGAGCCCGACGCGGGGCTCGAACCCACGAACCGCGAGATCATGACCTAAGCCAAAGTCGGACGCTTAACCGACTAAGCCACCCAGGCGCCCCTGTTGAATTTATTTTTAACAATGTGTCTTAGAGACCTTCCCTTGTCAGACTGAATAGGCCTGCCCCATTTTTTAACGGCTACATAATATTCCTTTGGATGTATGTATTGTAATCTGTCTGGTAGCTTACACATTTATTTCTGATTTTTTATTATTACACATAAGGCTGAAGTTAAACGTGCTTTTGAACACCTCTGTGCACATGTGCAGGTTTTTTTCTGTAGTAATGATTCCTGGAAGTGAAATTGCCAGGTCAGAGGTTAGGCCCATCTGTCATTTTGATAGATGCTGACTGCCATCTTGCTTTCCTAAAAGGCAATCAGTTTATACTCCCACCGACCGGGTGTTAGAGGGCACACTCCCCCTCATTCTTACTGACACTAATTAGTATCATTTATTAAAAAAAAAAATGTTGCCTTAAGGAATATACAACAAAGGTATCGGATTTCACATTGCTATCCTAAAGGCCATTTTAGGATCATTTCCTGCTGATGTCCCTTGGAGTCGTGCCTCCAGGTCAGCTTGGTGAGAGGCAGCAAAACCCTCTGTGAGCTCTGAGAGTTGCCGAAGACAAATGAAACCTTTGAAAGCGGTCTCATCCATCGCAGCAGAAAGCCCCTCTGTCCAGACACCGGCAGAGCGTGATCAACAACCTCGAGAGCAGTGGGCCAGCCTGACATTTCCTGCATGCGCCATTCTCTCCCATCCATCATCCAAACACATCCCGGCCACTCAGTTGAGACCGAAGAGAGTCGAAATCTGCCCAAGCGCAGCACGCCCCCACTCCCCGCCCCCCACCCCTACCCCCTTCTTGGCTTGTCTGGAATTACTCGGAACCCTTTGTTGGGTTGCACTTAAAGACAAGCAGGGTTCAGGGGCTGGGAAGAGTCAGACACTCACTCTCCAGAAATGGCTTCTCAAGCCTAGAGGAGCGCATCTGCTCTCTCTAAGGGAGGGCAGCACACGCTGCAATGAGCACCAAGAAAAATTTCTCATGGGGGGGCACCAAGAGCTTAGGACACAAGTAAGACTTACTGTAATAGCCCTACAATGGTAAGCTGCATATTTTTTTTAAAAGTTTTTTTATTTTTCTTGTCCCACCTTCACTTTTGTAATGAGGAAAAAACTCAGGTTTCCACCTTACTGTGTAGGGGAAAACTCAGTTCTTCCCTACTAGGAGTCTCTTCCCTGGATGTCTCCGTTATTGCTCAAGCTTCTGACATTTCTGGTCACCAGTTGTGTGCTCACCAAGACGGTCAATTCTCTGTGACGCCAGCTGGATGTCCTACAATTCAACTCAATTCCGACACTATCTGCCTGGAGATAGTGCCAGATCCCACAGGTAAGGGCTCAGTCCCACAAGAGTGGCCCCTCTCCCCCTACTCACACACACCTCAGGAGCCAGTAGTGAGCTCAGGTTTGTCACCTGTTCTTTTGTCCAACCACCCGGCTATAGATCTGAGGCTCTAAAGACCCCGCCTTGGGTCTGATTCATGTGCTAGAGTGGCTCACAGACCTTGGAGAAACAGTTAGCTACATTTACCAGCTTACTTTTTTTTTAATGTTTGTTTTATTTTTGAGAGAGAGGGGGACAGGCAGAGACAGAGAGAGAGACAGAAGGTCTGAAGCGGGCTCCACGCTAACAGCAGAGAGCCCGATGTGGGGCTGGAACTCATGAACCATGAGATCATGAACGCCTGAGCCAAAGTCTGGGACTTAACCAACAGCCACCCAAGTGCCCCCATTTCCCAGCTTATTAAAGAATATGGTAAAGGATATAGAAGAACAGCCAGATGAAGAGGTACATAGGGTGAGGTCTGGGAGGGTCCCAAGCTTAGGAGCTTCTGTCCCCATGGAGTCCAGATGTGTCACCTCCCCCACATTGTGTTCAGCACCCTGGAAGCTCTCTGAACCCCCTATTACTGGGATATTATGGAGGCTTCTTCACATAGGCAGACCAAATATTAACTCCTTTTCTGACTCCCTCTTCTATCTCTAGAGGATCGAGGGGTGGGAGTAGTTGGGCCTGAAACTCCCAAGCTTCTAATCATGGCTTGATCTTTCTGCTGACCAGTTCCCATCCAGGAGCACCAAAAGTCATCTCATTTAGAACCAAAGATGCTGCTATCACCCAGGAGATTCTAAAGGATGTAGGAACTCTGTGTCAGGGATAGGGGTCAAATATTAGAACACCGGATGCTCCCAGTGCTTTTATCACTTAGGAATTTACAAGGGTTTTAGGAACTCTGTGCCAGGAACTAGGGGCAGAGACCAATATATCTATATTTTTTTCTATTATCTCATAACTTTCCTCCCCAAAGGAATTGTTAGACTTCCCCAAGAAAGAAAAGTATGGCCAATGTCTCCTGGGTGCTGGTGTGATTTTACATCTATTATCTGACAACCCTGTGAGTTGGATAATATTATCTCCAGTTTAGAGATGTCAATGACCAGAGCAGTTGAGTAACTATCCCAAGGTCACCCAGCTAGTAATGCTTGGAACAGGATTTGAACCTGGAGCCTATAAACGTATGCTCTATTGCCTCCTAGCTGGGCTCTGTGTCTTAATTTAAAGGAATTTCAAAGACTTAATTTTGGTTGTTCATAGGTTATTATACATTTGTTTTCTTATAGGTTCCTTCAAAGAGAAAACTCTAAAATATCAGTGAAATTGCTTTACAACCGTGTCCTTTCTGTGACCCTGAAAAAGTCCAACACATAGTACCTTTTCTGTGAGATGATTTCCTTTCTCCACTTCTGCAGGAATTGATACTTGTCCCTTGGTTCCATACATGTAGACGGAGTGGTTCATTGGTTCACTGGGCACACTGATCCAAGGGACGAGAAGGGTGACCAACTGTGTCAGCTTCTCATTGCTGTTGAAATCAATCACCACAAACTTCTCGGCTCAGAACAATATAAATTTATCATCTTATAGTTCTGAAAGTCCTAAAACCATTGTCTTGTAGTTCTTGCCAGAAGCTCTGGGGGAGATCTGCTTCCTTTCTGCATCTTCAAACCTCTCACTGCCCCCTGCTTCCGTTGTCATATCCTCTCTGAGTCTGACCCTCTGGCAATCTCTCAGTGATTACATCGGCCCCACCTGGAAAATTCAGGATTACCGCCCATCTCACCCCATCGCAAGGTCCTTCACTTAGGTCACACCTGCAAAGTCCCTCTTGCCGTGTTCACGTGTTCAGGTGACCTATTTACAGGTTCTGGGGATTAGGACACAGACTTCTTTGGAGGTCTGTCATTCAGCATGCCACACCAACCATCTCGCTTTGCTGGGGACTGCGAGCACTGCCAGGTCATGGAAACTTTAGTATTGACTTATTTTTGAGGGGTGGGGAGGGGCAGAGAGAGAGAGAGAGGGAGACACAGAATCCGAAGCAGGCTCCAGGCTCTGAGCTGTCAGCGCAGATTCTGACGCAGGGCTTGAACTCACCAGCTGTGAGATTACAACCTAAGCCAAAGTCGAAGCTTAACTGACTGAGGTGCCCAGAACTTTAGTATTGAAAGTAGGAAAGTTCCAGGCGAGCCTGGAGAGTTAGTTGCTCATAGCCGGGGGCCCTTGATTCAGGAAGATATTTCTACTGATTCATGGGGAAGTAGAGAGGGAAGATGAACACAAGTAAGAAAGCTGTATGGGGCACAGTGTTTTTCCAATAACATCCTTAGGGGGAAAGCAACCTTTAACCTTTAAGCAGGACCCGTCAGTGTGGCCGGCCTTCCAGCCTCAGCAGGAACCTATCTCTACGAAAGGGGCCTTTCTCCCCCTGATGCCCTCTACTTGTTTTCCTTGATAAAAGCAAAGCTATTTCCTCGATAAACTACTTCAGAGACTGAATTATCTCTAAACAAGAAGGCTGTGTGGTGAACTTGTGTTCAAAAAGGTTAATGGTTAATAAAGTGTGAAGTAACAGACATGTAGTTAAAAATAGAGCCTAATTCCATGCAAGTGACAGAAACCTGTCAAAAAAACCACGGTGGGATTTTTACATCACGCGTCTTCTGTCTTTATTCCCTCCCCCGCCTTCCCCCTCTCTCCCCCATCCCCACCCACCCACCCTCCCGGTTATATTTAGTATTACAGTCTGTGGGTTTTTAAAATAATTCTCCCATGTGTTTATGAGCCTCACTGAAGGGGAAACCAGTTCATGCCATATTTTTACATATATATTTAGCTTTCTATTTCTGAAGAAATAAATAGAAAAAAAATCATTTCCATTAATGGGCGAATTCCAAGAAGTGTGGTTTGGAAAGAGTGGAGGGGGGGATCTGGGGAGCTTTTCCAGTGGACACGATTCAAATGGAGAGGCGGACTTCGGGGTGGACTCCTGGCAGCCGGGACACATGAGAGAGAGGTTGACCCCGGCACGGTGGGTCAGAAGTGACAGTCGTGGAAGGGAGGGTCATAAATCATCTCCTAGCTGTGAAGATGAAGGGACACAAATTCTCCTGAGCCAGAGGGAGTGGAGCAAATATGAGCAGAGGGGAACCATGCCACTCCACGTTTCTCCCTGACATCGGTTCAGGCTTGCACGTAGAAGGGGCTGCAAAAGGCAGACATGTGGATGAAAATCCAGGCGTGCAAGGACTTCTGGGAAGCATTACCCTCCCTGGTGAATTAAGGCAGCCTGAGGTGTGTGCACCGGGGATGGGGGCAGATGGTGGGAGCTGACAGACTGTCAAGGGAACCAGACTATGTGTCCAGGGGAGCTGGACTCTGTGTCCAGTGCAGGACTGTCCTCAATCGGAGCCCCCCCTCTCCCCACCGCCCAGGCATCCACACAAAGCGCACCTCTTCTTCAGTTCAGCCACTGGCCACAGAGACTGGGTGGAAGAACACCTCGGACCTGGGGACCCCGTCGTCATCGCCTGGGGGAATGTAGCCTTCCTGAGTCAGAGAGATAGGAGTAAGCAGGTGAAGAAAAAACCATGCTCTCCTAATCTCAAGAGGCTTCCTCTTTCATTGCTTCTCTTGTAGTTAAGGGCACTGGGTGAGGAGAGGAGGGGCCATTGTGCTGGTGGATGGACATCTTCTCAGCCAGTTCTGCTGAGGTGTGATGGGGAGAGTGTACCTGGCTGGCTGGGGGACAGGGCTGGCCCGCTCCAGGAAGAGCTAAGCCAACTGCTCCCCATGGAGACTGAGTCAATAACTAGCCTGCACTTATTACAGGGGGCCTGCAGCTCACTCAGCTAGAGGGGACCGAGGAATAGCCCGGCTGGCTTCCAAGGTCCCACTCATGGTCAATGTCAGAGACAATGTTCTCTTTTGTACTTCTTTCAGATTCAAGTGGGAAGCTCACTGGAACACCATCTTAAGGCTTAGACTAGACATCTCAGACAAAAAGGACCTGGTACGATCCACTGTTTCGCCCACCCAGGGGAGCATTAATCATCCAGCTCTCTCCTTCCCAAGCACATTGGGATTGGAGGGGCTGGGAGCCGAGGGAGATCCAGGAAGGTGCTCCAGGTCTCATGGGGGAAGTTAGGACACTCTTAGTGATGAGGCATGAAAATGGTATCATTGCTTTTCAGGCAGAGAAAGCCAAGCTATAGAGCCTTCGGTGGGACCTGGAGACTTCATTCCTGACTCAGTCCATCTGCGGGCCTCCCCTCCCCTCCCCCCATGAGTTTCTTTGTTCTGCTTTAAAATGTGGGTTTTACTATTATATGGGTGTGGCAAAGCCAACAGATTAAGTGACCATCGCCACCGAAAAGATACTGATACTCACAGATCCCAAGAGGAGAGGATGTGCCATACAGGGGAGACACCAGTCAGGAGGTTGAGGGAGCTGGGGAAACACAGGCCAGAGCCTTTATTGTGGTTTCCGCAGGAAGGAAGTGGGCAGGCCGGATGAGCAGGCTTACAATTGGCCAGTATGAATAATTTCAGTGGTTCTGTGATGCAGGAGCTGTCTCTAGTGGTCTGGTACGGGGGGGGGGGGGGGGGGGGGGGGGGGGGGGCGGAGTGATTAGGGCAGGTGGATGGGGTGGGGACCGGTGGCCAGCAGGAGAGCCACACAGAGGGTGTGTTTGTGGTTATGGACTCTGAATTGGTTAGTTTGCATTTGAAAGGTGTGCTTTAGCGGATATTGTCTACTGTCTTTAGGCATTGGCTAACCCTGGGAGGGGTGACCCCTCGAGGGCCAGCAAGGCCCCAGATGGCCAAACATCAGAAAACAGAAAAGTAACAAGACACGGTTAATATACCTTCCTCCTCTCTACCGTCAGGACCCAGCCCGAGTCTCATCTGTTCTAGGAAAGCTTCCCAGGCCACCATCCCATTGGGATCATGGTCTCCCATGAAATTCTGTAGCATTTTAATGTTGTTTCTGTTCAGTTTCATATCCATTATCTAAGCTACTGATTGGCTCTAAGCAGAGCATACTGTCCCTGCATCAAAAACCAAAGATCCTTGGAAGTGGGGACTATGTCTTTTACCTCTCTATGTCTCCCACAGACCTGGCACAGAGCCTTGAACATGAGAAATCGTCACTAAATTTTTGTTAAGGAATGCCCAAGTTTCCGTTTGCTGGGCCATAGGGATGGTTCTTTTAAAAGAAAAACAATTTTAAATCCCTGAGCAGGAAGAACCCTGTTTGGTGTCTTCCTTTATGATCCAATAAACATTCTAAAATCTAAATTAAAAGAAAAACACGCTAAGTTTTAGAATGTGTACACATCCAGATCACCATTGTGAAACTCACAAACAGGAAAAATTCAGGCAGCTCCGGCTGTGAATACAAGTCAGAAAGGGTCACTTCTGATTGCAGCTGAAAAGGAAAAATGGAGTTAGTATCCATGCCCTGACCACAGTGTTTCCTCCACTAACTTTCTGGGAGAGGAGAGTAGATTACACTCATCAGCTTAGTTTCACTGAGTAGCCAGGAGGCAGATGAGACAAGTCTGTCTCATGAATTATTATTAATGGAGAAATCATCCGTGTTGTGTCTGTCCGAGGCTGGTGGGTCCAGCATAGGCTGTCAGGAGGGGAGATTTACCTGGTTTAAAGTGGTCTGCAATGAGTTGTGAGAGTGGATCCTCAGGGTGCTGAGGGCAGGAATCGGCATGACCGTGGGCTCCTCCTCTGTGGATATAGGAGCAAGCAGGGTAGGCCAAATGACGGGCGGGTTGGACCTGAGTGTAAAATGTTACAGGGATTTGGCTCTGCCTCTGGGGCAGAGCTGAGGGACAAAAATAGACCACATCTTGGGAAGCTTGGCATGAAATTAAATTCCAGGTCCTAGCTATAGTGTTGCCAGTAAACTACCTGCCAAAGTCCAGAAATGCCCTTATCATGCAAAGTGGAGGTGGTGGTGGCGTTGGGGAGGGAGGAGAGCTTCTTTTGCGGGCACCCTAATGTTGCCGGGGCTGCCGCACCTTCTTTACGCCCTCACTATTCAAAATATAGTCTACAGACCAGCAGCTTTTGTCTCTTCAGGAGTTTGCTAGAAATGCTGACTCTCAGGCAGGGCCCGGGGTAATTTGAGGCCAAAGGGGATAGTTCCCTCCAGTGCAAAATTTAAGGGGGGGAACCCCAAACCTCAGTAATGGACACAAATAGTATTTTTTTAAAAAAATCAAAATTATTGCAAAAAGTCTATGATGAACAAAATAAGATAATGTTAAATGAAGACAAGATCTGACCCTGCACTTGAGTGATCCTGCCCCTCTCACCTCACCCTAATCCTGGTCCAGATCTCAGGCCCCACCCAGACCATTAGCATCAGAATCTACATTCTAACAAGATCCCTGGAGGATTCACATGCTCATCAAAGTTCGGGAAACATTGCTTTGGACAATACCTCCCAAGCCATTACAACCCCAAATCTTGGAATCCAGACAGAAACAAAAATGGAAGAGGCTGAGCAGAGATACAGTTTCAGAAGCACCCAGCCCCACGAGTTTGCTTGTCTTTTGCCTGGATTTATACACCACTGTCTTACAAACTGTGCCATGGTCTGTAGTTTGCTGTAAACTTTCAGAAAACATTTTCTTTTGAAATAGTTACAGATTCATACAGATTCATCAGACGTTGCAAAGATAGTACAGAGAGTTCCCCCATGATCTCCACCCAGTTTCCCCTACTGGTTACATTTTATGTATCTGTAGTGCAATATTGAAGGGAGGAAATTGACATTGGTATAAAGTGTATCTATAGTTATATGTCATCTTTTTTTTAAAAAATTTTTTTAATGTTTTATTTATTTCTAGGAGAGAGAGAGAGAGACCGCGTGAGCAGGGGAGGGTCAGAGAGAGAGGGAGTCACAGACTGAAACAGGCTCCAGGCTCTGAGCTGGCAGTCAGCACAGAGCCTGATGCGGGGCTCGAACCCACGAACCGCGAGATCATGACCTAAGCGAAAGTCGGACGCTTAACCGACTAAGGCACCCAGGCGCCCCATATAGTTATATGTCATCTTATCACACGTGTAGATTCATGTAACCAACACAATTAAGATACAGAATGAGTCTATTACCAGAAAGATCTCCCTGGAGCTATAGCTCTATAGCCATACCACCCCCTTTTACTGCCTCTACCCTACCCCTGTCCCTAACCCTCGGCCATCACTAATCTGTATAATTTCTGAGAAGGTTATGTAAATAGAATCATAGTATTCAACCTCTTGAGATTGGTTTTTTTCCCCACGCAGTATGATGGCCTAGAGATCCATCCTAATCGTTGCCTGAATTGCTAGTTTGTTCCTCTTTTGTTCTAAGTATTCCATGGTATGGAGATGCCACTGTTTGTCTAACAATTTACCTATTGCAGGACATTTTATTTATTTACTGTATTTGGTTATTATAAGTAAAGCTGGTATGAAAAACCATGTGCAGGTTTTTATGTAGACATGTTTTTATTTCTCTTGGAAAAAGATCCAGGAGTACAATTCCCGGGTTATATGATTAAACGTAAACAGTTTTTTTTTTTTAAAGAAATTGCCAAACTGTTTCTCAGAGTAACTTGCCATATTACATTTCCACTAGCAATATATGAGAAAACCCGTTTCTCCATCCCTTTATCAACAGTTGGTATTGTCATTACTTTTTCTTTTAGCCATTCTGATTGATGAATTAGTGATAGCTCTTCATGATCTTAATTTACAGGTCTCTGATGCTTAGTGCTATTGAACATTGTTCCATATGCTTATTTCCCATCCATGTGTCCTCTTTGGTGAAATGTCTCTTCATGTTTTTGCCCATTTTCTAATTGTATTGTTAGTTGGGTTTTTTTTTTTTTAAACTATTGAGTTTTAAGAGTCCTTTTAATATCCTAGACATGTATCCTCAAATATGTGGATTCTCCTGGTGTGCAACTTGGTTTTCCTCCTCTTAACAGGGTCTTTGACAGAGCAAAAGTTTTTAATTTTGTGAAAGTCCAATTTACTTGGTTTTTCTTTTATGCATCGTGTTTTTAGCATCATGCCTGAGTCTTCATCAAGCCGCGGGCCCAAAGATTTTCCCTAACATTTTCATCTAAAATTTTCTGTTCTACGTAATTTAAATGTATGATCCAGTTTGAATTAACTTTCTATAGGGTAAGAGATTTAGGTTGACTTAGGGTTTTTTTTTTTTTTTTATTGTTGTTTATTTTTGTCTTTGGCTGTCCAGTTCTTCCGGCACCATTTGTTGAAAAGACCATCCTTCCTTTATTGAATTATTTTTACACCTGTGTCAAAATACAGTTGGCCATACGTATGTGGGGCTATTTCTAGACTGTATTCTGTTTCATTGATTTATGTGTCTGCCTCTCTGCCAATACCTCACAGTCTTGATTACTATAGCTATATAAAAAGACTTAAAATTTGGAGAGATTGATTTCCCCACTTTCTCATTAAAAAAAGTTTTAACTATTCTAGTTCCTTTCCCTTTCCATATACATTTTAGAATTATCTTGTCTGTATTTACACAAGAAAAAATCTTGCAGGAATTTTGATAGGAAGTGCATTTTATTTATATATTTGTTTAGAGATAATATCTTACTATGTTATGTCTTCTAATCCATAAACATGGTATGTTTCTACATTTATTTAGATCTTCCTTGATTTTTTTTTAATCAGCATGTTGGAGTTCTTAACATAGAAGTTCTGTATATGCTTTATTATATGTATATTTAAGTATTTCTTTTTTGTGGTTATAAGTGGTCTTGTGTTTTTAATTTCAGTTTCCACATGTTTGTTCCTAGCCTAAAAAAATACAATTAACTTTCTTATATTGATCTTGTGTCTTATGGTCTTACTGAACTATTTATTAATTCTTAGAATTTCTTTGTAGATTTCTCAAGACTTCTTAGACTTTTATGCCATATGCAAATACAGATAGTTTTTTTCTTTTTGATCTCTATGCCTTTTCTTTTTCTTGCCTTCAAGTACTATATTGAATAGCAATGGTGAGAGCAGATGTCCTTGCCTTGTTCCTGATTTTAGGGAGAAAGTATTCCATCTATTGCCATTAAGTATGACATTTGCTTTTAAGGTTTTAAAGGATGTTCCTGATGTTGAGGAAGTTCCCTTCTATTCCTCATATTCTGAGTTTTTATCATGAATGAATTTTGTCAACTGCTTTTTCTGCATCAATTGATATAATCATGTGAATTTTCTTTTTTATATTGTTAATTTGGGGAATCACATTAAATTATTTTTCAAATATTGAAACATCATGCTTGGAATACATGTCAATTGGTCATGGTGTATTATTCTTTCTATGTATAGCTGGATTCTATTTGCTAAATTTTGCTAATGATTTTTACATATTTTGTGCTCTTTTTGGTTTTGATATCAGAGTAATATTGGCTTCTTGAAATAAATTGGAAAGTGTTCCTCTTTTTCCTATTTTGTGCAAGAAACTAGACTTGTTTCATTTTTAAAATTTCAGCTTTACTGAGGTATAATTGGCATATAAAATTTAAGATATTTAAAGGGTACACTGCGGTGATTTGATAGACATAGACATTGTGAAAGGACTCTACGAATCTAGTTCATTAACACATCCATCGCCTCACATTGTTATGTTTTGTGTGTGTGAGGACATTTTAGTTCTACTCTCTTAGCAAATTTCAATTATACAATACGTTATTGAGATGTTGTGATTTATAAAAAGCATATATCTGGTCGTCATCCACAGTTCCTGGTCCACAGCTCTCAAAGCCTTTGAAATAAGAGGAAGAAGAGCATATTGTGTTATAATATTTGGTCTCTTTTTCTCAGTTCCTGAAAATGCTTTAGAACCATAAAGGTGAAATGGTGGTCTTGTTATTCATAACAAACCCCCCTCCACCACCACTAGGGTTATGTTAATGAAGCGACTCTTGGAAACCACCTAAGGATGGAGACTCATGGCCAGGGGATCCAGCTCTAAACAGAAGGTTGGAACTTTCAGTCCCACCGCCTGATTTCTGGGGAGATGACTTGGGTTGAGATTAACTCATTAGCCATTGGTGATTGAGTCAATCAATTACGCCCATGTAATGAAGCCTCCATAAAATCCCCAAAAGGGGGGCATTAGGAGAGCTTCTAGTTTGGGGAACCAGAGTGCTTCCACATACCTTAATGCTGGATCTGAAACACCAGGAGGCCCCAAACTCTGCAAAGGCAGAGGCTCCTTTGTTTGGGACCCTGCCCTCTGTATCTCTTCATCTGGTTGTTGATTTGTGTTCTTTAATGTCCTTTGTAATACATTTAGTGAGTAAATGAGCTTCTGAGTCCTGTGAGCTTCTGGAGCAGATTAACCAAACCCAAGGAGGTGGCCGTGGGAACCCCTGATTTATAGCCAGTTGGTCAGAAGTATAGGTGACAACCTGGTCTTGCAATTTGGCATTTGAAGGGGAGGAGGCCGTCTTATAGGACTGAACCTTTAACCTATGGGGACGGGTACTATCTCTAGGTAGATAGTGTCAGAATTGAGTTGGATTGTAGGATACCTGCTAGGGTCTGGGAATTGCTTTGTTGTGTGGGAAATACACAGACACACACACATTTAAACTGGGGGCTAAAACCATTTTAGTTATCAACTGCACTTAGCATGTTTTATTAGATCTATCGGTAGCTTTGTTTTTAATTTTTCTTTAAATGTTTAATAGAATTGCCCAGCGAAACCATGCGGGTATTAAACACCTTTATAGTCAGGATTTGACTTGATTTTCGTAGCAACCTTGCAAAGAAGGCATTTTACAGATATGGACGCCCAAGGCTCAAAGAGATGAAGTGGCTTACCCAAGATCTAGACGTCTTCTGATTCCAAGCTCAGTGTTGTTTCCACAAAACCACATTAGATGTCACTAGGCAGACTTTTCAGGCATTTGGAATCTCTTTGCGAAACAAGGAAAGAGACTAATCGTATCTATTCTTGGCCACTTGTATTTAGCTTGCGTGCCAGTTCTATCTTGCTAGACATTACATTCAAGTTAGGGGATAATCAGGCAACTAGTGAATTGCAGAGTATAAAACCTAGTACTATTAGTATAATCATAAAGGTACAGTCTACAAGATTGAGGACACATGTATTGACACCTCCATCGGCAAAGCCCCAGAAGCAAAGTGAACAAAAATGTCTAAAGAGAGAAGGAAATCCTGCTTTTTGTGTTTCCTGGGCCTCCTCTGGGAAGATTCAGTGGGTCCTCTCCCTCCTCCAACCCTCATTACCTGACCCCAAATTTCCCACCAGGAATGTGTAAGATACGATTTTTCATCACCTTCACTCTCCCCTCTGAGAATGAATGGTCTTCCAGCTCAGAGCACGTCACTTCCCTGTTTAATAGTCTTCCGTGATTCTCTATTGTCTATACTTCTCAACTTTATGATTGTGGTCTATATATGTCTATGGTTCTCAAATTTCAGAGAATGGAAGAATCACCTGGGCACACTAATTGAAAGTGTAGACTCTTAAGTCCTAACCCCAGAGATTTTCATTCAATAACTCTGGACTAACACCCAGGAATCTACATTTTATTTTATTTTATTTTTTTTTTAAATTTTTTTTTTTTATGTTTTATTTATTTCTAGGAGAGAGAGAGAGACAGCGTGAGCAGGGGAGGGTCAGAGAGAGAGGGAGTCACAGACTGAAACAGGCTCCAGGCTCTGAGCTGGCAGTCAGCACAGAGCCCGACGCGGGGCTCGAACCCACAAACTGCAAGATCATGACCTAAGCGAAAGTCTGACGCTTAACCGACTAAGCCACCCAGGCGCCCCAGGAATCTACATTTTAATAACCTCTTCCTGAGGATTCCAGTGTAGGTAGTCCAAGGAATATTGTTGACCAAATAGCAATCACTGGCGTAAAAGTTGTAGCCCTTGGCCTGGCTTTCAGGGCCTCCTGAAGTTTGCAACTTGCTTGGTGAATAGTACCGCTCCCTCACCCTCACCTCTACCAGGCCTCCTATAGACCAACATAGTGGGTAAGGCTAAACCATTTGGCTAGAGTGAGTGCTTTGGAAAGGCAAACAATCTCTCCTGTCCCTTGTCTCCCTGCCCTTAACATCTCAACATCAGCACAAGTTGTTCAAACTATAGGTTGCCACACAATAATAGGTTCTGATCAGCTTTCTCATTTAAATTTATGATTGCTAGAATAGAATACATGGAAAATGTTAGTGTGCATTGCTATAGTTGACGGTATTGTAATAAATTTGTTTCAGTTAATTATACCGATACATGGGTATGTATTATGTCAGGATATAAAATCTATTTCTTACTGTGGGAGTACTACAGCAAGAACTTTGAAAGCCACAGCTATAGAACTCACCCAGTTTCCCTCTCATTGGATCCGTCAAGATAGGCGTCTGTTTCTTCATTATTGTGAACCTTTGGAGAATAATAAATACTCTTACCACATGATCCAGCCATTGCACTCTAGATATTTACCCAATCAAATTGAAAGCCATGTCCGTGCAAAAACCTGCACATGAAGGTTATATCCCTTCTTTTTCACTATCAGAGAAAACTGGAAGCAACCAAGATGTCCTTCAATTGGTGAATGGATAAACAGATGGTACAAATGGATAAACAAATTGTGTTACATCCAGATAATAGGATACTATTCAGCAATGAAAACAATGAGTTATCAAGCCACTGAACTACATGGAGGAACCTTAAAAGCATACTGTCAAGTGAAAGAAGCCAGTCTGAAGAGGCTACAATGTGTAGGATCCCAACTGCTTGGTGTTTTGGAAAAGGCAAAAATAGAGAAATGATAAAAAGATCAGTGGTTACCAGTGGCTGTGGGGTGGGGTGGGGTGAGGAGGAGGAACAGGTGGAGCATCGTGGACTTTGAGTGTAGGGAAGCGATTCTCTATGCACCTGCAATGGTGAATACATGTCATTATGCATTTGTCAAAACCCAAAGTCGCTAAAACACAGAGTATCTCTTCATGGACACTATGGCCTATAGTTAATTAATAATAATGCATCAGTGTGGACCCATCAAGTATAACAAATGTACTGCACTTATCCAAGATATTACTAATAGGGAAAACCATGTTGGGGGAAGATAAGAAGGTGCAGGCTGAGTATATAGAACTCTGCATACTATTTGCTCAATTATTCTTTAAATTCAAAGCTGTGCTAAAGAATAAAGTCCATTTTTTTTTTATGAAACTAAGAGATTTCACATTGAAAGAAAAAAGGCAAATGTGATGAGAATTACTTTTAAGTTGTAAGAGAGCCAACAAGGAAATCCTGGAAACTTGCTTGTAAGCTACACAGCCTGCCTCGCCAGCCAAGATCCCCTTAGTCCCTCACCTGTCAAATAAATTCACACCACATTTCCTCAGCGGTACAAGCTCAGCCTAACCCTGTTGGGTCTTCACGCTGAACCCCTTTGGAAGTAAGAACCAAAATTTTCATCCCCTTCCTGGTTTTCTAGATATTCTCGTGGAAATGAAATTGGGGTTGTCTGGTAAATTTGAAAAGGCAGCATCACGAATTCCTTCCAGAGGCAAAAAGGCTTTTTGGTGACTGAAGTTTTCTCAATCAACTATAATGATGGCTTTCCTGTTAATTCTCCCTAATTATGTAGAAGGCCTTTTAAGTTTGGTGTTTTTTTTTTTGGTTTTTCTCTTCTGAGATGAAGCAATCAGCCGACCTTTCGTATTGTAAGAAGGTGGTGGCAGTTACCTCTTTCTGCTGCTTCTCCATCCTCCTTTTAAGTCACTCCTCCATTTTGGAATTTCTTTTTTTTTTTTTTTAATATTTTTTAATTTATTTCTAGGAGAGAGAGAGACAGAGAGACAGCGTGAGCAGGGGAGGGTCAGAGAGAGAGGGAGATACAGACTCTGAAACAGGCTCCAGGCTCTGAGCTGGCAGTCAGCACAGAGCCCGACGCGGGGCACGAACCCACGAACCGCGAGATCATGACCTAAGCGAAAGTTGGACGCTTAACCGACTAAGCCACCCAGGCGCCCCTTGGAATTTCTGCAAGTGATCACAGGTGTAAATTCCAATCTGTCCCTGGAGTGGCTTCCAGTGAGGTGGTCGTCCTAAATCCCTCTAAGCTACGCACTCGCCCAGCAGAGGACATTTGCAACGGGATGAATCCCTGGAGTTGTAAAGTCTTTCGCTTTGGGGGCTAGAGTCTGGCCCTATAACCTTTTTGAATCACCAACATAACTTTGAAAATAGTCACTTTCCATTTAACTATTTTAAATGTTTTGCTTATTTCTAAGAGAGAGAGAGAGCGAGCGAGCAGGGGAGGGTCAGAGAGAGAGGGAGACACAGAATCTGAAACAGGTTCCAGGCTCTGAGCTAGCTGTCAGCACAGAGCCCGACACGGGGCTCAAACCCACGAACCGCGAGATCATGACCTGAGCCGAAGTCGGATGCTTAACGGACTGAGCCACCCGGGCACCCCTGTCACTTTCCATTTAAATGGCAAGAAAGCCATAAGGACCTAAGCCCTAAAGAGAGGCGATATATTGATTTTAACGATCACTTTTAATCCACACCTTTCCTCTTTATAACATGTGGTTTTCTTCTCTTCATTAGAAAGAGCCAGGGATTATCTGCACAAAACGGGAAGGTTTATTGTGATTGGTGGCATTGTCTCTCCTGTCCACGACTCCTATGGAAAACAGGTGGGCTCCTCCATCGCCCTCCCTTTCTGACCTAATGGCTCCTGCTACCTTCGCTGCTGTCTCCGCTTCACTCCCCAGAAACACAGGATGCCCGATAGTTGGCGTCCTGCTCCCGTCCCTGGGCCGCAGTCAGACCTGGGCGGCTGGGTGCCGGGCAGCAGCTGGCAGGAACAGCTGCCCATGCCCGAGCCTGGTGACTGAGCGCAGCGCCAGGCCCAGTCAGCACTCATTAGCAGCAGAGCAGGCGCACCCGCTGGGGGCCAAGTGTGACTTGGCACGTGTGCCAAACTGGCAGCTGGTGATGGGCTGGGCAAGTCTTGCCCGGATTTTAGGAGGAAAAGGCCTATCTATGCCTCTTACGATCAGATTTAAAATTCCTTTCCTTGCCGCTCCCAGCTGCCACGTGTCCCAGAAAATCAAGGGGCCCTCCTGCATTTCCATCCCCCTCCGTCCCCAGATACACCGTGGTGGGCTCTGGGGAGGTCGCCGACCAGCCAGCTTGAGTCTTGCGGCAAGGCAGTGCTTGCGGGGTTCAGTCTCATCCCTGTGCTGGGCACGAGTTGGCTACTTCATCCGAGAGGCCCACCTCCTGACCCTGTCAGGCTGATGGACTTCCGCGCCCTCCATCCCTTTTCTTTCCCCTCCGCCCCTTCGTGTGTGTCTCTGTGGCAGATGGACTTGCAGGGGGGCCGCACCCTCCTTCCCTGTCACCACTGACAAATGGCTGCCCTTGAATAATGCGCCAGCTTGGGATGGCGTCTCAAGGGCGGCTTGGGGAGGGGAGCCAACCTCCCAGTGATTGTTCTCTTGCTCCCCAGGGCCTGGTGTCGAGCCGGCATCGTCTCATCATGTGTCAGCTGGCCGTCCAGAATTCCGACTGGATCAGGTAGGGCTGGCCTGGTGTGTGTGGATCACGTGGGTGGCCCTGGGCCTCCCTGGGGGTGAGTGCAGAAAGAGGAGGAGTCCCTCAGCCATTTGGACCCCACAGGGGTGGGGAGGCCAGGCCAGACGTTAGTCCCCTAGCGGGGACTGTCAGAGATGGTCCACCTGAGAGCTCTGTTTTAACCAAGCCATAGCGCCCACCAAACTGAGGAGGGAGACTTCAGTTGTTCTGGCCTGGGACTTTTGGATCCAGGAGTATTCCGGAAGCATCATTGTATTTGGGGTGAGGCCTGGCCAGGAGATCCGAAACGCCTCTTCGCTTTCCTCCCCAGTTGCTTCCTGTGAACTCCACCTCTTAGGGCCCTGGCTATTTCCTCTTCTAGAACTCGGGTTCCCTAGGCTCCAGGCTGACCTCGGCACAGAGGCACTGCCAGCCACTGCCAGCCGGCGCTCAAGGCCTTTCCCTCCTCTTTGGCGCGCAGTTCTCACCAAGATGACAGACACGGTTACCGGCTTGCAGTGTAATTAAAGGGAGCCTCCACTAGTTATGCTAATTACGCTCCCCAAAGTTCCTATGGTTATCATTTGCATGAGAAAATGGCATTTAAAAAAAAATAATGGCATACCATTTGTACTATAACCCCCCCCCCCCCCCCCCCCCCCCCCCCCCCCCCCCCCCCCCCCCCCCCCCCCCCCCCCCCCCCCCCCCCCCCCCCCCCCCCCCCCCCCCCCNCCCCCCCCCCCCCCCCCCCCCCCCCGGAAAAACCAGGCAGCACCTAGAGGTTTCCCTGAAAGGAGGGAAATGAAGGGAGGCTGACCTCAGAATGAGAGGGAAGAGATGGGCTGGGCTAGAAGAAGCGCAGCGAAAGGAAGTGACAATAATAATTAAATAGTGATCCTTGCCATTTGTGTGCAGTGATTTGTGTGAGAAAAACACTTGTCCTTTATAGACTATGTCATCCCCGAAGATGTAGTTTGGGTAGGGAGACAGCTGCCTTCTCTCTGGTGAGAGACCGGCCCGGAGAAGTAGAGGGGTTTGAGTGTGTACTGCACATCTGTCGTCAAGTCAGGGATAGAAGCGAGGCCTTTTCACATTGTGGCTCCCGATCTCCTGGGGAAAGTGGGGTCCAGTGGGGAAAATACTGGGCAGGAGGTCGATCCTGTTTGGATGTGATTAGAAGACCCTGAAATAATTGCCTCATTCATTCATGGAGTATTCACCCCGCACTTCCGGCCTGCACCGCACTGCTCTAGGCACTTGGGGAAAGGCAGAGTTCCAAGAACTGAGATCACTAGTGAGGCTCAGGTAGCTCTAGAGATAAGGGCGGGGCCCCCAGCCTTGGCCAGTCTGGTGTCTGCCTGTCTCAGGGGAGGCGGTGGTCAGCGGGACGGGAGCCTGATACACCAGCTGAGTCTCAGCGGTTTTCAGTTAGTGAGATCTTACTGCTGGGAAGCTTAGGTGCATGGGCCTGGGGGGAGGTGGGCAGGGAATGCTCAACTGCTAAGGAAATGTTTGCGAAATATCCCAATTTAGCAGTTCATTAAGTTGGCAATTAAGCCCGAATGCTGCACCAGTCTGAGGCTGGATCCCTGCTCATTTCACATCCTCGCGTACAGGAGGGCTGGACCAGCATGGGGTCTGTGCCGCTCAGTCTGACTGGCCCCCTCCATGCCCGTGAGGCCCCCACCTGCACAGGGAGGCAGACAGGCCCGATTCCCCAACTCAGGTATCTACAGCCCCACCTCGATGAGAGCCTGGCTTTGAATCCTGATCACAACCCTAGAAGGCCCAGAGGAGAATTTCCATCTTGCAGATGAGCATGACAGTGAGACGCTTTGTAGATAAAACTCACTGGGACCTTCCAATAACCCCACAAGAGAGTTAAGGTAGTGATTTTACAGGTGGGGAAAGTGAGCGCCAAAAGACAACACAGCTTTCCCAAAGCCCCCTACTCCTGTGGTTTTACAGAGGGGGAAGCTGAGGGCTAGGAAGGTGTTCCAAGCCCACATTTGTTCCAATTTGGGAACTAAGCACACGATGTGATCCGGTCTGCTAGGCGGCCCGAGCTACAGTCTCTGGAAGGAACTATTAAGGAAAGAGCGTTGAGAACGGAAACCCAGGGAAACTTCTTTCTGGTCCTGGCAGGGTGGACCCGTGGGAGTGCTATCAGGACACCTGGCAGACGACCTGCAGTGTGTTGGAACATCATCGGGACCTCATGAAGGTGAGCCGGGCCGGCAAGGGGCGGGTGGCCCCCGGAAGCCGGGCGGGCTGGGTCAGGGTGCTGCTGCTGGCCTACTGACCTGGTTCAGTTTCCTGCTTCCCAGCCAGCCATGGGGGAAGCCAGGCCCTGAGCAGCAGGAAGGAGGGCAGCGAATTTGGAACCCAAGCACCACCAGAGCCTGCTCCCTGCCCCATCATGCTTCCCCTGCTCAGTATGAATCGGGGTGGTTTCCATCTTCCGACAGCAAATCCAAAGTGAGATTAAGGAGACCCCAGTGGGAAGACTTCAAGGCAGTGTCCTGACTCGTGTTATATTAGTGGATAAAAAAAGAAGCACAAGAGAGGTGAGCCAACCTATCTGAAGACACACAGCTGCTGCCCAGTGGCTTGTGCCCAGGTTGTAGGGACTGAAGAGCCGATTGCCAGGTTAGAATGAGTCCCCAGCCAGCCAGCAGCACTGGCCAGATATGCAGAAAGCACCCTCCCAGATCAATGCCAGCCCATTGATGGATGAAGAGCAGTGCCATCCGTAGAAGCCTGACCGGCCAAGATGCAATGGACCCCGCTCACCTCTGCTGGTATGGCCGCCATGCCCTCCCCAGCCCCAAACCACAGCCCAGGAGGCATTCTTCTGACTCAGGGAGCACCTCTGCCCACCGGTGTTTTCTGTCAGTGGCGGCCAGATCCTTCTCCTTGCGGAGCCGTCAGCAAGCCCCGATCGCCTCACACTCCACCAACCATGCAGCTGTCCTTCATTTTAATAGTGCTGGAGTTTAGGGCTCCTGACCAGCCGGGGAGTTAGGAGTCAGAGGAGGAGGGAAAGGGTCCAGCTGACTGTTGCTCCATCTATTAGGTTTGTCCCTCTCGGACTTGAAGAAAACCCACGTTCCCTTCCTTCTATTTTCAGAACCCTTCACGCACATCCTGAGTCTCTTCCGGTCCCCTTGAAAGAGCCAGGGTGGCCCTGATTTGCTCCTCTGTGAGGGTCTCAACAACAGCAGGAAGAAAAGACATTCGCGTCTTACTGTAGAAGGGTGTATCAGTCAGGATAGGCTAAGATATACTGTGGTAACAAACATTCTTAAAAGCTTAGTGGTTTCGCATAAGTTTATTTCTCACACTAGACGGCAGCTCGGGGCGGGGGCAGCTGGGGGGCTGTGCTCCTTCTAGTCAAACAAGAGCCTCAGGCCCCATGATGGAAAGGAGGAATTGGGGACCCTGCACACATGCCTGAGACTCTACCAGCCAGGAAGCCTGGCTGCTATTTTGCCGTCTAAATGCCTGGCCTTCCAGAACCCTCCCTTTGTTACACACACCCAGAGGCAGGAGTCTGGGCCCGAGGAGCTTGACCAGGAGTTCCCAGCTGTTGCAGTGACGGGCACAGGCGGGCAGAGAATGTAAGCCCCGCCTTGGAGCGGGAGCTGGTAAGTCCCCAGCCCTCTAGTTCCAGCCTCAGGCCGCGTTCCTGTTGGAGAGGCTGGCGCAGGGCGTGCTTCCCAGGTGACTCAAGGCTGTGCTCGGAAAGGCCCCCGAGGACCCGAGAGCCCGTGGAGGGCTGATGAGGGCAGCACGAGGCTTGCGGCCGGTCCTGGTCTTCTCCCACCTAGAATGAGTCCATCGGGCCGACCGGTGCGGGGCAGCGGGAGGAAGAAACTCTTCAGCTACCAGACCAGTTATTCAAGGAGAATGGGGCCTTTTCTCTTCTGGAGGTGAAATAATACTGAAAAGGAGGCAGGCTGCCCCTTCCACTCCGCCAGCTGCCGCTGGGCAGAGAGTCCCACACAGCGGGAGGGGGAGACCCTGCTGTCCTGGCCTCAGCTGGCTCCCACACGTGACTGGGTGCTGCTGTGACCTCCTCTGTCGGGAGCACGACAGAAGGGACAGGTCACCCCACAAAATAAATGTTGGCCCTTCCGGGGCTCTGAAGGACCCCGAGCTGCCCTGCTTGTGTGGAAGGGGCCCCTTCTAAGGGTCACCGCGGCCCTGGGGCCCTGGGGCCCTGGGGCCCTGGGGCTCCTCTGGCCTCAGGACTCTGTAATGCAGAGTGATGGGCTTTAGGGAAGGGGCCTTGAATCAGCAATGGCCCTTGTGAAGCTAAACAGATTGAAAACCCATCCTTTGTTTCTCAGCTGCCCAGCCAAAGGCCCTCCCCCCCACAGCGGGGAAGGGGGGGTGCTTCTGGGTCAGCTGTGAAAAATGCTGCCTTATCAGCTCTCAGGCTCTCTGCGGCACCAGAGGGAAGCAGTGGGCCAGATAACACAGGACAATGGCGAATACACTCAGAATTTCCGTTTGGCTCTGGAATGTGTATTCACACTGGCAGGGAGCGCAAGGGTGCCCAGAGCCCCGCCCCCTCTTCCTGCAACACAAACACAGCCTGCTCTGCCTGGCACAGCTCGCTGGCTCGGCCCCCTCATCCGCAGCTCTGGCCTGGGGAGGCGGCAGGTGGTGATAGTGCTGGTGTCCTTCTGACGTTTCCCAGGCTCACATGGCCCCGTTGCAGACATGACCTCATTTGAGCCCCGTGAAGCAGGCGGGGAGAGCAGGTAGGCACGTTACACCAGAGGTTACGACATCGGCTGCCGTGGGCCAAATCCTCCGTAGGCAAATGCTTTGCAAACGCTCACGTGTGTTAATTATCCCACAACCCGGAAAGGCAGCTATGTGGCCGGTCCATGGTCAGCTCTTGAGCTGAGGTTCAAGAGAAGTTAACTATCCAAGGTCACGTACCCAGAGAGGGTAGAGCTCAAACCTGAACCAGTGTCTGTGCAACAGCACATCGCATGCTTTTGCAGCACGGGGCTGTCCTGCCTCTGGCCAGCCTGCTGCAACCCGGCGGTGCGGCTGGGTCTAGAACCCACCCTCACACCACCACCATGCTCTCCTCAGCTCCGAGTGGCCTCCCTGTAACAGATGAGCAGATGAGCATTGGGAGATAATCAGGAAATGCTTTTCGTAAGTAACTTGGCTAATGACACTGACCTTGCACCTCTCCCTTTCTCCAGCGGGTGACTGGCTGCATCCTCTCCAATGTCAACACACCCTCCATGACGCCTGTGATCGGACAGCCCCAAAATGAGACCCCTCAGCCCATTTACCAGAACAGCAATGTGTCCACCAAGCCTACTGCAGGTAGGGGGACATGGATGTGGAGCTGTGGTTCTCAAACTTCAGAAGCACCTGGAGGGCTTGCTGAAGTCCACATCACTAGGCCCTTCCCCAGAATTTGATTTATTGGGTCTGGGAGGGGGGGAAGAATTTGTATTTTTAACAAGGTGATAAGAATGTCCTGATCCTTAAAACAGAGCATCAGAGAGAAATAGTCACAATGAGAGAGAGACCCAGGGAGACAGGGTGGGTGGTGTGCATTCTCCGCGCCCCCCCCCTGCATTTAAATATAAATATAATTGCCTTGACTGGGAATTAAAGATACAAAAGGCAGCATTTTTCTCTGCCTCTTCTAAGGGGATTGAGGATCTTGCCCAAGGTCGCACAGTGAGGAGGTAGCCGGACTAGGAGTCAGACCCAGGGTCTGAGTTCAGAATCCCACACTCTTAGCCACCTCTTCAGTGGCAGAGAGCAAGGGCTTCAACATTTACTCAACACCTGTTACTGTAGGCCTGGACAACGTTCAGTGCTTTCCACAGATTCTCATTGAATGCAGTAATTCTGGGATATAGAGATTATGTTCCCATTCACCAAGAGAAAGCTGAGATTCAGAGAGGGTGAGTGGTTTGCCAAAGGTCACATAGCTCAAAAGTAAAAGAGCCAGAATTCATATTCAGGACTATCTGATCCCAAGGTCCATGTTTTTTTCTAATATATATGTATATTTTTACCAGACCAATTGAAAGAGATAGATGCTGGTATCACTTTTCAAGCCTAGAGAGCATAGCTGTTATGTTATTAGTCTGTTACAAACAGGGTAGCCACAAAGAGCCAAAATTTCATAGGTCTCATGTGGGGGCTCAGAAGAATTTTCTGGATTACAGCCCAGCAAGATCATCCAAAACCAGATCCCTCTCAGCCAGAGTGGGATGTTTGATTATAAAGTCTGTCTTCATGGGAAGGAATGAAGGCCAAGGCTCATATTAAAAAATGAAAAAAGCCAGTAGCCTCTATGCCTTTTAAATGCAGACTATGATCCAATTCATGCAAACATAGCTGCAGAATATATATATTTGTTAAGGGAGGAAAGGAAATAATAATATACCAATATGTTAGTGGTGGTTATCTTCAGGGGTGGGGTTATGGGTGTTTTTTATTTTCCTCTTCTATATTTTCCAACTTTTCAACATGGAATAATAAACATGAGCAGAAAATAGATTCCAGTCTAGGTTGAAAATGACTGTGCCTTGGACTGCAAACGAGAAGGAATGTTTGCTGTCATATTTCTGTTCTTTGTCTCTACCCTCCTGCCTCCCACCGCCCGACCCCTGCCCCCCTCCAGTGCAACCCTGTTGTTTAAGTGACCCAAGCGCTGGGCTGTAAGTTGTGAGTGGTTCTCTCCCTCTGTCCCTGTTGTCTTGCTCTCTCCCGTAGCCAAGATCCTGGGGAAGGTGGGAGAAAGCCTAAGCCGGATCTGCTGTGTCCGCCCACCGGTGGAGCGCTTCACCTTTGTGGGTAAGGGAGTAAGGACCTTCCTTCCCGGTCCTGTCTCTTCTGGGTCCCCTCCCTTCATTCATTCCGCAGACACCTCCCTGCACCTGCCGTGGGATGACCATTTATAAAGCAGTGATGGAGAGAAAACAGTGGCAAACAGGAATGTCCCCAGGCCTGCCGTCCAGGGCAGTTAGGGGAAACCCAGACATGTGACCCACCTGGCCTCGGGCTGTGGGGAGACTCAGTATATCAGGGATATACTCATTTCGCATCTCCCACACAGAATGAAGCCACATGCCGAAGAGTTTCCAGGGCCCGGACTCCCCCGTCAGGTCTTCCCAGCTCCCGCAGGGCCTGCGCTCTTGCCGATAAGCTACGAACACACACGATCCTTCTTTAATTTTCTGTTTCTGGCTGTTCCCTCGAGGACTCAGCAGGGATGAGAATATCCGAAGTCCGTGGGGCTCTTTCAGCGTCCCCCCAGTCCAACTCTGCAGAAGAGCTGAAGGCCCAGACCTCATTCTTTTGACTCTTTGGGGCTGATTTCTGCCACTCCTGAGGTTTCCATTTTCTGGCATCTTGAAAAGGAACTAAGAGGGATGGCAGAGGAGGAAAGGAGACAGGGGACCAAGGTGACACCTCTGTTGTTCAGTGCACACCGTGAACTTCCATGCATTGCACACTTAAGAGCACAGGTCAAAGTCTCTTTCTTGTCTTCCACGGGCATTTGCTGTATCTGCCACATGACAAATCTCAACGTGCTCAGTCTTGCTTGTTCTTTGAACCTCTCTAAGGAGAGAGGGCCACCTCCTTGTGACTCTGAAAGCTGTCTCCTGAGGTTTAGAGGACATTGCTTTTGTGAACTACCTCCCTAAAATAAAGAAACAGAAGGTGCTCAGCATGAGCGGGTTTGTGTTCGTCATTGGCTTCCCCCAGAGAAGCTAATTCTTAAAGTGTCAGGGACGTGAATCCCTGCCCTGGACTGTGAGGAGATGCCCCCTCTCCATATTAGGCTGGACTTCTCTCCATTCACTGGACTCAGAGGCCCCCCACGCAGGGGGCAATGGGCCCTTACCCCCACCTACTCCATCCCAACCCACATACTCCTGAGGAGGCCCCTGGGTGGACCGTGTGCTGGGCAGCTTTAAGTCCGTTCCCTAATGCTTCTCCGTCCCTCTTTCTTCCCTAGACGAGAATGCCAATCTGGGCACGGTGATGCGGTACGAGGAGATTGGTAAGTGCGGCTGGAAAGGCGTGAACACTCGGAGCCTCCTGCCTCCACGGGGGGCAGAATGGGGGAGGGGAGAGGCTGGAATCCCCAGGGTTCTGTTTGCAGTATGGTCTCCTCTCCGAATGACTGTTCCAAGCCAGATCATGCTTTTGGTTATCTCCCGTCTGGCCAGCCCCCAGGGGGGGTGACTGGACGGGTTGGCAATTTTGCCTTCAGAGCCTCCTCTCCCTCATCCGAACTATGTGGACGTTAAGCTTCAGTTCCAGCCAGAGAGGCTGCTCTTTTGTCCGTGACATTGCAGGAGACAGAAGAGCTCCCCTGTCTTCCTTATCTTCTTTATTTTGTGAGCTTGGGGGGCAAGGAGCAGAGGAGGTTGAGAGCCACCTCCACCTACCCAACCCCCCCCCAGTCTCGGGTAGAGGTTAAGGCATCCACTGTCTGTATGAGGGCAGGGGTGTGTGGGCCCAAGGCCAGACCAAGGCGGGGTGGTGGCTACACCGAGCTGTCAGATGGGAAGGAGCTGACCCGTCGGTGGGAAGGAGCTGAGTCCTGCGTAACCCTGAGGAGGAACCCGGAAAACTGAATTCTTTCCAAGGTTCCAGAGTGGGTGAGAGACACAAGTGTGTGAGGCTGAGGAAGGAACAGACAGGTGCTTGGACGGAGCTGGTGTTGGTACAGTACCAGGGGACAGGGAGGGCCAGTGACAACTGGGATGCTTGGTGCTCTAGCAGGAGGGGCAGCCTGGTGTCCAGCAGACACGCCCGACCAGCCGCGAAGATCCTCGAAGCCATCCCTTCCTGGTGTTCCTCTGTCTAGGGCTGAGGGTCAGGCGCTCCTGCCGTGACCTTGGGAGCCTAACATTGTGCCTGGAGCGTCAGGTTCCCCTCCCGCAGGCCCAGCCGATGTGACATCAGTTCCAAGGGCCTCTAGGGGTCACGTCCTCTGATCTGGGGAGCAGCGTACCTGAGTTAGTGCCTACTGTTTTGTTAGAACCATTTCTAAGAGTTTCAGGAATTGGGCAAACTGGTTGTTAAATGCAGCCAATACCAAAAATTAAATTATATTCATTAGTGAATAAATTGTATGAACAACAAAGATAGCAGCTATTCAAACCTCCTTGCTTCTGAAGTATTTTCTGTATTTTAATGGCCTTTATTTACCAGCACTTCACGGTCTTAAAAAGAGGCCACTCAAGCCCCAAACACCCCCGAGGCAAGGAGGAGAGCACAGTCTTGCACCCCTGACTCCTCCTGCATTTCCACTCCAGCCCGAGAGCTACCTTCCCGGGGAAGCCTTTTATTTTTATTTTTTAAAAATTTTTAACGTTTATTTGTTTTTGAGAAAGAGACAGAGACAGAGTATGAGTGGGGAAGGTGCAGAGAGAGACACACATACACACAGAATCCGAAGCAGGCTCCGGGCTCTGAGCTGTCAGCACAGAACCTGATGCGGGGCTCAAACTCACCAGCTGTGAGATCATGACCTGAGCCGAAGTCGGACGCTTAACCGACTGAGCCACCCACCCAGGCGCCCCCTGGGGAAGCCTTCTTGAGCAGCCAAGCTCAGAGCAATCTCTAGACTTTTAACTGTATTCAATGTATGTTTCTCTGGCTCCTTGTTCCAGAAAGAACTGATGGTGTCCAGCTTCAGCCGCCACTTTGGTGCTTTCGCCGCACCCAGGGCTAGTGTGCTGGGAGCTCCCAGTGCTGCAGAGAGGCAGCGCAGAAGGTTATTTGCACAGTGAGCTGCGTGGCCAGCCCCCTCAAGCTCCTGACCTCACTGCAGCCTTGTGGGGGTCAGGGCCAGCCTTACCCCATCTCACTCTTCTTTCCAAGAGAGAAAAGCTGGGTGGCCACAGCCATCAGGACAGATTCAGGGCCTGCTGTGATACAGGTGGCCCTTGCCTCAGTGTGCAGGGAGCTGGAAAGGGCCCCAGGGCCTGGGCTTCACATAGCCAGGATTCCAGGGAAGGGAGGGTGGCGGGACAGTGCTGATCCCGCCTCCTGGCTCTGGATCCCTGGAGGGGGTGAGCTGGGGAGGAAGGTGGAGCAGGGAGGAGGTGGGAGGAGGCTGCTCTGCCTCCAGACTGCTGTTCCGGGAGCGCCCTGTGGCTCACGAGTCCCCTTTCTGAAATCCCCTCGCACCTCACGAGAAAGAAAAGGCCACTTTTCTCTTAGCTCAGGTAGCACAGAGGGCTTCATTTCCATGTTCTGCTCCTGGGGGCTGCCCCAGACCAAAGGCTTTGTGGGCTGAAAACGGGCGCATTCACCTCACACAATAAACCAGGAGAAATCGCTGCTGCCCCCCAGCGGCCATATGTGGGACCCCAAGCTCCGCTAGGGCCTCTGGTCTGTGACAAACGCATCTGTTCTGGTCCTGCAAGAAAAGGTGGAGGCCCCACTTTTTACCGGCCTGTGGTTTGGCTTAAAAAAAAAAAAAAAAAATCCAGGGGCGCCTGGGTGGCTTAGTCGGTAAAGCGTCTGACTTTCGCTTAGGTCATGATCTCGCGGTTCGTGGGTTCGAGCCCCGCGTCAGGCTCTGTGCTGACTGCCAGCTCAGAGCCCGGAGCCTGTTTCAGAGTCTGTGACTCCCTCTCTCTCTGACCCTCCCCTGCTCACGCTGTCTCTCTCCCTCTCTCTCCTAGAAATAAAACATTTAAAAAAATTATTTTTTAAATTAAAAAAAAATCCAACATTATACTCAAGTGGGAAAGTTTGGGAATAGAAGAGAGATTCATTTCTGTGGCTGTAGAGCAGGCCTTCTCAACTGAGGACCATTGACATTTGGAAACAAACGGTTCTGTGTTGTGGGGGCTGCCATGTGCATTGTAGGATGTTCGACGGCGTTTCTGCCCTCTGAGCACCTGATCCCAGGAGCACACCCCTCTCCCCCATTTGACAGCCAAGTTCAGCTCCCCCCACCCCTGCCATTCAGAACCACAGACATGGAGAGAGCCACTTCCTCTAGACAATGCCACCTGACTGAAATTTTAGGCAATCAGGGTTATAGAGCTGCAGCTTCTTTCTCTTCCAGCGGAGGACTGCCCTGGAACTCAGTGGTTCCAAATGAGGCATGGGGAAGAACAGGATCCCAGGAATGAGCCGAGTCTGGCTCCTCCTAGCCTTGCGAAAGCTGGTGCATCTCCCCAGACAGGGCGTTGGAAATCCCATGGCATAACATGGAAGGAGGGAGACACCAGTGACTGGGACAAGCACTTTCCCCAGCACCCCCATGCTGCAAAAACAAAGGCCATGATTGTCGGCACAGCAGCCCCAGTCTGCCCGGAAGGCTCTTAGCAGCTTGTCTGCATGGCCTCTGTGGTCGGCTTGTCTGCTGTTCACTTACTCAGTACATCCTGAGTGCCTACTGTGTGCAGGTCATTCTGGCAGGCCGTGGGGTTGGGAGACGAATTAAGGTCCCTGCACATAAGCGGATGATTGGGCTACAGGCTGGCTTGGAGAGGAGGAAAGGAGAGGCTGCAGGAATATTTAGGAGTTAAGACCCCCGGGGATGGGCTGCACGGTGGGACAATGAGATACTGGCACTGTCAGCAGCTCAGCAGCCTTTCTTTTTTGTACCATCTGGAGACTCCTGCAGCGGGGACAAGTTCACCTTCTGAAAGTCCTTGTCAGGTCCCCCCCGAGCAGACTGTGGGGTCAAAGGCAGGCAGCCCTACCAAGCGTCTCTCAGCCTCAGGGTCCAGGGAGGCAGTGGTTTCTGGAAGGCTCAGAGCAGGGCTGTCTCACGGTTTCAGGCAAGGTGTCCAGGGCCGCGGCCTCTTCTTGGAGGCCCAGGAGGCCTAGGAATGAAACACTCCACACCGAGTCACACCCTGGCAGAGGTCTCTCCCTCCCTCAAGTGTTCTGAGAATCTCAGGATTCTTTTCTCCCCATTGCTCAATGTTAGTTTGCTGCCCGTGTTGGTGAGCCTTGCTGGGATACTTTAGGAGGGAAGGCAAAGAGATAAGCAGGAAAGTCCACCTGGGAGGGGGGCAGGGATGGGCTGAGCCTTCGCTTCTCAAGCCCTTTGCTGAGGACGGTGGCCCCGTAAAGAGAGGACATCTGATTCATTCAGCTACCGCATGGGTACACACTCAGTGTTCCCTCAGACCCCATCGTGTTGGCATTTGTGATGAAAGACAAAGCCTGCATAATGCACAGCGGCAGAGAAGCCGAGCTCTGTTGACACTGGAGTTCGATATGGAGCAAAAGAGAGCGCCCCTTCGACCTTGGATAAGGCACAGAGCTGGTTCCATCCCTGTTAGGATGACCGGCCATCCTGGTTTAGCACAGAAAGACCTGCGTCTCCAGAAACCCCTCAGCACCCGGCAAACTGAGACCCTGCCTGAATGGGTAATTCCTCCCACGGGGGACAAGAGTGGTCTGTAAATGAGCCCGGGGGAGTGGCAGGCAAAGGCTTCTGCACTGTACACCCCGTGGTGCCGGAGGGCCTGGAAGAGCCGAGGGGGGAGGGTGGGTTGGAGCCCCAGAAATCGCTGACTTCTGTATTTCTCAGGGGAAAGGCTGGGAGTCTGCATTTACCCTTTGCAAACTTTGTTCCCCTCCCCAGAGCTGCGGATCTTGCTGCTGTGTGGCAGCGACCTGCTGGAGTCCTTCTGCATCCCGGGGCTCTGGAATGAGGCAGATGTGAGTAGCAGTGCTAGGGCAGCACCGCACACAGCTGCCGCGGGAAGGGTGGGGAGGGTGCACTGGGTTTCGGCCTCTGCTCTTCCCTCCTCCCTACCGCTTCCCCTCCCCACCCCCACCCCAACCTGAGTTTCCCATCTCCTCGAGCTCCCAGAAGGACCATCCATTCACACCACTATGGGAGAAAATTCTCACCTACCCCAGGCTTTATCTCTGACTGTATTCTTACACTCGCTCCTCCTCATGCTTGCTCCTTAACGCCCCTGGGAAGAAAGCAATCAGTCACAGAATACCTTCTCCAAGCAGTACTTGAGTGTGTGTGTGTGTGTGTGTGTGTGTGTGTGTGAGAGAGAGAGAGAGAGAGAGAGATTGCCTTGTGTTTTGTTTTCCTTTGATTCCTTTTGAAGGGGTAGTAAATACCACCCTAGAATTCCCTCAACAAGAAAAGAGGGGTCAGGAGGGGAGGCGTGAATGGCAAAAGGTCAGTAGGATCCTTCTGGCAATTGACTGGGGATAGAGGGAAACAGGGAGTTAAACTTGTACCACTTAGAAGCTGAATCGACTTCTTTTGTTGCCAGATCTGATGGTGATGGCCATAAACCAGCTAATTCATTAGTTACTCAGCCTTCATATGTACATTCGTTCTTGTTCTTCTGCTGATTCATTCATTGAATAGCCTGAGCTATTGCTAGCTCTCAATTCCAGAGCCCTGTGCAAGCTGGATTCTCAAGGCAGTAATTCCAGACCCGGCGCTTTCTTTATTAACTTGTTGCGTGACCACATGCAAAGCACTCGGCTCTTGGGGCATCAGTTTTTTCCAGTCTTATTGAGATAGAACTGATATGTAACATGGTATTAGTTTAAGATGTACAACGCAATGATCTGAGATACGCACATACTACAAAATATTATCAAAGTTAACATCACAGTACAACTTGGTTGTGTTTTTTAAATCTGTAAATCTACAGAATGTTATCTATCACATTCCAGCATTTTTTTAAATATGCAATACAGTCCCTACCGCTAAGTATCAGGTGGCAAGACATATACCTATGAAATTGTTCATGTGCAGGTATATATATCTCTGGAAAAGAGAGGGAACATTCAAGACCAGACTCGAGATTCTAGTTCTATTCCAACATGGCTCGTGACAAAATCTATTTTGAGCTCCAGTTTTTCCCAGCTCTAAAATGGGTGTGATAATACTGCCTACCTCATAGGATTTGGGGAAAATTAAAGGAGATTGTGTATCTAAAGTGCCTAGCCTACTGCCTGACACACAGCTACATGCAACAAACATAAGCAAATTCACCTAAAGAGCCTCATAGACATCCACACAGATATTCCAGGCAAGTGCTGTGGGAGGAACAGGAGGGGAGGGAGAGTTTCCCGGAGGTGAATTACACTGTGTGGGCCTTTCAGCTCCACCCCTGGACCTGGATTTCTTGGAGGGGACATTCCAAACCTCCTTTCAGTTCTGGATTAAGTGGCTTAATTAACTTTTACTTTCCTCTGTACTTCACAAGGTGCTGCGAAAGTAAACAGTCATGTGGCCCAAGTTGTGTACAGATCTCAGCAGAGCTCTTTCAAGAATCTAGGCACATCCGGGCAGCTGCAGGGGGGTGCATCCATTGGGGAGGCCTGGGCATTCCTGTAGGGTGAACTGGGTGACTGGGGGCAGCCTGAAGGGCCGCTGACATGAGCAGGGAATCTCTAGGGCCCCGTCTCGGGGGCAGGCCCAGGCTTTGTGGAGCCTGAAACTTAGGGCATTTGGGGCCCTGGAAGCCCAGCCAGTCCCTCTCTGCTCCTCCCAGTTAGATCGCCGATTTCAGGTCCTCTGACTTCTCTCCAAAATGGCTGCTCTCGTGGTCGTCAGATCTGACGTTTGAAGACCAAGAGAAGGAGCCCCACGTCTCTCCTCTTCCCATTGGGCCCTGGTGCTGAAATGACAGGTTAAGACAAAAAATTAGAGAAACCAACTGCTGTTGATTTACTGGGAATGTGACCGTGAAGGTGGAGCAAGACCTTTACTTATTCAACTGTGTTCTCCCTTGGTTGGGGACTCTGAAGACCCAGAGCAGCCAGAGTGGCTACTCCCAGAGGGCACAACAAGGGGGCCAGCCAGAGTCCACATCTTTGCTGTCAGGTGGTAAGAATTCTAGTCCACAGCATAGGAAGCAGGGATTTGGGTGCTCAAAGCACCCAAAGCACTCCAGAAGGCTTTCTGGAGCCTAGGGCTCTACCTCCCCATCCTCTCTCAGCCAAGTCCTCGCTCCTCTAATTTAACCCACAGCCAATCCTTAGACTCATGGCACCTGGGGTAGAGGCAAAAAATAAATAAATACAAATCAAGGAGCTGTTTCCTTACATAACGAGTGTGAATCTCGACCCACAAAAGAGGTGTGCTAGAAATATCACCTCTGATTTATTTAAATCAAATTAAAATTCAAGTCCAAATCTATTCCACAGGGTTGATGGGAAGTTAGTCTCAGTTATTACTGATTAGCAGAATCTGAAAGGCTTCTGTGGGCCCTGAACATGAACATTAGTTCATCAGGTTCCCCACAGACATCGTCCCTGTCTGGACCTTTGTGGTCACTTGAAGATGGTGGCATTTTGCAGGGCTCATGGCTGAGTCTGGAAGTCCAGTGCTGGGTCCCCCCTACCGATGATGACCAGGCCCCATTTTCTTCTGAGGTTTTGCCCCAGGAGGCAGCAGGGAGGAGGGAGTGGCTCTCACAGATCTCTAGCTTCTTTCTAGAAGCGGGGGTGTGGTGGGCAGGGAACGGCAGAATTCTTTCTATTCTAAAGGAATCTTTCCGATTTTCTCTCCTCCTTGGGATATCTAGAGAAATCTTTTTAGTGAGTTTAAATCCACTGACTGCAAAACATTGTTTTCTGCTCTGCAAATTAGAGAGCTGGGTCTGGTAAAGGGTCTGGTTCTCTGCTAGAAATAGGGTTGGGCTGGGTGGAGGGGATGTAAGGAGCATAAAACTAGTGACTAACTCAGTGGATTATTCCATTGGCCTTGTTTGAGGATGGTTGGATCTCAGGGTCTAGAAAAGGAAGGTCTTACTTTCAGGATGGGGTACAGGAGGAGTCCTACTTACTCTACTAGAAAGTTCTGCCATCTGGAGTTTGCCTGGAAGTACTCTATTTTAAGGTGTTCAGTTCCTAACCATGAGATGACCAGGTGTGAGGTGTACGAGACCTGCTTCTATCCCAGGTTTCATTCATTCATTCATTCATTCATTCGAGCCTTATCAGAATACATTGCTCTTCATTGCTTGGTATCCCAAATGATACTTGTTGGCCACAGACCTCTGTTTAGTGACCATGAACCTGAGCCCCTGAATCTGCCCATGACTGGGGACAGGAGGTGGGGAGGAGAGCCAGTCTCCTTGGGAAGCTCATAGGCTCTGGCTCCGCACCCAAGCCTCCCCTGTCCTTCAGATGACTCAGGATTCTGAAGGCAGGAAAGAAGCCACTAGTTTAGACAGGTCTGTGGAGAAATAGGAGTCTCTCCACCGTTCTGTAAAGAAAGCTCAAAGGGGGCTGTGGAGCAGCTTTGCCCCCAGCCAGGCTGGGAAGCGGCTTATTCGGTCTGTTCTGCAGTAGGACTACCAAGGCTTCCTCCAGCCCGGTCACAATTTCTACTTTCTTCTCCGCTGAATCCATCTAGTTCTTCCTATTGGGATTCCGGAACCAGTGCTCTCCACCCAGAAATATAATCACACAGCTAAAGGAACAACCCCACCTCCTAACACATCCCTTGGGTATTTCCTATTAGGCACAAAGACCCATTAGCCCACAGTGAATTCTGACCTCCTCTGACCAATGAAACACCCTTCCCCTTACATTCCAGAGGGAGAAAATTCCATACATATTCATCAAGTTTCTCTCCAAGGAATACAAAAGAGCTGCTTGTGCAGCCTGGCAGTTGGCTTTTTCATTCTTGGTTCCTGAGAGGATTCGAGATCAAGACTCCTGGGCCAGCCTGGGGGATTGGCACCCAGGCCCCCTAGCCCATCCCATCCCTGGGTTTTTATTACAGAGCTCGTCTCCCTTAGGAGACCTTATCTTTGCTGTGCCACATCCAGCCTCCGGCACCAAAGCAGGTATCCAAGCACGGACTAGGATCTGTGGGAAGTCAAGGCCAAAGGATAGAGGGTCAGCCATGGGCACATTTGTGAACCAGGAAACTTACACTCACTCCCCTCCCCCCAAGAAAACCCATTGTCTAGGGCTCTTATGCTGTCAGCTTCTTTGTCCATCATATTGTGATGGAAGTCCGTCTGGCAAATTAATTCCAATTCAAGCATTCTTTCCTTCAGTCAATCTTTCAGTAAATACTTACTGAGTGCCCAGTACGAATATAAGCATGTTATTTGTCCTTAAGGCACTTGCAGTCTAAAAATACTTTATTAGTTTTTTATATAACATGAAATAAAATTGTACAAAGCTTAGAAGAGTTCCTGAACCTCGTAAGCACTCAATAAATGTTGGCTGTTATTCATCTATTGGTTTTAAAATATTCATTGAGTACCTACCAAGTGCCAGACATTCATTGTTCTAGGGCTGAGTGAACAGAGAAAACACAATAGACAAAGTTCCCCACTGTGTGCACTTTAGTTTCCAGTGGGAGAGAAACACAATAAACCCTTTGACTGTTTTTCATGGATTAGCTCAGTCAACCCTTAGCACACTCCTATGAAGGGGCATCTGTATTCACATGTACAGATGTGGACACCAGGGCTCACATGGATTGTGACTTGTCCAAGAGCACATGGCTGTTAAATAGCAAAGCCCAACTTCACACAGGTCAGTAGATCCCTAATCCATAAAAGACAGACAATGAGAAGAATTATATATATATGTGTGTGTGTATATATATATATATATAATCGATGAAAGGCTGTAAAAGGGGAACAGGTGGGCTGGGTTTTGATGGGCAGGATTGGGTTAAGTGGGTGGAGAGAGGACTCTCTGGGTTGAGAGAGAAGGCTGAAAAAGATCTAATGGTGAGAACAAGAGCTTCTGGGGAGATGGTCCTGACTGGTTGAAATAGAAGGTTTATCTTGGTCTTTATTTGAGAAACTTTTGACTTTTCAACAAGTAGGCAAATTCATTAAGTTCAATGATTAAATGTATTAGCTGCTTTTGAATGTTATGTGCATTTTAAATGAGCAAGCATTAATAATTAACCCAAAGGAATAAAAATCTACAGGTAGAACAGTAGGCACCAGAGGTAGTAGACAGATGAGGAAATTGTCTTTTCTTTTTACTTCTTGAAACCCAGCATTCTACAGGCTGGCTCTGATTGGCTGTATCCTATATTTTTCCAGCCAACCAGCCAGGAGCTAACTGCTTCCTACATCCACAAGCTATGGGAAAACAACCAAAGAAAATAAACAGAGGAAGAGCCTGGGGCACTAGCCACTCCAGAAGAAATCCCAGGGCTCCAGGACTAATAGAGCAAAGACAAACATTTGGTCTTTCAGGCTCAGATGGTTTTTATCAGACAGTCCAGCCCCAGCCAGGAAGCCCGATGGACACTTCCACCCGGGGGATTAGGCCTCCACGCTGATAAAAAAACCAATGCCGAATTTACGGGCTCTAGGGAAGGAGGCTTATCTCCTACCATGGGACATTCTGGTTCTCGTGTGAAAGATAGCATTGGTTGGGAGTTCAAGCTTTTAACTTGATTCTGGAATCTCTTGCCTTCCCACACCCCCAGTCAAGTTGGAAATGGGGATGGGGATAATTTCCTCTGGGAAACCCCTCAGAAGGATCATTCATTCCTTTGCCCTTAAGAGAACCATTGTGGAAATGCCTTCCCACTTTCTCAACTCTGACCATACTAATCTCTGCCCTGATTTCCCTCTATAGAGAAGAGAGGCCAGAACAAGGGTGGAGGATTCTTTACTGAAATGGGAGGGGCAGATTTCAGAACCCCCTAACCCACTCTGTGGCTTCTGCCAGACACCTCTCCCTGCATCTTTTGCAACCCAGTTGGAAGGATACAAAATTACATACTCCAGGGGGCATTGTAGAGTAAGGAATTGAGAATAGCCTGTGATAAATCTGGAGGAAAAATAAGATAGAATATATTTTCAAGCCAAAAAATTTCAAGTAGCCAAAGTGTGAATCTTAGAAAATGGATGTAGAATAGGTTTAATGTGGCAGAAAGAGACTTTAAAGCAGACCAGAGTGGGTTCAAATCCATGAGTGTCTCAGGTCCATCCCTGGACGTGCTCATGTGGAGAAGAAACAGAAGTGAGCCCAAGCCACACACGTGCTGTTTTCTTATTCACATTTTTGTTTATGGTCCCTCCCTACTAGAGGGTAAGGTCTAGGAGTACCCTTTACTTACCTATCTTATTTGGCAACACCAGGATAGTGCCCCGCCCACCATATACACTCAATAAAAGTTTCTTGAATGAAAGAATGAAAGGGTACCCGAGTACGGCTTGGTTGGAGGAGCTTGGCCTGTTAGATAGTTTAACTTCACCATGTGATGTGGCCCAAACTTTTACCAGTTACCCACAAGACATTAAGCACTAGAAGACATTAGCCACTCAATAGTAACCTGCCCTGGTCCTTCATAGCAAGAGATCCAGTTGAAATAATTAATCATTTGTTTAATGCCTCCTGCTAGTGATTGATCCAGGAGATGAAGCCATATCTGTCTTGTTCAACCCTCTGTCCCTGGTGCCCAGGAAAGTACTTGGCTAAGAACACAGGGTACCCCCAACTCAAAGCATTCCCCAAATCTGAAGTGCAGATCTTGAAATTCAGCCTTCTGGATAAAGTCCACATTCCTTCTAGGAGATCTGCCGCCTGGGTCCTCATGAGCGTTCTCTTTCCCAAGGCCAAGTTGCTTCCTGCCTCAACATGTCTCATATCCTTCCTTCAGATTCCCCACATTCGGGGAAGCAGAGTCTACCCCCTCCCACTTCCTCTCCCCATCCCCACCCCTGCCTTCCCTGGGGAAACTTTGACCAGAGGATGAAAAGATATAATCAAAAAGCTGTGCCCGAGAGCAGGAAGTTGAAACAGGATGAATGTCACAGGCCCCCACCTCAGACACGACAGACCAGAGCTAAACCGAGTGGGCCACTGTATGCCTGGGGCAGGTGGGGGAAGATTGTACCCTGATCCTGCCAACTGTGCTGTGGCACTATGGGATCACATTGGTCACCATCGGGAAAGGGACTTGCCAACCAAGACAGCTCTGCTACCCTGGCTACTCACCCACATCCCCACTCCCAAGGCAAGACCTGCAGAGAACTTTTCATGAACATGCAGGAGACTTTAGTCGCATCATGCTCGAATAAGAGCTCCATTCCAGGGGCCTGAGCACACTCCAGCAGCCTCCTTGGGCAGGCAGAGCCTGAGCAAACTCTGGTTTCCTGGGGTCAGATGTCTGCCCCCCAGGGCTCAGTGACCTCCTCATTTTTGCTGGAATCCTCAACGGGGCTTGTCTCAGGCATCTTTCACTTTGACCTCCTCCCAAACCAAGCCAGAGAATTAGCAGCTTAGGGAACTGTCAGTGTGACTTAAAGCTACAGTTTCCCAAGAGGTTGGTGCACATCAGAAGGATTAGAAAGCTTTAAGAGAGAGGCTGCAGCCCCTCCCAGACATGTTGTATCAAAATCCTTGGGGTAAGGTCTGGGGGAATTCGCTTTTGTTGTGAGTTTTAAAGCTCCCCCAGGTGATTCCACTCACCAATCAGATCGAGTGTGGGAACCTGCAAAAGTAAGCTCATCTTTACTTACCGTAGGACCTGAGAATCTATCTTTCGTCTAACTTCTTTGGGCCTCCCAGAGCTCCCATTAGGTAGCATGGGCTCCTCGCCAGATCCCAAGACAGGGCGACTTTATCGGCTAATGCCTCAGAGAGGGCTGCCAGACAAGACTCTGCAGGAATCTATTTATTCAACAGCATATATTAAGCATGTTTGAGGTGCCTGGTTCTTTTCCTTTGAGACAGCGATGACTAAAACACACAAACTCCCCTGTCCTCATGGAGGTTACCTTTATAGGAGAAAGGGACAAAAGTAAGGTTAAACAAAAAGATATGTATCTGAGGTGTTAGATGGACACAAAAGCTAAGAAGGGGTGTGAAACCTAGGAAGGTATAGGGACTGTGCAGGTGTGGGTAGCATGTGGGTCTGTGTACAAAGCGTGGTCTTAAAATAGCATGGTCTCACTGAGAAGGTGATATTTAAGTGAAGAGTTTTGAGTCAAGGAGCAGCATGATCTGTTTTAATACTTTTGGTCTGGCGGTTAGGAATAGACTGAAAAAGGTAAGAGAAAAACAAGGAGACCAGAGCAATCCAAGTGAGAGGCGATGGGGATGAATTTGTTTCCTGTTGCTGTAGGAGTGGCTTAAAACCACACACATTTAGGGGCACCTAGGTGGTTCAGTTGCTTAAGCATCTGACTTAGGCTCAGGTCAGATCTCAAGGTTTGTGGGTTTGAGCCCCACATCAGGCTCTGTGCTTGACAGCTCAGAGCCTGAAGCCTGTTTCGGATTCTGGGTCTCCCTCTGTCTCTGCCCCTCCCCCACTCATGCTTGGTCTCAAAAATAATTAAACTATAAAAACAATTTTTTTTAAAAAAACCACACACATTTATGTTCTTACCCTTCTGGAAGCCAGAGGTCCAAATAGGTTTCACTGAGCCAAACCCAAGTTGTTGGGAAGGTCACATTGCCTCCAGAAGCTCCAGAAGAGAATCTGTGTCCTTGCCTTCTCTGGCTTCTTGAGCTACATTGGTTGCCTTCCTTGGGTCATGACCCCTTCTTTATAACCTCAAGGCCAACAGTGGAGCATCTTCAAATCTTCCTCTGCTGTCTATTTACATCATCTCTCTTCTGTGTTAAGTTTCCCTCTGCCTCCCTCTTGTAAGGACACTTGTTATTGCATTAGCGCTCACCTAGGTTATGCAGGATAATTTCAAGATCCTTAATCATATCTGCATATACGTTGCTTTATAAGGTAACATGCACAGGTTCCAGAGCTTAGGGCCTCATTATCTTTGGGGGCCGTTATTTAACCTACCAAAGGAGGCATGGACCAAGATATATTTCATGGAAATGGTGAAAAATGAGCAGATTCTTGGATTTGTTTTGAAGATGGAATCGATTGGATTACCTTTTAGGAATGTGGGATGTGAGAGAAAGAAGAATCAAGGAAAATGCCAAGGCTTTGGCCTGAGCAATTCTGAGAAGAGAGTTTCTATTTACTGAAATGAAGAAACTATAGGAATGGGATTGGGGGGGGGGTATGAGGATTGATTGATTCACTGATTGATGTCAGAAGGTTCAGGAGCCCATGGACATTTTAGATTTGAGATGCTCCCATCTAAACAAGCATATTGAAAGGGCTGCTGGATATAGGAGTTTGAAGGTCAAGAGAGAAGCCTGTGCTGGAGGTATTAATTTGGGAGCTTTCAGGCTTTAAAACTGTGAAACTAAATGAAATCATTGACAGTGTGAGTATAGATAGAAAAAAAGAAAAAAAAAGAGAGAGAGAAAGGTCCAGGGACTGGGGGGACTCCAGTGGGTTAAGGCATGGGACATGAGAAAGAACCAGCACAGGAACCCAAAATTGCAGCTGCTGAGGTAGGAGGAAACCGGGAGAGGGTGGTCTCCCGGTCTCCTGGAGAGAGGGGCCAGGTGCAGACAGGACACAGGGATGGAGGGTGGTGTGGGAAGGACAGCTAAGGTCCTGCACGAGATGCAGCCGAAGGGACTGAGGGCACACCTCACCGACTCCAGCAGGTGACACCGCTCCCACCCCCAAATGCACACCGACACAAACACCCTCTAGACCCAGGGCCCTAGGGTCTGGCCAAAGGAGCAGAGAAGACCCACAGTCTCTGACGCAAACCCCTGCAGATACGCGGCTTGGGTTTGGTTAAGCTGTGTGTTTTGTCCTATGGACCCTGTCTCCCTTGCTCCATCTGCGACCCCCAGGGGACAGGTCTGTCACCCATTTCTGGAAGGAGAATACATCTCAAGCAGCAAGGTCTCCATCTGCTTGCCACCCACTGAGCCACCTGGCACCGTTACTGATTGGGTGCTCAGATCATTAGCTCCTGAGTGGGAAGCCGCAGATGTACTAATGTGAGCCACGGGGTGACCCGCTGCAAGGCCTGACTCCACTCTGAACCACGGTTTTCATGCTTTCAATGAGAACGCTCACTTCAAACAGCCCCATTTTTCATGCATCATATATATTCCAAGTTTTCAGAACCAAATTGAAGGTGATATGCCCTGTACACCAGGTATCTTGAAACATCTACATAGCCAGGAAGTGAGGAACGTCCACGCCCACCAGCTTGGATGGACTCCCTCCCCCCTGCTCCTCGCTCCTCTCTCCCCATCTCTCTCCCCTTCCCCCTTGTCCTCTCATCTTCTCCCTTCTCTATGTTACCACTTCCCCTGGAGGTTGTTTTTTTTAACAATCATTTTGAGAGAGAGAGCCTGAGGAAGGGAGGGGCAGAGAGAGAGGAAGACCAAGAATCTGAAGCAGGCTCCAGGCTATCAGCAGAGCCTGATGAGGGGCTTGAAACAGTAGAACAAGATCATGACCTGAGCCGAAGTCGGACGCTCAACTGACTGAGCCACCCAGGTACCCCTCCCCTGGGGCTTTTAAACGAAACTCAGACCACCAGCTATCAAGCTGGTTGTGTATTGGTATCACCTGAGAGATTTTAAAAAACTGTTGATGCCTGGGCCCCATTCCCAGAGATCCTGATTTAACTGATCTTGGGTGTGAGCCGGGCTTCAAGAATGTTGAAAGCTCTTCAGGTGATTCAAATGTGCAGCCAGTTTGAAAACCAGTGCCTCGGGTTACCTTCTGAGTAGTGAATCCCAGGACAATATTCTAAAGCTGTGGAGGAGGAGCTTGATCTACTCCCATCTCCTTGCCCAGCTTCTCCCTAACATTCCTGGTTTATAGGACAACCACTTGGTGCCAGTTTGCCCAATCTGAACACTGCCAATAGATGCAGCATGCTGTATAATGCTCTGTTATCTTCCAAATGGCTCGACCCAATTGGGGCTCTGATGCTCTATACGTAGCTTCTAACGTCTCTGCACAGCCTCCCTCCCAGGGTACCTTCCACCAGCTTTTTGTCTCAGCAATGTTGGAGTTCCGGCTGTGACTCTAGCTCCAGTTGTAAGCAATGGGGGAAGTAGGGTAAAGGTGAAATGCTGGAGGACATGTGTGTACATGTGCGGGCATGTGTGGCATACTCAACCGTAATCAATGAATTAGACTTAAAAGTGGAATTCTGCTCCTATGGAAATTGTCTGGGGTGCCTGGGTGGCTAGTCGGTTAAGCATCCGACTTTTGCTTAGGTCATGATCTCGCGGTTCGTGGGTTCGAGCCCTGCGTCGGGCTCTGTGCTGACTGCCAGCTCAGAGCCTGGAGCCTGTTTCAGTCTGTGACTCCCTCTCTCTCTGACCCTCCCCTGNGCTTAGGTCATGATCTCGCGGTTCGTGGGTTCGAGCCCTGCGTCGGGCTCTGTGCTGACTGCCAGCTCAGAGCCTGGAGCCTGTTACAGTCTGTGACTCCCTCTCTCTCTGACCCTCCCCTGCTCACACTGTCTCTCTCTCTCTCTCTCCTAGAAATAAATAAAACATTAAAAAAAAAAGAAATTGTCTGATACAGAAGTGGCCACAGTGTTCCATAATGTCTGCTTTTCTGGCACTTATTAGGAGGAAAAACCCGTGTCCCTTACCACTAGAGCAGGTCTTGCTCAATGAGCTACACTGCTTAGAAGCAACCTGTCTCCCCCTCCCTTCTTTCCCCATCTGGGATCCTTAATTGGCAAGATCTAAACAGTAATATGCCCGGGCTAGACCCAAGTCTATTAAATGTCATAACTTTCGGGCTTTTTGAAAATAAAGATTGGCACGAGTCTCCAGAAAGCAACTTGGTAATATGTCTTATGAACTTGAAATATGTTCATGAAATGTTCATATATATCAGTTTTTATCCTTTCATCTAATTATTTTACTTCTTATCCTAAGGAAATAGGGAAGTGGAGAAACATTTATACATGAAGATCATCAACAAAGTGTTATGTATACTTGCAAAAAATCAGAAGTAACTGTACACATTTTATAATGCCAGATTGTTTAATATGTCATGTATAACTTAGTACAGACAACGAAGTATGCAGACTGTTAAAACTTAATGTTTTCAAATAATTTTTAACAATGTGAAAAAATGTTCACAATATAATGCTAAATAAAAAGTACAGGAAAATGATTACTATTTTTAGTTTAATCTAGTTGTAGTTATATACACTTATTTGTAGAGTAGGAAACACTGGACAGAAATACACTACATTAAGAGTAGTTATCTTTAAAAAATTTTGTTAATGTTTATTTAGATTTTGAGAGAGACAGAGCATTGAGTGGCTGAGGGGCAGAGAGAGGGGGAGACACAGAATCAGAAGTAGGCCCCAGGCTCTGAGCTGTCAGCACAGAGCCTGGTGCGGGGCTCAAATTCATGAACCATGAGATCATGATGAAGTCGGATGCTCAACCGACTGAGCCACCCAGGCACCCCAAGAATAGTTATCTTGATTGTGTGATTGTGACTGATTATGCCCCCCCCCCCGAATTTCCCAAGCTTGTACTATGTCTATAACCAGAAAAAAACATTTTTTTAAATGCAAAGGTTTCATTTCTCATCATGGCAGCAAGCATTTATCAGAGGCTGATCTTAGAAGTGACCCCATAATAATCTTCCCATCACTGCCTGTGGGCACACAGGCATTCCAAGCCCTTCGCACTCTTCATCGCCCTTAAGGCCCCAGCAGCTTTGACATGGGGTGAGCCAGGGAGCTTCCTACCCTTCTCAGTAGTCCAGCTGGGAGCTGGGGTACACGTGCTGGGCAGCTGGACCTGTGTGGCCTGTGAGGGTGTCTACCATGTATGGACTATGTGTCATTCCTATTACATTTCAGCATAATGAACTCAACAGGAGCCTCGGGAATTGGAGAGGTCTTGCCCAAACATGCAGGAGTGCATTTATTCATTCAGTCTAAAGGTATTTATTCAGCATCTTCTGTGTGCCAGGTGAAGTTCCCACTCATTCCACGAACACTGTTACAGGTTCTTACTTGAAGGAGCTGACTGGTAGGGTTGAGAAGGCAAGCTTAGGACTAAAGCTTGCGGTTCCCCATGGAAGATCATTCCATTTGCTAAGTAGTTCCTTAGTAGGGGTTGGAGTCATGGTCTCACCAAAGGATGCTTTCTCTGTTTTTTCAGATGGAGGTGATTGTGGGGGACTTTGGGATTGTGGTGGTGCCCCGGGACGCAGCTGACACAGACCGGATCATGAATCATTCCTCAATACTCCGCAAATACAAAGTGAGTCCTTCATCTCCCGGCTGCTATAGCTCTGTGGCATGCTCCTTCTCTGAGAGGCCTGGGGGAGCTGGAGGAATGAGGGCACCCAAGGAGTTTAGTGTGAGGGGCTGGCAACCCAATTTCTCTGCTCTATCCCCAGAACAACATCATGGTGGTGAAGGATGACATCAACCATCCTATGTCTGTTGTCAGCTCAACCAAGAGCAGGTACGTTTGACAAACGGCCAGAGGGAACTTGGTCAAATGGGCTTACAAGTTTTATACAACTTTCCTCAGTTCAAGCTGACCCTTACATCCACTAACACCTGCTGCCTGGTATTCAGCCTTCTTTGGGGACTTCATGTATTTGTCTCCAGTCATTTACTTAAAAAATTTTTTCCTTAACATTTATTCATTTTTGAGAGACAGAGTGCAAGAGCGGGTGGGGCAGAGAGAGAGGGGGAGACACAGAATCCAAAGCAGGCTCCAGGCTCTGAGCTGTCAGCACAGAGCCCAACGTGGGGCTCGAACTCACAAACCACGAGATCATGACCTGAACTGGAGTCGGATGCTTAACCAACTGAGCCACCCAGGTGCCCCTCTAGTCATTTACTTTTAAAGGGGAACACATCCTTGGTTAGTTTTAGCTGGCTTGTGGGGGGAAGAGAATGTTTTAAGTTAGAGACTCTTTAGTTTGAAGTGTTTATGAAATACTGTATTAATAGGAGTATAAGCTAAGCTGCTATAACAAAAAGAGCCCAAATAGTCACAGTTTAAGAAAGAGGAATGTTTATTTCTCTCTGACTGAAGTCAAAAGAGATTGAATCTCTGGCGTCTTCAATGTGAAGCCTCTATCTGTGGGTCCACAGCTGCTGCCATGACTACTGGAAAGGGCAGGAGCTTGGTCTTTAAAAAGATGGCTCAGAGTTGCTCACATCACTTCCCCCTGCATCCCACTGGCTCAGCCTCAGTCACATGGCTATACCTCACTTCAAGGGAACCTGGGAAATAGACATTATGTGCACAGGTGTAAATACTTCAAGAGTAGCATCGAATTGTGAGGTGAGAGCTGAAACCCAATGGCAATGGCCAGTGAGGGGAGAGGAGGAGGATTTGGTTCCAAATATGGGTGCACAATAAAATTACCCCTCACACGTACGCAACGCCACACATTCCTGTGTCCCATTCAATCCCACTGGATTGGAATTTGTGGTGGATAGGCCTAGGAATCTGCTTCCGGGGGGATTCTGATCAAGTTGGGATTAGCGTTTGGAAACCACAGACATAGACCACTTTTTCTTTTTTTTTTAATTTTTTAAAATGTTTTATTTATTTCTAGGAGAGAGAGAGGGGGAGAGAGACAGCGTGAGCAGGGGAGGGTCAGAGAGAGAGGGAGACACAGACTCCGAAACAGGCTCCAGGCTCTGAGCTGGCAGTCAGCACAGAGCCCGACGCGGGGCTCGAACCCACGAACCGCGAGATCATGACCTAAGCGAAAGTCGGACGCCTAACCGACTAAGCCACCCAGGCGCCCCCATAGACCACTTTTTCAAGAAGCTTCCCTATGAACTGTTCAGGGAGCCATTTAGGGACCTAGCTTGCCTGCAAGATCAGAACGGTGTATGCATTGAAAAGGCGGCGAGCCAGCCGCTGAAGAGGTCTCACAGGACAGGGTTCAGATGCCTTTCAGAATCTAGGTATCTGGGGGAGTGTGTGCATTGTTTACAAATAGCTCCTTGGGGCCTGCCATTCCCAAGACCATCGCATGAGTAGAGAATGGAAGCAGCCAGACCAAGGCTGGAACGCAGCTGTGCAGAAGCCAAAATGGATCCCTGGAACCCTTTTGTACCTGGTAGTGCCTCCCTCCACAGCCGCCGGAGCTTGTGAGAAGGGCCTCAGAGGAGGTCACCTTCTTCTCTGTCAGGGCTCCAGTAGGAAGGAAAGGAAGCGGTCCATCAGGAGAGTCAGTCATCTTCATGAATGCAGAGACACACGAAGGACTGAAGTGAATAGCTAACACGTTGAAATCCCTACCGGGTGTTTGGACTATTCTTTTTTTTTTTTTTAATGTTTTATTTATTTTTGAGATAGAGACAGCGTGAACAGGGGAGGGTCAGAGAGAGAGGGAGACACAGAATCTGAAACAGGCTCCAGGCTCTGAGCTATTTCCTCAGCACAGAGCCGGATGCGGGGCTTGAACCCACGAACCGTGAGATCATGACCTGAGCTGAAGTCGGATGCTTAACTGACTGAGCCACCCAGGCGCCCCTGTTTGGACTATTCTAAAGGCTTTGCATAATGATGCATTGAATCCTTTTATTTTTTAGTTTTTCTCACAACCTTTTAATAACTGAAGGAGATAGATAGGCCCAAACATTACCCTCATTTTACAGGAGAGAAAACGGAAAGAACAGATGGGCTTAATTAACTTGCCTAGGGCCCCTCAGTTAGGAAATCGCAGGGCCCGGGTGAAATGGAGTCACCGAGGTGCCGGAGGGATCCTGGGGCAAGCGACCTTTTGCCCCATAGGGAATCCATTTACGGAGCCCAGGGGGAGGCAGACACTGGGGTGTGGGGTAAACCCTTCCCCTGATGAGAAGCGCGGGCAGGCCAGTCCTCTGACCGCCGTCTCTTCTCATCCAGGCTGGCCCTGCAGCATGGGGACGGCCACGTCGTGGATTACCTGTCGCAGCCGGTCATCGACTACATTCTCAAGAGCCAGCTGTACATCAACGCCTCGGGCTAGCGGCCACACGGCGCTCGGCTCCACTCTCCCCTCGTCCTCCGCCAACACACCGGCCCCTCCAGTCTCTGTCAGTCCCCCGTCTTCCTCCCTGCTGCTCCGTCTCCTCATCCTGACTGTTCTCCCCACTTGCTGACTCAGCCCCCCACAGTGTGGGGGCCTGCAGAGAACCACGGCATACCCTACTCAGCAGTCATCTTTGGACAGACTTTCCTCTAGTCTCCGGGTCGGGGGGGGGGGGGGGAGGGAATAGGGTGGGAGTTGGGGGGGCCGCAGTCCTCGGAGATGTGCTGGCGTCTGTCTCCCAGCAGGCTCTAGAGGGCGGCTCCGGGGCCCGTCCTCCCAGCATGCTCTGGGGAGGCGGCTCTGGCTCTCGCCTTCCCAGCATGCCCTTTACCACGAAGGGCTATTTTTCTTTCTGTTCTGTTCTTGTTTTTTGGCGTGTGTTTTGTGTTTTGTTTTTTTGGGTGTTTTTTTTTTTTTCTTCTTCTTTTTTTATTTTTTTTTTTTGGTTTGGTTTGGTTGGTGTTGTTCACTCCTCATAGAATTTGGATGAAATCCGTGTGCGTGGTTCTTTACGTTTGTAGTCTCGATGCATCCCTGTGGGGTTAACTTCCCTTATGTTAGGACACTGTAGCCAGCCTCAGCGCGCAGTACGTGCGTGAGGGCCGCAGCCGGTAAAGAAGGCCAGGCCGCCTCCACTTTCCTGACACTCCCTCCCCCACCTACCCGCTCACACCCCCCTACACCCAGACACCCCCCGACCGCAACAGTCTAGGGTCAGGACTGAGGCTTCCAGGTTCCAAAACCTGGGAGGCAAGTCTGGGAAAAGTAGGGTTTCTCAGAAGAATTCGAGTCCATTTCCTTAGCTTAGAAGATCATTTTCCTGACGCTCTGGGCCTGTGATCACACAGAGCCAGTCCATCGTCATATCCTGGTGGCATTTGTACAGTTCCTCATTTGGGCTCTGACTGATGGCAGAGTGGGTTCCCTGCCAGCCCGGCATTTCCAAGGAAGCTTCAGGTTACCACCTACGCCCCTGGAGGTCATGTCCAGCTACATTCCTGCATCAGAAAAGAATCACACATTCGAGGCCAAATCCCACCAGTGCAGTCATTTCTGAAATAAAACATGCCAGGAATTCACTCAATCCTAGAGATCTTTGCTAATTGGAATTATTTTTTTGCCTGTTTGGCTGGGAAATGCTTCTGTCGCGCTACAAGTCCAGGATGACCAAGGAGAGAGCATCTTGTTGCCCTGATGGGAACTGATGGCTCTCTCCCACTCTCGCTGTGCCCAAACAGCGGGTGTCTGAGGTCAGTTTCTTTTGGAGACAGTATTTCGGTCTTGTTTCTGGAGCTACTCATATCTCCTGCAGAGGCCAGAAATCACAGTCATCGCCTGAGGAAATATGTCTGGCAGGGGAATGGGTTCACAGAACAGAGATCATGGCAGGAAGGATATCAAGAGCCACTGAATTGTTTCATTCTTTTTCTAATTCCTTCCTTCCTCTGCTGCTCCGGGAAACAGTTCTGACAGACTGTTCTAGTTGTTCAGGTCTCATTCAAGCCCTGTTTTCGAGAGCCAAAAGAAAATTATTCTCTTCTGCTCTGTGGGTCTCATCTAGTCTCTGGCTCTGGGGTTTCTGGTTGTTTTCATGGATTAGGTCCCCAAGGGGCAGGATAATTTTGTCAAAATCTAGTGCCAGTGATGGTCCAGGAGGAGTGGGGTGAGATCTGACATCAGGGACACCATTCTTCAGCACACATTTTGTGTCTGTGACATTCTTCAATAGCCTCCAGGAAAAGGAACAGGATTCAACAGAAGAGCATGGTACAGCAGCATCTAGGAAAGTGTTATTCCTCTTGGATTATGGGAATAATCTCCAGAGGAGGGAATGAAGGTCCTATTCCTGGGTTTCAATATTTGGTTAACATCATGAAATAATAAATGAAAAAAAAAAACCATCTTCAGAGATTAGTTAATTCAACATTCTCCTTTAAAAGATGAGGCGCAGATATCCACTGGATTAAATGGCTGGCCCAGGGTCACGCAGCAAGCGGAGAGTCTGGCTAAAGGATATTGTTTCCCTGACCCTTAGGTCATTACACTCTGTTATCTCTGTCCCTCCAGTTCCCCATGACACTGACCAGGTAACATGTGTTTTCTACTCTTTTCAGCCTTTATCTGGCATCTTTCTCTTAAATTATGTCTCACCCAGGTGCTCCTATATGGGGCATTGCAAATGGCAGTCTTGACGGAGGGGAGGAAGGCCATAGCTAGGTTTCCCTTAGAAATCAAGAGATCTCAACAGCTTAGAGGAAATCCCAAAAAGTGACCTTCTGAATCCAAGAAAGGATTGATTGCTTTATGGAAGGCTAAGAAAGACCTAGAATGTTCAAGATGACACTAGAGAGAGACAGAAGAGCTTTGTCTAGGCAAAACAGTCCTAAGCCAGGAAAAGAAAACAGGGAACTGGATTCCCTGGAGGCAACATGGCATTTTTAAGGATGTGGAGTTTATCTATGGTTAGAGTTTAATGAGGATCTACATGAGCAGATCTGAGAAAAACCAGATGTCATTTGTCTCTGGTGTTGGTGTCCAGAGACACCTGTGTTGGTGTCTCTGGTGTTGGTTGTCATTTGTTGGTGTCCCCTGTTACTCTGCCGGGCTCTGTGGTCAAGCCCTGTTTAGTACGCAGTCCATGATAGGGCCCTGGGCTGGCTGGATACACTCAATGTGGGGGTAGGAAGGTGCATAGGAAGGAAAAGAACAAGGGCAATAAAGATGTCTGCGATGAAATGTGATCTTGGTGGATCACAGGGGTAGTATTAAGATAGCTTTCCTTTAATATACAGAAATGTGAATTTCCTTCTGGGCAGGATTGTCTATTCTCCAACCTGCCCTATTCTTCATTGCGAGGGGGAGGTCAGAGCCCCTATCTTGGTCTAGGGCAGGACACTGTGGCTGTGATGCTGCAAAGGCTGGCACTGGAATGACTCAGAGTTTGAAGTAGTGCCACAGGTGCCACAGGATGACCTCTAGGCCCTGACTTCCCCATCTGGGGTCCCACTTCTTCCTACAAAGGCCAACTCAAGGCTAGCATGGCTGAGAGATTTTCAGAAAGGCATGGGGTGCAATGATCATGTTAAGAGAGGTCAGGAGCCTCATTTCCTGCCTACCAATGAAAAACATCCCTCTTGCCCTTCTGAAAGTGGCTGATATGAGTAAGGAACAGGCAGGAGGGAAACCTTTTGTGCCAGTGACTCTCACCTCAAGGAGTGGCCCTCTGGGGGGCTCTGTGCTGCTACCTGGTACCTCATTCGCCACCCCCAACCCCAGGCAGTCTCTGGGGCCTTCTTGCTTTCATTTTCCTTGAATGTACATAAGAACAGGGGAGGAAAGTCTCTTACTGAAGTGCCTGAAACCCAGAGCTAGAGCTTCTAGAGACGCTATTCTTCCCATCTCCGCTTGGCCAACTTTCCCCAGCGTTCTCTGGTCTCATGCGTCAGCTTCTCAGAAAGAAGAACTCGCTGTTCTAATTAAGTAGAAAGTGAGACTCAATAATCAAACTGCAGCAAAAGGCAGAGAATTACAAGGAGATGTGACTCGTATTTTAACAGCCCAAATCTACTCTCCCAAACTGATAGGAATACACACTTTAGGGGACTAAGAGAGAGAAGCATGTTATTATATTCCATTCATCAAAAGAGTAATGCAAAAATAAATCAGTAGAATATGAAAAGCTCAGGATCTCTCCCAAGGCTACTGCAGGAAGGCCGACAGGTGAGATGGGGAGGAAGGACACAGGGACTGATTTTGTAGCTCTTCCAATTAGGATACCTGAGGAACAGCATTGTGGTCTGATTCATCCAGTCTGCACCTTCCTATAGCTGCCCAGTGAACTCGATTTTTCACGTGGTTTCTTTGTCGTGTAGGTTTGAAGTGTCCTATTAGCCTGTTCCAGTTACTTAGGAATGAGTTACACTCTTTCCCTTCAGTCTAGCCAGGGCCAGAACTCAGTTTGATCCAAACGGTCTCAAGGATTGGCATGGGGAGGGGGAAGCTTTTTTTCTGAATCACTTTTGGTCATGGAGTCTGCCATTTTGAGAGTAAGATTTGCTTTATGAAAATCAATTCATTAATAAAAACTACATTAAAGTTGCAACACCATTTCACAGTGAAATATTTTGGGTAAAATTTTGTTGCTAGAATAGTCACAGACAAGAATTTTATCAGCGAAATGTTTCAATTACATTAATAAATAAGACAATGCTACTCGTCTTGTGTCTTTGTCAAGAATCTCCTCTGTGAGCTGCAGAATGAATCACTTTTTTGTCATAGTCTTACTTGACAGGAGCCAACAGTTGCAAAAATGTTCTTAGAGTGGAGATCTTCTGCTTGATTTAGCTGATGCCACATGTGTAATATGAAAGTATATACACCCATACCCAAGGACCATAAGCAGGGAAGGATAATTAGCAAAGTTGTGAATTGTGCCTAAGAGTTTTCAATTTAAAAAAAAATCAGATCATAGAACCTACCTAACCTGCATTGTCTCATCTTGGTTAGCTTTGGCTCCCTAATGAAATTAGCTCTTTCTGAAACAAAAATGTATTTGTAAAAACTCAACTTGAATAACTCACTTTTGGTATAAGAGATCGTAAGTAAGACAAATCATTAAACTCTCAATTTGGGCAATGTAAACAGCAAAAAAAAAAAAAAAAAGAATAATTTGTTAATTGTTCAGTTCTGCTCTATTAGTTTTTATTTCATGCATAGTGGTGACATATATGGTGTGATGGTATAGATCTAAATGGTGACTGTCATTAGCTAGTATCAGCCATGATTCATAAAGTAAGATAGCAAATCCCCTGTAGGACCCTCATTTAGGGCTTAGCCACTTGTTTGTCAGATTAGTTGTGATTTAAAAAAAAATAATAATTTTGGTTCTTACTATGTGTTTTATTGTTATTGTTTAAGATCGGGATTAGTTAGCGTGGTGCATATCCATCTGGGTTTGGCGGCATATCATAATGATGCCTGATATGCCTCGTAAATTGATTACTTGTGTTTACGTTTGCTATTTTGGTCAGAAACCTAAACACTCTTTTCTATGTCATGAGAGTATGTAATGTTGAAAGCTTGTTTAAAGCCGGGCATAAACATTGGTTTGATTTGCTAACTTACATGAACTTCTAAAATATATGCACTATGAACTAACATACATGTACATACACATTTCTTCTCTTATGACCCATAAGTAAGCTTCAGAGCTTAGAAGTTTTTAGGAAGTTCCATGTAGTCCAAGCAAAAAAGAAAAAAAAAATTTTTAACCTCTGCTTTCCAGGTGGGAAAATTGGACCGTAGCTAGAATCTACAACATTTCCATGACCATGCAAAAACATTAAAAGAAGACATAATAAACATATTCCTGGTCCGTGAGCCTCACTCCAAACATTGGACATTACTGAGTATCTTCTGACCCTTTTCTCTGGCCTCCCAAGAGTGCTGACAAGAAACCACATCCTGGGAGATCAGAAATACATCTGCTAAGAAGCTGTAGTCTATGGGCAGCTTCATTCCTCCCCGCATCTCCAAACAGAAGTCCCTATGAGTCAAAGTAGATGATTAATCAGAAAACTCTCAGGAGAGAAGTACAAGAGAGTTTTCACTACCAATTAGAAATACTGATGAGAACCAGGAAAGACAGCTCCCTGAATTTGGCAGGGTCAGGACAAGACTGGTGACAGAGGTTAGGTCCTGAGTAGGTTATCTCTCGGCCACACACCTCTTTTCTCTTCTTAAGGACAGTTTATCAGGTCCACAGAAATGATGGAATCATGTCTACATCAAGGGAGTCACATGAGTCATTTTCCCACTTCCCATCTCTACTCAGGGATCCTCTCCCATTCTATGATTCATCCCACTGAGGAATAGTATTATAATTGTATGTATTTTTTATATTTTTAAAATGTTTGTTTATTCGAGAGAGAGAGAGAGAGACAGGGTGAGCAGGCAGGGAAAGAGGGAGACATAGAGTCTGAAGCAGGCTCCAGGCTCTGCACTGTCAGCACAGAGCCTGATATAGGGCTTGAACCCACAAACTATGAGATCATGGCCTGAGCTAAAGTCAGACACTTAACCAATTTAGCCACCCAGGCGCACCTATAACTGCATGTATTAACTAATGGAATCCCTCAGCAAGTTCCCTGGAACACGTACTGCCAAATCTCATACTGGGCAGAGACAGACGCTGATCACTTAGCAAAGCTTTCTTCCCTTTCATAGTGTAGGACTGTCACTGAGACATGGCTTCCTGCCAAAGCACTATATTTCCCAGACCCCTTGCACGTCAGATGTGGTCATAAAATTGGGTTCTGGACCATGGAATGTGAGAAAAAGCGACTTGCATCCCCTCCGAAGCCTGGCACACAAAAACCTTCCAGGTGTCTCTCACTTTCATGTCTTTTTCCTTTTCTACTCACTGGAATGGAAATGAGTCCCAGGGCAACTTTAGAAGTCACATATTGTAAATGGCAGGGTCCCTGGAATGACTATGTGGAGGGTCACCCTGCCAACTTGCTCCCCATCCATTATGAGAGCAAGAAAAAAAGTCTATTGTGTTTGAGCTACATGCATTTTTAGGTCGGTGTGATATTGTAGTTAATCTAAGTAATACATATACATTTCCCGGACACTAGTTGTTAGTTACTGTGAGAGATTTATAGGATATCTGATTGAATATGTGAAGACAGGATAATAAATTCACTTCTACACAAGGTAAGACTAAGTGATTAGACGTGTCAGAATTTGTGGGATTAATGTGGACAGGAACAGAATCTTTTTCCTTGGCCACTTGGGTAGATGGCCAATTCAGGATCTTAATTTATTAGATTTTAATTTATTAAAAAGCATGACAATATGCCACAAACTATTGATTTTACCTTAATTTCATAGCCAAAGGAAAAAAGACAAAAATATTAATTATGACCCCCCCCCCCCCGCCCCCCGTTCAGGTTGTTCAGGAAAAAGTCCTTCTTTATGCTTAGGAGACAGCACCAATTAACTCTCATAAAGTGCTCTCAGGGTTGGAAAGGGCAAAACAAGATGTTCAGAAAAATGCAAACTCTAGGACCCACTGCTCTTTCTGTGACGTTTTGGTTTCTATTGTTTTGGTACCTCCATCTTAGGCTTAGAGTTTGACAAATTAGAAACTGACTACAGGCATCTAGACTTGTTCTTTATTTAAAAACATGTCCATGGAGAAGCCAAGGAGATACAGAGGCGAGGCTACACCTAAGTCTTCCAAGCCGAGATGGAAGCGTCTCTGTGGTGTTATCGTGACTCCCAGCAATTCCAGCAATTCCCAGCGGTGGTATCGTGACTCCCAGCAATTCCAGCAATTCCCAGTGGTGGTATCGTGACTCCCAGCAATTCCAGCAATTCCCAGTGGTGGTATCGTGACTCAACAGTCTGTTGCAATCAGGTGTGGAAAGGGCAGGAGTGACAGCTGGAATGCAAAGAAGTGCGGACAACCCAGACCCATCCCAGCTTTGCCAGACCCGAGGGCCCCATGGGAGTGTCTTGCAACATATTCTGTTGAGAAATGAGGTTGCAAACCAGGGGGTTATTCCAATAAAAACCACTTGTGATGAACAAGAGTTGTAAGTTTAAATTTATTTTTTTAATGTTTGTCTTCCTTACTAGACAGTCAACTATGTGAGGGCAGAGCCTAGGTCATCACTGTACCCCAGACCCTGACACACAGTACGTACTCAATAAATATATGTTGTAAGGATGGATGGATGGAGGGATGGAGGGGTGAAGAATGGAGTCTACCTGGCTCAGCTGTGAGTAGGAACATTCTCTGCTACAGGGAGAGGGAATGAGAAAATAAAACATACAGACACATAATTTTTAGTGTTTGAAAAGTGGGATTGAATTAGGACTAACAAATCTTCTAGATAATTGTACTTCTTTCAATGTGCAAGCTACATGTTTCTATCACTTTGTAACACAAAAGTAAATACTTTCCCATTGTTTGCTTTGCTGGTCAGAAATGTTTTAATAAGAAAGCAGTCTCTAAGTTGCCATGGCATCATTGGAGAAAGGATGGCACGTCCCGGCCCCACGAGAAATCGAAGGTGGCAGGACCCAGACAGGTTACCATTGCTCCCGATGGACCAGGCAACCAGCCTCTCACCACTGCTCACTTCTTCCGGCTTGAAAGTGGATGATGTGTTGACAAACTGGGTGCTAAGTGGGAGGAACTCTGATCAACAAGAAACTTGTAGTTGGACACTACAAGATAATAGGGTTTCACTGGCCACAGTGGGACTGGACTTCACTCTCTGTTTCAGACATGAGGAAGAACTATACGAGTGGGCGAAGTAAAAAATATTCTCCTTTGGTCATATTACTCAAAGAATAAGCTGACTATAGCCCAGCAGCATACTCCATACTCCATACACTGTCCATACTCCAGGACTCAGTTTGTGACTTCCCCAAGGCCAACACCTGCCCATGCAGCCTGTCCTTCCATTCAGTCTACCCTTTGGGGTCCGGGCCCTTGGCCAGTCTCACACCCAGTGCTATTTGCCTCACTGCCCAGCATCAGGAAGCAAGTAGTGTCACACAGGTGCAATAAGACATTTATCTGGCCAAGGTCTCAGGGATGGGGTCAGGTTCAGTGGACCTGAGCATGCCCATTCAGCCTGTTCAAATGTCTCCATCCTGCCCCAACCACATGAGATGGCTCCTGAGGTCTGTATCCCAAGAACCTCAGCTGAGAAATCTCTCTGGCTGATTCACTGTTGCTCGAGAGCCTGGGTATTATAGCAGCCCGGGGGCAGGTTGTCCCTGATGTTCTCCAGGTTCTTCACATCAGCCAGAATCCCATCTATGCTCGTCTCCAGCAAACGGAGGTCGTACTGCTGCCGACGTGCTCTGTCTTCCAGCTCTGACATCAAGGGCCGCAGCTGGCTGTTGATCTGAGTCTTGGCTCGGAAGAGTTTCTGCTCCAGTAAGATCAGTCCCTCTTCATCCACACTGCCAGGCTGGTCTATTTTAGGGAATGAGAAAGGAGTTAATATAGAGGAGCTGTGATTAGATCTCCTTGAACACACATGGGTGTTCTACACCCTTAACTAAAACCTGTTTCCACCTGCCCAGAGAAAATGGTATGCCATACATCTAATAAGGCTTATTTTACATTGGGAATAATATAGAAAATACTCTGAGAGCTCTAGCCTACTTACTAGTTATGAATAGCCCAGTTCAAGCCTCTGAGCTCTACAGTTAAGCAATATGAAGCTTGGATTTCTCCTTTCACTTTAGGGCCAAGTTCATGCTCTGAAAAGATGAAGGCTGAAGGTCATAGGAGACTGAGTACTGTCCAAGGTGTTTGCCCAACACAGCTCACCCTAGGATCAGAATCAACTCCAAATTATGTTTACTGAACTATCCTTGGGAAATATCTTGCTATTTTCCATTAGAAGACCTTTAGAAACTGGCTGGGTTTTGGGGTTTATAGAGGCCAAGGTATGCTTTTGCTATTTGGGGGATAGATTCCAGCTGTTAGGAAATGATGTAAGATTTCATTCTGGCCTGAAACAGCGGGAATTGGACTAGATAGGAGTTTATTTCCAATATGAAATGTAGTCATATTTGTTGAGGTATGTTTTACCCATAAATAATCTAAAACTAATGTCAGCAGGAAGGGCATCTGGCCAAACCTATTTGATCAGAATAGGGTTTGAGTGGCCTTTGGTCAGTTCAAACTCAAGGTCAAGTGGCCTCACATATTTGAGCTGAGGTGTTAGCTTTTGACTGCCCGTTTGTTACATCTAGAGATTAAGCTGTTACTGTTCCAGAACTCCAGAGAGCAAACAGGAGAAACAACATCCTCACAAAAATGTGGATCCAGTAGATCAGACCTTCACCTAGGAGCAGGGGAGAATTCCAGAATTTTGGGTTCTATGACATGCTGGGAACAAAATAACCATGTCTTCAGGCAGCACAATCTGCTCCAAAAGGGCAGGAGCACGGGAATCAAAGAGTTCTCGATTCAGATCCCACCTCCACAGTTTACTGTGCGATCCATGGGACATAATCAACCTCTCTGAGCCTCAGTTTACTCCTCGGTGAAATAAAATAATAAAAATAATAAAACCTGCCTCACAGGACCTCTAAAAGGCTTACATGATATTACACCAGAGAACACCTGGCATAGTGCCTGACACCCAGCAAATGTTTAAGAGTTCCCACCAACCTGCTCTCCCCGAATTCTCATTTTCTCTTGAAGGGTCTGTTAGTTGCATTACCTTTTTCAGAACACTAAACAAAGCTGCTTGTATCTCCACTGGGGAACTGGGTTTGTTTGTTTTTCCCCACCCTTAGAGAGTATGTACTCTTTGGGGCCAATCGGACCACAAAGCACACTCATTAGTATAACAACATAGGCAATATTGATCTGCCAGGGTGGGTACGGTACTCCACCGAAAAATCAGATTTTAAAGTTGTCCTACTGAATTGAAGAGGTAAAACCAAACCTTTTCCTGAATGTCGCTGGAATCCATGATCCAATCCCTCGTTCCCTATCTGCTGCAGACCATGACAAATCAGGCCAAATGAGGGTTTGATATCAGTTCGCCCAACCCAGAACGTTAACCTTAATCAGTATATTTGGGGGGGGGGGGTGCAGGGGAGGGATACTGTGGGCAAATGTGAATTGTTGTCACACTGTGCCACTAAACCTATTGTATCTGAAAAGTTTGCAGTATCTCCTGTACCTACTATCTTTACATTTCTTCTGGGCTATCAACAGGCCGGTCAAGTTCTCACTTACATCAAGGTACAACTGCAGGTTGGGATGGACAAACAGCAGAATCAGCAGGTGACTCTTTGACTTCACAGCCTGGGCCAGTCTCCCCTACTCACAACTACTGCTGCCTCAGAGCTCAGGCTTGGTCACCTCCCTCCTCAATTCCTTCCACCATCTCCAAAGTGGTCACACTCTGCCTTTTGTCTAACTCACCTCCAAGCTCTCCTCCACTCACTCCTGCACTCCATTTAGTGATCTTTCTGAAATATACAGTGATGATGTTATTACTCTGCTCTAAACTGTCCACTAGCTTCTCAGGACCAAGGCCAGAATCCTTAGTAGGACTTTCAAACTGTCCAGTTTTCTCTTTAGCTGTGAAGTTTGAATATACTGCCTTCACAATTTACTATGTGATCTGAGGGGCATGATTAACCTCTCTGAACCTCAATCCACCTTCTGTAAAGACTCTCAGATATTTGACCCACAGACTTTCACCTCCAAGGGCAACAGGTACTCGATGACCCATCTTAAAGATAGTAAAATAGAGTCCAGAAAATGTAAAGTCATGTGCCCAAAGTCTCTGGGCCTGGAAATAAAGCAAATTTCTGATACACTTAAGGGGTATCAGACTTCCATTCATCAGGGCTAGGTCTAGCTTGTTTTCTGGGAGAAGCCCTGAAGCATGAGGCTGGGAGACTGTGGATGCCCCACACACCTATTAGGTTTAGGATGCTGTCCAACGTGTGGAGTGTGTCTTGGATGGTAGCTCCGGCATTCTTGGCTCTGTTATCAACTCTTTGGGCTTCTGTAATTACCTGAAGAAAAAGAAATACAAACCAGTCTTGAAAGGGTGTCTCTCACATTGGCAAGTTTAAAAGGATCTCCCACGGAAAACGACAGAAACTGACCATCTGCACTGCGTCCATATCCAGGTCAAATTCTTGCTCCTTCCTTGCCAGCTCTCCTTCCACTTCTCTCATCTCGCTCTTCAGATTGGCCAGTCCCTTCTCTATGGCCAATGCTCCATCTGCTGTCGCATTGGCTTCCAAGTTCAGACTCCCTATCTCCTGGGAGAAGAAAGGGAGCCAGGGACACGAGGAGAGACAGGGGTGAGGCACAAAAACATCCCAGAGACAAATACAGAAAAAATACAGCTGCAGCCAGGCCCTGATGGAGTCAGTTAGATGAACAACGGAGAGTCAGACTTGCAGACACACTCTTCCCCAAGCTCTGCTTGATACAAATTATTTTGAGGGTACGGCTGTAGGTACTAGGAGGGTCAGAAGTGAAACACTGGCTCCGTCAGGTCAATGCTCACCAAAAGGTGAATGCAATAAAAACTATCTGGGAAAACTCAGAGGGTGAGAAACTTACAACATTTCCTGTCATAGTTCTTTGTTGCCACAGTCTTTGGAGTGACTTTACTAGGATCCCTACGACAGCTGAATTTCAGGTGCAGAGAATGAATGGGCCACAGCTGTGACTTTTGATTGTATCAGGACATAGTGTATCAGTATCTTTGTCAATAAACTGTTATTAAGCATCAAATTGCAGTCATTTCTGTGCTAGAAGCTATGTAAAGAGAGGCACATGAAATTGGTCTCTACCCTCAAGGGACTTATAATTAGAAATTATTCTTGCAAATTACCAAGTGGTCAAATGGTACAGATACTAAGAGTCCCCTTTGGGCTTTCTAGAGCTGCAGAAGCTTTTTAGAAGTCATGCCTAAATGAGAGGTAAGAAGCTCTCTTCCAGCTGAGAAGCACAGCTCCTACAACAGCATTTAGCATGTGGGTTGTAGGGTAACTAGTCTGTCTCTCCCCATTACAATGAATGCTCCTTGAAGCGAAGGACTGGGTCTTTCCCACCTCCATATCCCCAGCACGAAGCACAGTGCTGACACATTGTGGGAGGGGAAAAAAGATAGGTGTCATGCTGAGCGAAATAAGTCAGGCAGAGAAGGACAGATACCATATGTTCGCACATATAGGTGGATTAGGAGGAATTTAGCGGAGGGCCGTGGGGGAGAAGAAGGGGAAAAAATAGTTGCGGACAAGGAGGGAGGCAAACCATGAGAGACTCTTGAATGCTGAGAACAAACTGAGGGCCGACGGGGGTGGGGGGGAGATGGGCATGGAGGAGGGCACTTGTGGGGATGAGCACCGGGTGTTATATGGAAACCAACTTGACAATAAACTATTAAAAAAAAAAGAGTATGTGGAGCTTAGACACAGAGAGATAAGGGATCTAGAACTCCAGAATTTCATAAGCTTGAATCAGACATCGATGATAGTTGTTACGGAGTTGAACTGTGTCCTCCAGAAAGATATGTGGGTGTCATGACCCCCAGTATCTCAGAATGTGACCTGATTTGGAAATAGGGTTGTCATAGATTCAATGCCTTAAGATAAGGTTATACTGGAGCACAGAGGGCCCCTAGTTCAACCTGACCGATGTCCTTATCAGGGTCAGAGACACCCAGGGAAAAAACCCCATGTGATGATAGAGGCAGAGATTACAGTGACGCCACTGCAAACCATGGAATGCTGAGGGTCGACGGCCACCACCGGAAGCTAGGAAGAGGCAAGGGGGGCTGCTACCCAGGGTCTCAGAGAGAATGTGGCTCTGTGGGCATGCTCATTTCTGACTTCTAGCCTCCAGAACGGGGAGACAATAAATTCCAGTCCTTTTAAGCCATCTAGTCTGTGGTACTTCGTATAGCAGCTCTAGGAAACAATTACAATAGTTACATATATCTATCTTGGACGGCTCTCCTCAGGGCATTGTCCAAAAAGCAAATGAAGGTTCCCGCTCTCAATCAATGACAGCCTTGGGAATCAATCAACAAAAGGGGCGCCTGTGGGGGAATAGGTTCTATTTACATAAATGGGTTAGAAAAAAACTGAGGGCGGAAAGCCACCACCACGGGGGTGAAAACGCCCGAGGTTAGCCAGCGAGATAGTGTAATGAGTAACTTGTTACAGCACTTGCAGGAAATTACCTTCCATCTGACGCCAATATGCTGATGTACCTCGATCACAAACACCACTTGCCCCCCAGACCCTGCGCTTCTTACACACACAAGTCAATGATTACTGCCTGATTGTTTTCTCCACATTCACGTGTGGAAGAGCTTGTTTTCTTCACGTTCACCACGTGGGTAATATCTTGTGAGCTCAATAAATACGGAGACACAAGTTCTGTTCGGGCTTCCTGGCTCCTCACAGGCCTTAGCTTCTCTCATGGTCGATTCTGCATTTGCGCTCTCACTGAGTAAGCTAGCACGCCAGACTCCTAGTCTGTGACAGGTGGCTCCGGGTGTGACGTGGATCCGGGGCTGCCCTGGGCCCCAACAGGACTCTGAGTTGTAGGGATCAAAATGAGCCTGCTGCTCTCTCTCACTCGCTCGCTCTCTTCCCACACCCCCCTTGCGTTTGCAGCTGCTCACGCCAGCCTGCACTTGGGTTTCTGCTTACCTGTTCGATCTTGCCCGTGATTTCCAGGGCCTCCCCAGCTGCGGTCTTTGCCCTCTGGGCATCGGCAGCAGCACCGCCCAAGGCCGCCTCTGCCTGCTTGGTCTTGTCGCTGGCACCGGCCACCCTCTGGCTTATGTACGAGAGTCTCTTCATGGCCTCCTCGGCCTCTGCTTTTCTGTCTTCAACCTGCAAGTCAAACTCTGAAATGAAGACGAGAAAATAACGGCCTTGAAGTTAAAGTTGACTTATAAAGCTTACAAATGAAGACGAACGGGGCTAAAGTTCTTATGAAAAATTCCAGGAGTGTTCTTACTGCCTCGGGGCAAAAGTAGGGGAAGTTGTGGCTGTTAGTGGTCTTCTTATCCAGCAGAAAGTACCTTAAAGGAGGCATTGAGAGGGCCAGAATTAACTCCTTGCTCAGAGAAACTGACAGCCTGCACTTGTTCCCTCCCCCCTCAGCGCCCCCCCCCCGCAAGAGTACTAAGGCCCCAAGGTAGATCAAAAGTCGGTAGAATCTTTATTTTTGAGAGAGCAAGCAAGCATGAGGGGGGGGGGGGGGGTGGAAGAGGGCGAGGGAGACAAGGATCCAAAGCGGGCTCCGCACAGAGCCTGACATGGGGCTCGAACCCACCAACCGTGAGATCATGAACTTAAGTCAGACCCTTAATAGCCTGAGGCACGCAGGCACCCCTGAAAGCAGGTGGAATCTTTCAAGCCCCAAGTTTCAAGCCAGAGCCTTAAACCCTAAGCTGCCAATGATAGTTGGAGGCTGGATAGAATGGGTAAAGAGGTTCTTTCTGTGAGGAAAATCCCAAAACTTTAGAAATGTCTTCTTGTACTTGGTTAAAATTTCAGGTTTCCTTAATCTCTACAAGGCACAAACCCAAATTTCCTGGGGTCTAGGTATTGTGACAAAGCTTGCTCTATCCTCCCTACAAAGCAACCACATCGATTCTGTACGTTCAGAAGTTATTAAATGTTTATTTTTGAGACCAAGCACGAGCTGGGGAAGGGCAGAGAGAAACACAGAATCCAAAGCAGGCTCCAGGCTCTGAGCTGTCAGGTCATGACCTGAGCTGAAGTCAGACTCTTAAGCCACCCAGGTGCCCTTAATACTGTATTAGAACCAACCAGGCTACAAAGGAAAACTACCTGTGTGGTAGTGGGAGGCTGGATCTGTGAAGGACCTTAGAGATCATTTTTAATTCAACCTTCTCCCTTTAAAAGACCTTAGGGTCTGGAAAGGTTGTGACTTGCCTAAAGTCACCTCATAGTCCGCTCAGAGCAGTCAGCCCAGCAAATTTCAGAACTCGAGCCTTCTGACATCTAGCTAGTCTTTCCACTACATCCAATATTAATGCAATTTCTTTCTTTAGATATTATCAATATCCCAAAGTACCTATCCTCTAGAGAGCTACATAGGGATTCAAAATAAAGTCACAGTTCTACCCTTAACATATTCAAGTGACCTGAACCCTGAAATGCTTACCTCTGAGGTTCTTTAAGATGTTCTCAACTTCATAAAAAGTGGCATTGCCCATACTTAGTGCTTCTTGGGCTCTGCTTTTAGCAAGGTTGGCACGGGAAAGCAGCTGATCTGACCTCTGTAAATAGGCAGAGCAAGACCAGAATGAATGTAACCTACACCGAGGAGGAGCAGCATTCCTGCCAGCAGAATCACTAACCGGTTTCCCTTCACGACAACAGAGCTGTGGTTCACCAGGAAGTCTCGGGGTGCTATTGCAAAGCCCTCCACAATCTGCGACAGAGCAAACTTTCTAACCGAACGACCCATCCCATATGAAGAACTGTCTCAAAGTCTAGTCCACTATCCAGGACAAGTACAGTTTTGCAAATCCTAACTTAATACTCCAGATACTTCCTAAGACTAACCTAGTAGAAAAAGCTGGACCAAAACTGAACCCTCGCCGGAGTCCTATCCCTAGGTTTGAGGGCTGCTTAAGTGGGTGGAACTGAATTCTACCAAGTTGTGTCTATCTCAGTTACTCCATCTACAAGGTACCATGACCTTCAGAGAGTTTTCTATGGTTCCTCTTGCCATATTTATTCACATGGTATGCATCCATTCCCTGTTAAGTAAATGAATTAACCAAAGGATACCTGTCTCCCGTTCTTTCCATTCTGTAAGAGCTGCTGGGTTTCTTCTTCCCAGCTTCCCAGATTGTTTTGCACATGCTTGAACTCATCCATATGTCTAGTCACCAGGCTTGAGAGAGAATCTGCTTTTTGTCTGATTCTTTTTACTTCTACCTGTAAAGCCAAAGAAATGAAGGAGTCTGACTTCTGCCCATCAGTCCCCGCACCAGCCTTCTTCTGAGCTGGCCTCATGGTTTGAAAATAACAGCAAAGTCTAACAAATGAAGCACTATACCTAATGATAGGCACCAGGTTCCCCCAAGCATCAAACAGGTTTTGTCTCTTGTTTTAATCACGTTAGTTTACATATGCGTGGAAGCATTTTTTTGTAGGAATCCTTGAGTGCTTTTTGCATAGCTAGAAAGCTGAATTTTAGTCTAACAAGTATGTGACAGTTAAAGGAATTGATGACAACGTAAAACTTCTGAGAACAAAAGACTTCTGAATGGCTGTACATAGAGACGTACTATAGGTTGGACCCAAATGTAAATGCCAAGCTTTATGCCAATTTCCCATAGGTTTTGGTAGTCCCCAGAACTAAGATCTAAAATCTTGATCCACTAATAGCTTCAGGATGTGGGCTAAGGCTTTTTCAGAAGCAAAGACTAGGGTTTAAGAACAAGGAAACGGGTAACAAGAACAGATACTCTCTGATACAATGCAAGAAAGGTCCACGTGAAGGGAAAGCTGAATGACTGACCGCTATTATGGAATCCCCCAGAAGCCAGCACTGTGGCCCTTCTGTCCATCAAGTGCATTGGTACATGCCCTCACCTGAAAAGACTGATCACTGATTCCCTGAAGCTGAGACACCGAATTGAGGAGGCGAAGGCTATGCTGATAAGACCTATCTGCTTCAGTGTCTGCTTGAGTGACCTCCCCCGACAGCTGCTGGGCCAGGGACTTGGTTTTCTCCAACCTGCAGGGTTTGGGGGGGGGGGGGGGGGAAGAACTTTGAGAAATCACTTATTAAAACCAAACATTCATCCTGTCGTGTAAAAAGTCTGGAAATTGGAGTTCCCAGAAGAACCAATGAGGTTAAGTGTCCCCCCTCCATGATCTAAACCTAAGCCTTGAAGTTTATACAGGCTAAGTCAGAAGAATTCAGCCCAAGTTTCCCACGTCTTGATAACACATTATCTTTACATTCCCCCGTGTCCTCCGATGCGTCTACTCCCATCCTTCAACCACAACTTCCCCCAAGTATTGCAATCTCTCAAAACAAATTTTACTTTATCATTTTCTTCCAGCTGTAAAGGCATGTCCTTTCCCCCAAATCAACACTCCTTCTCTTGTCCCTTAGGATTAATATTTAATGAAACATGATGCCCCTCACACGTGGCTTGCCCCACACCCCAGAAGGCTTCAAACTATCCTGGCCCGTGTGAGGGCCCGTAGACACCTACTTTCCCATGAGTCCTTGCACCACGGAGCCCTCCACGCTGCCACTTCCGCCTCCTTCCCGCACAGCCTTGTGTGCCAGTGACAGCGCTTGTTTGGAATAGTCCTCGGCTTCCCTTACCAGCCGCTCCATGTTACTGGCTGACCCGACGTGGCTGAAAGGATCAAAAACAAAGAATCTGAGTTTTCATAGCACAGGGCTTCCGTTAGGTGTTCTATTTGAATGACGGCAGAGGAGTTAGGGAACTGGCAGCCAAACGTAATTGATCCAGATTAGACGGAATTAGGGGACCTGAAGGTGTTCTGGAGATGGAGCTCATGTCTTAGACCATGGTTGATGATCTCTTCCGTCTATGGTGGAACCTGGGGGAGTGGGGCGTGGAGATGGGTGCGAGCAGTTCCAGGGGGGTAAAATACTGCATTTATAAGCTGTTTTGTGCCACAAGCCTAGGTCTGATTTCATCCAAGAACCCCCCCCCACTACTTTTTTCTAATTGTTGGACAATGAGATGCTTTATTAAAGTTGATACATTTACTATATAAGAATTCTGTGAAAAGAACAGGGTATTAAATTACTTTGGATCTAGGTCTCTGCCTTATAAAGTCTGTCCCCAAAAGATGTCCTCTCACTATATCCGATGGCTGCAAGCATACAGGTGACTAAAAAGCAGCAATATTTTTCCCTTCTAGGTTTCAACTGACTTGCCTTGGGTATTACAAATCCTCCTCGCACAATAATAATAAAAAAATCCCAATCCCTAGTCTACATAGTACCATCTCCGAGCAGGTGAGATGGATGAAGCACCCGGCCAGCCCTACATTTGTGCTTGGCCAGAGGTCCACACAGGATCAGCCTTGAGAAAGCCATCTTCCCTTCAACCAGACAACTCTACTTGAACTATTCCGAGACTCCTTGGAGGGGTGAAACTTCAGGCATGGGCGTCTCTACAATGAAGTGCTTGTGGTTGGTAAACAGTTCAGTGGAGTCTTGTTCTATTGATCTTTCTTCTAAGTCTGATTCTGGGATGGTAGTACAGCCACCTGGCATGACCATGGTCCCCCCCACTACTCTTTTGATGCAGCTCGCCAGAGGGGACAGAGCCTGTCAATAAAAGCCCCCCCCCAATTGCTTAGAAAGTGATTTTTATTTTTTTTTAATGTTTTTATTTATTTATAGAAGAGAGAGAGACAGCGTGAGCAGGGGAGGGTCAGAGAGAGAGGGAGTCACAGACCGAAACAGGCTCCAGACTCCGAGCTGGCAGTCAGCACAGAGCCCGACGCGGGGCTCGAACCCACGACCCGCGAGATCATGACCTAAGCGAAAGTCGGACGCTTAACCGACTAAGCCACCCAGGCGCCCCTTAGAAAGTGATTTTTAAAAAGAGAAAGGAGAACCGAGCTCAGGAGGCAGCTCTTGCTACAAAAACACAAATCCAGCCCTTCACGGACTGAATTCCATCTGGGATTCGCAGAGCCTGCCACCCTGCTGAGCACTCTTGCTAAGAGCAAACCTCTTCCACAGGGTTAGGATTTACAGTCCCACTACGACTAGGGAACTGCCTGTTCTCACTGGGGCCCCGCAGAGCCGGTTTTTGGGAGGCGGCTCCCCATCTAGTCTTGGCCCCCACAGGCTAGCAAACAACTCGTCGCTACTTGTTCCCAGGCTCGATGTGGGAGCCTGGGAGTCCCTCAAAGCTGCAGAGTGTTCTTTTCCAAAGGCTGATTCATTTCACGGGGCCGAAAAAATCTCCCATCTGACACACACCAAGGCCATACTGTGAGTCATAGAAAAATCCGTGGTAAAAAACACACCTCCACCCCCAACCCTTGCCAAATGACTGTGCCCAGTGGCCACCTACGTACACTAAAAGGGCAAGAGGTTAAAAAGCTGCAGGGCAAGGAAATGGCTACAAAGGAGGCTGGGGGCATTGACTATGTTGCTTAGGTCCTGAGGATCCTGCGGTCTGGTCCAAGTCTGGCCTGAGGAGGTAGTCTGAAGCGGGGGTCTGCTCACCTGTCTGCCAGTCTTGTGGCCTCCTGAGCCAGGCTTTGAAAACCATTTGGCCCCACGTAGGGCTCTGTGGGAGGAATGTTCTGGAAAAAGGAGAATTGGTTAAGACTTTGCACTCAGCCCTGAAACCAAAGCAGGTTCTGCATCTGTCCTGCTAGAACTCGTTGTCATTAGCCACACACTGCACCCTGACACCTCGAGTCCCTAGTCCCCATAATCGTTAAAGTACAGAGAAGAAAGTAGAAATCCAAGTTCAAAAAACCTCTGTATATAGATATCGATGTTTAAAAATCTATTCATGTTCATATGTATTTTCCTATGCATTTAAGGTCAATAGACTATCTACCAGGTTTAATGGTGGTTATTTCTTGGCATCATAGAGGATTTTCTATTCTCTGAAATAGAAAATTGTGTAATGAAAAAATCATACACTTAAAAAAAATTTTTTAAATATTTTTCAGAGCGTGAACAGTGGAGGGTCAGAGGGAGATCCAGAATCTGAAACAGTCTCCAGGCTCTGAGCTAACTCCCTGCACAGAGCCCAACACGGGTCTTGAACCCACAAATCGTGAGATCATGACCTGAGCTGAAGTTGGACGCCCAACCAACTGAGCCACCCAGGCGCCCCTCCATACATCTTTTAAATCCTTCATTTCCTCAGCATAATAATGGTCTTCCAATTTCCTTTATTCATATTCCACCCACCCACTTCCATTATTGTCACCGTTGTCCTCATTGAGAACTCCTTCAGATCTCTCCCTCCTACAAACGACAGCGTTAAGAAAATCCTACTGGCAACATTTTTCCCCTTTTCGGAATTCTGTCTTCACTGGATTCCTTCCTTTCTACCCTTCTTTTTCATTTGTTCATTCATTCATTCGGGCAGCAAACATTTATCACCGCCACACACAATGCCGTAGGCTGCTAGTGCAAATGTGAACAAAACTAAATCCTGCCTGCTGGGTGCTAACAAGCCAGGAGGTGTGCAGCGAGAAGGGAGAAGAGAGCGGGCCCACAGGAGGGTACGGTTAGTGAGAAGTGAGCTAGGAAGAACACAAATGCAGTAAAACAGGAAGTTACAAGAAGCCAGATAACACAAAGAAGAGGTGTTCCTGTTTCCGGAGAAAGTCTAGCTATCTGCCAGGCGGACCTAAAAGTGGGAGCCCATCTGCAGGGGGGTCTCCCCGTCTAGCAGGGGGTCCTCCGTATCCTAACCCAGCAACACCTACAGTGTTTCGCAGGGAGGCCTCGCTTTCCTCCAGGCTCAGGCGCATCTGAGTGACCAGCCTGCGAGTATCCTGAACTCGGTTCTGATACTGACTGCCCAGGGCCTGAATTATTTCCACAGTCCTCTTGAGGTCATCCAGGCGGCTCCGGTAGCTATTCTCTTCACGCTTCACCTTGGCCAGCTGGAGACTGAGAGCTCTAATAGCACCTGATACCAGTAAGGAAAAGAGGGATTGAGAACTTTCGCAATCAACACAGGGGAATCCAACATGACGCAGGGTTGAAAGGGCCTTTGACGGGCTTACGGCAAAATGGCAAAAACCCAGGAAATGAACGCATGCAACTCCTGTTCTATTGCCATCACAGACTGTCCTAGCTCTGCAAGTGCAGAGACCCCTGCTGAACCAACACCCACAGAAGATTATGAATTCCCTTCTGTCTGAAGGGAAATCGGCCCTCGTTACCTTCTGAAATCTGAGCTTCTCTCAGAATGTCCCGCAGGGCCTGCTCGGCCTGCTGCAGCCTGCCTTCCAGCTCCGTGTTGGGCACTGCTCCACTGCCACCCTGGGCCCTTGAAACCAGGGCCTCCAGGCTCTGGAGCTGCTGCATGAACTGGTCCATCTGAAACCACACCGGAAAGCGGATCAGAACAGACGGTGCCGATCATAGTCCAATCCCGGGGACTCGGTGGGTAATAGGTAAGAGCCCAAAAATGCTTGGCATGTCAGGGTAGTTAAAGACTCTAGAGCCCGGATTCGGAGTTTGAATCCTGGGCTCCACTAAGTAGCTGACTGGGACCTTAGGCAAGTCACTTTCTTTATCCATTAGATGGGGATAATAAAATATATTACTTGGATTAAGTTAGTATTTGCATACGGCTCAGAACAGTGTCTGGAACAAAAAGTGCTATAGAGGGCAGGTAAAATAGAACTGGACTTTTTTTTATCTATCTTTGGGGTTCTGTTTGGGCCTTTTCTTCCTCTGCCTTCACCCCAGCAAAATAGTACTAATAACATCAATGTCCTCCTTCTCTGGAATGTGAAACAGAAGTTTCTGGAGGCCATTCTTGTTGGAACAGTCTTGACACCTTGTAGACTCCGCGTATCTTCTATAGGTTTTTCATTTGTTTTGCAAAGGACCTCTCTTGCAAAAACCCAACAGAAAACGGAATATTATAAGCAGAAAGAGGACTGAATTCAGAGTCGGGAATTCTGGGTGGGCTCCGCCTGGCCATGTGACTGAAAAACTGCAAAGGTCTTGAGATTTGGGTCCGTGAAAACTAAAGTCCATACGCTCGCTCTCTTGTAAATTTGCTACAAGATCAAGTGTACCAAATGAGACTGTATCTGCAAAAAGGTACTTTTAAAAACGGCATGCTTAGTATTGTTTCAGATTAATGCTCCTATTTAATACAGCAATTTTTTTTAAAGAAATAGTAATCTCCACCCTTCATCCCCAGGAGACGAGGAGGGTGTCCTAGATTTGTGATCGACCCACCCAGTAGACACTTAGCAGTTGTACTCATGGGGGTGAGACCTGGGTAGCATGCACACCTGAATTTTCACTTGATTATAGCAGGCTGGGCAGCTGGTTAATGCCGCATGCTCACAGGTGAGGCCGCCAAACCCTGGCTTGCAAACACAGCTGCCATCACTTCGACACTCCCCAGGCTCAGAGCCCATTGGGTTGCAGTTGCAAGCTAGAGATAAAAGACAGACAAAGCATTTACATCAAGCTAATCCTAGAAACTGGAGGGATAGCAAAGATAAAAGATCAAGTCACCAATGGCCAAGGATCCTTCTTTGCCCTTGTCAATTCACATTGTGCTAGATTTGTCTTGCCTGTGCCGCTAAGTGCATTTCTAACATAGATGGATCTTAGGAATCATCTAGCAAGTTTGTTTGGCGAACGTGTGGATAAAGAGGGACTACAATAGTCCATCCTTTCTGGCGATGCCTTCCCTCCCCCCACCCCACACCCACATCAAGTTGTAAGGCTGGTGGATATTCTGCAGGTGCTCCAGCTTTCCTCAAAAGAGGAATAACGTTTGTCCTGGACTTACTATATACCAGATGTAATCTCCCTGTTTTCTAGATGAGGAATGTGAGCTCAGAGAGGTTGAGTCCTCTGTCCTAGGTCCCACAGCAAGTAAATGGCAAGCCAGAATGAGAACTTGGAAAGGGCAATGCTCTTTTCCTTTTGCTCTGCTGCCTTTGATGTAGGAAATGCAGTAAAAAAAAAAAAAAGGCAGTATCTTTATTCCTTCGTACTGATTGAGCACCTACTATGTGTCACACCGTGTTCTAGGAACAGGATATAACAGTGGGTGAGGGAGTGCACTAAAAGACTTAAAGTGAGTCTCTTGGCTGCTCTATGATGCTCTTGAAATACTTGCTGCACATGGTAATATGATCACATGTAAGTACTGTCATCTGCTTACAGATTTGTTTTCCTTATTAGCACATGGGGGTCGGAACTGACTTATTCATCACTGTGCCCTCAGATCTAGCTCCATATTGGGTACTTGGTAGGCATTTGACAAAAGCTAGTCGAGTGAAGAAATATATGGTCTGAAGCCGGTGAAGTCTCTTAATAGCTCTTTATCGCTAGAACTATACTGTTTACAGTGTACTTTCTCATGCTATTTTATTTTACATTTGCAACCACGGAGTTAAATATTCATATGAAGAAGCTGAGGCTCAGATTAACTGGAATAACCAGTGTAAATACAATAGGTTAAAAACAGAACAAAACTAGAACTCTGTACTGCAAATGGCATGTGGGCTCTTCCTATCATGTGTACTTTCTAGCACATCCAGGCTAACCGACAGGGTTGGGGTTCGGGCAGGTGGGATCTGTGCTCCTGGGTAGAAGCCTCAGGCTGCACAGAGATCCTTAGGCATTTCTAGGGCTGGAGACTGTGCTGTCTGGGCTCCCTGCAGACCTCACGAGGAACTGGGAGTCCTCCAATCTGGGTCCCCAGAGGCTCTCGGGGGCTCTGTTAGGATAGAGTTCTGGGCATCAGGGCTGGTCTGGGACCTTCGCAACTGAGGGTGGGTCCATGGGGGCAGGCCAGCTCCCTAGAACTGAACTTGCCTCTTGAACATAACCTGTGCAGGGGCTGGAAAGGGCCGAGTAAGGACCCGTGTGCGCGCTGGCGCTTTGATCTGAAGCAGCCCTGAGGAATGCTCTCTGATAGCTGCTGCTTTGAAGCCAAGTCCCCTTAGTAGAACTTGAAACTGTTACCTTTGTCTGCATCGATTACCCCGACTTCCTGAGAGGGTCTCTTAAACTGCTTCAGCCTTCCCCCCTCACCACCACTGTGTGCAGGCTTAGTCTCGGGTCACTTCCTCGGTCCTGTAAGAGGCCTGCCAGCCTTGGAATCAGGCCTACGACCTGGCCGCGTTTCAGCTCCTCTTCCACTGAAGAATGTAAGCCTGACCTCTCTTTACTTCCCTCACCCAGCTTTAACCCATTCGACATCCTCTAGGTCTGTCTTCCAGAACCCTGCTGCAGGGGTCGTCAGACCTTTGACAGGTGAACGGTCCAAACTGTTCGTGGGCCAGTGGGTCCGAGAAACCACAGTGGCATCATCTTACCTGCTGCTGCCCAGCTGATTTGCATGTTCTTAGGCGTGTCCACACTCCAAGCTTGCATGTGTGCACACGCACACCCCATCTGTCCAGCCTGTCTAGGGATGCGGTCCTACCTCGACACTTGTCTGCTGGGTTGGGAGCCAAGGGGTCTCCGAAGTAGCCTGCTTTGCACTGGTCACAGTGGACGCCGGCTGTGTTGTGGATGCACTTCAGACACCTGCCTGTCAGGCGGTCGCAGTTCCCGGAGGCAGTGGGGTCCACGTTGTTGTTGCACTGACAGGGCTGACAAGGCCTCACTGGGCCGTGTTCCCCAAAGGGGTCCCCAAAGTAGCCATCGGCGCAGAGCTCACAGCGGGCGCCTGGAAGGAACGATGCCCAAGCCTGAGTGGTCATCCGTTGGCGGCAAGCAGAGGCGCAGGGGCCTGGGGTCCCAGTCACCCTCTGGAAGAGCCTCCCGCCCTGGACCCCAGAACAATGGCAGGAGAGGGTGCTCAGGGTAAGGGGTCAGCTGTCCCGCTCCATGGGGGTCCCGGCTGTTAGAACACAGCAGCCGTACCAGGAAGCTCCCTGCTGGTTACCAAGATGGGTGAGGGAAAGTCAGATTTACAGCCGTACCACTGAGGCTGTTGCTGAAGAATGAACTCGTCTTTCAGGCTGACCAGCAGAGAAATGGGACCTTTACTTTTTTTTTTTTTTAAGTAATCGCTACACCCAACACGGGACTCAAACCCAGAACTCCAAGAGTCGCATGCTCTACTGATGGAGCCTGCCGGGTGACCCGAGAGAGAATTGGCATTTAAAAGGCCACATATTTATGGCAAACTTCTTCTCTTAAACCTCCTAAGACCGCATTAACCATACCTACATACCCTACAAAACCACACGCTGCCCTTCCTCCATTCACCTCTCGGGCATATTCTTTAGGATGAGCCCTAAGGAATTATAATTCCCCAGAATTTGTTTTTGGAAGAGCAGCTGTTTATGTGAATTCATGGCATCCGGACAGGGGCAGCAGGCCCTCGGCCTTACCAGTGACCGCGTGCGGGCAGTTATTGCACACCACCTCCTCGGTCTCGGGCATCACGGAGCAGCTGAACCCATTGCGGCAGGGACACGGCTTGCAGCTGCGGGGGTCGTGTGGGTCATTGTAGAAACCAATGGGGCAGTCCGCACACTCGATGTCCAGATTCTCATCCCCTGAATAACAATCTCCTGGAGGCAGAGCAAGAACGGAGGAGTAGAGAAATGAGCAGCGTTACACAATACACTCCCTTTAATATGGATGAGGCATGGGAAGCAGAGCTTCGGAACCAAAACCTTCCTGAAGCTTTCCCCCAGAGTGTCTGAGCCCTGGCTTTCACCTTTGCCCTAGTACCAACACCAAACCTGGCCACAACCCTGAATCTCACCCTGGCTCTCCTACGCCAAGTAGACCAAGCTACCTTAACGCTGCTCCCCTGTCCCCACGGCCTGACCCCATGTGTCAGCACATTCATTCAGACCCTGACATTGCCTTTGATCTCTCCATACAATTCCTGAAACTCGACACTAACTACACCAACCCCCCAGCACTGAACCATGACAGCCATTTCCTGTAACCTGGTACCTTTCCCACAACCCTGTGGCATTTCCATAATGAAAAGGATTGAGTGTAATAAAGCTCTGGGTCCATCTTGTCTGACTCTGGCCCCCTACCCTCCTAATCCTTTCCCATCTCCAAAATGAGTTCGGGCGCGGTCTTTCTTACACAGCTGTCTCTTCCTCGGGAGTCCGCAGGCCCCTGACCGTACCCCAGCCACCTGGGCCAGGTGTCATTTCACTCACCCGTGTCTGGATCGCAGGCTCCTCCCCCTTGGCAGTTACATGGAATACAGGTGCCAAAAGGTCCCAGTCTGGCAGAGTCTCTTTTGTAGCCAGAAGCACAGTCCTGACAGAACTGCCCTTTGTACCCAACAGGACACACACATTGTTCAACCCAGGGGGCTGGTGCGCCAGAGACTGGGCGGGCTGAAATCAGGGTCACGTTGTCCAGGTACCCAGTACCTGCAATACATGGAACAGTCAGAAGTAGCAGGGGGTGAGGTCTAAAGATCTAGTCAGGCTTCTCGTTGGATTTTAGATTTTTTTATTTCTTTTTTTTTAACGTTTTTTTTTATTTATTTCTAGGAGAGAGAGAGAGAGAGACAGCGTGAGCAGGGGAGGGTCAGAGAGAGAGGGAGAAACAGACTCTGAAACAGGCTCAAGGCTCTGAGCTGGCAGTCAGCACAGAGCCCGACGCGGGGCTCGAACCCACGAACCGCGAGATCATGACCTAAGTGAAAGTTGGATGCTTAACCGACTAAGCCACCCAGGTGCCCCGGATTTTAGATTTCTTAATACCCTAACAAAGATGGGAGGCGGTCACTCCCTAGGCCACAGGTATAGCAGTCCATCATGACTGACGCACACCAGAAAAGTCCGTTTAAATTCTGGCTCCACCCTCACCAGCTGTGTGAATTGGGCAAGTCGAGTAACTTCTTTATAATGGTTTCCTCAACTGTAGAAGTAACAGTGGTATCCACCTCCCATGTTGGTTGTGAGGCTAGACAACTGCCTATGTTGTATGCCTGGTTCAAAGTAAAGATTCAATAAATCGTTATTTGTTGCATTAATGATATGGAAATTATACATGCCAGCTATGCTTCCTGTTTATGTAAGTGTGGAAAAAGCTCAAACTCCCATTTAAATCCAATGGGATTAGGAGGTCAATAAAAGGAATTAACAGGGGCACCTGGGTGGTTCAGTTGGTTGGGTTCCGACTTCAGCTCAGGTCATGATTTTGCAGTTGATGGGTTCGAGCTCTATGCCGGGCGCTGTGCTGGCAGCTCAGAGCCTGGAGCCTGCTTCAGACTGTCTTCCCCTTTCTCTGCCCCTCCCCTGCTAGTGCTTGGTCTCTCTCTCTCTCTCTCTCTCTCTCTCTCTCTCTCTCAAGAATAAAGCTGAAAAAACTCATACATATAACTTTTAACAGAATAAATACATGTGATGCCTGAACCTGGTAGCCCCGAGTATTATTCCAAAGGAACTCCAGGAAGAGAGGGCTATGTTGTGGATCTCATTTCCTAGCTAAGGGGACATGCCCAATTGTTGTAGATTCTCTTCAAATAATCAGATTTCACCTAAATTTGGAGAGTCTTTTAAGCAAAGTAGCATCATTTCATTCTTCATTGGTGCTAACTTTTTTTCTTTAGAGAAACCTTACTTTTAACTTCTAGAATGTAAAAACTTGGACCTGACCAGAGACTCTTGATCAAAACCATCCAAGTGGTTTTACCTACTTGTTTGGACACTGTCCCCTCCTTAGGTTTTAATTCTTTTCAGCTTTCTAAGAGGAATTCATTTCCCTTCGTTCCTTACTGTATTCTCCATAGGTAGCCCGAATCCGCAGTGCCGTGAGGTTACGCAATAACCTCCGAAACTCAAAGTAACTCAGCTGGGGACTCCAGTTACTGCTTGGGCGTTCATTTAACCTGCAGGATTTAAAGCCAGAAGCTTAAAAATACAACTCTTCTCAAATCCTAGCATTCACGTACAGGATACAAAATATACCCAAGAATGTGGGCACAGCTAAGCCCCTTCACGGTCCTGCCTACCAGAGAACAAAGGATGGGCAGCTGCACCCTTATAGGCATGAACTTGGAGTTCCTCCCTCCATGGGAAGGCAGGCACCCTACAGGCAGTGATGGAGGGCACCCCAGTGTGGGAAGCCCAGCTGCAGGGCCCATGGAGTCCGGTGCTGGTCCAAGTCCTCAGAGACCACTTCCTATTCTTGGCCACACAAAACTTAATATCAGGAACATCTGAGTTCAAGAATCCCTAACTCTCAAATAAGTTACTATTAGTTTTTGGTTTTGTTGTTTAAATGACGTGTTAGCTGAGTGCATTTCACTTTTTTCAAGAGTCTGCTTTCACATTTTATACTACCCACATCCAATACTTCTTGATTTAGCATTATAGTATCTGGCTCCATCATACCACCAGCCCCTGCGCTCCTCTTTCAGAGTTTGGTTTGCTTTTTTCCTGGAATATCTGTTTCAGAAACCACCGTACCCCTTTTGTTTCATTCCCTTAACCTCCCCTCTCACTGTATTCCTCTCCCAACTCCACACTTCACTCATAACAGAACTACCAAGAACTTCTTCCTGCACAAAACATCCTCAAGCATGATTATTTCCTCTGCCTGGCTAACCTTCTCCCCCACCCCCCACCCCCCACCTCTTTCTTTAGAAAACTGTTCATGTGTTATGAATTCTTGGGAAGCTCTCCGTGACCACTCCAGTGTGGGTTACCTGCGCCGCCTCTGTGTGTTCAAAATACCCGTGCCCATCTTGTCCGCCTGGTCATCTCCAAGCCACACTGCAATATCTTTTTTTTTTTTTTTTTTTCCTCCCATTAGCCTGTTGGGGCTTCAGGGCAGGAAGCATGTCCCATTTCTGTATATAATACCAAGTTTCGTATGTGCAAGGTGCTCAGAAAAGCTTATTAAATTAATGAGCAAAGGAACCAGACCTCAGTCACCGTTTGTGGTACTTGACTCACATGTAGTCATTCTTACCTGAACGTGTAGGTCTTGGTGATCCCACATGGCAGCGCCTTGCCACGTGGCATCAAGGGAGCTGCGACCCGCAGACCAGCACCTTCCAGGATCACATCGTGGGTGGATGGGTGTCTGCCTCCCCTGTCCACACGGTAGTCAAAGGACAGGGTTTGCCCATAGCTCACCTGTTGATTCCCAAGAAATTTGGCTGTGAAACAGAATTTGAAAAGATTGAGATCACTGTGAAACTGGAGAAGCAAGCAAGCAAATTTGATGAATGTTGGTAAATTTCTGTGGGAGTCCTGTGCTGTCTGTGTACCGCCCTGCCCCAAACCACCCTTCCAGAAGAGCCAGCTTATGGATGTGGCCATACTGCTATTGGCTATAAAGGAGGATTTGTTACTGAAATGCTAACAGGGCCTCATTAAAAGACAGTTCCGCTCATTAGATGATATGTGAAGATCTGAGGTATGTTGGCAATAGCACCATCTGTTACATAATGCTTTAAAGTTCACATTAATGTGATGTTAATAATTCTTGGAGGTATTATTCCCATTTGACAGCTGGGAGAACAGAAATTTGCCTAGATATCATACAGTAGCTAATGACCTGAACTAACATCTGTTCCTAACTTACAAAGGGTTAAAACTTTGGGAAATGCCTTGTTTTCACTTTTCCATTTGCTGCTCAGTAGATCCACAGGTTTGACGACCGTCTTTATTTTGTCTGGGTGGGAAGCCTCGAAACTTTCCATTTGATTAAAGTTAGGAACTTCAGCCAGGGTCTAGCTGCCTCATACAGTCCTGGTGTTTTTTTTTTTTTTTTTTTAATAAAACTTGTTTTTCAGGAATAGAACTTAGTGATTCATCACTTACATAAAACAGCCAGTGCTCATCCCAACCAGTGCCTCCTTCATGCCCCTCACCACTTTAGCCCTCCCCCTCCCCCTCCCCATCCAACACTCCGCTAGCAACCCTCAGGTTGTTCTCTGTATTTAGGAGTCTCTTCTGGTTTGTCTTGCTCTGTTTTTATATTTTTACTTTCTTTATATCTTTACTTCCTTTCCCTTATGTTCATCTGTTTCATATCTTAAATTCCACATATGAATAAAATCATGATTCTTTCTGAGCTATGTCTGTCTGACCTAGCATAATACACTCTGGTTCCGTCCACATTGTTGTAAATAGCAAGACTTCATTCTTTTTTTTAAATCACTGACTAATATTCCATTGACTACATATACCACATTTTCCTTATCCATTCATCAGTCAATGGACATTCGGGCTCTGTCCATACTTTGGCTATTGATAGTGCTATTATTGGCTATGGTTATGGTGCTGCTATAAACACTGGGGTGCATGTACCCCTTCAAAACAGCACTCCTGTATCCTTTGGATAAACACCTAGTAGTGCAACTGCTGGATCACAGGGTACTTCTATTTTTTAATTTTTTTGAGGATCCCCCATACTGTCTTCCAGAGCAGCTGCACCACTTTGCCTTCCCACGCAGTCCTGTTCTGTTGTGCCATGAGTTAGACAATAGGGCTGAAGCTCCAACCATCTTCTGGAGATACTGCTGTTTTGAACACTAAGTGATATGGTTTTCACATTCTCTACCTCCATTTTTCTATCTTGTCTTTGAGTCTTAAAAGTTGGTTTCTGGGGCGCCTGGGTGGCTTAGTCGGTTAAGCGTCCGACTTTCGCTTAGGTCATGATCTTGCGGTTCGTGGGTTCGGGCCCCGCGTCGGGCTCTGTGCTGACTGCCAGCTCAGAGCCTGGAGCCTGTTTCAGTCTGTGACTCCCTCTCTCTCTGACCCTCCCCTGCTCATGCTGTCTCCCCCCTCTCTCTCCCCTAGAAATTAAAAAAAAAAAATCTAAAAAAAAAAAAGTTGGTTTCTATAAGAAAAACACCATACATACCAGGAGCTACAAAATAGACAGGGTCTGACCGTCGTGCTGAGCTAAACACATCTCGGTGGCGTTGTGACCATTGCAGCTTTGCAGGAGCCCCATATCTTTGGACAGCCTTCCAGCCATCAACATCTGGAACACAAATAAAACCACTCTGCTTTCGGACAAACCTCATCATCTATTGAGTTGAACAAGACTTGATTGCCAAACAGTCCTAAAGGTAGGTAGATAGTAGGGCTTTCTTAACAGTTCAGAATAATGTACAGTCCTCAAGATTTCCTGTACCCTTCTGTACTTGGGCTTCAACTTCACCTGCTCCCACCCTGCAGCTGCTTCGACTTCTTTGAGTCTGTTTCTTGTAATAAGAGAGCATGTTTTCATCCACTTGTAATTTGTACTTTTGTTTACATAAATAAGGTCTGGCCCAAGTGAGTTAAGAGGGTCTAATATGTTCAAAAAGAAACTCAAAGTTGAAATCGTATCTATCTCCTATGTTCTTATAGTGATTTATAGCTTGATAACTAATTTCACATTAACACATGTAATGTATGTGAAAGCAGTAGTAATGTTATTGGTTATCCCATAACTACCCCCCTCTCCAATCTACATGAAAGACTCTTTAAAATACGTGAGAAATGCAAGGATATGAAAATCTGGTCTCTCTTTATTCTTCGTTTTTCATACACTAGTATGAGTAAACTGTTCTAGACCTGACTTTCAAGGCATTAGGATCTGCCTTATCACCCTGACAAAATAATGTATGTTAAAAGCTAGAAAGAGAAATGCTAACAATCAGTCAAGGGTCCCATGCTGTGAGGAAGGGGAGGCTGTCTATAAGCACAAAGCTCTATACAGTGTTAAAAACAAAATTCTAGAAACAGAACACTTTACCTTGATGGAAAGTAGAGATGATTTTATAGACACTGTAGTCCCCAGAGCTGTGGCAGTTGGCCGAATGCCCATAGCAAAAACACTGGGTACAGCCCTCGGGGTTTCCTCCATCCAGGTGATAGTAACCTGGTCGACACCTGTAACAGCATTTTAGAAATCAGGACCATGTTATGGGTTATTTCATACAGAGAATATGATAACTGATCTCTTCTACTCTCTCTCCCAGCTGGCCCTATTAATTCCCAGAGCTAAGTTACACGTACCACCCTCACTCCCAGACCTGATGGACCATCACAGCCACCCACTGAGCGAGCATGAACATTCACTTTCTGTCCCTCTGGTAGAGCAGAATCACATTTGACTTGGTGGTCTGGGAACTTAGTGATTTTTTTTTTTTTTTTTTTTTTACCATCCTTGCTGAAGACTTGAGTGGAGGTCACATGAGTCGGACAAAGAGGCAGGGCAGAAGTATGTAGAGCTGGCCCTGTCTCAGAGCAAGTGTTTAATGGAAACAAAAGAGTGGGAGTTTGGCGGCCAGGCAAGGAAAGGCATATGCCCGGGCCCCAGCACCGGCTCAGCTGTACCGAACTGCATAAGAACCCCAGGGTGCTGCCCACCATCCCTGCCCCTTAACCTGGGCTCTGACACACGGGGGAAGGGCAGGTGAGGGTATGACAAAGAAGGATGGTTCTCTACAAAAACAAGACGTAGGCTGGCATCCCACCCGCCAGTGGCCTCTCTGAGGACCACAGCTACCAGGCGAGATGCAGATGTTGGGGTCACAGAGAAGGAAAGAAAAGCTGAGGAGGACTTGTTTCTCCTCCATCCAAGTTACTTACATCCTTCTACATGAAATAATAATTTCAGTTCTTAGCACTCATGCTATGCCAGGTGCCTTACGTATGTTCTTATATGTAGGCTAATTCTTAGTACAACCCTATGAGATAGGAATTGTTCTTTCCAGCGTTCTTGGATGAAGACACTCAGGTCAGAGAAGTTAAGAAACTTGTTCAAGGTCCTACAGCTGCTACGTGGCTGAGGCAAGATTCAAACCAGGTACAGCTGCCTCTAAGTCATGTGTCTAATCCAAGCGACCCTGTGTCGGGAGTCTGTTTACTGTGCAAAATCACAGGAAGGCAGGTTGGCTGTGAACAGTAAATGCCTCAGAGAACAACTGTAAATAAAAAAGTATTCTCTTTTTCTCTATAGAGCAAAGGCTCTAAAAAAAAAACAACCATGGTTTCCTATGGAGGAAACCTGTAGGTTAAAAGGGATTAGAAAAACCGGAAGGAAGGGAGGGGCACAGAAAGCCAGGGGAAGGAACTGTGGGAAATCAGGCAAAACTAAACAGTGTTTAGGGATGTACTTGGGTAAGGACTTATGAAGTAGGGAAGCGATTACACAGAGGTCAGAATAGTGGTCACTTCTAGAAAGGGGGGAGGGTGTTGTCACAGAAATGGCACATTGTTCATGAAGGTCTATTTCTTAGAATTGGTGATGCTGACCTTTGTGTTAGGTGGTTTTCTATTCCTGTGCTATGCTTCGAAATTAACCTCTTCAGCAAGTGACTCCTCTTTCAACACTTAGTTTCCATACCCTTACCTCAGCCCCAAAGAACCCCCTGAAAACAAAAGCTGGGAATGTATCTGAATTTTCTCTGCCCAGCTATAAGTGATGGTTAGAATGCTAAAGACCTGCTTTCTTACATTTAAGGAAATGAAAAGAAAGCCTTTACCGCCTTTACCTCTGGGGCCAGCCTCACTGCACTCTGCTCACAACAATCTTAGAGGAGGGACGAGTTTTCAAGTCTGGGGTGTCTGTCCTTAAGGAATATCTTGCAAGCAGCGACTGCGAGTAGATCACTGTTTACTGCGCCACCTGCCCCAACATGGCTTAGGGCCCAAAGGGCTCTTATATCTCCTCCCGGCTCATGTGTGTGCATGTAACCACCGTCCCATCCCTGGGCGGCTCCTTTTATGCACATGATGGTTCTATATGGCCATACACGGAGAGATTTCCTCTTATGAGCATTTTCCCAACGTGCTTAATTAGGCCAGGCCTTTTCTGGGGCCCAGCTGAGTCATGTGACCTAATTATTGCATACCACCTTGTACAGGAGCACCTGGGATTCGGAGTCAGCAGCCAAGGGACTCACTGGGGCCCTGTGAGCCCTCTCTTGTAAACAGAGAAGGGGCCCACAGCAAAAGCCTGGAGCCTAGTGAGATTTGGGGGCTTAGTGGTATGTTTTTAAAAGACAAGTTTTTGAGGACCAAGAAAGAGCAGGACTGAGGTCCTTAGCATTTGTCCCTCTTCCATAACCACACTCGGAGGATGAATCCTCATGCTAGTTGCCAAGGGACCCTCCCTGCTATGTCTGTAGGGCCACAGCTACACAGACCTGTCACAGCGCTCTCCAGTGACAGCTGGCTTGCAGACACAGGGGCCTTCATCGCAGGGCCCCGAGATGCCAGCTGGCTCACAGTCACACTGGGAGTCTCTGGGAAAGAAGAAAAAGAAAATGAGGGATGTGTTTCCAAATGCATCTCAACTATACAAGCAAAAATCAAGCGCTCACAAGCAAATGTCACCGACTTGAGTAAGTCCTTCCTCTTCCCTGAGGCCTCCCTCAGCCAGCCTTGTCCCTGCTAATCTAACCCTGTAAGGGCTCACTTGTCTGTGCTCCTGGTGCTCTGATGGCGACAACCCGTCCCTGAACTGTTTGCTTACCCAGTCCGAAGATGAGGAGGGGATTGTGCCAGATGTGAACCAAATTCCTCACTAAACTGGGTAGTTTGGCTTGGTTTGGTTGACTGCTTGGTTCAGTTACCTTTTTTTCTTATTTGTTTCTCTTTTGTTTGATTCAACGATGACTACTTTCATCACGGCTGATCCCATCTCCTTGCTATTTTGTTGTTGTTGTTGTTGTTGTTCTTTTGGTAACACTTCTATCAAGACAGAATTCTTATTCCGTGCAATTCACCCATTTAAAATGGGCTAGTAACTAAACTCAAGGGGTGTCTGGGTGGCTCAGTCGGTTAAGCATCCGACTTCAGCTCAGGTCATGATCTCATGGTCCATGGGTTTGATACCCACGTTGGGCTCTGTGCTGACAGCTCAGAGCCTGGAGCCTGCTTTGGATTCTGTGTCTTCCCCTCTCTCTGCTCCTCCCTTGCCCGTGCTCTCTCAAAAATAAAGATTCAAAAATTTTTAATAAAATGTACAATTCGATGGATCTTAGTAGATTCTTAGAATTGTACAACTATCCTAATTTTAGAACACTTCCATCACTCAAAAAAATAAACCACTGTGCCCTTAGCAAACACCCTCCACTTCCTTCTCTCCCTGCCCCGCCCCCCCAGCCCAGGCAACCACGAACCCACCTATTGTCTCTATAAGTCTGCCTGCTCTGAACATTATCCATAAATGGAATCCTACCATTTGTGGCCTTTTGTTTGGCTTCTTCCACTTAGTATGTTTTCAAGGTTCATCCACATAGCAATAATTCATTTTTTACGGCCAAATACAAGTCTATCATACAGATAGACTACATTTTGTTTATCCATTCAATAGCTCGTGGCCATTTGGGCTGCTTAGCTATTATGAACACTGCTACAAACATTTGCATACAAGTTTCCATGCAGAGGTGGATGTTTGTGTATTGAGTGTATTCCTAGGAGTGGAAGTGCAGAGTTTGGCTGGGTTGGGTTTTTTCGTTTGTGAGTTTTCTTGTTTTTATTTTTTGGTTGCAAGACCTTCTCAATGAAGGAGTCCATGTTTCCATTACTTACTTTTGGTCAGTCTCTGTCTCGTGCAGGCCCGTGCTTTGGCTAGTAACTAGTATCACTCAGATGGGCACATAGTCCTATGTGTCTATATTGTGGGTCTAAAACCAAATATGCTGTCTTTTCCCTACTGTTCTGTTTCTCTTCTGACTGCTCTTTGACCCCATCCAAACCCTACCCAAACCTGGATTGGATGCCCCCCAACCCCCTCACATTTCTCATCCAATCAGATGAGGCTCCCTGAAGATCCCTTTCCCAGTCCTGATCTTTCACTTGCAAGGGTCTCCTGTCCTAGCTCTTCTACATGACTAACCGGACCCTCTGACAGACGTTATACAACACCTCGTGGTTGGTAAGAACCTGGGACGCTAAGGAGTAGGTTGCGGGTCTCTAGGAGTCTCCAGGCAGGGCAGAAGCTTGAACAGCGATGGCAGCGAAGGATAAAGCCAGCTGGGGCCGAGCGGGAGCACGGTCTGTGTGCCTCTCCCCGCTCTGGGCCCTGGGGATGCAGTGGGGAACTAGACAAAGCCAGCATGGAGCTTCCATTCCAGTGGGAGAGACAGACGAACACTTCCTCCCACTTTCTACATAGAGCAATGGTCAGAACGCAGAGGGTGGAGAGGCCTCTGTGGGGAGTGGATGAGGTGAGGATGGAGCCCATGAAGCTCTCTGTGGCCCTGTGGGAAGCAGGAGTGCTCAAGGCCAAGGCCGAGATCACTTGGCTTCGCCCCTTTGAAGAAGGGAAGGCAGGCTGGTGGGGCTGGAGTGCAGGGGGGGCCGGGGGAGAGGGGTGAGAAATCCAGGGAGAGCCCGTTGCTGAAGGTGCAGAGGGCGCAGAGGGCGGGGAACGTTGCAGGGTCCTGCTGGCCTGCACGAGCACTTTCTATCCCCTCAGAGGGGAAGGGAGCTACTGACGGGTTGCAAGCAAAGTGATCTGATCGACTTCATATTTTAAAAGCATTTCCTAAGGGACCCTGGGCCTGAGGAAAGGATGTCTGAAGACCATGTAAAAGGGGGCAGGGAAAGCTGAAGAGAACAGTCTGCAGAGGCCTAGCGGGTGAGAGAACTTGGGACAGTTGTCACTAGGCCAGGGTAAGCATGGCTGGAGGGTGTTCTCCCACGGGCAAGGGGCCAGAAAAGGGGGCAAACAGGAAGTGATCTCTGCGGGCACCCTCTAGCTAACAGCTTCCCCACCACTGTCCCCCTCCTCCTCCTCCTCCTCCTTCTCCTCCTCCTCCTCCTCCTCCTCCTCCCCCTCATGTCCATCTGCGGGCTCTGCATCTCTGTGGATTGCTTAGGTGATTTATGTGTGCTCCATCCTCTTCCAGAAAAGAATCTGAAGAGAGACAGAGGACACTTCACACTATAGGGGAATAAAATACTGCAGAAAAGTTTTCCTAGTCCAATTCATACTGGGTTGAAATGGGTCCCAGGTAAGAATCTGAAGGACTCTTTACCTCCATCCTTGTTCATCTAAAGTGAAGGCGGGGGGTGGGGGCAGTCCTCCAGGTGAAGAACATAGGTTCCAGAACCAAAACTCTGGGCCTAAATATTTGGTCCACCCTCACCAAATATTTAATACTGGGTAAACTTAACCTCCTGGGGTGCAAATTTCTATCCTTAACATGAGTAATAATGTTCATCCCAACCTCCCGAGGGTTACTGTGAGGATCAAATGACCTAACCCACGTAAAGTCCTCAAGCAGCCTTTGGCATGCACGTAGTGCTCACTCAGTAAAGTAAGTGGCCACTGATGTCTCTGTAATTATCATCACTCATGGCAGAAGCTGCCATGTGGGGGCAGTGCTTACAGTAGCCTCTGGTCCTGGGTACACCCGGCGTCGGTGAGCGTGTGGAAGCCTGGCAGACATCGGTCACACCGCTCTCCTGTCACACCTGGCTTACAGCTGCACCGTCCAGAGTTGTCACATCGAGCGCTAAGAGCACCTGTAACCAACAAGGTGGGGAAAAGGAAAGATTTAACTTACTTGATGTTAGGAAACCACTGTGGCCCTGCGGCAGCTCATGGAATACTACTTAATCACCACCCACCACCCACCACCCACCACCCACCACCCACCTGCTGCCTCTAGCCGTTGTGCCACGCTGAGTATGCACCCACCCGCCGGGACAAGTTTTCCCAGCCGACGACAACTTCAGGCAAAGAGGCAATTCCTCGGGAAGGCATTTTTACTTCTGTATCTGCTCCGATTTGAACATTCAGTAGTGTGTGAGCCACTGCTTTTTAAGTTTGAATCCTTGAGCTCTCAAGAGGGAAAACTTGTGAATGAGCACATCAGCCTCCTCGAAGAGAGTCAGGAGAAAGTGAGCAACAATTTTCCCTGATTCCTAGCAGGCAAAAGTCATCTTTTAAGGCTCTGTGCTTGAACAGTGTTGTTGTTCTTTTTTGAGTATGAAAAGGCCTCTTAACCAAAAAATCTTTCTACCTCCGCAGAGTGGAGTCCTCTCCCCTTCCCTGCGCACCATACCTGGCTTAGTGCACAGAGCATTTGTCCTGTGGTTTTCTATAGACGCCCTCTTCTCAGTGGGCCCTCTCAGACTGAGAGTTGCTGAGAGACCGGAAGTGCTCAGGATAGCAAACGCACCACTACGGGAGCCGGCCTCTTCTCTATTCTCACTGCCTTCTCTTCCCCCGCCCCCAGTTCAAGCCTCTGTCCTCTTCCCTGCCTCCATCCTTGTCTCCCTTCCTTCCTCTTGTGTTCCTTTAAAAATGGAATTCATTTTGGGGCGCCTGGGTGGCCCAGTCGGTTAAGCATCCAACTTCGGTTCAGGTCATGATCTCACAGTTCAAGGGTTTGAGCCCTGTGTCAAGCTCTATGCTGGCAGCCTGGAGCCTGCTTCGGATTCTCTCTCCCTCTCCCTGATCCCCCTCCACTCACGCTCTGTGTGTCAAAAATAAAACGTTAAAAACTGAATTCCTTTTAAAATGGGTGGCTCAGTTGGTTAAGCGTCCAACTCTTGGTTTGGGCTCCGGTCATAATCTCCCAGTTCATGGCTGACCACACAGAGCCTGCCTGAGATTCTCTCCCTGCCCCTCCTTGCACTCCTGTGCTCTCCTTCTCTCAAAATAAACATTAAAAAACATTTAAAAATGGAATTCAGATCACATTACTCATCTGTTTAGTCTTCTGGTAGCTCCCCACTGTAAGAAGAATATCATGGCCCATAAGACTCCACCCCTCCTTCCCTCCTTTACTAAGCTCCAGCTCCCCAGCCCTGCTGGTAGAATGTGCCAGACTGCTTCTCCTCAGAGCATCTCACTTCTCCCCTGGCCTGGAACCCTCCTTTGCCAGAACTTCCCCTGATTGGGCCCATCCTCGGCTCTCAAGTCCTGAGTTACTACTACTTCTCTAGTGAAATCTCGGATTCCCAAGTCCTGCTTCCTCAGGATTACTTCAGCCTATGATCTCTGCTGTTCCCCGTGCCCAGGACAGAGCCGATGCAGAGAAGATGCCCAGAAATCTGTTGGACAAAAGCACGTATGCCATGAAAGAAGTCAGGGCTGTTGGGAGAGCATCAGGGGGCAGCAAAAGATCTTCAAGGGGGTGAGAAGTGTTCCTCACCTACTTCACAATTTCCGAGCTGGCAGAATTCTCAATCTATATATCTCAGCTAACTGGGATAGCCAGTATTGAGCCAACAGGAAACTAACCAGTTGCTCCTTTCTTTCTAATCAGTTATTCTGTGAATTTTTAATTCACTAGCAGATACAAATCAAATCAATAAAGATAATTGGCTCTGCCTACATAAAGGCTTTTATGCCACCTGTGGAACGTGGAAGACCTTCGCCACATTCCCATGGCTGGAATGACCCCATGTCAACCCTGCAAAGCTCAAAGGAGCCTTCCTCATCTACAAGCTGTCAGCCAACAAGGAAAGTTTCTTTCTGAATTATGCTCTGATGAGTAACATTCAACAGAAGACCTCTTTTTTTTTTTTTTTAATGTTTGTTATTAAGAGAGAGAGAGTACAAGTGGAGGGGCAAAGAGAGAGGGAGACACAGAATCCGAAGCAGGCTATGGGCTCCGAGCCATTAGCACAGAGCCCGATGCAGGGCTCAAACTCACAAACCGTGAGATCATGACCTGAGCCAAAATTGGACACTTAACTGACTGAGCTGCCCAGGCACCCCAAGACCCCTCCCTTTAATACAACTATTTGTTTCTTTGTTGTTTAACACACGTGTTGATCTGGGGTTCGTAAACGCATTTTTCGCCTATTCCAATTTATGGAAATTATGCTTTCGACTTAAGAAAATTCTCCCTGCAGTAACTTTTCAGAAACTAATTATTCTTAGAAAATGGAGAAGACTGTACTTTTGACTTTGGTCCACATAGACCAAAATGGTTATTCTACAAAACCCCATTCTGAGGGAAATCAGTTATGCTCTCAGGAAAATAGGCATTCTGTATTCAAAAGAGTTGGGGAAATGGTATACTCTGGGTCTTTCAGAGGTTTAGAACTTCATTCAGTAGGCATGACGCTTGTTTAACTTTTAATACCAGTGTGTCCAAACATTATTTGACATTCTTACAGGCAACGTCTACTATTATCTCGAAACTGTGCTCTACAGGACATTATCTAGAGAATTCTGCTCTACAAGCTGGGGGGTCAAAGTGCCCAGACTTTGAAATCCAACAACTCTCCCTTCAAAACCAGCTCTGCCATTTAGCTGCGTGTCCTTGGGCAAACTGCTTACTCCTCACTTATTTTAAGTGAGGGTAACAGCCTGTGCCTTGTGGAGCGGTTGCAAGACTTTGAACTAAAATATTTAAAGAGCTTAATTCAGTGTCTTGCACGTCATGGGTTCTGGAAGAATGTGGTTTACGCTGCTATCTCTAGGCCTCCCACAAACCTTGACGTGGACATGGACAGTGGTCCTTACTGTGAAAACAACAACTTTATTTTACATTCCCAAGCTGCCAAAATAACAGCACTGGGTTTTCTATGTATCTCATTTAAATAAAAACACTTGTTCCAATTCCTACATGGTGAGTTGCTCCTGGGGACTATGAACAACTGGGTTGAAAGAACAAACTAGCTTCCTGTTTCAGTTTTGTGCCCTAATACACTCTCTTAGGGCTTATATAGAGAGTTTATATGCATCTGAGGGCTCAGGAAGGTGTTCTAAAATGATTACTACTTAGGGGCATCTGGGTGGCTCAGTCAGTTAAGCATCTGACTTCGGCTCAGGTCACGATCTCCCGGTTTGTGGGTTTGAACCCGGTGTCGGGCTCTGTGCTGACAGCGCAGAGCCTGGAGCCGGCTTCAGATTCTGTGTCTCCCTCTCTCTCTGCCCCTCCCCACTCACTCTGTTTATTTCTCTCAAAAATAAACATTTTAAAAAATTACTATTTTTTAAACAGTAGTTATTTTAAATTAAACAAGAAGAGGGTACATCCTTTTGAGGGCCCTTTAAATATATATTCACTTGTATTTTAAAGTAACAAGAATTATGTTTAAGAATTTTAAATTAAGACCTGTTTTGGGTCTTTGTAATTGGGTCTTTGCCTGGGGGACTCAGTAAGTTAAGCATCTGAGTTTGGCTCAGGTCATCATCTCATGGTTTGTGGGTTTGAACCCCGCATCGGGCTCTGTGCTGACAGCTCAGCCTGGAGTCTGCTTCAGATTCTGTCTCCATCTCTCTTTGTCATGCTCTCTCTCTCTCTCTCTCTCACTCTGTCTCAAAAATAAATAAAACCTAAAGAAAAATTAAGACATGTTTTCAATAGTAACCCAAATGTTGTAGTATGAGTAACCCACTGTCAAGGTCATAGATAATGTAAAAAAAAAAAATAATAAAATTGAGAGAACAAGTCTAATATTGTTGATGTCCATAAAGATCTCAGGAACTTAGGTGTCCTGGGAAGAAAAACCACACATGTACATACAGTGAACTTCAAAATATTTGCAAAAGGTTTTCAGGACTTACACATGTGGTTATAAGAGTTGAAGAGAACTCAGCCCTGTCACTGAACCCAAAGTCCTCACCTAAAAATAAGCCTGGCTGTTATATTTATGAGAAATCGATGTGACACCCAAAATCAGTGACCACTTAGGGGATTTTTGATGCTGTTGGCTTCATTTGCTATACATGGAATGACCGTATTTTTTGGTAAGGTGTTTTCCTCTGCATTTGAAATTGAATATGCAATTAATTCCTTGGTAGGTGACACATATCTGTGGCTGATTGGGACATTGAGAAATTCCATAGGGAATTAAATTTGTGCCACTGGGCTAGGAATCTGGGCAGCCGCAGTGTAGTGGGGGACAGCTCGGGGTGGGAACTATCTCTGTCACTAACAAGTCACTCAGGCTGGCAGCTCCGACTCTGGAGCTTCAGTCTCTTCATGTCTGTAACAGTGGGTGGAGCGTGCTAACATATACAGGTTGTCAAGTTTCTATGAGCACTGAAGATCTAGTATATGAAAATATTCAGGAAAAATATAAAGCACTACCCAGGTCTTAGGGAATAAGATCCATGAAGCTTTTCCTGGCCATCTAATTGTCTGCTGTTGGGGATAAAAGGACCCCATTCTGATGCTTTATTTGTTCATATGGAGGGAATAAGAGAGAACAGTTCTCCCTCAGAATTCTGGATTCCCACTTCAGCTTCTGCAATTGCTTGTTTGAAGACTGGAGGCCATTCATCAGCTCCTCTAGGCCTCTCTTTCCCCACTCTTTAAAAAATATTTGAAAGCCTCACTGCCAATTTCAGGATATTAATAGAAAAATGTTAATAGTTTTAGACCAAATATATGGCCTCTATAGCCTTCCTTCTGAAGTGGAATGTAATTTTTACAAAAGCCAGTGTCCCACTGGGAATTTGACACTGATCTCTGTCCTAATTAAAAAAAAAACAAAACTGCAACTAGAATTTGCTGAGTTGTCTACCATGTGCTGACCAAACATTTTATCCTCACACAGTCCTATGGTGGGAAGAGCATGATGTCCCCCTTCTACAGATGGGGACACCGGGGCAGCAAGCAGTGAAGGGACACGCCCAGAGCGACACAGAAGTAGTGGAAGTACCAAGATTTCAACCCAGGCTGTCTGGCTCCAAAACCCACCACTAGTCTCAGCCTTATGATCTTTCATGTCAGCGCACCTGGGGCTGGCACCTTCTTGGCCACATAGCTCTACAGCCTTCGACAAGTTTCTTCACCTCCCTCTCTAAGCCCCTGCTACCTCATTTGTAAAATGAACATAATAATAGCACTTTCTTCATATGGTTATTTGTGAAGATTAAATTAATTGCTGGATGAAAGCATCTAGAAAAGTGCCTGGCACAGAGAAAGTGGGTAATGCATGTTAGCGATCATATGAGCTATAAATCCTTGCTGGGCTCCTCCTCGGTCTACCAAGCTGTTCACACTGAGCCTGGGATGTCTATTCCCCAAAGGCAAAGAAGAACCCAGGCTCACGGATGCTGGGCGAGCAATGGACTGGAGTGAAAAAGAAGAGACAGCGTGACAAATCCTTCATTACCATCTCTCTGCCACACAGCAGGCTCCTTGTCCAACCTAAGGACTAATAACCTTGTCCTCAGGCCAGGCTCTCCAGCTAAGTTAATTAAGTTTCTAATTACATTCTTACTTATCGTTTTGCTGGGATGACCCAGCTCCAGTGACTCACAGTGGAAGCTGCATAACCTAAAGGAATATGGGCTCTTCAGAGGGGTTGAATGCCCACTAACATGGAATAATTTTTTTTAATGAAATTCTCTAATTCACAAGGAGAACTGCTAAATCCAAAAGATTCTGGATGCTGACTCTATGCCACAAAGCTGAGCAAATCTGACTCTGAGCACACCAACACCGCAAGTCTGGTGAATTGGGCAGCGTTTGCTGGAATTGGGGTCTGCATCAGCACGGGGTCCTCCCCAGTTTTCTGTAAGGCGCTCCAACACAGTCTACCAACAACTCCTTGGCTAGACCAAAACGTGCCCATTTTTACATTCATTCAGCTGCTACTGTGAATTGGTTTCATAGAGCTATGCTGAGTCATTGCCATGCACTTTGGCTATACCCATTAAGCACATTAACATTTATCGTATTATGCTGTTAAACACTTTCTAACAAAGAGAAACAGATACTGCCCAGAAAGATAATACACGAATAAGGTGGTTTTAAAAACACCTCCACTTCTGTAACAGAACTACTTGTCTCTCCCTCTGTATACGTACTAACTTGTCTTTAACGTCTGTGATGAACATAGCGCAACATGTACATCTGTGTATGCAAGAACTATACATAGCTGTGTGAATACAGCACTGGGTGACAGGTTTTTTAAAAAAAAAAGCAAAAAAAGACTCCTGCTATGAACCAGCCATCTTGTAGGTATTTGCTATTTATTGATTCTATTTTATCTTGTTAACCCTGTGAAAGACTCTAATCTTTTTTTTTTTTTTTTTTTTTTTTGAGAGAGAGAGAGAGAGGGAGAAGGAGGGAGAGAGACAGACTCTTAAGCAGGCTCCATGCTCTGTGGGATATCACAACCCTGAGGTCATGACCCTGAGATCATGACCTGAGCAGAAATCAAGAGGTGGATGCTTAATCAACTGAGCCACCCAGGCGTCCCTCTAGTCTGCCTATTAATCGGGCTGCCTCTTGGACTAGTACAACTTTATATTGCTAGCATCTACCATAGCACCAGAAACCGGTCTTCCTATCCCTTATGTTCTGAGAGGTTGGTCAAAGGCATTGCTATGGATGCACTGGAAGCCCACAAAGCTTCCTTTGTCCCTGGGTCAAACTGCCATCTGCCAGGGAAGGTAATCATGGGCTCTTGCTACGAGAACTCAAGGCAACTGTGTCCTAAAGACTCCAGGTGGTTCCTACAACTCCGACTTAAGAAAAACATGTTGCCTTTCCGATTGAAATTGCTAAGACACTATCAGTACCAGTGTCTAGTAGATTCCCAATTGTTCTAGATGTTGAATACCCTCTCTTGGCCTGCTGGTTTCTCCTTTCCTCTCCCCTACTATCCCCCCCCCCCAGCCCTCACACTTTCATTGCCCCTTTTCCCAACATTTTAAGCATAGTCAACACACAAAGTTACATCAGTTTCAGGTGTACAATGTAGTGATTCAACATCTCTAGGTTATGCTGTGCTCCCCACAAGTGTAGCTGCCACATGTCACCATAGGATGCTATCACAATATCCCCAACTGTATTCCCTCTCCCCTGCACCCATTTTGCCCATCCTCTCCACCTCCCCTCCCTTCTGGTAACCATTAGTTGGTTCTATTATAGATCTGATTCTGCCTTCTTTTTAGTTTATTAGTCTCTACACCCAACATGGGGCTCAAACTCCCCACATCAAGATCAAGAGTCATTCACTCTTCTGACTGAGCCAGCCAGGCTCCCCTGATTCTGCTTTTTGTTTATTCATTTGTGAGTTTGTAAAATTCCACTTATGAGTAGAATCATCTGGTACTTGTCTTAGTCTGACTCCTTTCACTCAGCATACTGCCCTCTAGGTCTGTCCGTGCTGTCGCCAATTACCTTTGGGGTTACAGTTGCAGGGTAAGCAGCGATCCCTCTCTCTATGTCGGTAGAACCCTTCCTTGCACCTCTCGCAGTGAACGCCATCGGTGTTGTCAATGCAGTTGAGGCAGCGGAACCCATTGCCTGTCTGTCTGTGAAGCTCCTGATCAAAAACGCATTGGCTGGACTTCCCATTGCAGTCACAGACTAGGGATCAGAGAGGGGGAAAAAGACACAGCTAGTAAAAAGCTCAGAGACAATATTATGATTGATATAAATTATGCACAGGGTACTAAATATTCATGCCAGCTACTTGGAGTAAGGAAGGATGAAATGGGCTGAACGAGGATTGGGAGGCTTTGCTCCACCTACAGGAAGCAGCAACCCTGCGGGGACTGGGCGGGCCTGTGTTCTCTGTTGGGAGAACATGAGCTCAGGGTGGCCTAATGTCCCATTCCTCAAGAGACCCCAAAATCTTATGTATTTTTTAAAATGTTCATTTTTGAGAGAGACCCAGAGTGTGCACAGGGGAGGGGCAGAGAATCTGAAGCAGGCTCCAGGCTCTGAGCTGTCCACACAGAGCCCAACATGGGGCTTGAACCCACGAGCTGTGAGATCATGACTTCAGCCTAAGTCAGACACCTAATCTGACAACTGAGTCACCCAGGCGCCCTCACCCTGTGTGTGTGTGTGTGTGTGTGTGTGTGGAGAGCTGAAGTGTGGCTTCTAGTGACCGTTCTGCTGGCCAGTATTTGTAGGGTAAATGTGCTTTTTCTGTCAGAATTAGTTGGGAGATTCTTAAAAACTTTATTTTGAGAGACAGAGTACAGGCAGGGAAGGGACAGAGAGAGAAGGTGACACAGAATCTGAAGCAGGCTCCAGGCTCCAAGCTGTCAGTGTAGAGCTCAATGTGAGGCTTGGACCCATGAACCATGAGATCATGACTTGAGCCGAAATTGGAGACTTAACTGATTGTGCCACCCAGGCACCCCTCATTATGTATTTTTATGTAAAAATTCTTGATTTAACTATTTCCAAGGAATTCATTTTTAAAACCATGTGCAACCCCATAGAATAAGTCTACGGGCTAGAGAAAACCTGAGGACTGCCAGCAGGTGCAGTCTGGTGCAACTGTCCAACAGCTGATGGTGTCATCTGCTCAAGATCCACAATATCTGTCCCTCCAGTGATGGTCAAAGCTGAGGAGCCAATATAACTGTCTGAACAGGTATCTCCCTCCATCCTTCACTGTGCCTTGGGTGTCCCTCCCAAAGCCAGGTGTCAAAAGGAATCAGAGTCCCATGAAGAATAAACTTTCCCAAATGTCTAGGAAAGTTCACCCCACTGATGTACATCTCCATGAGGGACCTAAAAGCCAATGACGAACATGAGGAAATGCCCAGCATAATTCCTGGCACACAGCAGACTCTAAAAAAGTTTCAGTCACAACTGAGAAGACAAAGATGATAAGCCTTGAGGTTAAAAGAACTGGACCAAGCCCTTCAATTCTGTGAACCTTGTTTCTTATAAATGTAGAAGGCATTACCTGCCTCCCTGGATTGTTGAGAGGATCCCAATGAGAAAAGAATAACCAGTCCTTCACACCTATTAATTCATGCACACAAGACCGGGTTGCCTCAGAGGAGAAAAATGCATTTCAGAAAGGTTAAGTAATTTGACCCAGTGGAGAGCTGGGGTTTGAACCTGTGTCTGATGCCAAACCTCATTTTCTTTCCATCAGGCACACTATCTCCATTGGCCACGCAGTCTCAATAAGAGTCTGTTTCTAGAACTGCCTAGGGCCATGACTTACCCAGAACACTGATTAAAAAAAAAAAAAAATCAACAAATGTGCCAACGCACATGCTGAACAGCTGCCCTGTGCAGGCCATGTCAGGGCTCTGAAGGCACAAAGGGGACTAAGTAAACCTGATGAGCTTCTGAAGCGCCTTCCTTACCACACATACATCTCCAGAGCCCATGCTGTTTCTAGCACCTCACCTATATTCGCTCAGTTACTTCTCAGAAGAACACATTAGCACGAGCGGTCTTCTCCTCATTGACTGGATGAGGAACCTAAAGTCACACAGCTAAACGGCAACCATACAGTTTGCTCCTACGTGTGTCCAGCCACAAAGCCCTCACCTTTCCCCCGCTTTTCAGGAGTCTTCACCTATCCCTGCTTCTTGAGAACCTGGTGAGCACTGCATGTAGGCGTTCCTTCTAGGAACCCCTCACACAGGCTCATTCAGCCACTCCATAAATCCTGTCCCTCTACAGACAGCATGGGTTGTTCCAAATTATTTTTTATGGAGCCTTAAATCTGCCTCCCTCCCTGTAATTTTTTACTGTGTTCTTGTTCCTTAGAAAACACCTGCACACCTACTCTTCATTTCCTTATCAGACATTTTATTTCAAACATTGCTTTACAAGCACCGTTTGTTTGAGCCTTTGTCTGAAGACCTCTATCCTATCTCCCTCTTTAGCCTTCTCTCCTTCTGGTTAAACTGGAGACCGGTCACCACCAGGTCTTTCAACCATTTCCCATGGGATGGTTTCTAGATTCTTCTGGACTATGCTCCAGAGAACACACTTGAACTTCCCAATGTCTTTCTTAAAGTGGCCTGAATTATTAGAGTCCTCCAAGTGTGGTTTGAACAGCTCAGCGGGCAACACAAGTGGATATTAGAATTCCATGAACGCAGTTCTGCATTTCATTAAACTTCCAGCATATTAAGCCTGCACTCAATTCAGACTCCCAGCTCAGTTTCGCAGAACGGGTGCCAACTCCAATCTTCCCCAACGAATGCTTGTGTAACTGATTTTTTGGATCCCGAACAGATGTGCCACACAGCTGTCATGTGCTGTGAAATTACCGAGAACATCGTTAGGCACGTACAAGAGCTAAATTCAGCAGCCAACGACCCTTGTGTGAGGTCACTCAGCTGGACCACGCAGTGTGCCAATGCCCTTTCTGCCCTGGGTCCCTCTCGAGGGTAGTCTCAAAACAATTACAAAATTCTCATTGTGCCTTTCTGACCCAGAACAAACATTCTGCTGATAATAGTTAACTTTATAAGGATGGCTCATGATCTATTTAGAGCGATACTTTAAAAATAGACAACTTGTTATAATCTGGTGCCGAATGCCTCCCTCCCCTCCTGTCCTCTCTGCTGTCAGGCTCTACTCTGGAGGGGAAAAAAAAAAAAAAGTGTTCTTCCTTCAAGTCTCCAGCCTCCCAGGGAGATACATTCTAGTTGGAGCAAGGGAGCGGGGGGTACCTTCAGTCAGCAGCTCTGCTCTGGAACTCACTCGCTGCCAAATCCCACTCCTCTCTCCCTGCAATTTCCATGAAAGCCCAGGGCTGTGCCGACTGGAGTCGGAGGTCTTGTGTCCAGGAGCACGTTGGCCTTCTGTGTCTGCGTTATGTGAGACCCTCACGAAGAGGCCCCCCAGCCCTGCCCTGCCCCTGCAGGACTTTGAGGTTTCCACGCTGCACTGAGCTCAACACTTAGCTACACTGCACTTAGCTTCATATGGAGTCTTCTGCACATTCACACCCAGAGAAGGAGGCTAGAGACTTGTTCCTCTTGCACAAGATGACCCCTTTTGTCACTGATGAGGGGGACCGTGTTTCAAATGCAGGTCATCTCCCAAATTTTTAAAAAAATTTTTTAATGTTTTACTTATTTCTGAGAGAGAGACAGCATGAGCAGGGGAGGGGCAGAGAGAGAGGGAGACACAGAATCTGAAATAGGCTCCAGGCTCTGAGCTGGCAGTTAGCACAGAGCCCAACGCAGGGCTCGAACCCACGAACTGCGAGATCATGACCTGAGCCTAAGTCAGGCGCTTAACCAACTGAGCCACCCAGGTGCCCCAGTCATCTCCCAAATTTAGACTAAGTTCCCGAAAACTAATTACTACTCATTCTCACTACTGTGTGTGTGGGGGGGGGAATCTTTTTATTTCAAGTTCCAGAATATTCTTGCAATAAAATGTGCCTCCTATAGCTTGAGCTTGGTCTTTTTTTTTTTTTTTTTTAAGTTTATGTATGTATTTGGAGAGAGTGAGCATGAATGAGAGTGAGGGAGGGGAAGGAGCAGAGAGAGAGGGAGAGCGAGAATCCAAGCAGGCTCCACGCTGTGAGACTTCATCTCACAAACTGAGCCCGGAGATGATGACCAGAGCCAAAATCAAGAGTCAGACGCTTAACTGCCTGAGCCATCCAGGTGCCCTGAACCTTGTTCTTCTTATTCGGTGACCAATTTCTGCCTAACTACTACCATGGGCACGCTGGTCACTGAAGGGCACTGCCAGGCTGGGAATGAGGTGACAGGGAACAGTGGGGACTCTGCCAACAAGGCTCAAGGGACAAGCAGCCAAGTGTGGCCACGTGGGGACCCTGCCTGCTGTGGTCAGCATTTCCACTCCGGTTGCTAAAGAAGACAGAATTCTGGCTCCGTGTATACAGTCTACTGATTTTTAAATGTTGGCCAAAAGAAAATTTTGTAAAAATTTCTGTCTAAAATAAATCTATGTCCAAGGACAAATCTTTGCACTTTGCTCTTCTAACAGGCAGAAAACACATCTCATGCTTTAGCTAAAGGAGAAATGAAGCCCTAGGATATGGTACAGTGGCCTGCTCGGAGTGGGTATTTGATGTGTTTATTCTTCATTAAAAATTTTTTATTGTTTTATCTTTGAGAGACAGAGACAGCAAACGGGGAAGGGTCAGAGAGAGAGGGAGACCCAGAATCCGAAGCAGGCTCCAGGCTCTGAGCTGTCAGCACAGAGCCCGCCACGGGGCTGGAACACATGGACTGGTGTGAGATCATAAGCTGAGCTGAAGTTGGACACTTAACTGACTGAGCCACCCAAGCACCCCTGGATGTGTGTTTAAAGAACAAATGACTGACAGTTGAACCTGAACTTTAGGACGCCCCGAGATGTGTTTCTACCATTGAAAGGACTCCATGTGTCCCCACATGTCTGCACATGCCTTAAAAATATAAATACCAGGGCGCCTGGGTGGCTTAGTCGGTTAAGCGTCCGACTTTCGCTTAGGTCATGATCTCGCGGTTCGTGGGTTCAGGCCCCGCATCGGGCTCTGTGCTAACTGCCAGCTCAGAGCCTGGAGCCTGTTTCAGTTTGACTCCCTCTCTCCCTGACCCTCCCCTGCTCACGGTCTCTCTCTCTCTCCTAGAAATAAATAAAACATTAATTATATATATATACACCAATATTTAGCGGTCACTCTCTTCCCTTTTCCTTGAGAGGATGCTTTTCTCCACAGAAGACCAGTCCGGAAAATAGCCTTTCTTAGTAACTTATACTGCAATGATTTATTTAGTTTAATAGACCCAAATATAAGCCTTGGCTACATTTTAAAACAAGAATAAATTCTAAAAATATTTATTATAGTTTCCTCCTTTTATATTTAGCCTTGTTCAATTTTATGTCTAGAGGTTGTTTATCATTTTTATTTCATAATTACTTGCTATGCTTCCAAATTTCATAGTTTGTCTAGTTTCCATCAGGGAATCTTGACACAAAAGCAAGCAATGAGGGGCACCTGGGTGGCTCATTCGGTTAAGCATCTGACTTTGGCTCAGGTCATGATCTCACACATGAGGGTTTGAGCCTCACACTGGGCTCTGTGCTGACAACTCAGAGCCTGGAGTCTGCTTTGGATTCTGTGTCTCCTCTCTCTCTACCCCTCCCCCACTCATTCCCTCCCTCCCCTTCTCTCTGCCTCACCCCCCCTCTCTCCCCCCCCCTCAAAAAACAAAAACAAAAACATTAAAACAAGCGATGAAAGTATAAAGATGAGGGTTTTGGACATTTCCTGGATTGCCTGGGAAGCATTTATCAAGGGCCCATTCACGCAACAAATACGCATGGAGCATGTAGTATGGATACGGTGGTAAACACAACCAATAGATGTCCTAGCCTTCATGGAGGTTTCATGCAAGGAGCTCTACTTACTAGGTAAGTAATAGAGAATATTTGGATAGTGACATTTGTTAAGGAGAAATCCACAAAGCAGTGAAAGGAAACAGGAAGTTGCCAGTGAAGCGGGTGAAGTGAGGAAGTGAAAGTGCCATAAGCTCATTTACTTTTTTTTCTTTTAAGTAATCTGTACACCCAATGTGGGCCTCAAACCCACAACCTTGCGATCAAGAGTCGCACACTCCACCAACTGAGCCAGCCAGGCGCCCCTGGTTTACTATTATATTTCTATTTTGATGCTGGTCTGTTCATGAGCTTTGTCCACTTAACTACTAGGCATGAATGATGTTCTTATCAATTATGAATTACTTAACAAATGTATCAAATTATTCCCCTCTCATTTTGTTACATATTTTCTTTAGCTCTCCTCCTCTTTCTCTCCCAAGTACCTCATTGGTAGATTTTGTTTTACTGGTTCTTACTCCTTTTCTCCCCTCCTCCTCCTCCTCCTGTCCTTAGTCACTGAGATGTATATCTATTTCACTCCTTAAATAAAGATCGTTGGTCTCATGGTTTGTGAGTTTAAGCCCCACACTGGGCACTCTGCTGTCATCAGGGAGCCGGCTTCGGATCCTCTGTCCCTCCCCCCTCTCTGCACCTTCCTTGCATTCTCTCTCTCTCCCTCTCTCTCAAATAAATAAACATTTTTTTAAAAAGGAATAAATTAAAGATCACTTCACTCCTGACAGGCCACACTGGATGTCTGCATCCTGGGACCTCATAAGCCAGCGTGACTTCAAAAGCAGCTGCCAATGTTTTATTTGTCACATAAGATACATATATTTACTATATATATTGGGCTTTGTCAAACACTCCTCATATTATCCATGTTTTCCTCATTTCAGCATGGATGGGAATGGGTCTGGGACCCTGGCTAACTTATCACTGCAGCAGAAAAAGCAGAAACAAATCCCTCTCAGACACTGGACAGACCCAAAGCCTTACAGGGTCCAGGAATCAAGACAGGTGGATTTTCTCTCCCTTTCTCACTGAACTCCATATCCTAGGTGCCAGGTCCCATCCATTACTCTTATTCGACTCCTCCCTTGTCCTGTGCTTTTTCCAAGCTAGAGCGCTCTCTGTCCCGCACTCCGGCTCCCCGAAATCCCGGTCTCCATCAGCCAGGCCTCTGTCCACAGCTACAGCAGTAAGACTCCTCAAGGTGACCTCAAGCCCTGTGTGAACACATGTGAAACCAAGTCCTTCTACTCAGATTTTCACATATTTCTTTCAGTCTAGTAAAGTGTAGGTGGTTTTTTGTGTCTGACTCTGCTGTTGCTGCTTCCTTGGCACTTAAGTATGTATTATAATAATCACTATAATAGCATACCGTCGCTGAGCCTCCAGGTGCTTCTTAGAGAAGCCCTCCGGGTGGCCAGACACGGGCTGTTCCGCCCCCAGCCCCCTATACTCCCCTAGACTCTGCACACAATGGAGCAAGGTGTGCAGAGCCCCTCGGGCTCTTTTTGCAGGGCTCCCACCCTCACACACACACACACCTCCAACAAGTCGAGACAGGAAGCACGGGGCAAAGGCTGTTTCCAAGCTGCATCCTCAGGAGAATGAAAGGAAACTGAAAATACAGGTACTTCCTAGGCTTGCACTGTGGCGCAGCCTTGGAATAATCCCCATCAGCGGCTGCCGTTCACTGAGACCTCATTTTAAATTCCCCATAGGAAACACTGAGAGCAATTACGAGAAATGTTAACAAGTGGGCATCAAACTGATGATTTGTGCATAGGCAGATCTTCTTTCTATTGTTCTCAACTTAAAAGACGTGCTCTGCTTTTCACCAAGGTGATCTAATTTCCATCTCTGGACAATGTATGGGATCATCGTGCTTTTTAGTGCTCTCACAAGTAACAAACTAAAAAATCCGAGCTCCGTTCAAAACCCTGCAGATTTGGCCCCGCCAACACCCCCAACTTTACCTCATTCCTTTTTCTCTTGTTCACTGGACTCCAACACACAGACCCTTGCATGAACTCTGGGGGGGCACCACCTCCTTCCCACCTCAGGCCTCTAGGCTTGCCATTTCCTTTGCCAGGAGCGCTACCTGCCTCCAGTCCCTAAATCCACATGGCCACAGGCTGATCTTTTAAACAGCATAAATGAGATCGTGTAGGGCCCCTGCTGATGGGCCTTCTACAGCTTCTCCCTCCTCTGAATGCCCATGGGACTTCATTCTCCCCTCCATGCTGGTATTGATCACTTCCTGTCCTCACTATTTGTGTATGACTTCCTCTACTACATTTTCTGTTTGTATCCCCGTGGGACCGGGCGCAGGACTGTGACTGGGTGGGTGGGTGGGTGGATGGATGGGAAGGAGGAAGGCAGGCAGTTAGACTCTAAGAAAAGTAAAAAGAACCTGAACATCCAGAAATTTCCCAGGAGTCCAGAGACCCAATATGAAAATTTCTCAACACAACACACCAGATTCAGTGTCTACATAAGGTATTCGGTGTAAGTCTAAAAAGGTCATGTTGGGGTGCCTGGGTGGCTCAGTCAGTTAAGTGTCCGACTTTGACTCAGGTCATGATCTCACGGTTCGTGGGTTCAAGCCCCACATCAGGCTCTGTGCTGACAGCTAGCTCAGAGCCTGGAGCCTGCTTCAGATTCTGTGTCTCCCTCTCTCTCCGACCCTTCCCTGTTCACACACACATACACACACACACACACACTCTCTCTCTCTTTCTCTCTCTCTCACTCTCTCTCAGAAATTAAAAAAAAAAACATTTAAAAAAACTTAAAAAGCTAATGTTTTAACCAAAAAACAGGGTGAGATGGGAACAGAAAGAAAGGTGAAGGTGATCTTTTCAGTGAGAAGGAGTGTCTGAGACTTCCAGGTTGCTCTCACACCAGAGGAACTATTACTGCCTCCAGACCGCCTCCGCACCTGTGGTCCCAGACCCCCCCGCCCCCCCCCCCACGGGCTGCGACACCCCGCCTGCCCTCTCCAAGAGCAGCAGGGCCAGAGGGAGGGCGTGCAGGGGCCCTGGGCGGGCGGGCTTGGCCCACTGAAGACCAGGAGATCAGTGTGTAGCGGTGGGGGAGCCTTGACAGGCAGGGTGCACTTGGCCTGCGCGAGGGAAGATCTCAGGGGCTAGGAATCTGCGCGTCATGTTTGAACCTGGCAGTGTGTGCTGGCTGCTCTCACCCACAGCTCTGCTGCCCTCACTTCCATTTCAGGGGCTCCGGGCGCTAACGCTGACTCAGTTACGAGGCAGCAGGTTTGGAAAGCGTTACCCGTGACCTCCTGTGGATAAGTCCATGCAGAGATGACACTCCATGCTCTTCCTTCTTTAGCCCTGTCTTTCCAGCATTTTGTGCCCCTCATCCCCTTTCTGTGACACCACATCTTTTTCTCTCTTTCCCTTTGGAAACTGTCTTCCCGTGGACGCTAGAAGGACTGTACTGTCCGATTTCCTCTTGGCTTCTGACCTTGACCCCCACCCGTACACAAGTCTTTGTGGCTCCTCTCCTTACACTAACTCTAAATGTTGGGGTTGTTCCAGGATCAGCCCTGACCCTCTATGAGACCTCACTCTGGGACTCTCTCATCTAAGCCAAGGGCTTGGATAACCATGATCGCTATTAACCGGTTCTGCCAAGGTACTTCCTGGCCCAAACTTCTTCCTTCTCAACTATAGACCAGCCATCCACTCCACATCTCCAGCTGGTTGCCTCACAAGCTTTTACACAAACCGTGTTTAAAACCAAACTCCTCGTCGGGGCGCCTGGGTGGCTTAGTCGGTTAAGCGTCCGACTTTCGCTTGGGTCATGATCTCGCGGTTCGTGGGTTCGAGCCCCGCGTCGGGCTCTGTGCTGACTGCCAGCTCAGAGCCTGGAGCCTGTTTCAGTCTGTGACTCCCTCTCTCTCTGAACCTCCCCTGCTCACGCTGTCTCTCTCTCTCTTCTAGAAATAAATAAAAATATTAAAAAAAAAAACAAAAACCAAACTCCTCGTTGTCAGCCCTTCAAGTCAGAAGGCTGGAAGCTATTCTTATAGGTTCTCCGTCCTTCTTACTGCCCGTACTTTTTGATATAATCCACCAAATAGCTCAAGTCCACCCAAGTCTATGTCCACAATAGCCCTTTTAGACCAAATGCCTATCACTTCTTGCTTACAATCCTTCCTGGCTGAATTGCCAACAACTTCTCTTGCCTCCATCCCGCAGTCAGAAAACCTTTCCAAAATACACATCCTACCATACCGCTCTGCTTACAACTTACAACTCCCCCCCTGATACCTTTCCTTTACTTTTAGGATAAAGACCAGAATTCCCTGACATTTCTACAAATACTTCCATGGTCTAGCCCTACTTACTTTTCCAGCCAAATTTCATATAACACTCCCCACTGGGACATCTTTACCTCTCTCCCATTCATTTCATTTATACCTCATTTTATGTCTTTACTTCCTCAGCTTTTTAAAACTCTTGCTTTGTGAAGGAAAAGCATCACGGGAGGGAGAGGTGAGTTGGGGCTAACCTTAGCAACCACCATCAAAACTGCTTGTTTGTTCAAAGCAGTTATCCAAAAAGTTAAACCTCCATTGTCCAATTGAATATTATTTCCTTCCTCCGAGTTAAAGAACTGGCCTCCAGTAAACTGACACTTTTATGCTCAAAGATAGCCATCATCACCTCTGAGAAGTCACTTATACTGAGGCTCTTTAATAAGAAGTCCAAATGTAGAGATCTACACTGAAAACAGTGAATAAAATAAATGTTACATATATATAATGTGAGAACAGCGTACTCATTAAAAAGAAAACCTGGCAGATGCTTATCTTCAGAACAAAAACAGTTATTGAAAGTGTCCTTTATTCATTCATCCATTTATTTATTTATTTATTTATTAGAGAGTGCACAAGTGGAGGGGCAGACGGAGAGAGAATCCCAAGCAGCCTCCATGTTCAACATGGAGCCTGACATGGGGCTCAACCCCACCACCCTGAGATTATGACCTGAGCCAAAATCAAAAGTTGGACGCCTAACCTACTGAGCCACTCAGGCACCTCAAAAGTGTCCTTTGAATAGCAATCTATTCTAATGTATTCTTTGTTATTTTTACATATATTCAAATTGCACATTACTTCCGGAGACCAAAGCAAGATCATCCTGACATCTATCAGTGAAGTAGATCCTAAAGGCACTGGTAGCTATCATCTTACAACAATCAAAGTCTCGAAACCTGAGATGCTCCACATGACCATGTATTTTACCATCTTGTACTTCTAGATGATGAAAATGTTCTTAAGTGTTTTCTAGTTTTAAAACCTCCTACATGAGATTTTTCTTTCCAAGATTTAATGTTTCTCAGGTTGGGTGAGTACTTTAAAACAAAGTCTGAACACTTCTTCATTTAAACTGATCTTGAAATGTTGTAGTTTAATGTGTGAATGTCTGCTTCTAGTTTTATCTTCTTAAGGCCTGTCACAATATGTTTTCTAATTAAAAACTGAAATGGCACTTCCCTCACTAAGAGTCTTTTAACTGAACTCAGTTTTTTCTCTCTCATATTTTTCATAGCTGCCTTTTAAGCCAACAGAGCCAGAACCACTGATGTATATCCTGCCTGACTCGTTTGCTTCTCAGGGATGTGTAAATGCCCAAGCAGGTGTGAGTAAGTCTGCACCAAGAAGTGCCCTAGGGAGGGGAACAACAGAGGTCGGTGTCCTAATCACATGGGCAATTTGGGATGTTAGAATTAGGGACCAATCTTTTGAACTCTTAATAGTCCAAAGTCATCAAGAGTCCATGAAACTCAGGTCACCACATTTTCCTTTGGAATGATGATGGCTTGGGGTGCCTGGGTAGCTCAGTTGGTTAGGCATCCGACTTCAGCTCAGGTCATGATCTTACGGTTCGTGGGTTCGAGCCCTGCGTCGGGCTCAATGCTGACAGCTAGCTCAGAGCCTGGAGACTGCTTCAGATTCTATGTCTCCCTCTCTCTCTGACCCTCCCCTGCTCACACTCATGTGCACGCTCTCTCTCTCTTCCAGAAATAAATAAATCATTAAAAAAATTTTTTTTTAATTTGGAATGATGATGGCTTAACAGGAGTCACCTAGTTTCACTAAGAGCATATTACATTACAACCTAGACTTGGAAACGGCGCACGTGGACTACAGATACTCTGCCTGGTAAGGCGTACACCAGGAGACCACACCTGGAGATGTCTTCCCCTAATCCTTGGACAGGGCCCAGGGAGAAGGAAAGAACGTCCCAGCCAATAGGGAGGTTGCAGACACCAATTTTCATCTAACTAGCAAAGGAGTTCAGGGTCCAGGAGGAGGCTCAGTCCGGGTGAGTTCAAAGGTGAAAGGGAAGAGATTAGGACACGGGATATAGAAGAGACTCCCCTTTTCTTACATCTGACACCTATAAGGGCTCTACTCTGAGACCACGAGTGTCAGCCTTGGGATGGAGGCTCAGTGAATGTGCACGGGAAAAATTCCACATGCAAATATCCAGTACCCCTCTGTAAACCCACACTCCTGTGCCCACAGAAATCGCAATTACTGTATTTCTAAGAAATCATCAATAAACAAAAGCATTTCAATATGGAAACCCTGCTTGACTAACTTCAAAGAGTATGGTATTCATTGAGCATTTTCTACATGGCTCGACAAAAGGTATCCTATACCCTTTTAAGAAGCAACTGAAATAAAGAAGAGTGTTAAGGATAGCTAGGGTGGCACCTGAAGCAACGAGAACTCCCCCCCACCAAAAAAAAAAGAAAAACTTGGGTGTAAGAAGTCTGGGTAAAGAAAAGCTAAAAAGGAAATTCTGATTTGTACTGAAATGCTTTTTCAGTTACAAAACATTAAATATGGTTTTTCAATCATTTCAATTTGTTTTGTTGGCTCCTTAAAAACAAGTTACCAAATAATTCCCTTTTTAAACCTTGCATTGCTTTCATGAACAATATACTTTTGTACAAGGAAAGTAGCCATAAATTTCTTTTTTCTGTCCATACATCCTTCACAACGATAAACTCAGGTATGGGCATGCTTACTGGGCACCATTGCAGTTCTCAGTTTTGACAAAAGAACCAAATGGTAGGTAATTCATGTATGTTTCCAATGTTGGGAAAATATGTATAGAGTACATTTATAGAATCTTCCTTAGAGATTCTTTTCTGAAAAAAAAAAAAACAACCCATCTGAAAACAGTAAATCAAAACTATACTGCTTAATGTCAGAAGAATGAATTAAGTTAACATCTTTTAGGGGACCAACTATTTTTTATATATCCATCAAAAGAGGTAACAAAAACTGCAAGAAGAGATTGGGCCAGGAAGCTTCCACTAGGGAGTAGGTGCAATGTGTCTTGTATCTCAGCTGAACAAATGTGCTGCTGCTGCACTGTCATTTCTCATGGCAGGTCAGCTGTGGCCTCCGCACGGGAATGTCCGCTCCTACCATGGACAACAGCCCCCCTACCCCCACCCCCATGAGGCAAGAGCAGAAGCTTTACGTTACTGTTGGACCCAGTGCACTTCCAAAGTAGACCAGTCTATCTGCTATGAGAAATGATCTTTCAACATTCAGAATCCCCTTTTACCAAAAGCAAAATGGGTGATGTTTTGAAATAGTAAGTATGTGCATTGCTTACAACATTCTGGCCATGAAACTGTCCTGATTCTGAAAGACTCTCAAACTTCTACCAGTGGGCCCCAACAGGGAGAAAAAAATAGCCTCTGGACACAAATATGCATGTATAGAATCATAACATCAGGGTGCCTGGGTGGCTCAGTCGGTTCAGTGTCAGACTTCAGCTCAGGTCATGATCTTGTGGTCCATGGGTTCGAGCCCCACGTCAGACTCTGGGCTGACAGCTCAGATTTAGATCTGTGTCTCCCTCTCTCTCTGCCCCTCCCCCATTCACGCTGTGTCGGTCTCTCAAAAATGAATAAATGTTAAAAAAATTTTTTAAAGAATCATAATGTCAACAGTCATTGAAGAACAATGATAAAACAAAAAGGCTTATCCCTGTCCCTCAACTGTCCTATTTTTTTTTAAACTGAGCCACCTAGTCAATTCCAAGCTGCATGAAAAATCTGACAACAGAGTTGAACAAAAAAAAAAAAAGAGAGAAAGAGAAAATTTAGTCATTTAAAATCTGTTCTCTTGTCAATGCCCCACAAACTAGAGTTCGTGCTTGGTTTTAACCTGTGGGTCTCAGACATTTTTAATGTTTTATTTATTTCTGAGAAAGAGACAGGCAGCGTGAGCAGGGGAGTGTCAGAGAGAGAGAGAGGGAGACTCAAAATCCGAAGCAGGCTCCAGGCTCTGAGCTAGCTGTCAGCACAGAGCCTGATGCGGGGCTCAAACCCACGAACCGTGAGATCATGACCTGAGCCGAAGTCAGACACTTAACCAACTGAGCCATCCCGGCGCCCCTCAGACATTTTTAAAAAGAAAGGCCACTATAATGAGTCACATATACAAATAGAGACTTGAAAATAGACAGGACACAGATGCCCCTACTAGAGCCATAGAGATGTTCTTATAATAGATCAAGATTCCACCAGGTGTGAAAATTAATGTAAATGAACATTTTTAATAAAAATTAGAAATAAGCCAAGAAGCTATCTTGTTAAAGAATATTAAACTAGCAACTGAAATCTGGTCCTGTTACTAAGTGCATGGCTCTGGTCAAGGCAATCACTTTTCTGTGCCTTAATTTTCCAATCTATGAAGGAGGATTACACATGTTATAACCCAGCTCTACTATAACTTACTGTGACAATTCAGTTCCTTTGGCTGCCACCTGGATATCATTTTCCTCATCTACAAAATGAGAGGCTTTTGTAGAGAACCTCTAAGGACCATTCTCATTTAAATACCATGAGGCTGGGGTGCCTGGGTGGCTCAGTCAGTTGAGCAGTTGAGCGTATGATTTCGGCTCAGGTCATGATCTTGTAGTTGGTGGGTTCGAGCCCCGCACTGGGCTCTGTGCTGACAGCTCAGAGCCTGGAGCCTGCTTCTGAATCTGTGTCTCCTTCTGCCTCTGCCTTCCTCATGTTCTTTCTCTCTCTCTCAAAAAATAAACATTAAAAATTTAATAAAAACTACCGTGATGCTGTAATAAGTGAAGAGTGGGGAAAGGTGCAGAAATTTTTGTAAGAAATGCCCCACATAAGTGCAGCTAAAGATGTGAATCACTTTTCCAATGTTTAAATCAGTGTGGGAAATGATTTGGCTGTGATTTAATTTTTTCTAGAATGTGAATATTCACAAAATGAATGAAAAAATCTGGAAAAGAAACAGCTGGAATTCTGTAAATGGTCACCAAGCCTGAAGAAGTCCAGGATACATATACCTTTACCCAATTGCTCTCCACCCCTCCTCTGATGGGAGACTAGAAAGGAAAGACTAGAGCCCTTATGTTGATCAGTGCCAGAAGAACCATTCTTTTCTTCTTTCCTAACCGTGACATAAGGAAGCACATGACTGTTGGGCAGGCATATATACAGGTATACAGTCACCCACAGACACAGAAAAGACTTAGCTTTTGGCTTTGAACATAACTCAAATATTACATCATGTTCTTGGGGGTTATATTAGAACATGGCCCAGTAATGACTCAGTAATCTGCTAGGACTAAATTAGGGTATCCAGAATCCGTGGCCCTCCTATTTCTACACTGGTCTGTAATAAATGATTCAAGTCTTGTTCTTGGAAATTTCTCTAGCCAAAACAAAACAAAAACCAAACTATATAGTTGAGCCACTAAACAGCTTAAATGGGTAAAGTTTTCCCAAGATTGCCTCAACGACTCAATTTCATGCTCCTGACTTTCCCATAAACATTGATCACAAACCAACATTCCTCCTCAGCTTCTTGGGCCAGTGGAGCTAAACCAACGGCTGCCCCCCATTCAGGACACCAGAATTTAAGTCTTTATAGGAATTTCCAGCCTGCACTCCAATTCAAATCTATGGTCCTACTTCTTGCACATACTTGAATATAATAAGGTGGAGGGGGGGTTATTTTTCCAGGGGAAAAAAGTCACTTTTAAGTCTTTTCAAAATCTTTTAGCATAGGGCACTTTCTCAATTACTTTTAATTTTAAAATAATATTTGGGGAAGACATGTTAATTTGAAATGTCACTCAATGCGTTGGATACTTATCAGTAAGAAAGAGGCCAGGCTATTGAACACAACCCTCATAATTGTTCATTATCTCACAATTGTGCGTGCTGAAAATTGTCATAAATAAGCCTTTCAAGATGATTATGCGGTGAAGATTAAAAGATGCATTGAAGGATAATCTTTAAATATTTTAGACATTTTGAGAATGATGTATTTTCCAATGACTGCATGAAAAGCAGAAACAAATAGAGCTATATCTCAAGTCAAGCGAAGAAGAAACTGTATTAGAGTTCTGTTAGCTGCTAAAGGGGAGTTTGAATGTAATTCATAAAATGTGAATTTATATATTAATATTTGTAAGTTATTAATTGTGTGACTTTAAATAGGTTTGTGAATTAATGTGCTAAATTAGGCATAAAAAGACCTGTGACCACTGCGTCTGCACTGCTAAACGTTTTCATAATCAAGTTGGCCAAACCCTTTTTTTTGTTGGGGGTTGGGGAGATTCTCCAATTAAGAAGTGAGAAAGCAGCTTATGGAGGGCTCATCGTATATATTTTTTTCGTATATATATATTTTAAATGTTTTATTTATTTCTAGGAGGGAGAGAGAGAGACAGCGTGAGCAGGGGAGGGTCAGAGAGAGAGGGAGTCACAGACTGAAACAGGCTCCAGGCTCTGAGCTGGCAGTGAGCACAGAGCCCGACGCGGGGCTCAAACCCACGAACCGCGAGATCATGACCTAAGAGAAAGTCGGACGCTTAACCGACTAAGCCACCCAGGTGCCCCGGGCTCATATATTTTGAGCATGTTCTAGAGAGCAACAGACTTGCTAAATCTGTATGTGATGAGATCTGGTGTTTGCCAAAAAGCAAGGGTAAGAAATGGCATGACCTCTAATCTTGAAATTCCAATCTGCTCTGAGTCCCTTGTCAGGAATTCTATTTGTTTCATTGGGTAAAGCTTGGGGTTCATTTCAGCCTAAGCAGAAGGGCTCCTCATCGCCTTTCTTGAGCTCATGAAAGGAATCTCTTCAAAAAGTTCACCACTTAAAACTTGGAAGGCTGTATATTGACAGTCAGCACTGGCAGGAGACTTAGTTATATCACAACAACATGGAATACATAGTCCTTACTAGGCACTGTGCAGAGTGTTTTAGTATTTAACGATCACAACAATTTTCCTCATCTTAGAGATCAGGAAACTGTAACAGCAGAGGTAGCTTGCCTAAACCCCAAAATTGGGAAATGATGGAGCTAGGATTTGAACCCAGGCCTGCACCTGTATGCATGATGCTGTACCATTTCCACAGTTTAAGTAACAGAATCCAAGAAAGTATAAAACTTTCCAGGGGCCTCTTCCACTATCCACAGCACCTCTCTCCCAGTATCAGGCCATGGGAGAAACCAGATTAGTTTCTACACTCCTCTTGGATTCTGAGCTCATCATTCTAGAATGATTGCTTCAAAATGTAACTGATGGCTGAACCCAACAGTATCCTGTTGATCCTCATTCTTTGTATATTTACATTTTTATATCTGAATACCATACCTACATTGTTGTAGATCTTCCTTTGGCTAGCAAAACAGTCCTCTTTGATAATGTTCTCCTCTATCCTCAAGGCTCAGTCTTCCTTATTCTCCTTCATTGTTCTTCCATCTCCTTGGTAAGTGTTGAGGGTTCTCTTACCTCTGTGTCCCAGGTAATCTTTATTGTCAAGGCTTTGCTCTCTACCTTTGGGCTCACCATTTTATATTTTAAACTGTTCTTCTCAACTTCAAGATCATACTTCCAGCTATTCACTAAGACTCTTGGACACGTCCACTTGCATCTCTGATTCAACAGGTCCCCATAGGAACTCATTCCTTCCTCTTCATCCACTACCCAACTTTGCTTCCAAATCTGATCCTTCTCTTAAGAGTTCTTATTTCCTTTAATGGCAGCACTGTCTAACCAATCACACTCACCTGAAGCCTTGGACCCATCTCGGATTCTTGCTTATTTCTCATGACATTCCTTATTTATATCCCTAACACACACTCATTGGATCACCAAATTCTTTCAACTTCACCTTCCAAATGTCTCTGTAATCTGTTTCTACTTTGCTATTCCCACCACCGCAATGAAAGCCTTCATCATCTCTCATTTGGATTCTTGCAATGGCCATTTATTGCCTTCTCCTTGCTCAACTGCAATGTCTAAGGCCTTCAGTGAGTGATCTTGTTAAAACGTGACTCTGGCCATGCTCACCCCTGCTTATAAACCATCTGCAACTCTTCTTTACCTATGAGGCACCATCCTAACTGCAGCCTGGCACATAAGGCTCTTCCCAACCAGGTTCTTGGCTACATTTCTAGTCTCACTCTTACCCGCTTCTTGCCCATTTCCCAATGATGTGATCCATGTGAACTGTGATTCTCTCACACCCACTGTTAGCTCCTGAAGGGAAGTCCTGGCTTAGCAATTTCTGTGCATCCAAGTTCACTATTTATGCCTCGACTGTTGGCTTCAGAGTTTTTAAAGAAATGTGGTTCCAGGCATTTTAAAGCACTTTACAAGAATTTCTCCTCCTCCCAACAACTCTGCAAGGTTGCACAGTACAACTGTTCCCATTTAACGGGCAAAGAAGAAGAGTCCAAGAAGCTGAGGAGCCCAAATGGTTACTAATAATAAGCTAGTGAGTGAGTAGCCAAAATTTGAAGCCAGGTCAGGCTGACTCTAAAACCTGTGCTTTCACTGAGACCAACCCTGAAATTCTCACTGATGACCTCTAACACCATAATTTCATCTTCAAGGGAACAGCCAGGAAGCAATATCATGGCTTTAGGATCCCACAGGTGCAGCCCACAGGGCGCACAGATGCAGGTCACTTTGGGAAGTGGCCAGCCCCATGTTTTAGTCCAACTTCTACTGCATCCCGTGAACCAGAGAAGCATGGGTGCTCTAACCTAACGTGAAACTTTTCACACTCATTGAACCCCAAAATGAAGCCCTTTGAGGAGGGAGTCTAATGTCTTAAGCAACCTATCGCCAAGGAAGGGGACAGTCTAGAAATGAAACTGAACACAGCTTCTGACTTACTGGTCTAGATGGACTGCTCAGTTTGTCCTTGAGAAGCAGGATCCAAGATCTGTTCTCTTGAGTCTGATTTTATTTAACAGTTGATAAAAATCCTACATATTTATTTCTGTTACCCAATGCTAACACAACATTCATACACTCAAATATGGCCAATGGGAAAATTGCTTCAAAAATTCCCCATTGTATAAAACCTATGTACTTGCTCCCTTATTACTTTACAGTGTGGTCCCCAAAGCTCCAGCTTAGGAACTCCCAGATCAAGTGCCAGATGTGTCTCTGCCAATAGCTGGTTGTACAGCTTTGTGCAAATCCGTTCCCATGTTTTCATATTTTAAGCCAAGGGATATAGTAGTCCATAAGCAGTCCCTTTGAATTCTAATATTCAGAGACTCTCCTTACTTTTATTTATTTTTAAATATTTTTCTTTTAGTTTTTTTTTTTAACACTCTTAAAAATTATTTCTGAGAGAGACAGCATGAGAAGGGGAGGGTCAGAGAGAGAGGGAGACACAGAATCTGAAACATGATCCAGGCTCTGAGCCAGCTGCCAGCACAGAGCCTGACGCAGGGCTTGAACCCACAAACCATGAGATTATGACCTGAGCCGAAGATGGATGCTTAACCGACTGAGCCACCCAGGCTCCCCTCCTTACCTTTAGTGAGAAACATCCTAAGTTAACTCTAAGGGAACCTAACCTACATGATTATTGTCATTAATGGCTTTTAAAATGGTAATCAAGGATGATGGGTTGGAAGTAAATTTCAAGACTATTTTAGGAAAAGAAAAGAAAAGAAGGACTGTATCAGTACATTCAAACACATGCTGAAGTATCCATGCCACTCAAATAGAATTCAGGCCAGCGATTTATGGAACGTATAAGATAATTCGGTGTGTTCGTGAACATTGTCTCATGTTCACACACTCACATATGTGAAAATGACTCTTGGACCTAGTGAAATGATTACTGAATTGCCATCAGGGGCAGGGAGGAATCTAAACATGAAAATTCAGGCTAATTAAGCAAGCGAATATCCTCGGTAAAACCAAGTGACCGGGAAAACGCCTGTTATGTGTTGTCATAACTGACACATGCATATAGCAAACAGTTGCTAGGTTCTCAGCAAGTTTTGTTGACGTGAGCGACTTGAACTTCTCAGGCTATAACAGCCCTTGGATGCCCTAGATAAGATCAAACGATCTATGACCTAGGCGCCCAGTAAATGCCTATTAAATGAATATTACGTGGGAATACTATCAGAAGTAACGTTGTGCAAAATAAAGCGTTGCTAAGACTTTCCATCCCAAAGATGAAATGAGAATTCCAGAAGGATTATTAGAGAGGGTCTTTCTCAAACTTTGTGGTGTTCACACTCCCAGATAACGTTCCCACCAAAATCCCGTCAACGAAAACACATGATGGGAAAAGAATTTGTATGCCAGCATATTCCTGATCAAACAGGGGCCCACTGATCCAAAAGGAAACCAAGAAGGCACATTTTGCAAGCAAGGAAAATCCAGATTTGGCACCACCTACTAGCTTCCCATTTTAAACTCAGTCAGCCGTCTAGAGCATGAGTCTTATGTGAAACCCCATCTCTGGAGAAGCCCCAGCCTGGGGAGGAGGAGGGAGCCTTAAAGAAGTTCTCGACACAGCGGGAATCCTCGGAGGTGGGCTCGGCCGTCACAGTGTGCAGGGCAAGGCCCGGGCCGCGACGTTCCCTGCGGGGGGCCGACTCACCTTCCCTCCTGGAGGTGGCCCGGGCGGCGTGCAGGAGCAGCGCGACAGCCAGGCAGCCGCACAGCCGGAGAGCGCGCATGGCCGGGCCGCGCGTCCGTCCGCCGCCCCGGGGTCGCCGCGCGCGCCTGCGGAGGCTGCTTTTCGCTCTGCGCTCCGCTCTGCCTGCCTTTTCCTTGATCAGGTGGTTTTATCGACTCTTCTACCTGACTCAGTCCTGACAGGAAGAGAGCCTGTGTTTCAGGGTGTGACTCACCTGTGAATAAGGAGGACCCAGCCCTCGGCAGCCAGACAAACACACACCGCGCTGCGCGAGCGCTCACCCCCGCCGCCGCCGCGCTCCCCCCGCCGTCGCTGCGAGAGGGGTGCGCACCTGGCCGGGGCCAAGGGCGTGGTGCCGGGGCTGCGGCCCAGGGATCCTGCCGGTGGAATGCGCCCGCTTCCCCCACAGCCCTCCTTCTCTCCCGGGGTGGTCCGCGGCAGAATTCGCAGGTAGACGGCAGCCTGGCCCTTCCCTGTACCGGGAGACCCGGGCTGGAGGGCGCGGACTCAGAGCCAGCAGCCCTGACCAGCTGCAGTCTAAAAGACATCAAGGAAAACCGGCATCATTAAGAGGGTGCTCTCCACCTCCTGCGCGCCCCCCCCCCCCTTAGCCACTCTGAAGTACAGCAGGCTTCCCCCAGCCTGCCTACTCTGCTCGCACTTCATTCCTTCCCTCCCCATCACCGGGCTGGACCCAGGGCTCCTCTCCTGGGCCCCCTGATCACCTGGGCTGGCCACCCATTAAGTCACCTGTTGACCAATTGGTCTCCCTATCAAGGCTAGGCATCCCTCTAGATCCCTAACAAGTCGTGCAGTCGCCGGTGCACTGTCAGTGCTCAATGAATGTTCTGCTGAACTGAAGAAAGAGGAGAACCCAGATTTCATATTCCTTTTACATCTTAGAGCATTTTTCTCATACCGTTCTCTGTGGGCCCACAGAAAATGTTTGCTGAGTCTCAAGGTGAGAGTCATCCAAGTCCATTGTATTAGGTGAGGGGATTGATATCTAGGAACCTGCAAATCCTGGTATATCGTCCCTATTGCTAAGGAGGCTGGTGGCAATCATTCAGAGAGACCTCTGTCAAACAGAAAGTTTTGGTTCCTACTAGGATTTAAAAATTACCGGAGATTTGTAGGTACTCTGGATATATCCAATCTGTCCAAAACAGCCACCCCCACCTTTCATCATCAAGCCCTTCAAGGGCCCCTGATGAATGTTGTGCACTGACTAAAGGAATGAATGTTCTCTAGATAGTTCTATAGATGATAACCTAAGGCAACAAACAATACAATGTGGTAACTGATTGTGTGTCAAAAGGTGTAAGAATTTCAGTGTACGCATGTAAGTGAGACCAGTTGGCTGGGATAGCTTGGGAGGGGTATGTACAAAACGTGGACCATGAACAACTAGGTAGGTGTTGGGGAATAATCAGGATCTGAATACAGCACCAAAGAACCACAGAGGGAGACAGTTTACTGCCCACTGGCTACCATCTACTCTAAAGTCTCCAGCAACAACAACAACAAAAAATGACAAATAGAAAGGAATCTCCAATGTTCTCATCCCAAGCTGCTTCTCTTCTCATCCACTCTTCAGGATTCGTGCAAACAACACAAAGATTCTTCACTCTCTAAACTCATAGTGTCCAATTACCGCTAGTTTCAGTTCCTGGAGACCAGTAACTGTCTAGGTTTTTCTGTCGAGTAACTAGTATATTGTAGAGGCTGAAATCCTGCTCCCGAGTCCTTGATCCATGTACTTATATCCATCAGTGTTGCGCAATCCTCCACAATCCTGCAAGAACAGGAACACAGAGCCCTGCAAAATAAAGGCTTGAAGGTAAATTTCACTTTAGTACAGATGATTAGAGTTTATTATGTCTCAAAAGTTGAAACTGATATATTCATCTACCATCACTTTTGGATAATGATAGAAATAATAGCTAACATCTATACAGTACCTACCATTTGTAACCGCTGGTATAAATCAGTTATACAGAACAACACTTTGATCTTGGAAACAATCCTATGGGATAGGGGTACTGTTAATTTCCCATTTGACAGATGAGAAAACAGAGGCATAGAAAGGTCAAGTAGCATGCTCAAAGTCACACTGCTCAGTAAGTGGCAAAGCCAAGTTTCAAAGCTAGGCGATTTAGTTCGAGAGTTTATAGGTCAGATTTAAAAGCCCCATAAAAGAAGACAAATTCACAGTACTGAATTAAGTCAATATGCAGCCAACGGCTGTTCATCAACATCCATTACAACCCAACCAGATTGGCCCACGTTGATAACCAAGTCACAATGACTCTGAATAAGCAATTTCTGATCTTCCTAACGTGTGAGCTCTGAAAGGACCCCCAGAGGTCCCCTGGAGTAGAAAATGGGCAGCAGAGCCCTGGGCACCAGGCCAACCAGCAGCCTCTTTTATGTGAACTGTGCTCTTCACAATTTCTCCATTCCTGTCCCTTTTCATTGCCTTATTCTGGTCTCTTCACACATCTCAACAACCTGTCTGGCTCAGCCTTGAGACCTCTGCTCTGGTTTAATCTCCTACCTTGCTCAGAGACCATATTGACCGCCCTTTGCCAATCTGAGGATTTTCCTGTAGTGCTCTACTGGTCAAAAGTCCAGGTTCTGAAGCAGATTCCCAGGGCCAAATCCTGGCTTCACCTCTCATCAAGGGAGTTTATTTAGTTTTCTCTAAGCTTCAGCTTCCTCATCTGTAAAATAGGGATAATAATAGAAGTTACCTGGTAGGGATGCTGGGAAAATTAAATGGTCTATCTAGTGCTCAGAGAAGTATCAGACATATAATATGCACTATATAGGTAAGCTATAATAATAATGTTGCTGAGGAACAAGGGGGAGAAGAAGGGGAAATGGTGGGGGAAAGGGAGAGAGGCAAACCATGAGAGACTCTTGAATGCTGACAAAAACTGAGGACTGATGGATGTGGGGGGGAGGGGGGATGGGCATGGAGGAGGGCACTCGTGGGGATGAGCACTGGGTGTTATGCGGAAACTAATTTGACAATAAACTATTTGTAATAAAAAAAATAATAGTTGTTGCTATTATTATCACTAAGCACCATCAGTTTTCCTTTACTGTAATTACTAACAAATACCATATAAGAAAGCATGAGGTTTTTTGCTTCAACCCTTCTACTAATTGACTATTTAATAGTAATTTAAAAAAAATTTTTAATGTTTATTTTTGAGAGAGAGAGAGTGGGGTAGGGGCAGAAAGAGAAAGGGAGACACAGATCTGAAGCAGGCTCCAGGCTCTGAGCTGTCAGCACAGAGCCTGACTTTGGGCTTGAACCCACAAACTGAGATCACGACCTGAGGCGAAGTCAGAAGCTTAACCGACTGAGCCACCCACGCGCCCCTATTCAACAGTAATTTTAAACTTCTGTGGCACTCTTGGTCTAAGCCAGGTTCCTATCCAGATTTCCAACATTTACTTGGGAGTTGTTAATTTGTAGTTTTGCTACATATCTCAAAAAAGAGAATCTTAAGCGGGCTCCACACTCAGCCTGGAGCCCTATGCAGGACTCGATCCCATGAACCTGGGATCATGATCTGAGCCCAAATCGAGTCAGGTGCTCAACTGATTGAGCCACCCAGGTGCCACTAGAACTTCATTTTATTTTATTTTTTTAAATTACTTTTGATTTGATTTTATTTTTTTAATATTTTTATTTATTTCTAGGAGAGAGAGACAGCGTGAGCAGGGGAGGGTCAGAGAGAGAGGGAGATACAGATTCTGAAATATGCTCCAGGCTCTGAGCTGGCAGTCAGCACAGAGCCCGACGCGGGGCTCGAACCCACAAACTGCGAGATCATGACCTAAGCAAAAGTCGGACGCTTAACCGACTAAGCCACCCAGGTGCCCCTAGAACTTCATTTTAAATAAGAGGTAGGAAGGTCTTATATTTCAGGGAAAATTAAAGGTAGGATGGATTTAAATAATTCTTACGATTAACCTCTGGCAACACATGATTTTCAAAAAGGCAATGAAAGTCTATTTACTTTTCCATATGACCCAAATAAATCTTTCTTTTCCAAATCCAGATGAAAAATCACTAGAATATTACTCAGCAATAAAAAGGAATGAACCACTGACACATAGAGAACATGGATGAATCTCAAGGCACTGTGCTAGGTGAAAGAAGCCAGACAACAAAAGACCAAATTGTATATGATTCCATTTATATGAAATCTTAGAAAAGGTGAAACTATAAGGAAAGAACATATCTGGTTGGCGGGGTAGGAAATTGACTGCAATGGGACATGAGGCTCATTTTGGAAGATAAAAGAAATATTTTGAAATATAATAATCAAAAGTAATCAAATTGTACCTGTAAAATAGGTAAATTTGATTGTGTATAAATTATACCTCAATAAAAATGGTATTGGCATAAAAATTGACACGAAGTAAGAAAAAGTTCACAAAATCTATATGATAAATAAGATGTTAAGCTCAAATGTGCAAATTCAGACCCAGGACTAGAAATATACCACCGTCCGCACAAGTTGTGACAAAGCCACAGCAGAGTCCAGCCCTAACACTCTGCTGGTTCTCATACGCTCTGAAGAGCTTCAGGTAGAAACACCACCCAGGAATTGCAGGAGGACCTGTCTTCTGGAAACATGCCTGTTTGGGCAAATTTCAAAAGATCAGAGATGACGTTCTGAAACGTTTGCTTTGGGGGCACAAATTTCAAAAGTCCCGTTGGACTTTTGTTCTAGAAGTAAGCACTTGGAGTTTCATCATATCGTCCCCCAAATTGCCACGATCATCTAGAGTATGGCCTCTGATCAGTGGGGATGATGCTCTAGGCAGAAGGTCTCCCGTTGCAGAGATGGAAAGGTACTGGGGCATTTCCTGGGGGCGTGGCCCTGGAAGTCCCCTAGGTCCATTGTCTATTTGCAGCTCAGTCATCACCCAAGGGACTTTTCCTTTTACAGTGCTGTGTAAATCACTCCACAGAACTGTCATCTCTCCACCCCCAGCCTCCCAAATAGAATTGCAAGTGACATGTTGATTTTTGCCTTGAGTTCCATCATTACCTTAGCTAACTTTCAGAAGGAATGTCTGGCATGTCACCCGCTTTCAAACTCATGATAAAAACTGAAGCACTGGCTGTTAACAGGCCAGCAATAGGACTGTTGGACGCGATTCCCTTGCCCTTAATCTCCCCCAGATAGTTCTAATTATGTCAGCATTTGCATAAAAATTTCAAATATAAAACACAGCAGTTGGAGGCGGGGCAGAAACCCAACCCCTCTTTGTTCTTAATTGACAAAGGAAAATGTCCATAAATGGAAATGGTTCAGTGTTTCCTGGATCATCTGGGTAAATTCGCTAAGGTTGGCCAGACTCCAGAAAACCATGTTCTCTGAAGCAAGCACTCTGGCTGAAGGAGCATGTTTCCACTTTATGCAGAAGCCTATATAGTGTCTCCATGGCTACTTTTCAGGGAACAGTAGAGGCCAGGCCAGAGCTCAGTAATTATTTTCACTTTTTAACTTTTTTTTTTTAATGTTTATTTTTTTAGAGAGAAACAGAATGTGTGAGCAGGGGAGGGGCAGAGAGAGGGAGACACAGAATCCGAAGTAAGCTCCAGGCTCTGAGCTATCAGCACAGAGCCCGATGCAGGGCTTAAACTCACAAACTGCGAGATCATGACCTGAGCCCAAGTCTGACGCTTAACCAACTGAGCCACACAAGCACCCCTACGCCTTTTACATTTTAAGGGGAGTTGATCCTGTTTTCTGTGGTTGACTGGTGGTACCCCTGGGCAGGCAGTGTGGTGGGAACTGAACAGCTATACACAGATTGATCTCCTCTGCATCTTTTTTGGTATTTGGTGTAGTTATTACAGACAGAAACATTCAAATCCAGCATTTGTTTGCCAATATGACAAACGGGGAGGAGCAGAGAGAAGAGGGACACTTGCTCGGAGCCAGATGAGTTAGACATAGAAGAAATGACAGGGTGAAAGGTGCTGGGAACTTTTGTAGAATTAGGGGTATGCCAGCTGTTGTGTTTTCTCAGACTGAAATGTGGTCACCCACTCATCTGTGAAATGTTGATGTGTAGAATAAGTGCATTGCCCATAATTCTGTGGCCACTCTAGTACATCCATGCATATTCAGAGCTGGATGAGAGGTGAAGGAGCCCACACAGTGAATGTTCTCTCCAGGACTGCACCGGTGAGGGTCAAGGGCTGCAGGCATGACAAAATAGGCTGGAAGTGAGAGGTGGGCACCCTTCCCTCCAAGATCCCCACCATGCTTTCCCAAAGGAAGAAACAAGCCCAGGAAACCGTGTTTTTAAACGGGCTTCTTAATATCAATCTGGAGCTTTCCTGCCTTTAATAAAGTCCGAAAGACTCCATAGCATTGAGAGTCTAATTCTGTCTTTAGATAGGAAACTTTGGACGCGTTTTAAACATCTAATAATCATTTTGCCAACCATGATACTGAATATTCTGCATGTGTCCAGCTCAGTGCCAGGAGCATTGCAGGGATTTAAGAATTCATTCGTCACCACCGCCCTATGCAGCAGGTGCTGTTGTTATCCGCATTTTGAGGTTACTCAGGCTCCCTCACAAATCCCTGCCAATGCTGTTCTCTAGAGTAATTATTCAACTACAACACAAAAACAAATTAAGCCTCTCACTGAATAAACACACACTTCCCCATTAAAAAAAAAGTTGAGTTGGACCTTTAAATAAAATAAAATACCTAGTCCTTATAACATATACTATATTCTACAGGACTCCTCTCCTGCAGATCAGCAATAAAGGTTTGGCTATTAGGGGTGCATTTTCCTTTTCATGTTACCTTTGTAATTCGTCAGTGTACAGTGACTTCAGATTCTTACGCAACATCCTTTTCCATCATCCAACCAGGTCTTGATGCTTTCCCTTGGTCTGATACCTTAATCCAGGTATAAGAACTCCTTTATGAAGTACCTTAGCAACTCCTTAGAATAGCTGGAAATTATTTTCAGCATAGTGTAGAGAGTTTGAGCAGTCTGAAAGAGCTCCAGAGTTTGGTAGCTATCTCCGGGTTACACAGAAATCCCCAAACATTCCTGGGTGCGTCTTTTGCAGGAAGCCTGTGGATTGGATTAGACTTGGGTTACAAAGTGGAATTGTCAAACTGTTGCAGTTATGGAGAGAGCTAGCAATAATCACTGAAAAATCCAGAGACCGTTCTCACTAGCCTAAAACCAAAATGACCCATTTCCTTCAATTATCCATTTTAGATGAATATGTTTTAGATCTGAGTTATTTAGACAATCATTTCAATGTTCTGCTTTTTATTATATGAATACACAGTAAAGCAAGATTTCACTGCTATTTCTTTATTAAGGTGGCTAATGCCTTTGCTACTTATTTTTTTATCTCGGGGTCCTCTATTCATATAACTTTTGGAAGCAATTTAGAAAGTCTCAGCCAAAGCAGAATATAGCTACTTGGTTTAGCAGAATTGTTTCTATAGAACCAAATACACTTTATGTGCCTTAGGTAAATTTAACGTGGATTACATCTATGCTAAAAATTCTACATGAACACACACATGAATATAACTTGAGCTCTAGGTAGAAAACTCTTTGGGATAGAATTGTTGAATTGTATATTGTATATCGGAACTAATATAACACTGTATGTTAACTTTACTGGAATTGAAATTAACAACTCAATAAAAAAATCTTTTGAGTAAAATTTGGGGGCTTTTGTTTAGCCAGTTTGCATTTTGGGTTTTAATCTTGTATTCAATATTTTCTAAGGACAGGGCTTTTCCAAATCTTCTGACCCTTCAGGGCCTGATTACAAAACCCATCTTGGAAGTAACTGCCTCAATGTTATCTGCAATATAATCTTTCCTGTTGAAATTTGCTAAAGAATTCTTATTCACTTTGTACATCTATACTAATAAAAATTAACTTAATGAACTTCCTTTCAGAACCAGATCTTGTCTGACCAGTCAACCATAATGTTGATTTTCCCACTGGAATACAATGGGAAAAGAATGATAATGTGTAATGTATATGTTACTGTAGACTGTAACATATACTGTATACAGTACCTTGCTGATTCCGATCAACATCCCCTTACACGGACCTAGGCTTCATCTCATAGGGGCACCAGTGGATGTCTTAAAAGTGGGTTGCTTCCAATGACACGAACTTAAATGTTTAGGAAAACAATCAGAAACATCCACATATTTTTTATTAACATATTATGGAATTATTACCCATGCAGTTAACCAACTCTCTTTTAAATAGCTGTATAAAAGTTCTTGATCTGTATAAAATTGACTTTCTTTATTTCATTAAAAGGACCTCTTCATTGTCCCTGGTTCTAACACTTTAGGACTTGCTAGACAAGAGTATATTTCAACCATTCCCCAAGCCCTGATGACTTTATAAGCTTGATCAATAGGTCCCTTTCTCTTTTTAGCTGAAAAATCCATTTTTAGATTCAGCTAGTCTCCTGCCCGTGTGATGATTTTGGTTGCTTTCCTTAGAATGTTGCCCAGCTTTCCTATGTGTGTGTTCAGAGAGACCAGGTTGTGAAACTTCTTTCGTTTGAGAGCACCATGGTTTGCACACTGGTGGCATATGGTTTTGAGTGGACGGCCCTGGACAGAGCACCTTGTTGGGTTATATGTTGCCCAGGGCATCTAGCAGAGGAGGTGTGCAGGTACCAGGGGGAGTAGAGCACTGCCATCTGCACACAGCTTCTTTGGCCAAGCCGTGCACACCAGCTTGCGTGCATCCCGAGGAAGCAAACCTTTCTCCTGCTCTGTCTACAGGGAGGAGCTCCATCAGCAGGAAATGGGAAGCAAAGGGTCAGTCTATACGACTTCTTGATTTTGTCCTTGATAATTCTGATATCATCATGTAGTTGTTCTGATGTGGATTATTTTTCTTTAGATATGATAATGAACACCAGGTTTCACTGAGGTTCACATTTTACCTTTCTGCTTATTCCAGTTCTTGTGAACTTTTCCAGAAAGATTCTTTTCTCTGCACTGACTTGGTGTGTAGCACCAGCCTCAGCAAAATACCTTCTGGAAGATTAAACCTTGTATTATGTCTTCCAGGTAATTTACAATCATTTTAGAAAACATTGCTTACCACACCAATCTTTGGAGGATATTACTTTTAGCACAGTTTCTTCCATACCCAAAACTGCCCAATCCTCTCGCCTAAGCAAGTTCCCCATGCATAACAAATACTACCTATGGTTCTAAGGTAATAAAAGCTGAAAATAATGCCTGGTATGTAAGTTTTGTAACTTTCTTGAACATCCACACAAACTATTGCTGTTTCTATCTTGTCTTTTTTTTTTTTTTTTTAAAGCAGAGAGAGAGAGAGGACATAAGTGATCATGGGGCAGAGCGACAGAGAATCCCACTAGGGGTACAGAGAGAGGGAGGGAGCAAAGAGAGAGAGAGAGAGAGAGAGAGAGAGAGAGAAGCAGGGTTCACCAGAGGCTCATGTTTTTACCCAAAGTTGTGTTCATGCTCATGAACATAGGACTTGACCTCACCAACTATGAGATCACGACCTGAGCTGAAGTCAGATGCTTAACCACTGAGCCACCCAGGTGTCCCTCTATCTTGTCTCTAAACTCATTCGTGCTCCCAGAGAGCCATCCTAGCGTGATCAGCTGTCCTTTTCCCAGAATCCATTATTCCTTGTCAAGAGTAGGTTGCTTACCTGTCTCCATGAAAGATTCTTTGTTTTTTAATGTTTACGTATTTTTGAGAAAGAGAGTGAAGGAGGGGTAGAGAGGGGGAGAGAAGGTCAGAAGTGGGCTCTATGCTGACAGAGAGCCAGACGCAGGGCTCGAACTCATGAACTGTGAGATCATGACCTGAGCTGAAGTCAGACGCTTAACCCACTGAGCCACCCAGGCACTTCTGAAGATTCTATCAGTTTGACTGCCCCATCTGAACTTCCTAAGGCAGTGCTGCCCAGTGGAAATTTCTGCAGTGATGGAAACATTCTGTATTTGTGCTTCCTAGGGTGATAGCCACTAATCATGTGTCTATTGAGCATTTGAAACGTGGTTTCTGTGAATGTGGAGCTTAAGTTTTAATTTATTTAATTTTATTCAGATGTAAATAACCACATGTGGCTAGAGGCACTGGTCTAAGGCCTTCTCTGCTCCTCCTTTGTGGAAAAAAAATTTTTAACGTTTGAGAGAGAGAGACAGCACAAGTGAGGGAGAGGCAGAGAGAGGGAGACATAGAATCTGAAGCAGGCTCTAGGCTCTGAGCTGTCAGCACAGAACTCGATGCGGGGCTTGAACTCCCATACTGTGAGATAATGACCTGAGCCAAAGTGGGATGCTTAACCAACTGAGACACGCTGGCATCCCTGCCCCTCCTTTTTCAACGGACATCTCACCAAGTACCTCCTTCACGGCGGTTACTTGTAACTAAGATAGTAGATGAAATGACTTCTGGTGGGCAAATTTTTTTGAAAGTAAATACTTAATAATTTATTGCTTGAATATTAAAGTTTTACCCAGCGAAAATTTTCTTATGTGTTTTCTAAACTTTTCTGACCCTGCATTTATACTGGCAAATATCATTTTTATATTAATAAAATCTTATAAACTAAATGCCTGGAAATGGGCTGGAGGTTCCTTGCTCTGACTTTTAGTTTCACCTTCTTGTGCCTAAAGTTAGTAAAGTTGCACATTTTTTTCCATTTCCTGATTTATTGCAAAGTATTCACATTGCTGTATTTGAAGCCTATTTTATAAGAAACAAAATACTTAGCATTTGTAAAATGTCAGGAAAAATGTATTCTAAATTGCTTTCCCGGAACACGCTAGAAAACTTACTCAGGTGTTATAATCACCTACAAATGGAATTTATCTTCAGAAACTGTCATCACAATGCAGATTTTGGTTTTATGATTTGATCTTTTTAAAATAATATAACATGAGAAAGGGGAGAGAAGTGCTTGTAATCCATTTTTTCAGTGACCCTAGGCTACAGTCTTAATATTAAAGTCTGACAGCTTTATTTTATTGAAATAATTTTTTTAATGTTTATTTTTGAGACAAAGGGAGATAGAGCAAGAGTGGGGAGGGTCAGAGAGAGAGGGACACACAGAATCTGAAGCAGGCTCCAGGCTCTGAGCTGTCAGCACAGAGTCTGATGTGGGGCTTGAACCCAGGAACCATGAGATCATGACCTGAGCTGAAGTAGGATGCTTAGCTAACTGAGCCACCCAGGCACCCCCTGGGAGCTGTTGTTTTTTGTTTTTTTAATGTTTATTTTTGAGAGAGGGAAAGAGAGTGCGAGCCAGAGAGGGGCAGAGAGCAATGGAAATGAAGAATCTGAAGCAGGCTCCAGACTCTGAGCTGTCAGCACAGAGCCCAATGCAAGGCTCAAACTCATGGACCTCAAGATCATGACCTGAGCTGAAGCCAGATGCTCAACCATCTGAGCCACCCAAGGGCCCCTATTGAGATAATTTTTATAGAGAATCCTTTCTCACAGTATTTTGCTGTGCTCATTCTTTTGCTTACTTGTTCAATGAATTTCTTGGAGCATCTACTCTGAGACATAATGGTGGGCACTTGACCAATCATAGAACTCCACTCTATCTTACCTATGGGAAAGGATTAGACAGCTGCTACAGAAACCCACTTCCCTGGGCACACAGGGAACCAATGGAACAATATGATCATGAAGTACAGTTTCTAAGCCTTGTCCTGGTAGAATGATTGTACTGGAAAAGAACAATGAACTAATCCCTTCACTCTATGTAACGAATGCCTATTCAACTATTTGCTAAGACTATAAATCAGCTTAATGAGTAGCAAGAATTCATCGGTTTTGCTGTCTTGGTATCACTGGGAATATTTCAGTTTATCAGAGAATCTGTAGGCTAGTGACACTCTCAACAATTCTCTTCTTTCTCAGAAAAAAAAGCCCAACATTGTTGTGGGGCCTCTAAGGTCATACACAATATGTCCCACCCATCTCATTTATTCTGCCCCAACTGGCCCCTCTGCTGTTGCTCAAATACGGAAATGTGCTCTGTCTCAGAGCCAGTCCCATCTGAGTTTGGAAATGACCATGATCAGATACCATCCTCCAACTCTGCCCAATCAGCATCTACTTCTTACTTTGCTTTCTGTGTTGTCTTACCATTTCTTACCACCTCACATCAGACATATGCGTTTATTATCTGTATTTCCCTCCAGAATATAAGCTTCAGGACAGTCACGACTTGGTGTAAAAAGGCCTAAAACACTCAGTGCCTGGCTCTTAGTAGGCCTTCAGTAATTTCTTTTTTAATGAATGAGTAATGCATGGTTAGTATTGATCTTTGCAAGACTGAAGTGACTTACCTTTCTATATCATAGTTTAAGTATTAATATGCTGAGGGACATTATCTAATCTAAATTACCCCTTAGCAATGCTAGGAACATGACTAAGTTAATACTATACAGACTGAATCTGCTTGGAAGAAAAGCAGTTCTAAAACTCAAGTTCCCTTATTTTATTAAAGTAATTATACAGGTCACCAAAGCTGTAAATTCATACAACTAAGAGACGAAAATGAATATAAAACAGGGGGCTATAAACTATAATAACAATGGCATAAAGAATATTAAACTTCTAAATGAGATGCTTCTTATAACAAGTACATTTTTTATACATTTTACAAGTGATTATTTATTGTTGTTTCTGATAAACTCTTTTCATTAAGGCCTAAGGCCTTAGATCATTATTATACTCACCAATCTAGATAATTAAAAAGAGCTATTTCATTTCCTATTTTTTGCATTTGTTTTTAGTGATGGATGCTTCTTTTACAGAAGCAAGTGTCCACTCTTTTTAGCATTTGCAATCTTTGCAAGTCAAAAATTTATTTTAAAATGTTCCATGAGATAGGATGCATTTAGCTGCAAGGAATAGAAATCCCAACTCAAAGTGGTGTTGACAGTAGGCAAATGTATAGGCTCATGTAACTCAAAATCCAGAGGCTGGGTGGATAATAAGGTTAAATTATCCTGGGGTCCAGTGATGCCATCAAGGATCCAAGTTCTGTCTTTCTCTTCCATCAGCCAGAGTTCATTTCATCTGAAGGTTGATTCCCCTCATAGTTGTAGACTCGTTGCTAGTAGCAGTATTATATACTTCCTTATTCGTGTTTGTGTGTGTGTGTGTGTGTGTGTGTGTGTGTGGCATGGGGGCGGGGGGATTAAACCCTTCTCCCCCAGACTTCAAACAAAAATCTTTCCCCTTCCTGTCTGGGCTGATTTAGGTCATATGCCTATCTCTCAGTCAGTAACTATCACCAGGAAAGTACTTTATGCAGATTGGTTTAAGCCCGGGTACCCTGATCACTGGCAGGATGGATGAGATAGCTATGATTGGCTCAGGCCAGAAGTCAGCAAACTATGGCTGTGGGCCAAATCCTACCCAGCAGCTATTTCTGGGAAGTTTCCATCAGAACACAAACTCTTTCCCCACATTTTATCCATAGCTACTTGTGCACCACAACAGCAGAGTTCAGTAGGCATTAACTGAGACTATAGGGTCTATAAATCATCAAATATGTACAATCTGGCTTTTTACAGAAAAAGTTTGCCAACCCCTGGCTTGGGTCAACTTTAGTTGGAGCTGACTCCAACCCCCTACATCATGATGCTACAGGAAAGAAAGTCAGACTCAACTGGACCAATAAAAGTCTCTCACGTGTCAACCTAAGTTGATTTCCCCCTCCCTGCACTAGCACTTCCCTGAGCAGACCTGAAAGAGAAGTGACCATGCCAGCTTCAGAATGAAAGGCTTCATTTTGGAAGCTCACAGACTTACCCATCAATCTGGAAGAAAAGAACGAGGGTATCAGTTCCATACGTTGATCTGTGTTCAAACCTTGGCGGTGTGTTTTGTTTTGTTTTCTTGAATTATCTGCAAGTTATTTGTTGGTTCTGTGAAACCAGACCATCTCCGACCCATCAGCAGTGGTAAAAATGCAATTCCCAGAGTCCTGCAGTCTTAGAAGAAATCTTCCTCAAACCAGGGTACTGCTTTGCCACGCCTGGTCAGTTGTAGGAAGAACCACTCCTGAGCACACTCACATCACGATTTTCCAGGTAAGCAATTTCCTGCCAAAACAACAATCTGAGCTTTCTTACACACACACACACACACACACACACACACACAATCTGTATATGTACATATACGTGTATATGTGTAGCTTTTCTTATTTATTAGGATAGGAGCAACACATGTACCCTGAGGAAACTTTAGAAAACGGATCACCCAAGGGGCAAAAGAGAAGTCTTGTCACCACCCCATGCCCCAGCGCATAAAACAAATGGCATGTTCCAGAGGTCCCGTCTCCCATCCAAGTGACCTAAACCAGCTTTGACTTTTCCAGCAGGAAGTCACGATGGAATATTTTACTTTTAGCCCCCTCTTTTTATGAAGTTACTGAATGGGTCTATTCTTTGATTAGCCTTTCCAAGGGTCTTAATTAAGTTGTGAACTTTACGACCATTTAAGGAAACTTATGGAAAAGGGCAGAGTTTGAGAAGCTGCTGTTTCAAATTACTTTCTCAAAGTCTTAGATAATCTTTTGCAAACATGAAAGAGAATCTACCTCTCTTCATTTGGGCTGGCACATACAATTTTATCTTATTTTGTAAATAGAAGGGAGTCAACCTTCCTGAAATATAGGGTTGGGAAAGAATGTTCAGCTATACAAATCTTCATTTAGGCACACCTGTGGGTTTCCTAGTGCTCATTATAGAAACCACTTGAAAATGCCCCAAGGCTGGATTGTTTCCAAGACATCAGATGGTACAGCCCCTTAGGTTTGGGGCTAGAATAGGCTATAGGATGGGATTCAGTATCACTGCAAGTCCCTGTGGGGATCTAAGCGTGAGAATGGGGGCCAGTGCTGCAATTAGAAACATTACTTCAGAGAGTGGAGCTTCCCCACCCTGCTCACAGCACCTGCCCCCACCTCCATCATTCCTCTCTTGAGTCTACACAGTACAGCTGACACCATGGGTCATCATAAATTTGGCCCTTCTTAAACCAAGAATAATTCCTGTTAAAGAGAGTAGGAGCCCCTGAGTGCCCGGAAAAGGAGTGAAGGAGGTGGGGTGACGATAGAGGTTACAAAAACTCTGACTCTGGGACCCAGACAGTCTGGATTTATAGGCAGGGGTGAGCTTGGGTCCTTTAATTCTCTAGGTGCCATTTTCTGCATGGATAAAAGAATGATAATAATAGCACCCACCTACTTCATAGTGTTGGCTGCTGTGAAGGTAAAAGGCAATTAATGAGCTAGAAACTTGGCACAGTAGTATGTTAGTATTAGCTCTTATCTTTATAAGGGGAAAGGGTCCAAACTGGGGAAGCTGGGATCTTGGGAACATACTTCTGTTCACAGTAGTGCCTGAATGGTGGAGGCCATGTTTAGAGAGCTCTGACTGCCCAGGACTGCCCAGTTCGTGATTAGACTTTCTGCACCAGACTGTGCGAGACCAGTGCATTTATCTTTTATTCATGTAAGTTTTTAAACCAGATTTTATTTTTTTAGAAAAGCTATAGCTTTATAGGAAAATTGAATATATAGTACAGAGAATTCCCATATACGTCACATTTAGTCTCCCCGATTACATCTTACATTAGGATTCTGTATTTGTAACAATAAAAGCAATATTGACAGATTATATTTTTTTAATTAAAAAAAATTTTTTTTTATTTCTAGGAGAGAGAGAGAGACAGCGTGAGCAGGGGAGGGTCAGAGAGAGAGGGAGTCACAGACTGAAACAGGCTCCAGGCTCTGAGCTGGCAGTCAGCACAGAGCCCGACGCGGGGCTCAAACCCACGAACTGCGAGATCATGACCTAAGCGAAAGTCGGACGCTTAACTGACTAAGCCACCCAGGTGCCCCTTGATAGATTATTTATTAACTAAAGACCATATCCTACAGATTTCCTTAGGTTTTTGTTGTTGTTGTTTTTAGCATAATATCCTTTCTCTATTCCAGGATCACACCCAGGACTCCACATTACACTCAGTTGTCATGTCTCCTTTGGCTCCTCTTGGCTTTGACAATTTCTCAGACATTCCATGTTTTTGAGGAGCTTGATAGTTCTGAGTACTGGTCACGTGATTTTCAGAATGTCCCTCAAATGGGATTGGTCTGATGTTTCTCATGATTAGACTGGGGATGTAGGTTTGAGGGGAGGAAGATCACCAAGGTAGGTGCCATTTTCATTTCACTGGACCAAGGTTAGATGCTTTCAACATGACATCACTGTTGATGTTGGCCTTAGTCACCTGGCTGAGGCAGTTTTTCCAGGTTTCTTTACCAAAAAGTCACCCTTTACCCTCTTCCATACTGTACTCTTCGGAAGGAAGTTAACACATGCTGCCGACTGTTAAGGAGCGGGAGTTAACTTCCACCTCCTTGAGGCAGGAAACCTACATAAATTATTTGAGTTCTTCTATATGGAAGATTTGTTTTTCCCCTCAAGTAACTCTTCCAGCATAATCTTTGCTTCAATGAATTGTTTCGTTTTTACCAACCACCGCTGAAACCTGGTCTTAAGCCAATGTCCCCCAGACTGATTTCTTGAAAACTCACCACTTTTTTCTGTGATTAAGCATGAATTAATATTTGGAGTATCCTCAAACTGGACGTGAAAACAGGAAACAGGAGAACAACAAGATTTTTAAAACCTGACTTAATCTTCTAGTTCGGCATCACAAATGCCAGCTCTGGAATTAGCAGTTTCTTGCTAACCCTATACAGAAAGGCCTGAAAATGAATAAAGAATTAAAAATAAAACAAGAGGGAAGGTCAAAACCAATATGAATGAATAGCTGTGAGCCAAGTGGAAAAGCATCCTTTGGCAAGTTTAAACTGGTTACCTCAGCATGTCCTGAGAATGTGCTTTTAGTGTTCCAGGCCATTAGGCTCCTTTTGTAGGCGTGAATCTGCCCCTCCTCAAAAACGAAGCTAGCGCTATGCCTCTCCTAAAACATACATCTTTAGATTGATCTGGCATTAAAGTGCTCTTAAAAAATCCATTTTTGTTTCTCTATCTCTTTCTCACATACACACACACACACACACACACACACACACACGCCACCACCACCACCACCACCACCACCACCACCAATTTGAGAATAAATCTATGTCCTAGAATTAAAATAATTAGAACAACTGGCTGGGTAGCTGAAAATCCACTTGAACTTTTCCTTAGACTTCTTGTAAAACAAAACAAAACAAAATGATGTTTGGAGTTGTTCATTCGAAAGAAAATGGGGGAAGATTATTGTTAGATCAGCCTATAAAGGCTCTACGTTTGGTCAGATCAAACTTTAGCCACCACTGTCTTTTTTTTTTTTTTTTTTTTAAAGAGAATTTTTTTTTCTCCTAAAGCAATTCAGAAGTTGCTTCCAAAGCATAGGCTTACATAGATAGGCAAGTGTTTATTCACTTTTTCAAAGTTTACCTCAAAACAGACCTCTAATGCACGCAGAGGGTTCCTCATCCCCACTTGGGTCTGGCACAGCCCTAGTCATAGCATTCCACCATTCTGACAAATCCCTTTGCAAACGCACCCATGGCACCCGTGGTATATAGAAGCATTCCTCTCCTGGTGGCGGAGGCCCTCATTCCTGCCTTACCCTCTTCTGCTGTGCTTTCACTGGCACCAGAGGACAGCCCTTCCTGATGATCTCTTATCTCAGGCCATTAAAATGAGCAGAAGGGAAAATGCCTTAGAACAGCTCTTGTGTATCATCATGAAGAGTTTTAGAATGAATTATCCTGGCCAGTTCAGAGTCTCCTTAGTTTCCCACTTCTTATAAAGACAGCAAATGGAGAATTTTCAGTTAAATAGAAAGTTCAGGAAAGAAGATGTTGGGGTTGGATATGGTTTCTGCCTGCCTAAACGCCTGCTAACAGATTTTCCTAAAGGATGGCATTTCATTTTCCAGACTAAGGCATCCGTGCCTTCATCTAGCAAGTTAGAAGCCCTCTCTGTGTCACACAAGCTGTCTAAAGCATGCTTCTTAAAGAAGGATCTTGTTCTTTCGTATAACCATTATTTTTACTCTTCAGCAAGCAGTATAGTTAACACAGACCATGTAAGCCAAATTTGTACTCACCCTTTGATCTCACTTGAAAATTTTGGATAGTTCTTTGTCTTTTACATTTTTTTTCGTGAGATAAATTGATATGAGCTTATATTCTTGAGGTATTTGGGTTTTTTTGTTCCTGGTTTTTTTTTTCTAGTTAACTGAATTGCTGGAAAAAAAATCTTCAAATGAAGGGTTTTGATTTAGGTTTTCTGGGTACATGGTCTTCAGATTCTTTGCCTCATCAGGTGTCCTTAAAAGAAGGCCCATTTGCAGAATACACATGACCACCAAAAAGGGAAATACAGTAATCTGCTATTTGTGTAGAATAAATAAAATATCCCTTGTTAAAACATTGGCTTTATAGAAATTACTCAAGTATACTTCATCAACCCCAGCTATGTATGCTAATGCTCATTTGGGATTCAACACCCTCCTTTCCTATCAGGGAGTCTCCTCAACTCTCCTAGTCATGTGTCCGTGATGCAGAGAGCCAGGGCATTTATGAGTCACAGTGGGTCATTCAGGGCCTAGGGGCCGCCAGTGAACAAAGATGTCATTCAGTTTCCTTTGAGAAATAAAACAAATAAAATTTTGGACCCTTTACTGAGGTGGCTTCAACTGGGACAGGATTGAAAACGTGAGAAAAGCGTGACTACGGAACCAAATACATTCTTTGGTAAAACACACCCTACTCAGCTACTCGCTCCTGCGGCCACATCTAGAGAGCTTGCCATTCCAAGGAACTGTACCTCTCCCAGAACTTCCATTTCAAGCACCCCCAATTTCTAATCATCACCTCTGATTTGGGAACCTCAGTCTGTCCAGGGCCCCGACTTGAATCACACCCCAGCCCCTGCAATCCATCGAGCCTATACCATCTGTACATTTCTCTTACTCCCTTTTACCATCCCCAGCACTTTGTACTCATGCTGGGGCCAATTTAAAAATAATAATAATTAAAAAAATGGCATGGCCAGTCATTAGAATCCCTCCCTCAGAGTCCCGCTAGAATCCCAGGCCTCACTTGCTGTCATAGGTTGAATTCATGCTCGTTAACCTCAAAGGGGTTCTGAGCAACCAGACTTCCGTTTCCCTAGTCCGTTTGTTGTCCTAATTCTCCTCGAAGACTATTTCACACTTTCCCCTTTTCTTCAATCCTCTCTCACCTCCTCCCCCTGCCAATGACCTGTATCTGAAGACTCTGAGAAAATAGAAGCACTTGTAAGAGAACCTCCACTAACTACATGCTTTGACTGCCGCACCCAACAGGCTGCCCTCCTTCTCACCTCCGTGCTGTTACATGCCCCACAGCGGGAGGGTCAGCCCCCGCCCCACTCAGGGACAGAGCTCTACCCTCTGGAGAAGGATTCTTCGCATCCTTGTTTTTTCTGCCTTTTCTGGATTTTTCTCAAAGCACAAAATGCCCCTTGAGCCCCTGTTACACTTTAGCTTCTCCCCCACTTTTCTGCTCCCTTTTGGAGTTGTCGCCCTCGTGGACAGCAAAAGAGTTGACCCTCCTTGCCCTCCCCAGTTTCTCCCCTCCTGGTCTCGTAATAGCTGCGGTTAGATCTCCTGACACCTCTCCAACCTCTGCAGTCGGGCCTTTGCCTCCACTACCACACTGAAATTGTCCCTGCAAGGCTTTCGAGGACCTCCGTGTTGTAAAACGTAATGGCTAATTCTCTGCCCACATCTTCTACCATCTGTCAGCATCATTGGTCAGAAGTGATCACGCTTTCTCCTTTAAGAAGACTTTTCTTGGTTTCCAGAATATCTTGTGCATCTCTCTTACCTTGGAATACAGAAGCGCCCTCTTAATGGGGAGGGGGGAGCCACCTCTTCTCTGTCTATAGTCACTCCACTGGTTTTCTCAGCTAGCCTCATGGCTTCAAGCATCGACTGCCTATGATTTCAAATTTATACCTTTAGCTTGCTTGCACAGCTCCCTGAATTCTTTAACATCGTGTTCAGCTGCCTAATTGAAATCTCCCCTTGGATGGGTAATTAACATCCAAGGTGTAATACAAAGCTGAGCTCGTGATATTCTGCCCCCCATACCTCTTCTGCCCCCGACTTCCCCATATGGAAAGAAAGGCCTGAAAATGAGTAAAAAATAAAAGATATAATGAGTGGGATGTTCAGTCCAAGCACCTTAAAGTCATTCTTGACTCTTTTTCTCACAGCACATCTTGCTGCTCACTCTCTCTTCAGACCATAATAGGAATTGGGCCACTTCTCACCACGTCCACTGCAACCACCTCAATACAGACCCACTCATTGTTGGCATAGATGACTGTGATCACCACCTATCTCCTCTCCCTCCTCTTGCCTCTCTCTGCCTTTAGCCTAAACACAACTGTCAGACTACACCTGTTACACTACAATTCAGATCTTTTTTTTTTTAATGTTTTTTATTTATTTCTGAGAGAGAGAGAGAGGGAGACACAGAATCTGAAACAGGCTCCAGGCTCCAGGCTCCGAGCTAGCTGCTGGCCTAGAGCCCGACGTGAGGCTCGAACCCACGAACTGTGAGATCATGACCTGAGCCGAAGTTGGCTGCTTAACCAACTGAGCCACCCAGGGGCCCCACTACAATTCAGATCTTATCATGCCTCATTACAAAAGCTCCTAGGCACTCCATCCCCTTCTGAGTTGAAGCCAAAGTCCCTGTAATGGTGTCAAGGTCTCGCCTGATGTGTACTGCTCTACCCCCAGCCCCCTGCTACCTCACTGTCCTCCTCTTCGCTCACCCTCAGCCACATGGGTGTTTCTACCCCAGTACTTTTGCAGTCTCTGTCTTTGCCTGGAATGTGCTTTCTTCAGATACCCGCGTGGTTAGGGTTTTACTTGGAGGCTATCTTCTTCGTGGAGCTTTCTCGACCTTCTTGTAATCTTATATACAATTGCAAGCTCCACCCCGACTACCAAGCCCTTTCTTTCCCCCCTTCCCTGCTTTGTTTTTCTCCACAGAACTTTTTGCCCTACTTGACACTGGTGAAACTTAGAGGCAGTATAATGTGGTGGTTGAGGTGCAGGTGGGACTTAGTTCAAGGCCTGGCTTGTTACTTAGCAGGTTGTCAAGATAGAATCTCTCTACTCTTCGTTTTTCTCATCCATAAAATGGGAATAATAGCACCCACCTCATCAGGCTGTAGGCATAATATTTATCAAGTTCTTAGAACTGTATCTGAAACATATTAAGTGCTCCCCCATTAGCTAATGTTTACATATTTCATTCATCTTCTGTTTATTATGTCTCCCAAACGAGAGTAGAAGTGCCATACGAGCAGGGGTTTTTGTCTGTTTTGTAACTGCTCTGTCCCCACCACCTTGGGCAGGGCCTTACACAGAGCTGGTTTTCGGTATATAGTTGTAGAATGACGGATCACTAAAGTTTCTTAGATATTCGAGTCCATAAATAAGTTGTTTAAAATTTCCTTAATATAATGATGCCCATATAAATAAAAAGTTCCTGTATTGAGTTCCTGTATTGCAGACATTGATGTGGGCCTAGATAATCTGTGTGAATCATTCATAGGTAGGGAGCCTCCCTCCTAGATGGCCCAAAAACCTATTCCACAGAATAGACCCTCAGTGTGCTGGGTAAGCATGCCTTGGTTCTATTTTAGTGTTAATTGTCAGAAATCATTTTCCTTTGGTAAAGGTAACTCATTGAGTGTTGTAGTCCTAAATTGAAGCTTCACTCAGTGTTTTTCGATCAGACTATCCTTCGGTGTGCCATGTAAGAGAGCAAAAATCCACAAGTTGCTCTAGAGTCCCCAGTGAAATGGATGCCTAAATAAAGGACACTATTATTCTGCACCATCTCACAGGCCCCAGGAGTATAGACTCAGAAGGGTAAACTTAAGAGTTCAGATCTTTGGGGCACCTGGCTAGCTCATTTCACTGTCTGTTTCACCAGTGAATGCATGCCTTGGGGCGCTCTTTCTTCCTCTGGCAAAAGTCTGATTCTGCAGCCTCTGGGCACATTCTTAGAGCCTGGCACTCCCCTTAGGGCCACACCCGCTGTCGTCATGCAGTGAGCACACCAAACAGGTTCCCCTGGCCAGACAGCGGCTGAGGTGTCTGCAGGGGAAGGGAAGTACAGTCATGCACACACCCAATGACGCAGTGACATAAAGGAAGCAGCCACTCGGCCTTCCCCGGGCCTAAAATAAAGAGAGTTCCAACACAGAGGTGGATTTCACATGCGGAAGTAATGGAGCTCTTGGACCCCTTTCCAGCCCATACTTACTTTTGCATCTGAGACCTTTATGTTTTGTGTTTTGTTTGTGTTTTAAAGAAGCCCCCAAATTGTACAAACTTCCAGCCCTACAAAAACTTGGTTTACCAGATGATGGTAAATTCGGTATTCTTTTACATACTGATGTACTGACTTGAAGCAATTATGTAAGGTTTTGATAGCCTCATTTATAGGAAAAATAGGCAAGGTTGAGAGACTTAGTTAAGGGCACACAGCTACCTTGTCCATGAATTGTGGCTGCTCGGTAGGGCCTGAGACTTAAGTTGAGCTTCTGATGTTTTGGGGTTGCCTATCCTAAATTTCAAATGCGTCTCCCATATTAAATGAACTTGGCTCTTTTTATTTCCTACTTGTGGAACCATTCAGAGCAAGCTTGCCAAATTTATAGCATTAGATGATAATTATGAGTCACTAAAAGTCTAGTACATCCCGTGATCTTTTGGCCTGTTCACGCCTAGTGAATAAAATATTAAAAATATTATTTAGAATAAATAATAAAAATATTATGTAGAAGATCTTGTGAAAAGTAGATAAATCATTTTGGAAACAAAAATACGTATATTAAAAAATTTTAAATGGGGGCTCCTGGATAGCTCAGTAGGTTAAGCATCTGGTGGCTCAGGTCATGATCTCACAGTTCATGGGTTTCAGCCCCACGGTGGGCCCTATGCTGACAGCTCAGAGCCTGGGGCCTGCTTCAGATTCTGTGTCTCCCTCTCTTCCCCTCCCCTGCTTGTGCTCTGTCTCTCTGTCTCTCAAAAATAAATAAATATGAAAAAAATAAATTTAAAAAATAAAATTTTAAATAGATATCAGTCTTCACCTACCTTGAAAATTTTTTTTAAAGTTCATTTATTTTGAGAGAGAGAGGGAGAGGGGGTGTCAAGCAGATTCTTCACTATAGAGCCTGATGTGGGGTTCAAAGTCATGCACCATGAGATCATGACCTCAGTTAAAGTTGGACGCTTAACTGACTGAGCCATCCAAGGGCCCCTTCACCTGCTTTTTAGGAAAACTTCTGTATTCCATAAGAGGAATGTTTTGATTAATTAACCAATTTGATGTTTATATAATACTTAGAGTTTCTTAGTATAAGTTTTAAGCATGGAGAAGAGTCAATATTGAAGGTCTCTAACACTGTAATTAGCCCAGACACATTCTGAACTTCTTTCTTCCCGATTCAAAGAGCTAACCTAGCAAGGGTAGCTGAAAGTAACAATGATGACTGGTTGAGACCAACACGCAGACACATAAGATAGAATCCTTGAACACCAATCCACAGCACACTCTGACTTTCTAGCCAGCTTCAGAATCTCTTGGAGAGGGGCTACTAAAGCTCAGATTAATCTCCCCCTGAAATTTCTGATTCAGTAAGATTGGGGTGAGGTCTGAGAATGGGCATTTCCAAGAAGTTACCAGGTGAGGCATCCATTGCTGGCCCCAGAGCCTCACTTTGAGAACCACTGCTCTAGGAGCTGTTTTGAGTCCACAAACCTATGTGAATACAAGCTCATTTAATTACATATTCAACACTCCTAAGACTCAGCCCAGAAGCACAATAAAGCCCGTAATAGTTTTTGTCAGCTCTTCCTTAGAGTCTAGTCAGACACCAAGAGACTACTAGTAGTTTGATAGCTACCCTTTTTGATCTCAGCATGGCAAGATCTTTCTAGTTTGGGCTAAGCACTTCTGTAGAGCCTCAATAAACAGTGAGAGTTTGAGATAATGAAATAATGTGCTATGTTATTGGTCTTATGAGATGACAGCCAACAGTAAACAACCAAAAACTGGACGATGGAAAGCAAACACATAGGGCATAAGAGTCCTCCTTGTGATTAGAGACTACAGTGCTGGATTTCCGGAATGTCTTCAATACACAGATAGCAATGAATGGGAGGAAAACTCCCACTCATTGCACATCACTGAATTTTCTGTTCATGCATTTTCATATCTGAGTCAATGTCCCCAAGCCCATTTCCCATACGATATTCGTTTCAACACAGCTAAAAGTTATACTTTTTCATACAAATATTTGTCCTTCCCAGATTTACCAAAAAGAACAGTCCTTAGCATTTAATTATTTTAATGAAAAAGTCAACATAGTAATATATTATGTTCCTATGCATCTGTTTACCAACATGCCTGCATATTCTTGTTTATAGAGATATGTCTTCCTTTATTTTTGTACTATTTTTTATGTTTTTTGCTGCCTCCCTTACCAAAATCAGTTTCTCAAAGTAAGAACATTTGCCTTGGTCACAGTGCAAAACTCCTGGGTACCAGTACCAGAGAGGCTGCAAGGGCAATGAGTGCTCCAGAAATACTTGTAATGATGCATAACACAGGCACCCATCTATGGGGAGAGAACAGGCCATGCTCCCTACAGCCAAGTCACCTAAAAAACAATTTGCTTGAAATTTAGTGACGGTTTTTTAGAGTTGTTGCATCAATGTGACCCATTTTGTTGTCATGCTTATTGTTCTCATAGACTATTGGCATTTGGGGAATTAATGAAACCTAATTTTACTCCTTAGAGAAGTTACTGGTTCCAGGATTGTGGTAGAGAAAGTAAGGATGAGCCTGAAATGTCTTCATGTGCCCAAAATAAGACCATGCTCAAAGAATGAGGGAAATTATCAAAAGGTCACAGGGGTCAGCTTTAAAGTACTCCTGTTGGCCAAATAAGGGACATTTAAGGATCAAAATAAATATCAAGGACAGCATATTGTACCTCCTTAAATAAAAGGGGAATCCATGAATCTAACATGATATATATAAACACTGGAGAAGGAAAACCTCTGCCTCTTGGTATAATGTCAACTAATAAATATAAAAAGAATGATGGAATTAGAAAATCTCCATTTGGCAGCCATCATCAATGGATACTAAAAATAGTGGATAAAAGTATAAGAAGTAAAAGGATATTTATGTAGTCTCGAAGTATGCCCTCATAAAACACTTTAATGACAAGGGGTAACAGAATAACTTTACCATGTAGAGGTCTGGGAGGCATCACCCCAGTCAACTATCAAAATTAACGTTGCCAGTAATGACTTCGATAATGTGTTGAAGAGAATTCAACATCACTTCTATTATCTCCCTGTCAAAGTGCACAACCTGAATCCAATCAAGAGAAAATATCAAACCAAATTGAAGAGCATGCTTCAAAAGAACTATCTGTATTTTTTTTTAATGTCAACATCAGAGAATACAAAGGAAATTCAGGAACTGCTCCAAAGTAAAGGAAATAGAAGAGACATGACAAGTGAACCCATGATTTCAGATTTTCTTTTTCTTTAAATTTTTTTAAAATGCTTGTTTATTTTTGAGACAGAGCATGAGTGGGGAAGGGGTAGAGAGAGAGGGGCACACAGAATCTGAAGCAGGCTCCAGGCTCTGAGCTGTCAGCACAGAGCTTGATGGCGGGGTTCAAACTCACGAACTGTGAGATCATGACCTGAGCCGAAGTTGAACACTTAACCAACTGAGTCACCCAGGCACTCCAGATTTTCTTTTTTCGTAAGAGATGTTCTTGGGACAAATGGTGTATTAGTTTCCTATGGCCGCACAACAAATTATCTCAGACTGAGTGGCTGAAAACAACACAACTTTATTACCTTCTATTTCTGTAGGTTAGAAGTCTGACAGGGATCTTCCTGGGTTAAACTCCGAAGTGTCAGCAGGGCTATGCTCCCTTCTGGAGACGACCCTAGGGGAGAATCTATTCCCTTGCCCTTTCTAGCACATAGAGGCTGCCCACATTTCTCAGCTCCTTCCCCTGCCTCCATCTTAAGCCTGAAATGGTAGGTTGAGTCCTTATCACATTGCATCACTCTGACCACCTTCTCTGCCTTCCTCCTCCAATTATAAGAATCCTTATGATTATATTGCTATGCCCCAATAACCCAGGATCATCTATGCTAAGATTGGCTGATTCACAACCTTAATTACATCAGAAGCCTTAATTCCCTTTGCTGTCCAACCTACCATATTCACAGGCTCTAGGGATTAGGATGTGGACATCTATGGGGACCATTACCCACCACAAATGGTGCAATCTGAATAATGGCTGTACATTAGATAATAATGTGTCAAAGGGAATTTCCTGAATTTGACAATCGTGCTGTAATTCTGTAAGGAATTTCCCTGTCTTTAGGAAATATACACTGAAGTATTTATGGGTAAAAAGGCATCATGTCTGCAACTTAAAATAGTTCTCGCTACACAGAGAGCAAAAGAGCAGAGGAAAAGCAAACTAGTAAACTATTAACATTTGAGGGATCTGAGTAAAGAGTATTGAAGAACTTTTTGTGCTATTCTTGAAATTTTTCTGTCAGCTGAAATGATGTAATAAAAATTGTAAATGAATGTTTATAAATTTTCTATTTCTAATATACTTTGTGGCATATTGTTATGAAAAACGTGTTCATTCTGAAGGATCTTTAAAAATCGCTTTTAAAACTTTGAGGATCTTTTAGCAAGTTGTTTAGTGACGTTACTTGCAGTTAACTATGAATACGTTATACGTTGGGCTGGCTTGATTGTATTATGAAAATAAAATCAAGTATCCACACTCCTATTGCCTCACAGCTTGGGTATTAATGCTGAGTATTCCCATTTTGTTTTAAAATTCAGTATTACTAAAACATTAAAAAAAAAAAAAAAAGGAGGGGGGGTGCCTGGGTGTCTCAGTTGGTTGAGCATCCGACTTTGGCTCAGGTCATGATCTCACTGTTCATGGGTTCGAACCCTGCGTTGGGTTCTGTGCTGACAGCTAGCTCAGAGCCTGGAGCCTGTCTTTGGATTCTGTGTCTCCCTCTCTCTCTGACCCTCCCCTGCTCATGATGTATCTATCTCAGAAATAAATAAAACATTAAAAAAATAAAAGAAAAAAATTCGGTATTACTTTTTAAAAATTTTTGGATGTATGTTTATTTTTGAGAGAGAGAGAGAGAAAGAGAGAGAGAGAGAATCTGAAGCAGGCTCCAGGCTCTGGGCTGTCAGCATGGAGCCCTATGTGGGGCTCAAACTCAGGAACCATGAGATCATGACTTGAGCTGAAGTCAGATGCTTAACAGACTAAGCCACCCAGGGGCCCTCAGTATTACTTTAAAACTGGGATCTTGAAAAAGAAAGTGTTTAAAAGTAGGCAAAAGACCATAGTTGTCTTCTACCAACTTTAATTTCTTAGTTTTGATGAATGTACCATGGTTATATCAGATGGTAACATTAGGAAGCTAGGTGAGGGTGATATTGGTGAGCCAACTTTACGTTCCTATCCCTGATTCTACATAAGGGAAGAGAAAGGGAGGGAAAAACCACAGCAAATGAGAAAAGGGGGTAAGCTGTTTGCTGTATACAGCCCAGATGCTTAAACACAATCAGGTTCCAAGTAATACTGCCACTAGCTGGTTCCTTACTATTGGGCAAGTTACTAATATATTTAAATCCTGCCTTGGTCTCTCCAAGAAAAAGGGACTTGAGGAATCTTCTTATAAAGTGCATGTATCTACTAGAGCTTCTTAAAATGAAAACGAATCAAAATCACGAGAGAATAAAGCAACATGCAAAAATAGTGGTTAAGGTGCTGGAGCAGCAAACCACGGTTGTGTCTCCTCATTGGTCAAATGAAGACCCTCATCAAATCAGGGGCAAATCAAAGAACATATTATGAAGGTACCTTTTAAAATATCAGTATACAAAGCAAGATATCTTGATAGTGTTAGTCCTTTCCCAGTCTTTCAGAAATGTAAGGAGGGCAACCTGTCTGCAATCTGTGTGGCAAAACTCTGACCAGCTCTGAGCCTCTGGCTCAGCCCGACCGAGACAGCACAGATAGCAGACTGTCTGAGCCAAGAGCGATGAGCAAGTTGCAACACAAATGTCTCTGACCACACTAAACGTGTAATCACTGAAATCATAGCAGTTTCACCTGAGCCTTTATCTCGGATGCTGGCTCAGCAGCCCAGGAACGTGTAATCCACACTAGGACAGCACATCTTCCCCAGACACTTCTGCTCATGGCTGGACTTAAGCTTACTCTGCACTAACCTCAACTTGGAAACCATGCTCAGGAGGAAAGAAATGCCCATGCAAGGAACGGCTGGGATCAACTGACCGAGAAGAGTAGAAAAATTGGATCCCACATCCTAGAAGGCCGGCCCAGAATATTCAGAAAGGAATTGCATTAGAAATTCTTAAGACCCGTTGCTATGGCACAATTTGATGACTGCATTTAGTTACTGAAAGAACAAAGGATCTCCGTAAAAGGGCGGACATCGTGGGCTCAAAAGCATCAGTCTGAAGTTCAAGGAGAGTTTTCTGTTACTAGCCATGGTGGTAAATAATTATGGGAGGATGGAGAGGTGTCCTTGAAGGTATGACCAGGCACATTTCCTGGAGAATCACTTAAGTTGACTTAGACATACTCATGGGAACAAAGTTGTATCAGAGGGTTACATTCTCGATCAAGGGCCTGATGCGCAGCTTTTTATAGAAATGAATACAAACTATACTGAATTAATCATAAGCAATATCTGGATGGCCTTAGATTACCAGTCTTTCTAAGGTACATAGGCAAACAGAATGAAACACCGACCAAGCTGTGGAAATTTACCAGGCCCATTCCGAGGAGTTGGAGAAAAGGAATCAGTGTTACAATGTGGGCCAGGAGCTAGAGACATGTACAAAAGGGGCCGTGGGTAAAACTGGCAGGCTCACGTGCACAGTGTTGTGAACGGCTGGTGTGAGGTTGGGATGCAGAGCAACAGGCGTAGACCGGGCCACACCAGCTGTGTGTGCAGGGCACTTCGCCACTTGGTGAGAGAGTACACTTTTGCTTACCCTCCTGCAAAGCCCTCCCTAGTGGGAGTATTGAGAGCAGAATGACTCTGGCAGGAGGGGACAGAGGGCATTAACAAGTACCTGTAAACCTCCCTCTCTGCTCCAGTAACAGAAATGGGTGAATAGGTAAACGAGAGAGGTAGACTTTACTTCAGACCATTTTGACAACCCAGTGACTACTTCTGGGATGCTTCCTGGTCCTGAGGATGTGGACATGGATACAGAGACCTGGATCTTGGGGAGTTTGAGGGAGGTTGTGGGGAAAGGTGGGTGAGAGACACCTGCTCGATAAGCATGTGTCCAAGAGTCATGTCAGAAGCCAGTACAAGGTTGGGAGGAGCGGTGCACATAGGGAAGGACTGGCCAATTCCAACAGAAGAGGTGACACCTTGACCTCAGGCTTTCCTGGATGGAACAGAGAAAGAAAGAACATGGGTGGGAGAAGAGTTAAAGGAATGACATGGAGGTGTTAGAACAACACTTGAAATGTTGGGGTTTCTCTTATTTGAATTCCCAACCAGGAGCTTCTTAGCTTTTTATTTGACTTCTGCTAAATATTTCCCTTTCTTAAGCATATAATTAATTTCTATTTACATTATCATCTGTGTAGAGCAGATAGAATCATTTGGGGGGACTTGGTACAAATATAAGGCAGGCAATCTAGTTGTTGACTTCTGAACCACTGGAGCCTCTGACAGATTTACTAGGAAGTTTATTTTTCACTCCAGTGATTAATACTTCATTAAAGCCTGCTTAGTGTGAACAGGCAAAAATACCTGCTATGTCCAATTGTCTTATTTTTAGTTCCATGAACTAAGGGCCTGGAGGGATCTGGTCTTTCCTTGGGATGGGTCCTCTCTCACCCTAGGAAGCAGGCACCAGCTGCCTTTCTACTTCATGGCTCTCCTGGGTGCCAGAGGTATTCTTTAGGCTCTACATTTTGAGCTTAATGAAGTGGGGCTGGTGAATTCAGATTTATCAGGGTTCGAGAATACTTATTTTAGGTGTATACCTTTGGGGGATATTTTGAATCAGATTATGTGTATACCAACTTTGGAGAAACTCCTGGCCCTGAAATAACAAAAGAATAGGAGCAAATTTTTAAGATCCCACTCAGCGCTCTGACAGTTATCTACAAAGATGTATTTGCATTTGAGTTGGATCCTACCAAAGGGGTTAAAAACAGGGTATGTAAGAAAGCTAGTAACTAGTGCCCTCTAAAGCTCTCTCTGAGCAAGTCCAATTGAGAAGAGTTCAGGTTCTTCACGGGCATCCTAGCTACAAGGATTTCTGACCGGGAAGGTGCCATGTCGTCCCCAGGGACTCGGGGCTACAAGCAGCACAGAAGAGCAAACTGAAGCCTTCCTGCTGTGTCCGTAGTTCTCAGACTCTTCGCCTGGCCTCGGGTTACTCCAGCGGGGCCAGCCCTCCAGAAGGAGTGAGGTACAAGGAGCTACTTCCGGCCTACCCGTTCAGCACATTACTTCCTTTTTCTCTTCGTTCCATTATGTTTGAGAGTGTTTCCCATCATCTGAAGAACCCCCCCTTTGGCTGAAGTTGTATGTGTATTTAAAGGCAGAAAGACATTGGTTTACGTACAGCTGCTAACTTAAGAAGCAGCCCAAATAAGTGTCAGAGTCTCCGGGGGGTGTGGTAAATGGCAGCCCTCAGGCCCATGCCAGTTTTTGGACTCCAGCCATACTCACGCACGTCCAGGGCCACTTTCATGCTACAACAGCACAGTAGTTGTAGCGAGACTGTATGGCTCGTGAAGCCTACAGTATTTACAGATTAGCTTACAGAGAGTCTGCCTACTTCTGGACCACACCAAAGTATTCTTCATCTGAGAAGGGTAAAAATATATGTATGGTATTTGTATATATAACCTATGCACATGTACGTGTGGGTGTATATGTATCTGTATATCACATACTGATACATGCATACACACTCGTACACGCACACGATACAGAACATATACACATATATTGGACCGTTCTCAAGAAAATACGTCACCCCAATAAGATTATGAGCAGCTTTCTCTTCTTCATACCTTTCAAAACATCCTGTGTCCCCAGTACCACACTCAGGCCACACCAAATGTAACGGGTTACAAATATTCAGATTTTATTATAAATAAAATACTGTTTTTTTTTAACATAAAAAATGCCAAGTGTTGCATTTTATTCACCACCCTGGAGAGCAAGACTGTAGAGATTAAGGCAAACAGCTTAAGTGAAGGCACATATAAAAGGGCCACAGTTGGAATCAGGAGGAACAATTCCAGGGAACAGCTGTCTGTGTCCCCTGCGACACCCAGCATTCCGCAGTGGCCACCCTGTCGATTTTATGACGTAAGATACAGATAACTGGAACTATACAATAAGATCATGTATACCGCAGGAGTGTAATGAAGGTATTGTCTTATAAAGAGCTTTTGTTTTAAAAATAAAATTCTGTTTAAAAATATACTACACAGATGGAGGAAGAAAGCAACAAAACAAAACGGGGAAAAAAAAAACAACCCAAATTTCACTGTGGCCTACGACTTACTGGTGTGTGAGGCTGACCCATGGGCCAGAGGGAAACTATCTCGGCAGTCTATCTGCAGTCACTGTCCTGCAACCTTAAACAAAATGTCTCTGTTAGAATGTGGCCACTAAATAAGAGGAGCTGGCGAGGGAACACTGATGTGAAAACTTGGCAAGAAGGAGCCGCGCCCCACAGCAGGAGAGGCCGGAGAGAAGCAGCCGAGGAAAGGGTATGCCAAGTCGGAACGCCTGTAGCCCACTCGGGGATGCAAGGAGGCGGAAAGAGGAGAGCGGAGTGGCCTGACTGCTCCCACCCACCCTGTCTGTGTACACTGTCCCTGATGCCCTGTGCCCGCTCAGTGACTGCGCACTCCCTCATCAAAATGACCCATCTGGTTCAAAGTGTCAGGGCATTTCTAGCTCGTTCCTGGCTAGACCCACATCGATGCTAAAGATCCCACTGGGCACAATGTCCTAACCTCTCCATGTTCTGTCAACCTGACCTCCCTGCCCTGGAGCGGGTATCAGGAACGCCGACACGCTGCAGTTTAAGGTCCCAGGATTGCAGGGGAAGAGGGTGTGAGGTACCTCTTTTGAGCAGCTGTGTGTGGAGGAAAGCAGGTCACTATGAATGTTAGGAAATGAAGATGCTGCAAACATGAGGCGAGGAGCAGAGCCACGGGGAACAAACGCAATGCAAAGACCTGCAGACAGCGGGGAAGGAGGTATCCAGACACGCTGTGCCAGTGAGGAGGAAAAATGGAGTGAAGAAGTGAACAGACAGTGCCATTCTAGGAACAGGACCAAGTATATTTACATAAATTCCTTACTCTATAATCATGATAAACAAAAAAAAAAAACCACATTCACACAAAAATATAAATTTGAAATAATTAATAGCACCAGTGTGTCAGATAATAGTTTCTTTCCCCCCAGCTACGCAAAGTACAAAGTTGCATAGTGTTAAAGGCTATATATGAATCTCAAAAAGGTGGGCTGGTAGGAGGGAGGGGTTGTGTGGCAGGGAATCGTCACACTGTGATCTTAAAAGAAAACCACAGAGCTGAGGATCAAAAGTTGAGAAGCCAACTAGGCGACTCCACCGACGGGTCTTCCCTCTACACGTGGAGGGAAGGTTTAGAGTGGGTTTAAATCACAAAGTGCAGGAACTAGATGGTGCTGGCAGCTATGTGAAATACTGAGTGCAAGGATTTGCCACCAGGATTTGGCAAACTATGTGTTTAGAGAGATTCTAGAAGATGGGAACGTCAGAAGCTAATTGAGGGGAAGGGTCAAAGCGTCATCTCTCCCCAGTGGAAGAAAAACAGGTATGTGGGATCCTGACAACACAACTTGCGTCTAAGTTTTCTCCCTTTGCTAGGAAAGACTAGGGTGAGGAGGCTTGTTCTGTGTTTGTCTGTCAAGATCTTAGGGACCAACTTCTCTCTACCGGATCAACAGCACTAGTTCCAAGACTAACGTACTAAAAAGGCTCTAAGGATTAGTTTGATTTTGAAAAAGGCTTTAGTGGTTATCATATCCCTATTACTTCCGTATAAATTCCTTTTATAGGAATATCAGAAGATGTCTATGGGTGAGTGCAAGCTGCCCATCCAGATTTATCAGCTGCCCAAAGATCTGAGAAAAGTTTATCTTCCTAGTCAATTATTAACATACGAGAAAATGCTCAGCCTGCTTCTGCAGCCTCATTCTCCTGGAGACTGTCATAAATAATTGCATCCTTACCCGCGGATGGCTCAGTGTCCTCTACTCAAAATAGCTAAAACAACTGATGATGGCTCTTGACATTCTAAATGACCAATACCTTTGGCACAGGATGTTTATTTCCTTTTGCTTAAAAGGAGGAGGGGTAGTAGATGTAGGTGCATTTTCTTTATCGATAGACTGGATGTACTGGCCATCACAGTGCTACTAGTGGTAGCCAAACTTTTCCTTCATAGAAACGAGAGTACTGAGACTGTGAGGAGGTCTGTTGGTATCAGTGAGAAAGGGAGGGCTACTTGCTCAGCCCTGGCAGACGGTTCCCACGAAGCGCTTACGCCACCATACGATAACGTAAGGTGCCACGTCCTCCTGCAACTCAGAAGGGAAAGTGTGGGTAAGGGGGTGCCTTCCGTGGAAGAGAGACTATCAGATAAAACCCTTGGTTCCCGATTCATGATGTCTGACTTGCTTCTTTTTAAGTTCTGTGAATTTTCCTGGTTCAAAAGGACAGTGGTGGAGAGCAGCAGAGAAGTGGGGGTCTGGAAAATGTCATCTTTGTGTTAAGGCACTCTACGGCCTCACAAGGGCTCCCTGGTCGGGGGGCGCTGCCTTCTGGCCCTAAGCCACGACGCTAGGGCTTTTCAATGGATGGGGTGTTGAAGCAGCCAGACGGTAGGGTCTTCTTGATGTCCTCCAGGTTGCGAATGTCCTTCATGATCTCCTCGATATCTCTGTTATAGTCCATGATGGCGGCCTCCTGCTTCCTCGCTTCATTCTCCAGGTCAGAGACTTTCCTGTCCAGGTCGCTGACTTTCATCTCCTCTTTGGCTTTGTTCAGGGTGCCTTCAATCTCATTCAGCTTGTTCAGGTCCACCGTGTCCAGCTGCCCTGTAGAGTCCGAAAGGACACAGAAGGAAACAGATGCATTCACTAAGGGTTATCACATCACTGCACAAGTAACTCCGCCTGCCTTTTATAAACATCCCCCCCCCCAGTTGCCCCCGGCAGTGTCAGCCTGCACGTGTGACATGCAGATCACCTGTGCTGTACAAGGGCGTGGTCAAGGCAGACCAAGGACAAACGCTGACCTGACTCAGCAAGGACAGCTCAGAGCCTATAATGGATACTGGGTTAGATGGGGTTTTTTTCTGAGAAAACAGTTTTTGTGAAATGTTTTCTAAATACACAGCTGCCGTGTTTGAGGCCTTAAGCCTCACTTGCGGTTTTGAAGGTCATCTGATAACATTTATTGCCATTTTCATGTTTATATATGTAAGCTGTATGTCATTTTAATGCCATCTAATGAACATAAAAATCTTTATGCTAGAACTCTAAGCCCTCAGCTCTTAGATTCCAGGGAAGGTGGGCTGGTTTGGGGAGTCATGTCCTGCCTTTAGGAGTCAGACACTATTTGGAGCCCTCCTACGGAAAACGGCCAGGGACAAAATGCTGAAATAATTTCAGCAAAAGCTTCACTTTAAAATTATCAAGAAAAAGTTCTTTTGGAAAGAACTGCTTCCATAATTAACGAAAGCAGACAGCCACACAGCGATCAGCACGTTACGCTTACTGTGCTTGATTAAATTCTCATGAGACCATCTTACGCAAGTGATTCTCAGATGTTAACTGATTTGCCCAAGTTTGCACAGTTTACAAGGCAACAAAACAAAGATTCCTACTCGAGTCTAACTTTAAATTCTAGCTCTTTCTGCCCACAAAAAGCTACCTCCTCTAGCTTCCTGTCATTTTAAAACCCATCTGTTAGCACATTATTATTCTTGATATTTTAGACAGATGAAAAAAAAGATACCTTCCCCTCTCCCTGCTCCAAAAGAAAACTCCAAATGAAACACTGACCAAACCTTAAGGGCTGGTGAATTAAAACAGAATGCCTTGCTACAAAGCTGTACTGGCTGGAGTTTTACCACTTTATAATGTAGGCTCGTGACAAAAGTACATCTGTCCTATAATGAAGCCTGCTCTCTATTAAACTAGATTCAAAGCATTTCAACATGGTCATATTTCCTTATTATGTCAGTAAGAGAATAATCAAATAATCTTTTAAAAAAAACTCTCAGATTATCCTTTTAATTAGCAAATGAAGAGAATTCCAGGCAGTGAAGTCACCCCCAGCTTAAAGTGTTCTTTTATTCTACCACTGAAATCCTTCACTCTAAGTCCTTTAAAAACACTCTGCCAGCAGAATGAGCTGCTCAATATGTCATAAACATTTACCATAAATGAGCCACTCTAACTGGCAGCCTATCTTCCTAATTTTAGAAGTCCTTGGGCCATGGTCAGAGTCCGGTACTTCGATCATATGCCATGGAAGAAGGACTTGTTGAATTAATACAACCTAAAGTCAAGTTTCAGTTCACACAATACTCACACTGTAATATCTGTTTTTGTGACAACTATAACAGACCCCAAGAACAAACAGTCCCCAGAATTGAGAGCCTGCCTAAAATGGCTCTCCAGCTCCTTACCCAGCTGCTCCAAGAGGTCATTAATCAGATTGAGGAGGCTGGTGACGGAGTTTTTGGCTTTTCTGGCATTGATCTCGGCTTCCTGAGCAGCCTGCGAAGCCTGTGTGGGGAAAAGGATAGAGAACAGTAGTCCCAATGGTGTGTCTTCATCTTCCTGAAGTATTTCCCCCCCACTCTGCCAATCAGCCAGCAAGTCCATTTTCAGATGCTTCCCTTTTCCTAACTCGTGAAACAACAATCTCTCACTGTAAGGTTTTTTTTTTTTTGGTCCTATCTTCACGGTGAAATGTTGCTATTTTTAATTCCTATGACCGTCATGAGTAGGCAGTCCACGTGCCTAAACTGACTGTATTTCAAAAAGACCAATATTATTTCCTTTCCTCACTTTCTCACTCAAGAATACACAGTAGATTCATAATAAAATTCAGCAAGCAGAAATGAGGTATTTTTAGGGATGAGTATAAAAACTACATTTTAGAGCTGAAATATGTCCTTCAGGACACTCTTAAGAGACTTATTAGAAATGTTTAGTCTCAAAAAATTTTCATAATCAAGCAACACTCTCTAGAACCCAGCCCCAGGCAACCACACATGGGCGCGTGCATGAGCGCATGCACACACATACACACGAGCGTGCACATACTTGCACAAATTGGGGCAATACAATTTACATTTTAAAAATCAACCAAAGGTAAATATATTTGGGAAAATTCCATGAAACCTGAACAAATACACTGTGCATGAGTCATGGGAAATGGCAATGGAAGAGGAAGTGTCTAAATATCAGAAAACAGATGCTCTCACAAATAAATCTACTCAGGATATAAATGAGTGGCTTGGAGTTCCCTACCACATGATTGTTTTTCCTAGTTTTTGGCTCAAGATAATGCAACATTTTTGGATTGAAACAGTGTAGGATTTTTAAAAAGAAGAAGAGGAAAAAACCTTCACAAATAAATGATTAATTTCTACTGAAATCACAGCCATTCTTCCTGGGCCTTGGTAGGCTGTTCAGTGTGTATCCCAGGAGTGGGTAAATGACTTTGGTACAGCCTGTGGACAGCAATACCACTGCATTTAACCTGTGGTCTCCAGCCGCCTCTTCCAGGACAATGTAAGCTTTGCTCTTGTGGTTAAGAAAAATATTTAAACAATCCTGGCTCAATGCTGTGTCTTTCACGACTGACGTAAATATACATGGGACAGTGTACGCCAGGGTGCTTTGTACTCCTTAGAAGCTCTTTACCAAACGAAACAAAAGGTCGATCTTCTTCCACCCTTTGAACTGAATCCATACCCTTTCTTGGAAGCTCATAAAGAACATATCCTTTTCCTTCTTGCAACAGGCTCGAAGTCTAATGTTCTGTTTCATTAAAAATGAAATCCAGAGATATTCAGCACATATGAAAAACAAATATTTCTTACTATATGGGAATTTCCCTTTGAGCCACACTTTGCTACAGAAAATTAAAGTCCGAAACAAAACCCCAAAAGCACAATAAAATAAGGTATTTGCACAGGGATGCTTCCCGATGTCACTTCCCTAGAGTCTTCTTTGCCTGGATAAACAGGGTTAGTGTTTTTCCTTTCTGTTGCAAGGTGAAAAGGAGCCAGAGTAAAAGGCCTGCTCTTCACCAGCAGTGGAAGAAAGGTCTGGGGCTGGCACAGAAAGGGCACAATTAAATGTGGTTATGTCTATCATTCCTGTGATTGTAGTCCAGCTGAACTGAAAAGTTATGTTTCCACTGTGACTCCATTCAAATCTTTTGAAAACATACAGCATAAAACAGAAAAAGGGATTCTTGTTCTTCATTGGGCCATGCATTTAGTAAGTCAATTTAATTACCAACACCATCGCAAAAGGTAAAAAAGTAATTAAACTAGAGATACAACTGTTTTGTCATCTTTAAAAATGAAACACAGGAAACTGGTCTTGGCCTCTAGAAAGCAAGTTGTGGGGATGACAAAAGTAGGAAGGACATGAACTTTTCGTTGTACTCCTTTTTGATTTTATACCATCAATGAAGCATCCCTCCAAAAATATAAATATGTACTTTGCAATGTCCTAAAGCTTCAAATGTCTGAAAGAACGTTTTGTTTTAACTGAGAGGAGCTTGGGACAGGACAATTGTGCAACGACCTGGCAGGGGGACCAAATTCTTGGTCTTCTATGTCAGTTACTAACCCAGTTCTTGGCCCCAAGATACAACGAGAAGCAGAAGTCAATATGAAAGAGACGCTTCCTAACAAGATGGGGATCTTTATGATTGAACACCCTTCTCTTTCTGCCCAGGGGCAAATAGGCCCAGACAAACTGCTTACCATCCCTGCCATCATCATATCCTGGTCGGCATCATCTTGTTTTCTCTTCAGCTCCTTTTCTGCTTCCTGTAGTTGTTTCAACATATCGTTCACCTCGTTATCCAGGTCTGTAACTTCTGCAAACGTCCTTTCAGCTTCTGCCTTGGTGCTGGTAGCATTCTAGGCACAAAATAAATAATGGCTAGTGAAAAAAAAAAAAAGCTTTCCTTTCTCTAAAGTATGTCCCACACCTTTTATAATCTGTAAAATGGCTGAAAAATACAATCCAGCAAGAAGAGGGCAGTAAATGATGCTGTATGTTGAGCTATGGTATCATTTATTTGTGTTCCGAACAACAGGAATGAAAGGAAAGCTAGCCTTACCACCTAAGGTAATAGCATTATATAGTTTAAAAATAGTTCATCTGCACTCTCTTATTTATCCTTAATACTTCCTGTTCTATTATCACCATTGTTAGCTGAGGTCACATGGCGAGCAACTGAGAAAACATTTACATGGTATACAGTCTCCACTACATCACACTGATTAGACACTTTCAGATGTATGCACTTTGATGGAAACGTAGCCTTATTCTACTTGGCAACTCATCACAATGTAAAAAAAGACCATGATCCTGAAATAGGAGTATTTTATAAAATATAATTAGTTCCCAAACCAACTACTCTTAACAAGCTAAAAAAACATGATTCTCAAACACAGAAGTTTAGAATCTATTCCAGTCTCTCTCCTAAATAAAACAGATTACCATTAAGTAGGAAAACGCCAGCTTAAAGAGATTATTCTTTACGATGAGAAGAAGGAATCCTGGCAGTGGCAGTTACACAGGAGGGGCTCAGACACAAAATACGCCTGAAAGAGGGGCCTCAGAGTTGGATGGGCTTGACACTCCACATAGGGTTGAAAAAAATTTCAGCTGTCCATGTCAAAGAACTGTGTTTATGTGAGAAGAGTCTGATTTTTTTGTGGAAGGGGCTCTGTGGGTCCAGGAAGCCATCCCCTCGTCACAAAGCAGCCCCTGCCACTGAGGCAACAGGAGAAATGTTAAAGGATTCTTCTGATGATTTCAATGATTCTCCCTCTTCAGTCAATGGACGTACCTATTCTAATGCCTAGTGAAAAATGAACACAGATAGTTGAAGATAATTTTACTGGCTTTGAGGAAGAAGCTTGCTAGGCTTTTAGGGGTCTGGAAAGAACCTGGAAAATGACTAGACAAGTACCTGAGCAAAGAGCGTTTAGGAGAAGCGGAAAGCACATACCTTCTGGACAGCACTGGCGATCCTCTCAGCCTCGTGGGCCTTGCTCTTGGCCTCGGTGGCGTCCGCGGCGGCATTGCCCAGCGCCAGCTGTGCCTCCCTCGTCTTTTCATTGGCTTCAATGATGGTCTGGTTGATGGCAGGAATTCTCCTTAGAGCCTCCTCTGCAGCTGTCTTGTTATCGTTCACGCGCCTATCAAAATCTAAAATAAAGCAAGTTCAAGGAATGCGTTTGAACTAAACTCTCAACAAGCCAAAAGGGAACCTTTCAGGGAGCTGCAAGCGGATTTTGTTTTATGAACAATGAACGGCAGGAGAGAAAAATGAAAAACAGCATGGGCAGCCTTGAGAAGAACAAAGCACAAGGCTTCAGATTCTTGTGAATGAACGTGTTTCTGGAAAGAAGTTTATTTTCATGCAAAGTACCGAGTATGCCATTACTACCACTGCAACCAATATTAAAAGCTGCAGTTTATTTAGTGTTTACTGTGTTAGCTACTGAGTGAAGAGCTTTTTGATGTGACTGTGATGCAGGCCCTGTATAATTTTTGTAAGTGAGAACTGAGGATTAAAGAGGTAGATGATTTCTCCCAAGGTTCGCAGAAGTAAGAGGTGGATCAGGGATTCTAACTCAATCCCATGACACCAGAGCCAATATGCTCAACCATTATCTTTTTTTAAATTTGTTTTGGGTTTTTTAATGTTTCTTTTTGAGAGAGAGCAAGCATATGCATACAGAGGGAGATGGAGACACAGAATCTGAACCAGGCTCCAGGCTCTGAGCTGTCAGCACAAAGCCCGACGCAGGGCTTGAACCCATGAACCGTGAGATCACGACCTGAGCCGAAGTTGGACACTTAATCAAATGAACCACTCAGGTGCCCCTCAACCATTATCTTGTAAAGCTTCCATATTTATAGAACCTATGGGCTATTTTATTAGAGGCACGTCCAGCACTATTCAGTGAACTGGGCACATGTCTTTTTTACCTTGGGTGAGGAAAGAAGACGTAAAGATTGAGATATAACTGGCACAGAAAATTAAAAGTAATCTCCATTTACCAACATGAGCCAGCTAAATAGGCACATCTTGATAACACGAGTTACTCTAACATCAGAAAATTTCCTCCCCCACCCCTCCCCCACTGGGATATAAAGGGGTAAAATGCCATGAGCTCTGGGATTTTTCTTTGGAAGGCAGCTATGCTCACCACTGTACCACCAACGCTGCTCTCTGGGATTTTTCTTTGAAATACTTCAGCATACAAAATACAGGGTGGAAGCTGGGGGATGAAGTAGGTACAGGTAAAATCGTACCTGCTGAATCCGGGTGAAGGATTTATGGGATTTATTATACTATTATCTTTCATATTATAGATGTTCCAAGAATCTCAGGGTAAAAAGAAAAAAGAAAAGGAAGTCGCCCTCATGAAGAAAGCATGGAGATTTACTGTATTATGTGACCCGTCCATACCTCTCAGGTTGTTGAGGATGTCATTGGCTTCTTGTAAGGTATTTCGTCCCTTTTTCGCAGCTTCTTCGGCAACAGCCTTGGCGGCATCCGCTCGGGCTAGGAGCTGGTCTGCAGTCTACAAACATGTGGCAGATCAGGGGACAAGCCCTCCAAGGTAAAGCCCTTTTTCCTCCTAACAACCGGGCACCTCTAAGCTACCAACGTGACCCCTGCCTGCTTATAGCACTGGGCCTGAGTGCCCCACACACTTCCCTCCGAACACCCTGTGGCCCGGTCCCTGCAGTAGGGTCACAGACACAGCTTCCGCGTGCACGGTTTCAAATTCTGCCTCGAGAAAGGTAGCAACCTGCAAATCAAACCAACCTGCTGTTCGATCTTTCCCTTCTCCAGAAGCTTCTTGACTTCAAGCTCCTTCCCCCTCATGTCCTCTCGGAGGTCCTCATAATCTTTTAATTTTTGGTCAATCAGACGGTCCAGGTCCGCAGCTTCCTTCTTTATTTTATTTGCCTCATTCTGTGAAAAGCAAGTAAGATTGTGACATTTTAGACAAAACAATGAAACTGATGAAAAGCTAGCCTTAGTAACTCTGTAACACTTAAGACTCAACAGATATTTTTAAAAGAGCAGCACAGGTCAAGATTTTACGGACTTTTTTTTTTTCAAAAACCTTTCACGCACAGTGAAAGGCACAGCACTTAACTGCAATGAGCTTTGACACATATATTTCCCTGTGTAACCAACACCCCAATCAAGATACAGAATATTTCCACCCCAGGAAATTCCCTTGTATCTCTTTCCAGTTACTTTCCACACCTCCCTTTTCAACAGTGCAGCTGCCCCTGGTCTGGTTTTTTATCATAGATTGGTTTTGCCTATTCTCAAATTTCAAATAGGTGAGATCATGCAGTATATACATGTCTGAAGAGACCTAGCTAAACCTTTATGATAAAAAGTCAAGCCAACATCTCAGATGTAAGAAGTAAAACTTAATTTCAAGTTTAATGTAAAAAAAATATATAGAATTTATACAGAACCTGGGAGGACGATTCATGATTGGAGTACAGATGCAATAAAATACTACCAAACCCCAAATATTTCACCTGCCCAACAGCATCCTGGTAAGAGTTCTTCCCTTTAAACCATTTTCTTCCATTTCTCTCATTCTCAACCAGATAGTACCTGGTGCACTGTGCTCTAATAAATACATATCCATAACAATTAGGATTTATATTAAAGATTTAGGAGTGATTGTTAATATCGGTAAATAGTCTTTGCTGTTTAAGGTTTATAATCACAGGTTTTTTTGTTTGTTTTGTCTTTTTAGAGACAGAGAGCAAGCAAGAGCACGAGCAGGGAGAGAGGCAGGGGGGTCGGGGGGAGAGAACCTTAAGCAGGCTCCGCACAGAGTCCAACGGGGGGCTCTATCCCATGACCCTGAGATCATGACCTGAGCTGCAACCAAGAGTTAGACGCCCCGCTGACTGAGCCACGCAGGCGCCCCAATCATGGGATTCTTTATCATAGTATGTTCTGTTAACATATCTAAAATGAACTTGACATTGCCACTGAGTCAGCTGGAGGACGGAGGAGGAAGGTACCAGTGATAGTCACAGAGCAGTCAGAATAGCCTTTACCCAGACTGTGCGGGTATGTGTGTGCGTGTGTGTGCCTGGGGAGCAAGAGTGTGTGCTGTGGCGGGGGATGGTGGTGACAACCAGCTCCCTGTGCATACAGCCTGTCCACCCCGTACCTCCAGTGCTTCTGAATCCACAGGCGTCAGCTGGGCAACGCTGGCATAGATCTCCACTGCTTTCTCTCCCGCCCTTTTGGCCTCTTCATGGACTCGGGCGGCCTGCTTCTCCAGATCCTGGGAGATGTTCTTCGCTTGTTCGTATCTAAGGAACAAAAGATGTGATTGAGTGAAAAACTTAGTTGCTTCTGGCATCTCCATGTCAACTGCATTCATTCTAGTTCAAATCACTACAACAGAGTTTCTAAAACTTCAAAGAAAATGCTATTTTATTTTGAAGTGTATTTCTTTTGAGAGAGTGTGTGTGTACAGGGAAGGGGCAGAGAGAGAGAGAGAGAGGGTGAGAGAATACCAAGCAGGTTCCGCCCTGTCAGCGTGCTCTCACAAACTCTGAGACCATGACCTGAGCCGAAATCAAGAGTCGGATGCTTAACCGACGGAGCCACCCAGGCGCCACGAGCAAATGCTATTTTAAAATGCTATTATTTAAAACCAACACAGCTTAAATTTATATTTTATCTCATCACTTCTATTTATACCATATGGCTTACCACATATTTTCTTACTTTGGACACCTCCTAAACATTTGTAGCTCAAGTATATTTTCTCTACTTACTCTATGATACGTTCTCTCTTCTTTTTAGAATTTTAAGTATCATGGCTAATCTTGTTGCCTTTCTCTGTAGTTACAGGAATTGGATCAAATAAAATCTCTGTGGCTCTACAGCCCCGCTCTAATTACGGCACCATTTTAAAGCATGATTAACAAAAGAACTCTTACTGCATGAATGCATGCCCTGAATCCATCGGCATTTCATTTTTCATTGACATGGTGCCGCTTACAGGAACAACTGAAAGGCCAGAAGCCACTTTTAAATGACACTCACTTTCGATTAAGCTCCTCAATCTCCAGTGCTGTTTGATTCTCTCCCGCCAGTGTTCTCAGAAGCAGATCATATGCCTCAGTTGATGTCTCATTAGCTGTCTTTGCCACTCTTACAATATCGTCAGCTTCTTGTTTATGGCTGTGTAAAGTAAAAGAAACAAATAAACCACAAAACAGAACTATTTAATCGAGAAAGAGGCAGAATGCTTCCCTTATTATATATACATATGCTGATGTGGGCAGAGCTCTATAAACACTGGAAAAATCTTACACATTTGGAATTTTGCAAAGTTTACAATAGCATTCAACAATCTGAGGAAATGATATTTTCCAAACAATATTTTCCTATAACGTTTATGGAGGCAAATGTTTACATGTCTTCAAAAAATTACTTCTAAATATAATTAAGAATAATTTATAAAACCACATATGCTTCCAAGGACTCATTTATCTAGTCATAAGCACAAACCTCAGAGCTAACGTTTAATCCTTACTCTGGTTCAGTTACGATATAGTTCTGAAACAGCTTTGGCTATTCAGATTGTGCACAGGTAACCTAATTACTGACCAGGCGAAGCCACCCAACACCCAATGGAAAGAAACATGTCAACAGGGAATCCACCCAAATAATAGAAATTTCAGCCAGGTAACTCGTAAGACTGTCAGCCCTAAAATTTCTATTACAGTGTCATACTGTTGTATGTGGTCACTCCTTTTTGGTCTGATAAGCTTTCTTTCAAAATTCCCATAGGAAAGACACTAGAATTATTTTATCTTCAAGATCTAATTTTCTTAGGACTTTTCCATATGTTTTCAGCTGTCATCTTTTAATCAGAAAATCTAGCTATGAAACCATGAATGGTCCATGAACTAAATGGCACAGCTCACACATTTACTTTTACAAAGAATAAAAGGAGAGCATGTGCTAAAGCAAGAAGCCGAAGTAATTGCTTTGAACAATAAGGTTAAAATTCTAACGCTGGGCTTACTTCAGCACCCACACCCATGAGGTCTATAAGCTGCTCTGCAATGAATTCGACACACTTATTGAGTACTTACTATATCCTCGACATGGGTTTAAGCGCAGTAACTTTGGCAGTGAACAAAACACAAAAAGGGCTGCCTTCTTGAAGCCTACATTCTAGCAACTTGTTTAACAGATATTTTTCAATGTAAGCTCTCCTACAACTTAAAGTTTTCCTAAGAAACTACCTTCCATTTAATAATAATTAAAAAAATCAGGAATGACATGGTCTGTTTTCTTGGGCTGATTTTCAAATGTACTATGCGTTAGTAAAGGTTTTCTATTAAAATCTGAGAGTTAATTCAATTAAGCTTCTTAGCTACCAACTTAAAGGGTCTGAAATTAAAAGTCTAAAAATGTTCTGGTTTTCTTTGAGATGTGCAAACATAATTTCCCTCAAAGCATCATATTCAAAGTAAATATTCTAATTTCAAAGGAAAGAGTACACATAGCTGATGATATTTCAGAAAAGGGCAAACTTTGTCAAAGTGGGTTATGTGAAAAGTGTCTGTGGGCAAAGGAGGGACAGTGAGTACACACTGTAAGGAAAGTTCTAGCTTAACCATGAAAACACAGGGATCTGGAGGTTACCGTTCAGCAAGCTTTCGTGCCTCTTCTGCCAAAAGAGTCATGTTGTTTGGGTCCCCTGTAGACTCTGGCTGAGTGACTGACTAAAGAAGAAATAAACAAAGCACTAATCTCAAAGGACTGAATTATTTAAATTTAATAAAGCAAGTGTCAAAACCAGATGTATCAGTATTATTTACCAGAAAGAATGTCTCATTAATTTAAAGATCTTTGCTTATTATTAGCTTCGTTGGCTATAGATTACTATTTCTGTTTTCATCAAAGGATAAAGGAAGTTTAAACTGCCTAGTGCCACAGAAGGAACAAAGCTAGAGAAAGGACTCAGATGTCCTTTGTTTTTTATCCAGCTGGTGATAACTACTTAACGACAACTATGAGCAATGTGGCTTTTTTGCTCCATGTTTAGAGACAAAAAGACACAACAAGTCAATTTAGCATTCACCAGACAGTACCAGACTTGCTACAAAATTACCAGGGGACTCCTACAACCCAACCTCAGACCTTTCCAATCACTCACCACATTGGCAACAGCAATCTTTGCTTTCTCAAGTTCTCGGGTCGCGATTTCAATCAACTGCTCCGTACTTTCTACCCTGGCACGTGCTTGCTCAGCCAAGTTTCCAGTCTCTTCAATGGTGTTCCGGATATTCTGTAAACGGCTAATTTGGCTGGATAAGGTGTTATTCAATCTCTGAAGGCGATCTATCAAATTCTGGTCTATATCTGCAATGGCATTGCAGAAAAAAGGCCATAAATTATCTGAAGCAAGGGACATATCTTACGTGAAGTCCAAGGCAAAACTTTATTCTCCCAAACACGGATCTTTCTGATAAGCTTTCCTTAAGCCTATCAGCAGGCCTGGTCAGTCTTTACTGTGCCCAGGCGTACCTCCATCGTTATCTTTATAAAACTGTCTCCAACTGTGTGTTTGTCCCACTTGACTGTGAGCTTCTCTTTCTTACTCATCACTATATCCCCAGCCTTACACAGTGATTAGCAAAACGGAGACACCCAAGAAATGTCTGACGAAGGAAAGCTCTTGATATTCCAGTACATGCCAGATTTAGTCATAAAAATATAACGTTATTAAAAGCACTGCCAGTTCTGAGTGCTGGATATTTTTCTAAACTAGGAAAAAATCAGGTTCAAAACAGATGTTGAAGTGTGGCAGATTAAATTCATTTTGTGTTTTAGGGGTGCCTGGGTGGCTCAGTCGGTTAAGCATCCAACTCTTGATTTCAGCTCATGTTACGATCTCATGGTCCATGAGGTCCCGTGTCAGACTCTGTGCTAACCATGCAGGGCCTGCTTTGGATTCTGTGTCTCCCTCTCTCTCTGCCCCCTATCCTACTTGCTCTGTCTCAAAATAAACATGAAAAAAATTAAAAAATAAATTCATTTTGTACTTTAAGCTAGATATAGACTTAAATGCTGCCGCCTCCCACCCTCTGGAATATCCACGTCATTTCTTTCATACTGACTTCTGCTTCTGAATAGTTCTTCAAATTGTTCTTTTTTTTTTTTTTTGAAAAATTTTTTTTAATGTTTTATTTATTTCTAGGAGAGAGAGAGAGACAGCGTGAGCAGGGGAGGGTCAGAGAGAGAGGGAGTCACAGACTGAAACAGGCTCCAGGCTCTGAGCTGGCAGTCAGCACAGAGCCCAACGCGGGGCTCGAACCCACGAACGGCGAGATCATGACCTAAGTGAAAGTTGGACGCACAACCGACTAAGCCACCCAGGCGCCCCTTCAAATTGTTCTTTTTAAATTATGCCCATTCAACCTCAATTGCATACCTGGGTCCTAATAAATCAAAAGAAATATAAGCCCATGCAAATAGATTCTGTCACTGTCAAAATTCGCACATGTCATGAGATTATACTAATATACAAGAACCTTAACTAAGTCCTACTCAAAATTGACCAGTTCTTATTTCAACATGATGCTCAGAGTGGGCATCTAAATTCTCCAAGGAATGTGAAGAAGAGAGATCATGGTTAAGATCAGTAAAGATGAATACAGATTTGGAAAACAGCAACTTGTAAGCAGGGTCACCAAATACACGTGCAAAGTTGGTGTGGTGCAAAGCTCTTGCCTAACTATAGACAAGCAGGTGACTTTGCTTGAATGATTAAACATTCTTTAGTAATCTAAAGATTTTTAGGAAAATAACGAAAGACAAAAAAGTGCTGAAATAGTAGAAAATAATTTTGACTTAGGAAGCACAAGCAGCCAATGAAGTTACAAAAGCCCCTTCCCTTTAGATCTTCAGGAATGTGACAGATGCCAATCTCTCTGGCCAGCTCATTAGAGAAACAACAGTAACAACAGTAACTGAAAAGGGAATAGATAATCCAACTGGTAGGATCACTTCAAATGCCTTCAAATTGCAAAATCTAGTTGCACCATATAATTTCCTTTTAAAGCTGCAGAATAAACACAAGTTTAAACTACAAATAAATACTCAGGGATGGTTTGAAAGGATAAATCATTGTGAAGATAGTCTTGTTCTTGGCTAGTTTGAACCTAAGTAGGAAAGGTCAGCCAGGAACTCCGTGAATCAAGCTTTAGTGGGAGCAGACTTTAACCCTAGCCTCGCTATGATGCTCCCCAAGCCAGGAGAAGCAGCAGCCCATTATGTTCCTGCCTTGTCAGTGGCTCAAGGAGAGGTATGATGGCCATGGCTTCTGTCAAAGCTTCTGTCCAATGGGATCATCTGCTCGAATAGAGGAAAGGAGGGTAGTCTAGGCCAGAGGAAGCTAGGCCTAGCTGGGGCTGCACCAAGATGTGGAACAATGCTGGCTGACCTCCCTTTCTTGCCTCTTGACTGCTCCCATGTGCTCCTGGTGCTGGCACCGCATATCTCCAGTGGACTGATCAACAGTTAATGATAACTCTGCTTTTAATTCTTCAGGGAGTATGGCAGGACAGGTGTGAATTTGTTGTTCCAAGAGAATACATTACAGGAAAAATGTGTGCCAAAAGGTTTTGCCAACAAATGAACATACTAAAAACACACAGAAAAGGAATAAACAGAACAGGAATCATGTAAATTCTTCTTATTCTATGTTTAACATTTAAGATGTACCAACGACACAGCACACGACTAAAGTTAACATGCACTATTGACCTCTTTTTTTGAAAGAGAGAGGGAGAGAGAAAGCGCTTGAGCATGAGCAGGGGAGGGACAGAGAAAGAAAGAGAAAGAGAGAGAGAGAGAGAGAGAAATTGAGAGAGAAACCTAACCAGGTTCCACACTGCCAGCACGAAGCCCAACCTGGGGCTTGAACTCACAAACTGTGAGATCTTGACATGAGCTGAAACCAAGAGTTGAATGCTTAATGGACCGTGCCACCCAGGTGCCTCAACCTCTTATCTTACTTTTAAATTTCTAAAAGTTTACCTCATAGAACAATTTCTGGACTCTCATATAAAAATTCAACAAACTGGCCAAAACCAGATGCATCTAATTACTTCACTAATTTTATAAAATCAAAATCATATATATTAGGGATATCTACAATAAGAAATAAGGACTACATTTAGTTTCTCTTGGCCTGTACTCTGATAGGAAGATTCTCTAACTTTAAATGGGTAGATTCATAAACTCAATGAAGAAGTCAATCACTGTGGTTCCAAGTGTACTAATGTTAATGCACATTTACTCTGAGAATATGTGAACATCTGTATCTCCATGGTGGGATGCTTCTAGACAAAAGTGACCTCAGCCAGATAGGGGTCTATCACCTACTTTGATAGAAGGAGCAGTGTCTTATTTATCATCTTTTCATTATTGGTATTTAACACTATGCCTGGTATACTATAGGCACTCAGTTAAACGTAGAAAAGGATTTGTCCAAATTTAGAAAAAAGTTTAATTCAGAGTAAGAAATAAAAATAAAACAGAGGGGCCTGGGTGGCTCAGAGAGGTGGGCTTCTCCCTTCAGCTCAGGTCATGGTCTCACGGTTCTGGGTTCAAGCCCCGTGTTGGGCTCTGTGCTGACAGCTCAGAGCTTGGACCCTGCTTCGGATTCTGTATCTCCCTCTCTCTGCCCCTCCCCAGCTTGTACTCTGTCTTGATCTCTCAAAAATTAATAAAGACTAAAAAAATATTTTTAAATATTGAAGTGATTTTAAAAGTAAATTACTTAAAGTAACTTTTTCTTTCAAAGTTTTAAAAACTCAACTTCCTTTAAAGTCAATAAAGTATTTTAAAATAGTTTACTAAATCTTAAACCAACTCCTTCTCTGCTTATGATCAGATAAGCTGATAGAATCAGCTTATATCATAACATGATACAGAAAATGTACAGAGAAGTGACATAGTTGCAAAGGACATTAAATATACACATAGTATAAAATATACTTTTACATGATGTTATTAGCACATTTGTTCATTTATTAAACAGAAGAATCAATCCTTGAAGACTACTTTTTCCTTACGAGGGTCCTTTCTGAGGAAATAAAGCAGTGCATAAAATAATAACTCACTAGTTCACATTTTCAACTTAAAATAATGTGCATCCAAAATGCATACCTTTCATGATTTTTAAAAACTGTTTTTTTAAAACAATTTGTAACAGAACAGATTTACAAACCACTTGGAATTTTAACATCTAATAGTTTCTGATATGCTGGGAGAATTGTTTTTGCTTGCTGTATCTGTAAAACATTAAGTTGACAAGTGCTTGTATTTTCACAAATTGTTCAAGAAAATTCATATTCTACAAATAGTTTAAGAAATTGAGAATTTTATAAAGCTGTACTAATTAACCTTGAACTAGCAGCCAGGTCTAAAGACTGGGCCACCCGGCAGAAGTTACCCACTTTTTAACATGTATACCTTTGACTTCCTGGGCCTCTCGAAGGAGGTCCATAACTTCTCTCTCTGCTTCCTTTAGTCTGTCCTCAAAGGCTTGATCCGTCACTACCTCTTCCCCAGTTCCCAGGTTTGCTATGAGATTCTCTAATTCCTGGAGTTTCATTCGATGATCAGCAACCTGAACGTGATAAAGGAAGGAAAGGGAAAGGTAGAATATGCAGAGAACCCAGCTGTACTTCCTGCAGGAATAATCATTGAGGGGGTGCACTATTCATGTGCAGAACTACATACTTCACGTATGTGTACTTTTGAACAGATAACACAGGTAGTTTTTCTTTATTGCTCCAGCTTCTGGAAAAAAACTATCTATTCCTTTGACCTTAAACACTACATGTGGACCATTCTCTAGTTCTGACCTCTCCCTTGTATTTTAGATTTTTTTCCTGATACCTCCACCTGGCTCTCTGATAGGTATCTCTCAATTCAACATCTAAAAATATACTCTTGATTTTCTTCTCTTAAATCTGCTCTCTCTGAGCCATCTCCATCTCAGTAAACAATGCCTCCAGCTACCTTAAGCAAAAAATCCAAGATGCTTCCTTGATTCTTCTCTTTCCCTGTCCTTCCCCCTTCTAACGCCCCGCCCCCAGACTCACACACTTATCCAATTCAATCCAGGCTTCCCTTTCTGCCCCACTCCTAACCCATCATTCTTCACATAACAGTCAGCGTGTTCTTCTTAAAATATAACCTGGATTTCCTAGCTTAAAGCTCTTGCACTCTCCCTGGATCTGGAATAAAACCTAAATTCCTTACTATGGTTGACATGGTGCAACATGAGCTATGTCTACCAACCTCTCCAGTCTTCTCACAAACTGCTCCTCCTCATTCCGGAGGTCCCGGACCATCTCCACCTTTGAGGCCCATGTATCCCACATTCCCTCTGCCTGGAACAGCCTACCTATCACTTCTCATTCAACTTATTACCTCTTACTCTTCAGATCTCACCTTAGATAAGTTTCCTTGGAGAGGCCTTATCAAAAGTAGTTCCTCCAGTTATTCTCTGTACTCATTCTGGTGCTTATCTTAGTTAGTACTTCTTTTTTTTAAATTTTTATTATTTGTCTCCCAACTGGAACGTAAGTCTTGGAGGACAGGGACCATGTCCACCTTGTTTGCCATCTGTTCTCCAAAGCTAAGTGCACATGAAGCACCCATTCAGTGTTTGCTGAGTGAGTGAATGGATGAACGAGGGAATGCATGGTGGACAGCTTACCTTATCCTTTACCAGCCGGTAACACGCTGGACACTCCTGGCAGCCAGGCCGAGATCGATTGTAGAAATAGTTCTCTTCACACTGGTCACAGCGATTCCCCACAAAACCTTCTCTGCATTCACAGCGACCACTGTCTTTGCACTGGAGTGAAAGAGATCCCTCAGGATGACAGTCACACGCTGTGGAATAAAGGGAAAAGAGTGCATGACAGGGAAAAGAAGGAAGTGTATTTCCTTCTAATTCAGAATGATATCAATAACGCTGACTGTACTAGCATTGTGAGCAGATATTTTAAAACTGGGCCAAATGATGAGAATTTGAATGGTTAAGTCTGCTTAGCAGAGAAAACAGAACTTTTTAAAGCAAAACTGAGTTTTAAAGTAAAATGTACGTCCCTTGGCAGGGGCGTAATTTATGTTACTTAATAATTATAGAAATTAGTCTAGTGAACTAGTCAGTGCCCTTATATGCACTTCAAGCATTTTTCTCTACCTTCATCTCTCTGCTGTTTAATGCTTCTCTCACTAAAGAAACAGAAAACCCAAATGCTAATATTCATTTTGCATTATTTTATAGTTTGTTTGCTTGCTTTGTTCTCTGAACTGGGTCAATGATTTATGCTACATTCCACAGGGGAAATGAAGGAATTCAAAAAGCAAAGCACCAAACTGTTCTGAGGCCTAATTCCAGGCAAGTGTTTATGCCAAGGAGAAGCAGGTGTTTAGATGTAAGCGAATCAAAAGGGCCCCAAGGGTGGGAAGGAGCTGCAGCCAGTGAGTCCACCAACAACTGTGAGCAGAGTCTCTGTTCTCAGAATGTGAGCACTAAAAATATTTCCTTAAGCACAGTGGGAAAGCCCAGTAATCAAAGGAAGACTCTCCTCGTTAAGACAAAAGACTGGAAAAAGACTCAGAAACGCCATAGAAGAAGGTGTAAGTAAGGGGGCCGCAAAGGAACCCGAGATGCTCTCAATCTCCAGAGTATGGGACGAGGCTAATACTCATGGACTAGGGTATCCGTGACGGCTTAGGTACCGCCCTGACTGCAAGCCGCGGGGCCAGGCGGTTCTGACTGGAAGTAGGAAAGGCTTCGAGTTCTATGGTCTCGACAGTCCTTACGTTTGCAGCCTTCGGGGCCAAACCCGAAGTGGTTGACCTCACAGCGCTCGCAGTGCTGACCGGTGACGCCAGGCTGGCACTCACACTGGCCAGTGCGGATGTCACACTGTCCATTGGTGGAACCCAAAGCATGGCAGTCACACCTGAAAATGAACACGACGTTTCTCAGGTAAGAAAAACAGACTCTGGGCAAACCTCCCCCTCACATCCTTGCAGCACAGAACTGATGTAACTTGTATTAGAAAACAGAATGTAAAGGGCTGTTAAGACAAAATGTTATGGGTTATTAAGCACCTGAGGTTCAAGTAATTTTCATGAGTTCTACTAAGAACCTCTTTTTCTAACTCACTCACAAACATGATTATTCCACTGCTGAAACTGCTACAAGGTGGCTCTCCGACCCGGCACCGCATACGTGCTGACCAGGAGCTTTGAAAAGAGCAATTCCCAGGCTGTAAGCCCTAGAGGGTCTGACTCAAAGTGCCTCAGAAAGCACCTTGTGATCTGTCATTTTCTAACTGTTGCTCAGGTGATTCTGACACAACTGGGGCAGCTTCCTTCCACTCTTTTCTCCCATTAGCTTAATCACAACTGTCCAGGATCACCGCTAAGGATACCCTGCCTGAACTGGGCACTCAACTCCTGAACAGAATCCAGGCTACAGCTATCTACGGCTCACAAAAATCTACCTCTCACAATTAAGGCAGCAAAGGTCGCTTCCAGCAAAGGCACCTGGCGTCTCACCTCTCGCAGCCTTGCCCGCTCTGCAGGTTGTAGAAGCCGGGGTCGCAGGCCCCGCAGTCCCGGCCAGTCACATGGGGCAGACACTCGCACTGCCCGGTCACAGGGTTACAGCTGCTCTGCTGCTTCACAGTTCCGTAGGGACTGCAGTTGCAGGCTAAGGGGAAGCGGAGACAGCAAAGCAGGCAAATCACCCGGGAGAAGCACTAGAACGTAAACAATATGACCAGACTCTTTCTACTTAAGTTGAACCAGTACAGTGGCCACTAGTGACCTGCGGGTACTGAGCAGGTCAGTATGGGGCTGGTGTTGAGATGTGCTGTGAATGTGATACATGTTCTAGATTTTAAAGACGTGATGTGGGGAGAAAAAACATATATCTCGATTTTTAGTTGATTACTCACTGAAACGATAGTATGCTACATGTATTAGGGGAAATAAAATCTATCCTTAAAACCAATTTCACCCGCTTCTCTTGATTTCAACGTGTCTGAGAAAACTTAAACTACAGGAGTGGTTCACACGACATTTCTATTGAACAGCACCATGTTAGACCAAACAACTGGAAGTCTTTAAAGAGACCACCCAAAGAATCCTCAGAATAAATGAGAACAAATGGGACAGAATCTGGCCGATGGCTAGATCACCTTTGCATTTGTCGGCTGGATTGGGAGCCAGGGCATTTCCAAAATATCCATCTTTGCATCGGTCACAGTAGAAGCCAGCAGTGTTATAGATGCATTTCAGGCATTCTCCCGTCAAGCGATTGCAATTTCCAACAGCATTGGGGTCAATGTTGTCATTGCACTGGCAGAGGCGGCAAAGCCTCACAGGGCCGTTCCTCCCCAGAGGGTCTCCAAAGTAGCCATCGTCACAGAGCTCACATCTTTTACCTGGACAGGAGACAGATCTGATGTTATGAGAGAAGGGCCTTAGACATTTCCGGTGCTGTTGGATACACAGTCTGGTCACATAGAGTCTAGTTTAACCATCAGCAACAGCTGACAGGGCGCCAGCCGAGGAGAGAAGACCTGGGCTGTGGTCCTGGCCCCGTGCCACATGAGCGGAGTGACTCTAGGCACATCTCCATTTTGTTATTAGGAAGACAGCACCTGTTCTGCCCACTTCACATCAACTGTCCTGGGGACCAACTGAAATCATGCATTAGAAGTGCTTTGTGGGACATCTGGGGTGGCTCGGTTGGTTAAGCGTCCAACTTTGGCTCAGGTCATGAGCTCATAGTTTAGGAGTTCGAGTCCCTCATCAGGCTCTGTGCTGATAGCTTCAGACCCTCTGTCCCCAGCTCTCTCTGCCCCACCCTCTCCCCCTTTCTCTCTCTCTCAAAAAAAAAAAAAAAAAATTTTAAAAAAGTACTTTGTAAATGAGTCAGGCTCAGGGCTTATTAACCTCTCTGGTCCCCAGGGACGGCACATTCATAAGTTTGTGTTGTTCATGATATTAAAAAAGATGAAGGGCCACTCAATACCTTAGTTTCCTATACAACAGAGTAACAGAAAACAGGATAATTTTCTTAAAAAAATAAAAGGCTTGTGCTAATCCTTGTTTGAGCAGTGTCAACTAGTACAGAATCAGAGTATTTAGAAGAGAACTTAGGAGACTGTCATTTGCCGCCTGCTTCTATTTTTAGCTAAGGGAACAGAGAGGTTGAGTAAGTTGCCCACAACCTAACAGCTAGAATCTATGACTCTTTCCACCACACTAAACTCACTACTCCTCCTCTTTCCTTTTTCACTTTCCCATCGTCATTAGCTCAAGTTGGGTTTTTGATATCTTTGTCACTAACAGGGCCTAAATCAGCCTAAATCTTTTGGAGAAACAAAGGTTTGTTCATTTATTCATTTAACAAGCATTTGTTGAGCAGCTATTGCACAGGCACGGTTCTAGGTTGTCAGGAGGATGTGGTGAACATGGCGGACAAGATCTCTACTCTCACGAAGCTTATGCTGCAGCTGGGGGAGACCAATCCACAGACATATAAATTAAAAAGATTATTTCAGATAGGGATACACATTAAAAAATTTAACACTTTGAGCAATATGACAGAGTGACAGGGCAAGGGTGACTTCAGACTGGGTGGCTGGAGAAAGCTCTGTAAAGAGGAGATATTTGGGATGACAATGGAAAGACAGGAAAAAAACAGCCAAGGGAAGAATGTTTCAGGAAAACAAGATGAGCTTATGGAAGTCGTAAGAGCCAATCATGTAGGTCACAGTAAAAAAAAAAAAAATCTGGTTTAAATTAAAGTGATATTAGAGGGTTTTTGAAGTGATGTGACCTGATTTACATTTAGAAAGGATTATCCTAGCTGCTGTGTGCGAGTGAACTGCAGGGCGGCAAAGAGAGAAAGGCTCATTAGGAGACCAGTTAGGAGGTGATTCCAGGTGAGAGAGGGCAGTGGTGTGGACCAGTGTGGTGGCAGGGGAGGCAGTGAAAAGTGGTCAGATGTGAGAGAGAGTCAATCACACGTGCTGGCTGACTGCTTCTGGGAAATGAAGGAATGATAAGCCTAGGGTTTTAGCTTGGGCAACCAGATGGGTGGTAGTATTTTCACTGAGATGAACAGGATTGGGAAAGGACAGGGTTGGGGTTAGAGAAAAAGAGAAGAGATCCAAGATTTAGCTTGGATACGCTTAAAAATGTCTTTAGCCATGTGACTCAGGAGCATAGCAGAAAATAATGGACATGTTCAAATTAGCAAGACCTGAAGAGAGTTTAATAAAGATACTCTCTATATACATATGGGTGTAAGGATTCCCCGAGGAGAGAGTGGCACTGGTGGTAATGACTGTGGGGCATGACCTGGGCCTCAGGGGGTGGGTGGGTGGAGGGAGCAGCTAACCAGAGTCCCACGTTAGAAACGGCCGTCTGGAGAAGGCTGGCAGCAACGGAGAACCTTGATGAAGGTCACCAAGCCACAAAGACCCTACGGAGAGGGGGCCTTGGAATAAATACTCTGCCGTCATCCCCCGACCTCCTAGATGTACTTCCCGCTGCCTGAGCACAAAGAGAGGGTCCATCTGATGTAGTGCACACCGGCCTCGTTGGGGTGGAGAAAAATGAAGAATGGATGTGGAGGGACAAATGGAAGGCTTCCAGCCCACCCACCAAGTGGAGATGGCAAGTAGGTAGCTGCTGCTCGGGAGAGCATGGTCGGGGCTGAAGAAGCAGACTTTTTCAGTAGGCATAGACAGGCTTTTGAAGCCTGAAGGATGAGACTCATTCACCTGAGGGGAGACTACAGATTGAGTTGACAAGGAAGCCTTAGGCTGAGAACTAGAAGCGATCAACGGAGAATCCAGAGGAGAGGAGAGCAGGAAACCCAAGAGCGGGCAGTGTCACTGAAGGCGAGAGGGGAAATGTCGGGGGGGCAGAGTGAGCAGTCAACTGAGTACAGTGTTGCTGAGACCAGGTCAGAAGAAGACTGAAAACTGACCCCTGCATTTGGCAAACAGAGACCACTGATGAGCTGAACAGAAACTAGTTGGGGGCGGGGCAGGAGGGGAAGGAATGGGATGCTAAGAGGGAACAGGAAGCTGTGGGCCCTTCTTGTCTTTGATATAAATAGTTACCAGACCCTCACCCAAGAGCCTTCTCCAGACCAGGATGTGGACAGCATTTCAATTTTGCTTTTTCATCAGATAATTTGGCTATTCTAGATATGATCTATATTTAAAATGCCTTGAAACTGGTTTTGAATAGAAAAATTTTAAAAATGACCTAAAACAGAGGTGCGTGGTAGCCCATGGGAAGCTTTCACTACAAAATCTCTCCCAACAACGTGACAGCTAACACATTCCCTTTTGTCACAGAGTCCAGGATGTAGGTTCAAGTACCGGATGGATTACTTACATGGCTCTGGGCAAGAGCCTACTTTTTTTCGCCTTAGTTTTCCTTATCATCCCATCCCCACCCTGGGGGAGGTGTTGTTCCTTCGCCTCTAGCCCTCTTACTGCGTGCGCTCCTTTATCTGAACTAACTACACTGTCTAAAAATCATGTGTTTCCCTCCACACTTTTAGCTGCTGAAGAGCAGGGACCATCTCTAATTCACCTTTGCATTTTCATTCCCAAAGCCAGGTACTCCAATAAGTGTGTTGAAAAAAGAATATTATTATTAATTTACCCCAGAAGATCACTGTAAAGATCAAACATGAAGAAGATCTCAGGGAATATCAGTAGTTATTTCTATTCTTCAGTAGTCTTCTAAATGAGGGACCCCTTACTCTGCATCTGCAATGTCGATTCATCATCCAAAAAATACTTGCATTCATTCAATAAACATACACGTCAAGTGCTATTCGAGGTGTCAAGGATACAAAAGTGACAAAAAACCGACAAAAGTCCCTGTTCTCTTGGAGCTTAAGCTGGGATGAAGGAGAGGAAAGATAGACAACAAACAAATGAATAAACAGAAAAACATCAAGTGGTTAAAAAGTACTATGAAAAAAAGTAAAGCAGCAAATAGGACCAACAGTGATGGCATTACTTTTTCACAGAGTCCACGCTGTTTTCCACATGGACTTCTACACCTCAGTTAACATCCTCAGGAAGTGCTACTGCTCATCCCCTTCGCGCCAGGTGATAACTAACAAACGTATTTCACAAGTCTTGTGTGAGAGGCATCTAGTTACAGACTAACGGCTTTACAACATTTTGCAAGATCTCCTATATTACACTCCATCTCTCCATTATGTATCCCAGGTCGTCTCAGTGCACCATTTGTATTATTCAGCACTGCCATGAATGAACGCCCCCAAATGCTTAACTTGCAGTCTACCTAATGGAACAACAGAATGAGCAAAGGCATCTCTCATCAAAACGTTTTATCAGGTACATCTAAGAATAGATCCTAAGCAAGTGGGATGCTTGATCTATGCTGTGGCAGCAGAGTAAAGGGCCCTAAAAACCTGAGGTAGTAGTGCAGGGAGGATTCACGAGGAAAGCCTTCCTAGGGAAGTGATGTTTCAACCCAACTCCATGGAAAAGATTGGAGTTGGCCAAGAAAAGTGAGGTCTGAGTGGAATAAAGTGGAGTAAAGCATTCTCAAAACAGACCATCGTGTATGGCAGGCTATGGATTACAAGAAGCCCGGAATGGCTGGAGCAGGGGCAGCGAAGGCAAGAGTGGGTGGTGGGGGATGAGATCAGGTCAGAGAAATGCAGTGGTGAGCCTCTGCTGGGCCACTGTTTCAGAGCATATATATATATATACACACAGAAAAGACTAAAGAACCTGAAAGTCAATAGTAGTTTCTACTCCTTCTTTTCTCAACTACCTTAAGCAAACGATTGAATGTCTTTGTGTTGCAATGCCCTCGTGCTTAGTGTGGGGTCAGTGGAGCAGGGAAAGGAGGATGGGGGTTCTGATGTTTCCCAATGATTAAAGCATGTTTTGATGAAGTACAAGAGACACAAATCATTAGGTCAGTGTTTTTTATGTTTTACTTATTTTCCTGCTCCGCAGCAATATCTTTTGAACAAAAAGGCCTTAATTGTATCTGATGCCTGCTCAGACCCTCTCTGTTACATGGGGGCTGAAATCAATGGAATAAGAGGAATGGTCAGCAGTGAGATTTGGTGTCCTGAGTCACGGCAGTTCCTTGAGTAGCTAAGAAAGACCTAGTTTTACATTCTTATCAAAAAGAAAGAAATTCAGAGAATGGAAACAGAGGTCTATCCAAAGCTATACAAATATTTTTTCCCAACTAAATGTGATGGGCAATGAGGCACAGAAAGGACTTTTAAAGACAGAGAGAATTGAAAGAATTTAAGAAATACCACCTTGTATCTAGAATCTCAGGACAGCCCCACCAAGTATAAAGCAAGTTTTGGTTCTCATGTGGGGGAGTGCATTGTAGCGGTCATGAGCTCTTCCAGTGACTAGCCATGCAGCTGGGACATGCAGCTGAATGCCTCTGCACCTCAGCTTTCTTAGCTGTAGCATGGGGGTAAAAAAACCTCATGGGGTTGCGAGGATTAATGAGGCAGAATGTGTAAAGTGCTCTGAGAACTATGTGGCCATAAGTGTGTTGGCTGTTATTTATATCTGATACACATTCTATAAGCTGTTAATACATCTTTTTCCTATAAAACCTTTGCCTACCCAGAAAACCACAATCACTGAACCAAAGAAACAGACAGAAGTCCACAAACCCCCAGAGCTCTTCTTCCCAAGCGATTTTTGAGCTGGAACATGGAGAGCCAGTGGAAAAGCGGACTCACCGGTGGTGCCAGTGGGACAGTTGGTGCACACCACCTCCTGAGTCTTAGGGACAACAGCACAGCTCGAGCCCCCAGGACACGGACAGGGCTGGCAATCGGAGGAGGTGCCCGCGGTCGAATCTCCATAGTAGCCGTCGCTGCACTTCTCGCAGTGGGTTCCAGCTGTGTTGTCTCTGCAGTCACAAACACCTGCATGGAGAGGGGGGATGAGGAAACAGGCGGTGACACGTGGGGTGCAAGCATACAAGACCGTGAGCACTTCCCACCCATCCGCTAGAGGATGGAGGGCTAGCAGCTACCAAAGACCATCTGCTCACCTGTCTCAGGGTCACATGTCTCACTGTGTCCGTTGCAGGTACAAAGCACACACGGGCTGTATGGCCCGAGACTCGGAGTCTCTCTTCTGTAACCCGGGAGGCACATCTCACAAAACTGCCCTCCGTATCCCACAGGACAGGTGCAGGATTCCACCCACGTTGCGGGCACCCCAGGCCCAGGGCGGGCACTTGTCAGGGAGACATCATCCAAATAGCCAGCACCTGCGTATGGTGTGGGCAGGGGAGTCACTGAATTGGCTTCTGTTTTCCAAAAGCTTACAGAAAGGTAATAAAGCTACAGAGTAATCAGACACAAAATTCCAGAGACAGTAACTATTAGTTACCTCATCTTTTGGAGGAGATAACTAGAAAATAGCTCCAGGTACCCCACGAGTGTTATAAATGCTAAGTGTCTGGAAACTTTTAAACACACACACACACACACACACACACACACACACACACACACACACAACCAGATTTGTTGGATTCTACAGTTCTCTCAATCATCAATGTGAAAAAGGAAATGCACTGGGAAATATTCTGGGGCAAGAAAAGATTGGAGCAAGAATGCAGGGGACAAGAAGAGTTAAGCCCAAAGCCATTAAGCAGGGTTTTTGTTCTTCTGCCACAAAAGCAGGCACTGACTGTAGAGTTCAGGAATAAAAGAGCAAGGAAAGCACGTGCTGACAGGTACCATTCAATTATGCTTTGTGGCCTGCATAAATAGGAACAATTGGTATACAAGTTTTAACATTCAGGGCTACTTTGGCAAATATGCAGTTATTCCCAAGCAATTATGCCATATATCCCAATGCTTCCCCGTTTCCAGAAGAAAATAAAAAGAGGGAGCCTTATATTGGCTTAGACCAAAGGTTCATCCAACCCAATAGCACACAGGATAGCCTCAGCAGGAATATCCTATGAAGTGGCAGTCTCTTATTTCATCATATTTCCCTTTAATTTCCATTCCGCTCCTGTCTCTTACAGCCTTTGGTTTCAAGTTTATTTCCCTAGGTTATGAAATATCACTTGCTGTTTATAGAATTCTTAGAACCTGACAACCCGAGGCTAAAGAACATCTCTTCTATTACTACTTTGAACTTAGTTACTTTTAATATATTTATGGGGTTTTGTTAACAGTTAGATCATGAGATAGACCCACTGGTTAATGTGCTTCCAATTCTAAAAAGTACTCTTCCTCTAATCTTGTCCCTTCTCTTGAATTATAATCCATCTCTTTTCCTTCCTTTACAGCCAGGCCTCTTAAAAGAGTAAGCTTTATTTTACTCTTCACCTTCAAATTACTTGTCAAAGCATAGTATATAACTTCAGTTTCAACCTTTTTAAAAAAAAAATCACCAATACTTCTTTAGTCACCCAATCCAAAATCCAATAGAGCCATTTTTATAAAACCATTAGTTGTTTCTACTTCTCGAGAAATTCTTTTTTCTCCCTTGAGTCTCATGGTATGGTCCTTAGATAACTATGTTTCTGGGTTGTACTTTTTCTCTATTTTTGGTCTCATTTTCGAGTTCAAAAATTATTGCCTATATGTGGTCAAACTTTCAATTCCAGATCTCTAGTCCTAACTTATTCCTAAGCCTCAGACCCATATTTCTGACCATTTATAAGACATTTTCATCTGGATATTCATGTAGGCATCTAAAAACCAATGCATCCAAGCTGCTGATGCCACTTACATGCCACATCACCACTCTGACTCCACCCAAACAGCTTTAGTGTTCTACAGAGAAAGGTCCTCGTTAAAAAAAATTATAGGAAAAAAATTTAAAGGCATACTAATAAATAAAGATGAAGCAATGTGAGTTGGTAGAATTGCACTCAAGATTCTTAGAACATAGGGGCACCTAGGTGGCTCAGCTGGTTAAACATCCAACTTCGGCTCAGGTCATGATCTTGTGGTTTGTGGGTTCAAGCCCTGCATCAGGCTCTGTGCTGATAGCTCAGAGCCTGGGGCCTGTTTCAGATTCTGTCTCCCTCTCTCTCTGCCCTTTCCCCCTCTTGTGCTCTGTCTCTCAAAAAAAAAAAAAAAAAAAACAGGGGCGCCCGGGTGGCTTAGTCGGTTAAACGTCCGACTTTCGCTCAGGTCATGATCTCGCGGTTTGTGGGTTCGAGCCCCGCGTCGGGCTCTGTGCTGACTGTCAGCTCAGATCCTGGAGCCTGTTTCAGAGTCTGTCACTCCCTCTCTCTCTGACCCTCCCCTGCTCATGCTGTCTCTCTCTCTCCTAGAAATAAAAAAAAAAAAATTATAAAAAACATTTAAAAAAGATTCTTAGAATATATTTAGATATAAAGTAACCTCATTAGGCTTTTTCATTACGGAACAATGTCATTTATTAGTTTTAGCAAATTTTCTCCAGGTCCCTGAATGTGGTTAAACAAATGCATTATTTTTATATGTACAATGAGATAGTTTATACCACTTCTTTAGGATCAGGTTTTATAGTATCAGGGCTTTAGAAATAAACTTTCACATTATTGTGGATCTTTTCACCTAACCATCTTCTTAATTTTCTTAAATTATATCATAACTTACTTCTCTCACTATATGTCCCACGGATCTTGATGGAGGTCAAATTGTTTAGGAGCTTCTGAAATTCAAAAGGGGTAAGAGGAGGCCTCCAAGGATAATCTGTTGCTTCATGGAGCCTAGAGAGAAAGAGAGGTCTACATTACCCTCTGTAATACTCTGGTTTCTCTTCAGATCGTATAAATCTTTCGCCTTTTACATTACCCTCTGTAGGGAAAATTCTGGGTACTGAGAAAGCACTTCTCATTCATTTAAGCCACCAACAATGCAATGCTCTGACAATCTAACCAAGTCAGAAATGGGTCTGTTGGTTTGATACTACAACTGGAAAGGGTACAGGTACATAAAGGGAAGGCTTCCTTTTCCGAAATCACCTTTATAACCCAGATGTTCTTCTTCAACATACACCTTGAGGCCAGTAAGACTGGTAAAGAAACTACTTTTAGAATTCTGGTCAAGTCAGATTTTCCAAAGAAGACTGTCTTACCTGAAGACGTATTTCACGGTGGTCTCACTTGGATAGGAATTGCCCTGAGCGATCAAGGGCACAGACACTCTCAGGCCAGCTCCTTCAAGCACCAGGTCTTCCGCAGACAGGCGAGTGTCTCGTCTGTCCACTCGAAAGGAGAAGGTGAGGTTCTGACCATAACTCAGCACCTGCTTGCCCAGGAACTTCGCTGGAGAGCAGACACAGTGGTGTGCGAGAATGTAACATGAGAGCAAACAGGGACACACAAAGCAGACACAGTGGGGTGCGAGAATGTAGCAATGAGGGCAAACAGGGACACACATCGCGCCAGACTGCTTCTCTGTCTTACTTACCAGGAGCAATGAAGTACCTAGGAAAGTAGCTATCTGAGATGACAGCGATGTCCTGCCTCTCTGAGGACCACTCGAGTGATGCTTCAGAGCCGTCCCTTTGTTCTACACGCCATCCATCCTCATCTGCAAGCACAGGATGAGAACATAAGTGCCACCACACTATAAACACCCTGAATTCAGGTTATCTATAGACCACAAAATATATAGAAAGTCAGCAATAAACATTTTTGAATACATGGTTCCTACAACAGTACCTGTGTATGCTATACCTCTAAAGTTATATTTTGATTTCTGTAAATTTATACTATACTACATACTAAAAGCCATATATTTTCATTAAACAGCCAAACAAAAAATAATGTATATTAAAAAATACAATGTTACTACTTAAAAAATCCTCAAAATTATTAATTTTTTAAAACTACTGTAAGTCTTGGGGCACGTGGGTGGCTTAGTTGGTTAAGCATCCGACTTTGGCTCAGGTCATGATCTCATGGTTCGTGGGTTCAAGCCCCACGTCAGGGTCTGTACTGACAGCCTGGAGCCTGCTTCAGGTTCTGTGTCTCCTTCTCTCTTTGCCCCTCCCCTGCTCGCACTCTGTCTCTCTCCCTCTTTCAAAAATAAATAAACATTTTAAAAGATTTTTAAAAACTACTGTAAGTCTAGTCTCACAATTCTGGGAGACAGAAGGGAAGGTCCAAATTACCGATCTGAAAGGTAGAGGTTATAGAATAAACACTGTAGCCGACAGCATTTGTACAGACTGAAGAATGTCCAAAGCAGAAGCAGGGTGTGCAGCCCTTGGGATTAGAGAATTCCAGATTAAAAAATCCAGGTTTGCACCTGAAAAACATAAATGTATAATCAGGAATTTTTTTTTGTGCTTGAAATATGATATCAGAAAAAACACAATATAGCTAGAGAAATACGGAGTTACCTCTCACAATTGAAGCCTTCAACATTGTCTTTGCAAACACATCTTCCTGTTTCAACATTACATTCATCTATGCTGCCAGAAGGATTACAAGAGCATGGCCTATTGGATGGAAAAAGGAGTAAAACAATGAGAGAAATGAGAAAGAAATTCTACTTTTAAAGTCACCTTTTGGTTTTATGTGATAATACATTTTATTTTTTTAAAGAAAAAATAAAATAAAAATATATAAATTTATTATATACAAAATATAAAATTTTTTATAAAATAAAAAAGTGAAAGATGTTTTAAAATCAGTTTTATTTATGGATTTAGTTTTAATTAAGGACACCTATCACATTTTGATACTAAAAACTCTGCTTAAAATAATATAAAAACAGAGAAGGAGACAAACCATAAAGAGACTCTATCAATACAGAGAACAAACTGAGGGTTGCTGGTGGGGTGCTGGGTGGTGGGATGGGCTAAGTGGGTGGCGGGCATTAAGGAGGGCACTTGTTGGGATGAGCACTGGGTGTTAAATGTAAGTGATGAATCACTAAATTCTATTCCTGAGATCATTGTTACACTATGTGTTAACTAACTTGGGTTTAAATTAAAAAAAAATTGTTCAGCGGTCTACGAAGACAGACCATCCAATCCTCTTTATCTTTACTTTTTATAGTATAAACTGTCCATTTGTTCTTACATGCTAATAGAATAGTATTCAAGCACACTTTCCAGTATCATTTTGTGATTCGCTATTGCTTAGGCAAGGAAAAAGAGATACGAGAAAATTACATTGCTTTTATGGTGGCTTAGATGCCTGTCTTCTAACAGAGTTTAGTGTAAAATGTAATTGGAACGGAATCATGGTCTTTCTTCCTTTCCAAGAAACTCTTGTTTACAAATCTTTACTTAGGTACCAACAGAGACCAAATTGCAGCTTTCCTTTCCATTTCCTTATATTTCCTGTGTTCACCTAACCTTTCAACAATGCATTTGATTTCAACAGAGCATCTAATTATTGCACCATATGAAAAGAGTTGGGGGAAACAAATGGCATAGTGCAAAAGTTGTGATTTATGGTGGTAAGTCATCCAGAAGAACATGGAAAGAATTCAATTTATTTTAAATATCTTTAAAAACACAACAACTCTGCTTAGGGGCACCTGGGTGGCCCAGCTGGTTAAGCGTCCAGCTCTTGATTTAGGTTCAGGGCATGATCTCATGGTTTGTGAATTCAAGCCCTGAGCTGGGCTCTGTGCTGACAGTGTGAAGCCTGCTAGGGATTCTCTGTCCTTCTCTCTCTGCCCCTCTCCTGCTCGCCTGTGTTCTCCCTCTAGCTCTCAAAATAAATGAACTTAAAAAAATTTTTTTTAATTAAAACTCTGCTTAATCTCTGTTACAAACCAATTCTGGATTATTATGACAGCTAGAAGTTTTGAATCCTCTTGACGATTATTATAAGGAAAAATGTCTACACAGGCCATAGGATCTCTTGTTCTGAAAAGACTACATTTAGGTTCTGCCCCCTCTTCCTGGTTCTGAAAAGTCTTACCTGCATCCTGCCTCAGTGAGAGAATGGAAGCCGGGCTGGCAACGGTCACACTTATCCCCCATTACCCCCGGCTTACAGCTGCACCTGCCGTAGCCATCACACTGTGTGCTGAGAGAACCTAAAAGTTAAAGAGCTTATCAACAACCACGGATGGACGTAAAATTAAGGTGTCAAGTCAAAAAAGCAATGGCAACTAAAAACACTGCCTGAAACCCAATATGTGATCTCTAGATGGTTACAGAGGGATTAAAGATCAAATTTTAAATCCTCATTGTCTCAAAATTATATCCTTTTAAACCATAACATTTTAACTTTCCAGACACACACCTTGCTCATCAACGTTGAAAAACAAGGCACTCTGCACTGAACGGTAAACTATACTCAAAGCCAGTCGCTTCTCTGTGGGCAAGCACAGGGTCCTTAAGGCCCACGTCAAGAACTTAAGTATATACAGGCACAACAAAATAAAGGTCAACTCTTGAAAGAGGAGAACAGACTAAGAGTACTCTACGTTTCTGAACACACACCAGCATACTGAGAAAGTTCAGCCCTCTAAGGACTGTAAACTAAACAAAATCATTAACATGGAAGAACTCACGAAGCAGCTAACCTTTTACAGTCAAAGTTCAAATTGGTTTCTAGGATCATGTTACTAATTATTTACAAAACCATTACTCAGGCCAACCTCACGCTTTTATACACACCAGAAAAATCATTTGAAAGTTTAACTTGGTTAAACAGAGTGGAGGTGGGAGGTACAATAATGTACATACTTCCATACATAACCTGTGCAGATGCTGAGGAAACAAAGCTTTATTTTTTGGCGAGATAGGGAGCTGTCTTTCAATCCATCAGGCTGAAGCTGACTCTGCCTGTCACTTACCCACAGGACTACAGTGACACGGAGAGCAGGCTTCATTGTTCCCAAGGCGGAAGAAATTTTCCCGGCACCTCTCACATTTGGCACCATCTGTGTTGCCTTGGCAGTTGGTACAATGGCCACCATGGCCGGTGGACCGGTATAGTTCAGGGTCAAAGTAGCATTCCTGTGATCGGCCATTGCAGTCACAGGCTGTTGGCCAAAACATACAAGTTAGGTCAGATCCATGTTCTTTTGCCAAACAGCATTTTAAAGTCTCTAAGAAAACCAAACCATTATTTCCCATAACCTCTAACGCCCAATGGATGGTAGAATAAGACCATCCACTTAATACGTAGTTCATTTAGAAACAAAGCAGTACTTCAATAAAGAGTTTAGGCGGCCATGTTAGCAGTTTACTAAGAAATAGTCTTATCAAAAACAATGCCATTGGGGTGCCTGGGTGGCTCTGTTAGTTAAGCTCCTGACTCCTGATTTTGGCTCAGGTCATGATCCCAGGGTCATGAGATCGAGCTCTCTGTCAGGCTCCGTACTGAGTGTGGAGCCTGCTTAAGATTCTCGTTCTCCCCCTCTATCGCTCATGCTCTCACTCTCCTTCTCTCAATGAAATAAAATAAAATTTCTTCTTAAGCAAAACAAAAACCCCACAATGCTACCATAAAATACAATGAATTCCTGTACTTAGACTCTAATTGTTTATATGCATGTAAAAGCCAAGTTAAATTCTAATTTTTCTGAATCTTTCTCCTTCATTCAATACCAGCTCCCAAAAAAGGTGCCAATTTATATTTTACCTCAACTTTTCAGGCCTAAGATGATTCAAATACATTAAGACACTAATTTTCAAAGTGCCAGACTACTTGCATAGCCAGACTGGGGGAACCTGAGACACGTGGGGTAAGATAAGTATCCCTGTGATGGAGGCAGGACTGAAGGAACACCCAGCGTCACTGGACACAGCCGTCCTCTGGGGAGCCACGATGTCAATTATGTTCCCCTACACAACTACATGTTAAGAACACGTATATGTACTCACAAGAATTCTTTATTATATTTCTATTAAGCTTTATTTTTTTTTTTTAGAATTATTGATTCCACACAAAGTACAGGCAGTATCTTGAGTACTAAATAAGGTTTTATTTGATTTCAGATAAAGTTGTTTTAAAAAATGTTTGAATGTATATATTTCCTTTTTTTCACTTCCCCTTCTTTATAATCAGGGTTTTAAAATAGGATTATGCTTGAAAACTTTTTAGAAATTTCAATCACTGGTGCCAAAAATTAGAGTTGTATTAAGTAACATGTAGAGTGCCCTTTCTCTTCTTTGTCTGCTATTTCTCTTCCCTCAAGCCTCTCTAGATTATCCCACACATCCCACCCCAGCCAAACCTGGTCCATCCCCAGCTAAATGGCTTGGTGCTCTGGGACTGTGGAGCAGAAGCAGGACTTGACTACACTGTCCTGGCCCACGGGGAAAGCAGGTGCTGAGTCTCCATCAGCAGCAGCTGGTGAAAAGGCAAACCACCAGTTTCCTAGCGGTAAACTGGCAATATGCTGTTTGTTCTTCTCATAATGTTCCTGGATGGACTCAAAATGTGACCCTATCACTGAACAGAATCCTTGTCAAATACATGTGTACATTTATTTACATGTCACATCTTAGGGGCATGTCATTCTTTCTGTTAAGACCTTTATCCTGCAGCTTCTAACACTAGCTATTACAGTTCAGTAAAAGAATAGAAGGTCAAGCAAGTTTGTAAGAATTCTAGAGGAAGCTGACAATTTATCTTCAAATCTGGGAACTGCTGAGGAAAAGGGAAGACAAGAAAATCTGATCTATGGGCCTCTGGTTGGCTCAGTCAGTTAACCATCTGACTTTGGCTCGGGGCATGATCTCATGGTTCTGAGTTTGAGCCCCATGTTGGGCTCTGTGCTGACAGCTCAGCCTGGAGCCTACTTCAGATTCTGTGTCTTCCCCTCTCTCTGCCCCTCCCCTGCTCGCTCTCGCTCTCTCTCTCGCTCTCTCTCTCTCTCTCACACAAACACACACACACACACACACTCTCTCTCCCTCTCTCTCAGAAATGAACGTTAAATATATACGTATATATTTATATGTATATAAAATCTGCTCTAGGCAATAGACATAGTCATGAGTCAAGATATTGGTCATTTCTCAAGGTTTCTGCCAACAATTCCAGTGAGTGTGGAGTGTCTTCTTTCTTATTCCTTCATCAAAAGTAGATGATAAATATTTATAAGGCCATAAAAAATTATAGCTGCTTTAAAAGTTTCTTATTTTTAAGTCCTTGGCAAATCACAATCACACAGTTTCATGGTTCCTTTCTCCTGAGACATCTTTCTCTATTTGTTGAGAATAAACCAAGCTATTATGAAGGGATAAACAATGTATACTCTTTTTCATTTTACCTTTTTCTAGAAATACTAGAATCTACTCTTCTTCCCAAAGTCACCCACATCTGCATGGGAGGAGTAGGAAAATTCTCCCGAATGTGCTCTTTAGTGAAATAAAGGAAAAATATTTTGGGAAAATCGTCTTTTGAATGGGAGTCTTAGTCTAGAAATCAACGTACCCGATACATATTTATCAATGATCCTGATTGCTTGAGTAAATGACCATTGGCAGGAAAATATTTTAAATGTGCAGCAAAGAAAAAGACTAGAGAAACCAAATTTTAAAGGAGGCTACACTTGCCCAGTATTTGGATCTACGCAAAGTCCCAAACCTTGGAGACACTGCCCACACCCTGGTGTGTGTGTTCAGGAAGGAAACACAAAACGAGCATACTTTATATTCATAGCCAGTTCTTTATCTAGGATTTTCCTCTGATGTGCATCTAAGTTTACTGTTCTATGCTCTCAAATGATGGAAGAAACACTGCCTCTCAGAGTACTCCTTTCAGCGAGGAACAGAAGGAAGTCACCCATTCCTGCTCCCCACTCTGGAAGCCCTCAAGATAATTTAACAGCTTGAGGCCCAGGGGCACTCACGCAGGCATTCGCTGGCACTCTCGGCGGTTGCCCGTCTCCACGGCCGGTCATTGAAGAAAGGCAGACACTTTTCACAGTCCACTCCGTATGTGTTATGTTTACAATTACACACCAGCTTGCCAAATTCGTTCTTTACACACTCGCTTGCATGTCCGTTACATTTACACCTGGGAAGAGAACAGATACTCAGAAATATGCAACAGCCACAAAGTCCCAGAAATGGATACAGAAAAATGATGTATAGGGAGAACTAAAAGCAACCTCAGAATGTTTTTTAGTTTTACCACTCAAGACTGTAAACTGAGGAACTAAGCAAAATTAAGTAATGATTGAGTTTTTAGGTAGGAATTAAAGTTAAAAAAGCAAAAAAAAAAATACCCCATCTGTATGTAACCGGGGATGGGGCATTAACCAGACATAAGAAGACAGTCCCTAACAATTTCTGAGGCCATCTGGAGGATCACTTCCGGAAGTTAACTGCGTGTGTCGAGGAGCGGCCAAGTGCAGAGGTTAAGCAGAGCATGGACTCTGAAGCCAGGATGCATGCTTGAAACCCTGCCCTGGGACTTACCAGTGTAACGTAACCTCTGTGCCTCAGCTATAAAATAGGGATGATGAGAATGTGAATTTCACAGGGTTACTGAGAGGGTCAAGGAGCTGCTTTATTTATGTGGGTAGGCTTGTGCGGGCATATTATAAGTCAATAATTCTGTCAGCTATGATCTGTCCTAATGATTTTCCTGATCTGAAGGCAGTAAGAGACATTCAACTACCCTGTGGAGCTCTGGTAGCTCGATATGCCCTTAGGTTGTTTGGGGCAAGAATCCTGAAGGATCCCTTAGATGCAGGCACAGTCACACATTAAGGACTCACGGGAGTGTCCATAAGTACTAACACGCACTCTAGTGTCCTGACGTTTTCCTCACTGACTTCCTTACAGCCAGAAGTAGTTCTGTAGCTTCCACTACTACATCCTAACACACTCAAACCTGTCCTGAACATCTACAGTGTGCCAGATAAATCCTCAACTTATATACTCAGTTCTCCTCTTTCTCCCGACTCCTATCCTTCACTAATGCACAAATTTAGATATCCCCCATAACCTAAAATTTTAGATGTCTACAACTTGTCATTTCCCTAAATTAACTCATCTTCATTTATTTTATTAATATTACCACCAGTCTCCTGATCATTAAAGCTTAACATCATCTTTGACTAAAATCCTGAAAATTCTTGCTTCACAATGAAAATCTACCTAAAATGTTCCTTTCCATTCTATTGTGACCACTCTAATGCCAGGTATTTGTCACCTAACACCCAGATCACAGCATCATAACAAGAATATAAATTCTCTCTATGACACTCTACCTTCACCTTGCCTGCAACTAACCTTAACCACTGTTTAGATATCATAGTCCTACTTCAAAAAAGTACACGGTTTTTCAATGATTATAGCCTCCATCAGCTTTTACTCTATCTATGCCACAGATTCACCAAGGAGGCTTTCCTTAAGCCTACTAGGTCTATAATCTCCCAACCCTACACTTCTGCTCATGACATGCACATTCTCCTGAATCCCACCCACCCATCCTCCTTTCTTTGCCAAATTCTACTTATTCTTCAAGGCGCAGCTTGGTTACCATCTGCTTCTCTAGCCTGAGAGTTCTGTCTCATTCTCTGACACATGGCCTCTTCTTATCTAAAACATGTGTTTAATTTTTTACACACTCATATACTGCCTGCCCTGTTCATTTGTAAGATCCTGGAAGGTTAAGTCCTTTTTAGCAGGTGAATGTCCTATGTTTCCTTGGTGGCTTCAGAGTGCCCGTCACAGAGCTTTGTGCTGAGTTGCCCAGTAAGAATTCAGCAAGTGTGCTGATTTGACAAGGTTTCAGAAATTACAAAATTATTAATTAATATGGTTGTAAGCAAGTTCCTACACTCCTAAACCAAAGCTCCAGTCATTTTCAAAGTTATTTAATAATTTACTTACCTACCACCCACAGCAAAATCAGAGATTGCGTAATAGTAGGACTTGAGAACTTTGGGGTCGTTAAACACTTCATCTCCAAAAGTGTTCAGGCGATTGAGTGTGACTCTGATGTCAGTGGCAGTTACCCATTCCTGGGAGGGGAAAAAAGAAAACAAACAAACAAAAAAAAGAAAATGGTAAAGAGACTGAAGACGAAGGAAATATATGTGACAAAATTGTCTAAATTTTTCTAACAGTTAATATATCACGTGACTTATGCCCTCTTCCAGCATTAAATCAGCTATATTGCTCAAGGAGTCCCTTAATTTCCTAATATTTTTCTCCTTCTGGATTCTTCCCTTCTTTTGATCTAAGCTGTTGTGTCACTCAGAGTCCCAAAAAGCAGGAATAATAATCTTTTCTTCACAAGGCTGTTGAGAGGCTTGAATGAAATATACTTTTAAAGGCACAGCATTCAATAGGTATTCTGTACACACACCCCTTCTCTCCACCCTGTATCCACGCCCCAAATCCAGCAGAGAAGCCAGCACAGAGCTCGTGGGGCACCACGGTGGTTATCAGATATGCTGGTCATGGTCTCCTCTTGCCGGTTTTGTACCATCATCTCTCTCTCCCTCCATCCCTGGTCCACTACTGACAGACCTGGGAGAGACATCCAGGTACAAAGTAATAAATCATTACACTGGCCAGAACCAATCAGACGCAGTTTTGACTTGACTCTTCCCATAATGTCACTTCTCTGTGAGGCCTTCCCTGGCCACCCAACCGAACATTGCTGCCACTTCAATTCCCTATTTTACTCTCTTGTCTTATTTATTTTTAAGTTACTTATTTTGAGAGAGCGAGAACTCAGGCGGAGGAAGGGCAGAGAGAGAGAGGAAGAGAAAGAATCCCAAGCAGGCTCTGTGCTGCCAGCACAGAGCCCCCCACAGGCTCGAACTTCCAAACCGTAAGATCATGACCTGAGCTGACATCAAGAGTCATACACCACCCAGGTTCCCCGTTTTATTTATATTGTCTCTTTCCACCACCACCATCCCCCCACCCTGCCAATGTGCCGTTGCCACCACCACCACCACCAAGATTCTAAGCTTAAGGGAAGGACTTAATCTGCTTTGTTTACTGCAGTCTCCCTGGTGCTTAGCACACAGTAGGTGCTCAAATAACATATGCTGAGCAAATGAACAAATCTGGAAGAACCACGACTTATCAAATTGGAAGGTGTACCATAATAACAGAGGACAAGAATGAAAGTTATGAGCAAATGAATAAATCTGGAAGAACCACGACTTATCAAAGTGGAATACCATAATAACAGAGGACAAGAATGAAAGTTAAAGTTTTTCCCTAGGTTTTATGAGCTCTAAGCCCTTATAATAAATGCCTTTTCATTGAGCTAATTTTAGTCAGATGTTTACATCAACAGTAGACTGTTATAATAATGATTCCAATGAATCATGTCTGCCAGTGTCCACACCCTGCATAGTCCCTTTGCACCTTGATTCTAGGCCGGAGCATGTGACTTGCTTTTGCCTAAGGGACATGAGCAAATGTGACACAAACAGAAGTCTAATAAGCACTTGTGCACTGGGACTTACTCTCTTAGAATACTTCTGCCATCACGTGAGGAAGCCTAGTCTAGTCTCCTTGAAGCTTTGGGGCCACAGGGAGAGACAAACCCAGCTCCCAGCAGACCTGCCACTGAGGGAGCCCAGATCAACATGGAATCAGGAGAAATAATACATCATAGTCATTTAGGATCGTTAAGTTTTGGAGCAGCATATGACGTATGACCGCCAAAGATGCCGTTTCCACGGAAAGTCCTATGGTGGGACCGCACGTGGACATCAGCAGTGAGATGTAACAAGCAAGTGCAGGGCGGCAGAGGTGTTTTCAGAGGGCTCCCCGCAAGACTGGGAGGCACACCCCTGATTAAGGAGCATGGCTTAAACCGTGCCAAACACCTGGCACACAGAGCAACATCGAGGCCTCATAAAAGCTAATCCCCATGAAGCCTCCAAGTATAATTAGAAAGGAGAAGAGATGATGAGTCCACCGCATCCAAACTTGGAGCTCCAATAACAACTCCCACTCATGGCCACAATGCTAGGAATCTTTTCGTTGTCTGTAATGTAAATAGCTGAGCATATCTCTGTGTTTAATGCTTATTATCTCTCCTTCGAGCTTCATCTTTATCACAGCTCCCCTTGAATAAAAGCTTCTCAAGGGTTGGGTTTGAGTTGTTTTTTTCATAATGTTCATCTTAAAAAGAACAGACTAGACTAGGTTTTTTTGTTTTTTTTTAATTTTTTTTAATGTTTTATTTATTTCTAGGAGAGAGAGAGAGAGACAGTGTGAGCAGGGGAAGTTCAGAGAGAGAGGGAGTCACAGACTCCGAAACAGGCTCCAGGCTCTGAGCTGGCAGTCAGCACAGAGCCCAACGTGGGGCTCGGACCCACGAACCGCGAGATCATGACCTAAGCGAAAGTCGGACGCTTAACTGACTAAGCCACCCAGGTGCCCCTAGGCTTTCTAGGTTTTGAATCCCATTTCTGCTACTTAAAACTGTGTAGTTTGGGATAAGTTATTTTACCTGTCCTGATAAATGGTGCCAATGCCTCATCTGTAAAATGAAGATAATAAAACTGTCTACCTGTCCCTAAAAAAGCAGGGGGTGGGGGGGGGGCACCTGCATAGCTCAGTCAATTGAATACCTAACTCTTGATTTTGGCTTAGGTCATGATCTTGTGGTTTCAAGAATTCAAGCCCCATGTCAGGCTCTGTGCTGAGTGTAGAGCCTGCCTTGAGATTCTGTCTCTCTCTCCCCCTTCCTCCCCGTCTCCCTCTCCCCCCTCCACCCCCCCATGCACACTCTCTTTCAACAAATAATAAAAATAAATGCAATTTAAAAAGTGTCTACCTGTAGAGTTATTATGAGGGTTAAATGAGTACATATGGCTAATATATCTAAAGGGCTCAGAACACTGCTTGGCACATTACAGCAAGTGCTGTAATAAATGTTATTGTTATAAATCAATATATGCTTAGTAATATTCATATATAATGAAACCAGGAAGGGTCTCCTCTCCCATCTGGGAGATCACAGCTTCTGGAGAGAGGCACAGGAACCAATGAGGAGAGAGGGTCATTATCAGCTAAAGTCACATCAGCTAACCCTTCTGGCAACTGGTTATGAAAACCAGAGCTCTTACATCCAGAGGCACATAATTAATGTTTTTGCATAATGACAGCAACTGACCAAATCGATTACAGATGCCCACAGCATGTTCACTACATTCAGTTTCATGAGTTCCTATGGCATAAAGAGTAGCAAACATCCGGGGTGGCTGACTGGCTCAGTCAGTAGAGCATGTAACTCTTGATCTCAGGATCGTGAGTTTGAGCCCCACACTGGGAGTAGAATTTACTTTAAAAAAAAAAAAAAAAAAGAGTAGCCAACATCAGAATTCCTACAGCTGAGGGAACCACTTGAAGACAGGCTGACAAGGCGTATGGTTAGCACAGGGGCCAGAAAACCAGTCATGTGGGGTCACTGCTTTTTCCTGCTGACTGTACTACTACCTCTGCAGAACACTAACATACACTCATCTGGACAGTAGACACTACGCTAGCAAATGTTTGCTAGTTGATCAGCTTTAAAAGTTCATAGATCACATCTCCCCTAGACATCCAGTCTTCTCTTTTCTCATCTATCAAAAGCAGTTGTTCTTCCTATTTATTTTGAATACATCTTATTCCCATTTATTTTGAATATGTTACTGAAAGACCTTTGCAAACATCCTTACTGCTCACCATAACCTCAGAGTTTACCATGATCAAGGTTTCCAATCTCCCAGCAAACTACAGAAATATAATGGAAGGGAAGAGCTGGACCCACAGAAAAATAAACAGACTCTCATCATTTACTACCATGCAAAACCATACAACCAATTTAGAAACTCTTTGAATATAATAAAGTTCAAAGAGAAAGTGTGAGAAGACACAAAAGCATGAAGCTCAGAAGAATGAGTGGACTCCCTACTTAGAAATCACAACAGCTTTTCATAAAATGTACACAACATTTGCAAACCCACATCCAGTCTTTCTGGTCTCAGTCAGTTAATCCAGGCTGTCCCCATTTTGATGTTAACCTCTGCCACATGACAGAAGCATCTCCAATTCTGTGTTACAGAAAGATTCCAAATTATGGTGTATAAGGAATATGTACACAGAATTCAAGAGGAAAAAAGAGCTTTAATTCTTTCTGTGCTTAAATGGGGGAAAGTTTCTATCTTGACACTCAGGCACTATAGCAAGTGTACCTAAATTTATATCTTGTCACGAACACCAGTGCTTTTAGGCGATGAGAAGTTTTTATGACTGACGACAGAGCCAGACTGACCCAGTCCAAATTTCCTTGCACAATAATGAAGGAAGACGGCATTCTCACAGATCTTGCTTCAATTGTTCCCCCTTGTGAATACTAAAAAATACTTTTTGTCAAATCAGAGAAGAGATAAGAAAAGATGCAAAAATAACCAGTAGACTCATACGCTCTCTTCAAAAGGTCAGAAGCAAAAGTTTCCACAGTGAGTAAAGAGCTAAGTTAAAACTTGGCTTTCAAGAAAATTTCTAAAAGTTGTAGCCCAGAATACACTGCCATGTGCACAGGGACATAAGAACATCAACTGGGTAGCTGGAACAAAACGGCTCTCCTTCCCATCCTCAGCATCTCCAGGAGAGCAGGATAAGACCCACCTGTCCATTCTGCTGGGGTAGATTCCACCCTGACCCCTTACCTCTGAAGTGGGACCACACAGTCCATCCTCCTGCATCCTGTACATACAAGGAACAACTAACTGAGGGCAAAGCCAACTTCTGGATGCATTACCTGCAGCACTGGGCTATTGTCGAAGTTGTAGGCACTTGGCCTTCCTTCTAGGGTTGAAAAGGCCACGTTGCCCCCGGTTAGAGGGGAAATGTCACTGAATTCATCTGTGCACAAGGCTTGCTGCTCATCTCCTCCTGTCCTGATGAAGCCACGGTTTGCCTTCGAGTAGGTGTTCTCGCAGGAGCCGCTGTAGTACTGGTAAGGGACCCAGGGCCCGTCTTCCCGCGTGCGCTTGTAAATGGCGAAGCTCTCTGGGCGGCTGGTGTGGAACTTGAGTCGCACGTATGTGATGTCAAAAGCCTTTCCTGTGAGACAGACACGAAGTTCATAAGTCATGTAGGAAGCAAAGAAATTCCCTCTATTCCCAGTTTGTTTTGGAACTTGAAGAAGAGAGAATACAAATTGCCCTGTACACTGTGGACGAAGATGGTTCCAGAACACAGGACACACTGGCTGTGTCCAACAGGTGATTCCAAACCTGGAAATAGCAGGCCTTTTCCCTGAGAAAGGACAAGTTATAGTTGGGTTTATAAGCTGGCAAATAAAAGCTTGTTTAGGACATGCATTGTTGAAATTCTGTTTGCCATGAAAAATGGTAGCGCTGTACTTCTACTATCAAACAAAAGGAAAATGGAATGAAAAAGTACATTTATTCTTAATGCTGGTGGTTCACCATAAGCAATTTAATTAAAAAACAGAAAATTGTTGCTGACTTTCTAGATTGGTATTCTGGAAACTTTCAAGGTATTTAAGAACACACTCTATTAACTATAATGTTACTTCTTGATGCAGGAAGACTATCTTCAGCACTATTCTCCTTATCCACCAAGTTAAGAGAAGAATTTGAGAAAGAGAAAAGGACAGGGATTGAGAGGTGGGGCAGGGAGTAGAACAGGAATAAAGAAAAAAAAATCCCTCTAGCAGCTGAACAAAGAGGGAAAAAAAGGGAGAGAGAGAGAAAAGGAGAAAGGGGGTTTAAAGTTGACTGAATATGTTCCAAGGAGAATATACAAGATCTGAGCACTTGAGCAGGGAAGAAGAGCAACCACTGGGCTGCTGTCTTTCTGGAGGAAGAGCCGAGGTCAGACAGCTCCCTTGGCAGCCAGGGTGTGGTCTGATGGCTGGGATGCCTTGGCGGCCAGCCAGCCTGCCTTCAGGTGGGTCAAAAAGACAATGGGCAACTGTTTTTAATTTCCTTTCATTCACAAATTGGGTCTTTCTCTGACAGTATTTATCCTCTGCAACCTCCATGCTCTAGTGAAGATTACAGGCTGGCCAACAAGTATTGTGGGGCATGACTACATGTTCAGTCCTACGTTACACACTCTGGCGGACAGAGTGTGTTACACATAACAGGTCCTTATACTCAAAGAGTGGAGTCTTTCCTCCCCCCGTGAATTAACTGCACACGAAGAACCCACAGGAAGAACCGTTCTAGGCCTCTCCTACAAAGCTCACAGAGGAGGAACTCCTGCACACTCGCAGAAGGGTTGAGGAGAGACTTCTGCCATCCTCTCACCTCCACGTACCTACTCATCCCTGGTGGGGGGAGTGATGGTCCTGTGTGGCCTGGAATCTCCCCAGCTCACTCTCCAGCTGCCTGCCCGGGGGCCCCGCTCCTGTCCTGCACTCCTCTTGCAGGAGTGCGGCTGCCTCTGTGCCCGGGAGGCCTGCTGTGGCCCTACTACTAGATGCGGGACTAAGTGGGTAAGTTCAACTGGGAGAGGAGGGGTGGGGGAGGGGGAGGAGCAGAAAGCCCACATAACTCATGTGTCCAGGCTCTATTCTTTAATCCAGTATCACCTACAATAAACTAATATGATGAGCCATATCTATTTCTTAGTTAGATCTTATATAGTTCAGACCTTAAAAGACAAGTGTAATTAACTGTCCCCCATATTCATGAAACACACATACAATTTTGAACACAAAGGTGTGTGGCATGATGGAGAGAACACAGGACAGGGCGCGGTGAGCCCTGCGCTCGGGTCCGGGCTCCTTCAATGACTAGCTGTGTGATTTCTGCTCCACCACTTCCTCCTCTGCAACGATGAAGGTGATGACCCCTGAAGCACTCACCTCAAAGGGTTGTTGGAAGGTCCAACTAAGATCTTACATATACTTGGTTAATTGTAAAACTATACAAATATAAGGCATTATTATAATAGAGTTTAGGAGAAAATTCCGGAATTAGGATCCTGAATATGTTCACATGTAAAGGTCTGACTGGACCAGGGACTACCTCGTCCAGTTGCCAAAGAATATTACACAAACCTGGATCTCCCACCTCAGGTGCAGTACAACATTCTGCCTGGACACAGGTTATGAAAATACAGTTTACAACCGTCTTGTTAAAAAAATGAAAATGTAACCTCTATATCTTTACTGTATCAAAAATGTTAAGGTGTATTCCCTGTGAATAAGGGCGTGGATTTATAATATAGTATCTCTAGCATTCCAGAGCTGATCTAAGACATTCCAGAGTGGTAAAACAATTGTACTCTCTTTAGGACAGGTGGTCTGGGATGTTCAAAGGCCCACTGGCTAACCTGTGGATTACAGATTACCCTTGCTTTCCTACTCTCTCTGTCTTCATTTCTGACATCTCATTGTTCTTTAAACAACCCAACCTGCAGGAGGCTGGATCAAAGGAAAGAAGATAAAATGGAACAGGGTATATTGTGTTCCAGACTAAAATCTGCATCACAGAGCCACTCTCTGAAAGACGTGGGCTTCTGGGGTCACTCTCACTGCTGCCACAGACACAGCACTGGGCAGCAGAACGTGAGCAAGCAACTTTGCTAGCATTAGACATTGAAGCAAACTGGTTTGCTGGTGCTGGCCGCACTCACTGAGTCTTGTTTTCAGAGCTGCCTTTTTCATTCTAACCTACGGCCACAACTGAAGAGGAAAAGGGCTCTGTGGCAATCTGTAAAGGAGGCTATATGTGCCACATGACAAGAAGGCTATGTGCACTACCCTCAGAGTTAGAGTCAGTCCAGAGGTGGAGGAAGACCACTGCAATTCCATGTGATAGGTGCTTTGACAGGGCAAGTGCATAAAGTTCTGGGAGCATGGAGGAAAGTGACCTAACCTGGACTTGTACAATCAAAAAACATTTTCTAAAGGAAGTAACATCGACATCCAGGACCTGAGGAATGCAGAGGAATTACCTAAGCAAACAGAGATCAGTGGTTGCGCTAAATGAAACAGCATGTATGAAAGCCCAGAGAACACAGAGGAGTGATCACCGAGAATCAGAGTTGTGTAACACAGAGAGAGCTGGAGAGAGTGGCGGGAGATGGGCTCACCAGGAAGGAGACGAGGCCAGGCCTGAGGCCGTGTTAAAGAGCAACTTCAACCTAAGGGCAATGGTGAGCTGCTGAAGGATTTACACCAGGAAATACATGATCAGATTTGACTTTTAGAAAGACTACTCTGGCCACTGGGTAGAGATTAGGTTGGAAGGGACAGGACTAAAATTACGGAGAATAGTTAAGAAGATGTGGCAATAATCCTGGAGGGATGACAGTGGCTGAACTAAAAATAGGGGCAGTTGGAACGGAGAGAAAGGAGTGTATTTTGTGGAGATGTGGGAAGCAGACCTCGGCAGTAACTTGGTAACCAGTGGACGGTAAGGGGGAGTGGGAGCCACCTCTGAAAGCCTCCTCTACTTTTACTCTATTGACATGTCGTTTCACTGTCAAAGCTTCTTTTCCAGAAATAGGTAGAAGGATTAAAAATAACATTCCATTTTCTAATTTACAAACAAGCAGATGGAGGGCAGAGCCACCCACTGAAATAGAGGACAGAGGAGGTTAAGCAGGACTGGAGGCTGGGGTGGAAGGCAGGATGGGGACATGAGTTCAATTCTGGATGTACTAGTTCTGAGGTGTCTGTGGGTCATTTGAACAAGAGGAGATGTCTACTATGGAGTTGGATGTGAGTGGTCTGAAAGCCCGAGAGAGACGTCTGAGTTAGTTATATAGATTAGCATGTAGATGGACAGGGAAAGTTGTGTATAGTTGAGACCAATGAAGCAAGTGTGCTGAGTGAGAAGAGAGTTGACTTTTGAGATCACTCTCCGGAGCATCAACATTTAAAGCATAGACAGCAGATGGTAGGATTACAGAGGAGGCTGTGAGGCCAGAGAGGAAGGCAAGTAAGAGCACAAATATCATGGAAGCCAAGAAGGTTTGAGGAAGAAAGAATCAATGGTGTTAAAATATGCTAAGAGAGTCATGTAAGACTATGACTGAGATGTCCATTGGCTTCAAGCTACAATGGGTCACTGCTGTACTTCGTGAGAGCAGTCCTGTGGGCAGGGTGGGTGGGCCTGAAGATGAATGGCAGATATGAGGTAGAGAAGAAGACACAATGAGTGTAGTCAATCTGCTATGGCATTTGGCAAAAGCGGGGGGAAGTGGAGAACAAGAAGACAATAGTGGGATGGGATATAGGATCAAGGAAGATTCTTCTTTCCTGTTTTTTTAGATAGGAGATATGAGGTTGTATTATATGCTGTGGTCGAGTCAGCCAAAAGAGAAAGAGTGAATGTGGAAACAAGGCTGGGAAATAGGAATGGGATTCTGTGCTAGCAAGAGAACTGGCTCTATACAGGAGAAAAGCTGCGCCCTTACCTTACCTTACCTTACCCCCCTTGCTATGTGGAAGCAAATGCAAGTGACCGAGAAGGTTTTAAAGAATGGACATTGAAAGAGTTCTGATGACTTCATTTTTTCTGTGCAGTGAAAATCACAGGTAACTGCTAACAGGTTGAGAGCAAAGCCAGTGAGGAATATCTAAAGAGAGGGTAGAGACCAGCAGAGAAAGTGGACTGGAGGAAAAGGCGGCTTGTTGGGCAGAAACAGGGCTGCCAAGAACAGGGTACAGATTTTGCACAGATATTTCTGTGTGGGTGCAATTTTCTACAGCCACTTCACATCTCCTTTATGGATAATAAGAAAAGGGGACTGAAATTAGGTCAATGAATTTGGAATCTAATCTGAATAAATAAGGAAGCAAATGCCGAAAATGGAGAAGAGTCAAGGCCTGAGTTATCTATCCACAATTACCTGTAGTCATGGATAATCAAAGACTGGGACACTAAGGAGCTGGCTTTTATTCCATTAAACAGCTGCAGGTGAGACCTGTCATACACCCTGGCTCTCGTTCCCTCTCTCCCCCTCACCATACCTCCCTACTCTTTATCCATCCTACTCGTTTCACAGTAGACAAAATAAAAAGATCTAGTTAAATGGTGGATAAATAGAACATGGGGTCAGGTCTCCTGATTTCTAGTCTGACGACAGCTTCTCTACTATTTTTACACTGTGGGAGCATGCAAAAGTAGGCAGTATGCCTTTAAGGTAAAGAGGCCAAGCCAAACAATTAAGAAAATCAGTAAGTAGTCGTCTGGAAAGTATTCCAGCAACTATACAACTAGAAACCCCCCCCCCCCCCAACTCACCTCACGGTCATGCACATGAAGACTGACGAGATATATACACACCCTCAAGAAAATATTTAGCTTCTGAATGTTGTACTGCTTTCCCCCCTCCCCCTGCCACATTCCTTCCATAAACAAAAAGACTCAAGTACAGATGTTTAGAATGAGGCACACAAAATTAACTATTACTTCCTGCTCTGATTCCTACAGTTCAGGCTGGCTGAGGGAACGAGGCGGGTGGGGGGAGGCGTCTGAACAATGAGAATCCAGCCTTTGTTCAGGCAGGGCCAAGCAGAGGAATTCTGCTTAAGCCTCCTACGTGGTTAAGTATTTCTAATCTCTCTGAGTAGGGGAGAAACCTTTCCTGTCTTAGAATTGGATTCAAGTACTGACTGCTGGGGAACATAAATGCTTCTCTGTTATGCACAGCTCAGAAGAATTCCATGAGGATCTTGTGAAACAGCCCCCTTTACAGTGAGGTAATGAATGACAATGGCTATATAGAATTTTTCAAAACGCCCTTCTGTGGCCTGAATTCAATGAAGAGAAATGATTCGTTCTAAAGTATCAAATTAGGAGTCACTGATTCACTGTTGTTCCTATGTGCTAACACCTTAGAATCAGAAAGTGACTGTTCTCCTTGAAGTCACACTGGACCTTAGGACTATACCACTTTAGTAAGGTTGTGGTGCATAAAGTCAATCAGAGATGGCAGATGCTTAGGCTACTAAATGGGATTCTCCAAACAGTTAACACAAACAGTAGGTCACAGAAGGCAACTATTTGAAACGTTTTCATTTTTGTTAGTATAACTGCTGGCTGAAACCAGAGTTCCCAGAACAACGTGTACAGCTGCTGACCAGCTGTTCTCGTTCCACCGCGGCAGACTGTACAAATACAGCCTGGCCCATCACGATGACCCAGGGCCAAGTGAATGCTCAATGTGGGATCCTCAAGTGGACACAGATGGGTGATCAGAGAGCATAAAGGGGAGCAGTCATACACAGGACGTGTGGAGGTGAGATGGTGCACAGAGTTCATGCCAGCCGCTAGAAACCTCAGGTCAAACTGCCTGTTGAAAGGTTAGTTTCTACCGGCTAAAATTCATCCTCAAAGTAGATGGTTTTTAAAACTCATTAGCCCATTTCTTTCCCTTAAACTTCAGTGCTCCTTTTTCATACCCTCTCTCATCAATCAGCTGAATGCCAACAGCACAAGGGGACAATTCTGTGCGAGGCACATCTAAATCAGCACAATTTAGTCGAGGAAAAGTAACCTGCAGAGCTTTGTATAAAACAGTCATTTTAAATTGAACTTATGGAAGCAAATGCAATGGAATTTACAATTGGAGAAAGCATTCCTATCAAATGAATAAACAAGAGGCTTCAACAGTGCAAATTTCCTGAACACATGCAATGAGGACTTCCTATCACATGACGCATGTGGTCCTGTCCCGACAGAGGTGTGCTCAGATTAGTGGTGCCGGGCCGTGGGGACTCTCAGTCCCAAATATACAAAGCAGGCAGATAAAGGAACAGAGAAGTTAATCATTTTAGAATTCTTTTAAAAACTAAAATTCTATACAAAAGGCTATTTATAAAAGTAATGCTATGGCTCTAACAATGGAACTAAGGGAAAAACAGAAGTTTTGAAGTTGATTGGCATGATTTGGGGGAAGATAAACCCATAATCTCTTAGAGAAACTACATGTTTCCATAAAGTACCAATTTAAAGTTTAAGCCAAAGAAGACAGTTCTACTCTCTCCCCACCACTCCCCCCACAAACCACTGGAACCTTGGTGCTATTGCTGAGTAAGACCATGGCACCAGCCCAGTACAGCAATCCTCAAAAACTAAAATCTTCCTGCTTGTATTACCCAACTGCAATACCTGAAAAATGCCATATACATTGTAGCAAATTAAATGGTCAAAAGTGATTTGGCTTAGCACACTAATTAAATATGAGATCATTGCACAGCCATTGTGTGAACAGAGAGGATTCTTAACACTAGAATACCAAATAGTCTTGGAGGGTACTTTCAAATAGGTGCAAAGTATTATTGGAGGTCACAGATATTTTCTACCATCTAGACATACCTTAATAATTAGACATTTTTAAGATAAATAAGTTTATCCTAATTTATATCTTTATCATTTTATTTGAAATCTTCACCAAAAGACACAATTCCCAAGTAAAACTGCACTCCAAGAACTGGGCATATATGCCTTATTAACCCAAACCTCATGTTTCCAAGACTCAGTATCAACCCTAATTCAGGCTAGTGGGTCACAAGCATGCCTGAAATCCTTGAGCCAAGCTAAAGGAATGAAGCCAGCATTACTCCCACTCAGCCAAGCTGAGGCAAAAAATCCACTCAACTGAACGATAGAGTTCTAACTACTAGGAAATGACTGACATATGGAAATTAATGGAGTCACATAAAGAAAATAAAGAAGTTAATTATAATACTAAGGAAACAGAAATAAAGAGGCAATGAAATATAAGCTGCATGAAACCAATACTTTAAAAATGTCTAATTATTAAGGTATGAAAAGAAAAAACACACCATAGCTTTATCGGAAGTTATTTCTTATTCTGTGGCATCCATACACTATTAGGAATTGACTAATTTTTGTCTTTTATCAACAGAAGAATAAAGAATGGTAAAAAAAAAAAAAAAAGAAAATCTGAGGGGGGAAAGATTCTCTTATATAAGTACAATGGTGCAATAACAGACTAAGATTGACTCTGATAAACCCTCCACCCCCCGAGTCACAGAAAATTGACCATCTGCGGGGCGCCTGGGTGGCTTAGTCGGTTAAGCGTCCGACTTTTGCTTAGGTCATGATCTCGCGGTTCGTGGGTTTGAGCCCCGCATCGGGCTCTGTGCTGACTGCCAGCCCAGAGCCTGGAGCCTGCTTCATATTCTGTGTCTCCCTCTCTCTCTGACCCTCCCCTGCTCACACTGTCTCTCTCTCTCCTAGAAATAAATGTTTAAAAAAAAAAGAAAGAAAGAAAATTGACCATCTGCGTACTTTTATTTACTTAACAACTATTTGATAGGTGAATTTAAGTGAAAGTCCACCAAGCTATTTAGAATACTTAATCCTTCATTTTGCTACAATGCCTTTTACTTTCTAGTTTAATTCCTAATAAACCCAACCCCTTCTTTCCTTAGATCTGTATCTGTCCTCAAAAGAAGAAATAACTACAAATACCATAAAATATGTTAAATACCAAAATATCTTTCTCAGTTTTCACAACTGCTTAATTTCTTACCACAGCCACCCATTAGGTCAAGGATAAGAGCCAAACTGCTCTTGAGAATTCCAAGTCCGATTATCAACAAGTGTTTACTGGGCACTTATTGCAGCACTGTTCTAGGTATGGGGCTAGAGCAGAGAATGAGACAGACAAGGTCCCAAACTTGAAGGGCTGACAGCACAGTACGGAGTGAAGTAGGTAAGGGATAGATAACAATCACAAATCAAAACAAAAATGTAATGCATCAGATGATAAGTGACACAGTGAAGAACAAGGTGGAGATGGAAATCATGCGGGAGAAGTGCCATTTAATACAGTCACCAGAGACAGCCTGACTGACCTGGATAAGGTGACATTTGAGGATAGCGAAGAGGTGAAACAGACATCTGGGGGACAGCGTTCTTGGAAGGACAAATGCAAATAACCCTGAGGTAGGAGCATGCTGCCAAGTTCTGGAGAATGGTGAGGAGGCCGATGTAGCAGAAGTAAGAGCAGAAAACAAGGAAAGTGTAGGGAATGAGGTCAGAGAAACTGACGAGAGGGAGGGACTGCCATTCATGTATGCCCTGTAGGCCACTGTAAGACCTGGGCTTCTACTTTGAATGAGATGAAAATCCACTGGAGGATCTTGTCCAAGGGAGTTACATGACCTGACTGGTATTTTAAAAGGATCATTCAGGGGCGCCTGGGTGGCTTAGTCGGTTAAGCATCCGACTTTCGCTTAGGTCATGATCTCGCGGTTCGTGGGTTCGAGCCCCGCGTCGGGCTCTGTGCTGACTGCCAGCTCAGAGCCTGGAGCCTGTTTCAGTCTGTGACTCCCTCTCTCTCTGACCCTCCCCTGCTCACGCTGTCTCTCTCTCTCTCTCTCTCCTAGAAATAAATAAACATTAAAAATTTTAAAAAAATAAATAAATAAAAGCATCATTCAGGTTGCTTTATTGACAAAAGACGATAGAGGAGACCACAGAGGAGAAGTAGGCTAATGAGGGGCTTTTTGCAATCACCCAGGCACAAGATAATGGGAGCTTGGTCCATGCTGGGAGCGGTGAGTTGCGATCAGATTCTGGCCACATTTTTTTTTTTTTCATTTATTTCTAGGAGAGAGAGAGAAACAGCGTGAGCAGGGGAGGGTCAGAGAGAGAGGGAGTCACAGACTGAAACAGGCTCCGGGCTCTGGGCTGGCAGTCAGCACAGAGCCCGACGCGGGGCTCGAACCCACGAACCGCGAGATCATGACCTAAGCGAAAGTCGGATGCTTAACCAACTAAGCCACCTAGGCGCCCCAGATTCTGGCCACATTTTGAGGGTAGAGTGAATCAGTTCTACTGATGGATTGCATGTAGGGTGTAAGCTGTGGTGGAAGCAACTAGAAAGATGAAGCTGCCATTTTTTGTGTGAAGAATATGGCAGGAACAGGTGTGGGGATGGGGAGCAAGAAAATTAGGAGTTTAGCTCTGGATATTTTGAGATACTTATAAAACTTCTAAGAGGACGTGTCAGGTTGACAATATATACATACAAGTCTGGGGTTCAGAAGAGCTCCAAGCAAGAGAGAGAAATCTGGAAGTCACCACCATACAGATAGTATCAAAAGCCATGGGATTAGATAAAGAAAACTCCTAGGGAATGGGTATAGATAGAGGAGAGGTACAAACAGGGTCTTGGGACATACCAACTTTTAGAGGTGGGGGAGAAAGGAAGGACTCAGCAAAAGGGACTCAAAGACAAGCAGCCACTGAAGCAGAAAAAAAAAAACAAACAGAATAGAATTTCAATGGCCAAGTTTTTTTTTAATTTTTCCATTCCATCTTTCTAAAAAATTTAAAACCAAGTTTATTAACATATAGTATAATTAATGATTTCAGGAATAGCATTTAGTGATTCATCACTTACATAAAACACTCAGTGCTCATCCCAACAAGTGCCCTCTTTAATGCCCATCTCCCATTTAGCCCATCCCCCCACCAGCAACCCTCAGTTTGTTCTCTGTATTTAAGAGGCTCTTATGGTTTGTCTCTGTCTCTGTTTTTATCTTATTTTTGCTTCCCATCCCATGTTTAATCTGTTTTTTCTCCCCTTAAATTCTACGGATGAGGGAAAACAGGATGCCTTTGTGTGACTCATTTTACTCAGCATAAAACACTCTAGTTCCATCCACATTGTTGCAAATGGCAAGATTTTATTCTTTTTGATCACCGAGTAATATTCCATTATTTATATATACCACATCTTCTTTATCCATTCATCAGTCAATGGACATTTGGGCTCTTTCCATACTTTGGCTATTGTCAATAGTGCTGCTATAAACATTGGGATGCATGTGTCCCTTCGAAGCAGCATTTTTGTATCCTTTGGATAAATACCTAGTAGTGTAATTGCTGGGTTGTAGGGTAATTCTATTTTTAATTTTTTGAGGAACCTCCAAACTGTTTTCCAGAGTGGCTGTACCAGTTAGCATTCCCACCAGCAAAAAGGTTCCTCTCTCCCCTCATCCTCATCAGAGACCAAGTCTTAAATGATGTTTTAAGAAGAGAGTGGCCAACAGAGTCAAATACTCCAAAAAGACCAAGAAAGATGAAGACTGGGCCACTGGTCACTGGATCTGACAACCTGGAGATTTACTGCTGCCCTTGACAACAACTGGTGTGGCAGAATGATAAGGATGAAAGCCAGAGAATATGTGTGTGTGCACATGCATGTGTGAGTGTGCATATGTGTGTGTGTGTGTTTCTTGGGGGGCGGGTTGACAGGAATTGGAGACAGCTAATAAAGACAATTTTCTAAGTAATTTTCCTATAAAGAAATAAAGTGGTAGGTAGAGGAGAGAAGGAGTTCAAGAGGAAATTGTTTTTAAGGTGGGAAGACAGCATGTGTTATGTCGGTAGGAACGATCCATTCCAGCAGTTGAATTTACACTGAGCGGCGCGGCTCTTCCCTGATGTAGATGAGTGAGAGTGTCTAAAAGAGACCCATTTTGGTCCAAAATAAGGTTCTTTGAGACTTCTCATAGATTTCCCTCTAGAAAGAGAAATAATGGAATGAACACAGGTTACTATAAGTAACTAGATTAAAAAGTTATCTAGTACCCCAAAACCACAGATGCTCTGGAAGGCTGCTCCCCAGGAGAGCCAGCCCACATCTAGTCTTCCCTGCTACAGTAGTCCCATAATCTGGTCTGTGATAAGGACCAACTGCCTGTCAGAATCATCTGGAAAACTTCTGAAAAAAATGCAAATTGTTGAGCCTCATCTTGGGATGTTCCATTTTTATAGGTTCTGGGTGAGTTTTTATGTACAGTTACATTTGAGAAATACTGCCCTACTGCAAACTCTTCATCTTGGTTCTCACCCTTCAAAGATTTAGGTAGGGAAGGAGTTCTGGCCTTCACGCTGCAATGCAGAATGAAATTAGACACTCATGAGTGGTGACTCTGATTTCCACATGTCAGTATTTCAAGGTAAACTTTACTGTAACTGTTAACTATGCAGGCATGAGCAGTGAACCAGAATAACAGCAATCTTTCTTAGGACACGTTCAGATGAGAAACTCCCAGTGCTTGCTCACCTCACATCTGAGGAGACTGGGTGACTGGACCAGTTGAGCCCAAACTCCCCAACATTTTTCTCCATGCCAGTTTCCTGTCACGCAACTTGTATCCTCAAGGCCCTATTTCCCAGGCATGTGGAAATATACATTTCTATTTTGAGAAAACTCGCCTACTGGTAGGGGTTTTACAGTGTTGTTCTTTTCATGCAGATACTGGTCAAGATTCCCTGTAAACTAAATTCCCTATCCCCTCTGGCTCCTTCCTCTTCTCAGTGATGACTAATATTTAATAAAATGATACATAACTATCAGCAATTCTCAATGGCAAGAAACAAATCTGGAAGCAAAGGATTAATTTCTGCTTCAGTACATTCAAAAAGATATGAAAACACTTTAACTTCATTGTCTGAAAGCTCAGAACTAGTTTAACCCTAGTCTGCATCAGGTAATGTTGGCATTTTCAGGGAGGGTGTTACATTTTCTTGGTTAAAGACCAGTGTAGAAATATTTACTTTTCAGAGAAGAAATTTCAGGTGTTAAAAGAAAATAGATATTTTTATATCTATCTATACACACACATATACTAGTCTATGTATATAAAATCATATATGTATATATACACATATACATGTATATATATAAAATCATATAGTAATAATTACCTGTGTGTATATGCGCGCGCGCGCACACACACACACACACACACACAAATGGGGGGCCCAAGAGCAAAGTACCGGGAGTTCATATTAGTATTGGAGAGATGGAGAAGAGCAGGGAAAGGGGAAGAAAAAAAAGGGAGGGAGAGAAAAGGGGGAGACTGAGACTGACTGAGGCATTTTAAGAACACTAAAAATTCAGACCTGATATTCTGGATTTATTTATTTATTTTTAGTATTTATTTATTTCTGAGAGAGAGAGAGAGACAGAGCACAAGCAGGGGAGGAGCAGAGAAAGAGGGAGACATAGAATCCGAAGCAGGCTCCAGGCTCTGAGCTGTCAACACAGAGACCAATGCAGGGCTCAAACTCATGAACTGAACTGTGAGATCATGGCCTGAGCCAAAGTCAGACACTTAACCAAATGAGCCACCTAGGAGCCCAGATATTCCAGATTTAAAAAAAAATTTTTTAATGTCTATTTATTTTTTCTTAGTTTACTGTCAAGTTGGTTTCCATGTAACACCCAGTGCTCATCCCAACAAGTGCCCTTCTCCATGCCCATCTCCCCCTTCCCCTCTCCCCCACCCCATCAGCCCTCAGTTTGTTCTCAGCATTCAAGAGTGTCTCATGGTTTGCCTCCCTCCCTCTCCCCCACTATTTTTCCCCTTCTTCTCCCCCATGGTCCTCCGTTAAAATTCCTCTTAATCCACCTATAAGTGAAAACATATGGTATCTGTCTTTCTCTACCTAACTTGTTTTGCTCAGCATAACACCCTCAAGATCCATCCACGTTGCTACACATGGCCAGATTTCATTCTTTCTCATTGCCATGTAGTATTCCATTGTATAGATAAACCACATCTTCTTGATCCATCTGTCAGTTAATGGACACTTAGGCTCCAGATATTCCAGATTTTAAATACACTCACAACATTCACATCTCATCTGTAGGGAGTGCTTTCTTTTTTTATTTTAGAAATACTTTGAGGTCACTGATCACACCTCCTTCCTGGCCTGAGCCTAAGGTTGACAAACTATAGCCTGCAGACTGAATCTCACCAACCACCTACTTTGTAAATAGTTTTACTGGAACAAAGTCACACCCATTTATTGAACTTTGTCTATGTCTGCTTTCTGGCCACAAGGGCAGAGGTGAGCAACTGTGAAAGAGGATGCATGGCCTACAACATTTACTATGTGGCCCTTCAAAGAGAACACCTGCCAATCCCGATCTAAGAAATCAAAGGCCAGAAGAACAAAGATTTCTATTAAAACCTCTTCTTCCTCTTTTCTGCAGGGCATACTCTTTTAAAATTTGGTCCAAGGAAAATTGAATTTTTCCTCTATTGCCACAAAACTATGAAAAAAGCTTATTCAGAAATTTTACAAGATTAATAACAATTCTAATACACCTGATATAAAAATTACTTACTACTTCATAGGGGAAAAAAATGTCACCTGTTTCTTTCCTGGCAAATGAACAGGCAAAAAGATGAGCCGTTAAAAGGTGAGGGGATGCAGACGTAATCCATTTTGAAAATCACATCTGTAATGACCTTTAGCCCTTGTAGGGCCTGCAAAGATAAATCAGCCAAGCAGAAGGACAGAGGAAACAGCAGTGCAGTGAAAAGCAGCACCACGTTTCCAGGGGAGGAGCACACCCCAAGTGGAGACCTAACGAGCAGTAACTGCAGCAAAAGGAGGGAAATGGAGAAATCTCAAACAGCAATCGTCACTGGGACAGCAGGAAAAATGACATGTTGATAACCACAAATAAAGTGGAAAATGTGAGCAGATCCCATTTAGATCTCTGCGAGGGCCTCCCTCCATTGTCCTCTGGATTGGAATTCAGTCCTTCACACAGGCTTCCTTGTACTTCTCTTCTGAGCGGATGGACAATTTACATCATGAAAGTGCTCTGCCAGCTGGCCCTCTCTCCACAAGTGACTGATTGTGAGCAGATGCCTTTCTAAGATAAGTATAAACGAATACCCACTTCATTTTTCATTCACCCACCCTCTTTGCAGTGGGATGGAAATGCACGCCCAACAAACACACTATCTTTTAGAGACCAAAGTGTGTGTTCTTCACATCCCTTCATCTCTTGTGGGCTGTGTTTGAACTTGCTAGATCACCTTCCTGATTAAATTATGCCCCCCCCCCACCAAATATCCAACATATGCAATCTCCCTAGATTTTTTTTAAAAAAGACTTTTCTTAATGTTCATTTATTTTTGACAGAGAGAGAGAGAATGTGCACACGCAGGGCAGGAGCAGAGAGAGAGGGAGACACAGAATCCGAAGCAGTCTCCAGGTTCTGAGCTGTTAGCACAGAGCCCGATGCGAGACTTGAACTCACAAACTGTGAGATCATGACCTGAGCCGAAGTTGGATGCTTAAAGGACTGAGCCACCCAGGCACCCCGCAATCTCCATAGATTATTTGTAAACACTCTTGCACTCCCAGATGCAAGCATCTGTCTATTCTTCCTAAAGACTTAGATTAAACATTGAATATTCTGCAGTATAGCCTCGGTTTTGAACATTTGATGAACTACCACAACAAAAATAAAAATTTCCAACCAGAAGTCAATCTAAATTATTGGTGTATTTAGTGTTACAGATTAGTCATGTTCAAATATGCTTTTTCTCTAAATCACCCTCCCTTTAATGTATATTATAATTCCAGAAACTTCAGTTTCTCTCCAATTAGTAGATAGTAAGGAATTTCAATGTTCCTCTCCAGCAAGCAGAAGCTTTTTATGATCACTACTGAAATTGTTTTTATAAATTATGTACATACCACATTCAGTGAAGAGACGTTGAAGGCAAAGAGATCATCGCACAAATTATTTACATAGCATACTTCAGGTAGGTCGGTCAGATTCCTAGTACTTCAAAAACATAAGCTTTTCTTATCTACTTTTCCTTCTACGTTGAGAGCAAACATTTAGCAGTGGTATCAGAAGAAATGTTCTTCATATCCATCCTTCACCATATTTCAAACAGACAGTGCTTCAGTTCTCATGCAAGGGAGTATTTCACACGCACCACAATGGGACTTGTTCTACCTTTCTATTTACATTCTGGAGAGCAGCCAAAGTCCTCTCTAGCTCTCTTTGATCTGATGCCAGAGCCTTGGTATCCAACACCCACCTGGAAGAAATTCCCTTAGGAGCTCCAGGACCAAAGAGGAATTGGGAAGGAGCGGGGAAATACTGTATAAACCCATCCTACATCCTATCACTCCCCAGCTTACTAATCTTTGCAAGTTACTTGATCCAGTGCAAACTCCTTAGGCATGTATTGCAAGGTATCCATAAATCTGAACAACTGTGCTTCATCTTCTACCTTCAAACCATATCCTAAATCTCTCCCATATAAACTAAACCCTCTACTCCAGCCTTGCCATCTTCTTTTTTTTTTTTTTATCCATATATCATTTCTCACTTTGGAATTATTCTATAGCCTTTACTGCTTCCAAACTACCTATCTTTCCATGTCTAGTTCAAGTACTATGGTCTCTATGACACTTGACAATTACTTTTCAGAACACCCAACATTCACTAACGAAACCACAGAATTCAGTACTTGAATATTTACTCCTTTGTATAAGTTTCTTTTATCCTACAAGAGAGTAACTTATTCAAAAGCAAGGAGTCTATCTATACTTTTTGGGTGTCCTCTACAAAAGAATTTTTCAAGCTTTTCTAACCATGACACATAGCAAACATACACACAGAACTAAAACTCAAGTTTGATAAAACAATACTATCTATGATGCAATTTGACATTCTACTCTATTCTCCATTTTATTTGTTATAAAATGCTAGTTATAGCTCACTAAATTGATTTTATGACATTAGGGAGTTGTAACCCACAATTTGCAAAACACTACTCTGCAATCCCTCAGGCACTGTCCTTGACACAAACCAGGTGTTCAGTAAATATCTGTTTACTAGACTCACTCATCTATTACACATAGCAGGTCAGAATTCAACAATGAAATAATGGTTTCTGGATACTAACAAAGTTTAACATGATGCCCTTTAAGACCTTCTTCCAATTATTTTAAGGCCAGGACACAATTTTAAAAAGAGGCTTTGTCTGTGGCAGCCTTTAAAAAGATCAAAGGAAAAAACCCTTTTCCTAAAGCTAAAAGGCTAAAAATTCCATTCATCGACACAGCATCCTTAAGACCAATCCTGCCCGGACCAATCTTTTGGTTCTTTCTTCTTTTTTTTTTTTTAATATTTTTATTTATTTCTAGGAGAGAGAGAGAGAGAGACAGACAGACAGACAGACAGCGTGAGCAGGGGAGGGTCAGAGAGAGAGGGAGACACAGACTCTGAAATAGGCTCCAGGCTCTGAGCTGGCAGTCAGCACAGAGCCTGACGCGGGGCTCGAACCCACGAACCGCGAGATCATGACTTAAGCGAAAGTCAGACGCTTAACCGACTAAGCCACCCAGGCAACCCTCTTTTGGTTTTTTTAGCAGCTCTGGTTTCAGAAGAACTTCAACCATGAGCCTGAGCTAAGCCTTCAGGGTGGTAGCAAGGATTTCCTCTCCATGGGATATATGGACCAATGCCTGATTCTGGGGCTTAGATTTCTACTAAAGACATTTGGTTATATACCAGGAAACTCAGTTCTCTACAGCTCATGCTCATGGCACTTCATTGGATTTCATTTGAATTATCTTTTATTTCTGCATGTTTTGTTTATTTGTGCCCCTACCCCTTCCCCAGGCATGAGAGTGACCTTTTGAAAACCAGGTCTTGTCTTATCCCCTGCTATCCCTTTACTCTGAGGTATATTTTTATTGTCTTTTAAAGGGAGAGAAATATTTGACTTGTAAAATAAGCAGCAATCCTATGCAAGAAAGACAGTGGCCTAAAGCTTGATTTGCTGTTTGGTTCTTCATACTATGATTCATTTTATAAAAATCTGCCAAAATGGACTGCATCCCAGGCAGTTGGTTAAGGCACTGAAGAAACAAGGATGAAATAAGACTCAGTCCTTGCCCTGAAGTATTTCTATATATGAGGAAAGACATAAATAATTAAATGCAAAGTGAGAAATGTGCTATACGAGAAAGTAAGCAGCAAGAAGACATCTGTATTTTTCTTCTGTAAAATAAAGAACTTTGACAAGACAAACTTGAACGTCCATCTAGATCCAAAAAGCTTGCTTGATTCTACAATCTTACATGTCAGCAACATTTCTAACGGTACCTCTCTCACCAGATCTTTCTAATACATTGTTTTCTTACAGTGACATTCTAGAGAAATGTAAAATGCGTAAAAACTGATTTCCTGAATACAAATGACATCACAGACATGATGACATCAGCTGATTTCCAATTAACTTCAGTTCTATAAAGAACTCAATAATTTTCTGAACATACACAGTGCTTTTTGCCAATATTCTGTACTCAGTCAAGTCCTGTATTCCCAGCTGCAGAAGAATATAGTGTATAATCTACAAAGGATAACAGAAACTAAGATTCCATTTTTAAGGTTAAAAGTTTCTAATGACTGAGCACAGGGTTCTCAAATAACTGCTTCCATCTTTGGATGAGGAAAAGAGAACTTTTGGTTTTTATGTCCACAAAAAAATGAAGCTGTTCAATCTCCAGACTATAAACAAATAATCATACATCTTTGTCCACATCTAGCTATGAGGGACAAATGACACATAATGTTTTAGATTAAGTTCTTCAGTAGCAAGAAAGAATGGATTTTCTGCTCTTGCTTCTCTCACTTGAAAAACCAAATGTCTGGATCCCTTTGAAAAGTAGCCCAATCTATAAAACACTGGAACTAAACTAAACTCCCACCACTACTTGGCTCCTGCCTTCTTCCGCAAGCCTGGAACAAAGACCCCATTGACTTACACATGTGGGCGGATTAGACTCGCAAGGCAGTCATGTAGCACATTGTTGCACCGTGATTCTATGCCGATAAGTCAAGGAAGCCTTCTCTAGATTTTCCCTGTTTTCCTTCTTTCCACAGCAGTAAAATTTCAGGTTCATACAACACAGATGTATAATTTAGCATACAACAGGCCTGTCTATATATTTTTAGGTAGAGAGACAGGCATTACTTTGTTTGCTTGCTTATACTCAGTACTGTTTTCAACCCTCTTAGAGGTCTCATACAAGGCCAGGTGAAATGGACATGTGCTACAAGTCAAACACTCTGAGTTCTTACATGTCCAGGGAGAAACTTAATTAATGTTAATAATAAAATATAATTGATAGTATTAATTATATATAACAATGAAAAATGAAAATGGGAACGGGCTAAGTGGTAAAAACAACAGCAAAGGGACAGCATGAAAGTGAGCCAATGCTCATTTTCTCTAGAATTTATAAACCAAGTTTATAAATGCCAGTTTTAGTGGCATCTACTTTCTACTTTAATTACTAAGCACATCCAGAATGCCAGAAGTTAATGGAGTATATAAGGATGAATGTGTTCTCTGCTCTCAAAAAATTTACAATCTAGTGGGAGCGCAAATCAAAGCGCAAAACAAAGAAAGATGTGCTAAGTTTCAGCAAAGGCATAAACAGGGCAGATTGAGGGGCGCCTGGGTGGCTCAGTCGGTAAAGCGTCTGACTTCGGCTCAGGTCATGATCTCACGGTTCGTGGCTTCCAGCCCCGCACTGGGCTCTGTGCTGACAGCTCAGAGCCTGGAGCTTGCTTCGGACTCTGTGTCTCCCTCTCTCTCTGACCCTCCCCAGCTCACGCTGTCTCTCTCTCAAAAAAAAAAAAAAAAAAAAAAAAAAAATCAATAAATAAAACATTTAAAAAAACGGCAAATTGAGCTCATAAACTTCTAAATATCAGTTATGGGCAAATTTAGATTTTTCTGAATAACTGATAAGATACAAGTGGGTGGTTTTGACACAATAGATCAATAAAATATACACTCTCAACTGCACTTTCTTTCAGTGCTTCTCCTGAATATCTTACTATATGAATTTTTAGAATACTGATGAGTAAAATGCCTGGTATTGCCATTCTTAATGCCAGAATAATAGAAGGGAGCATTGTAAGGAACTCACAGAGAACTTCTATGAATACATGTACAGATAAGGACTGAGACTAGTTCTACATACCACATATGCCTTAATGTAATAAAAGAATTTCTCCCCTAAAATTATCCTTTCAGAAAGGGAAGAATTACTTTGTATTCTAGTTCTTACAAAGCTCCCAGTTACTTCATTTTGGACCACAATTACTGTGGGGAAATCAAACTAGCTTGAAATGATCTCAAATAATACAAGTTCCTCATAATAGAAGGTTTTTATTTTGTTTTGTTTTTTAAGAGGCAAAGCGATTAAACCAGATTTATGTAATTATCCCTGGGAGGTATGGCTTTACTGTAAATAACAAGCTTTTTAAATAGTTTATTAGGCGGGAGAATAAGTGGCTATATTGTGAAGATCCCAAATATAAACCAAAAGGAGAAATGGAAAAATGCATGCTAATATAACATGAATCAGTATATATGGCTTAAAATTTCTAATGACAGCACTCTTTCACCAATTTTTAAAGTACACTATCATAAATAATTTATTCATGGAAATGAATATAATATGATCTGGGAAACTCTACTGACTGATGGCTAAAAGGTGACTTTAACAATCACTGATGTCAAAGACGTATGCAAAGAATTGGGATAAAATGGTTCCAGAAGATGGACTATGGAAAACAATCCTAATTTTTTATCTATGTTACTTATAAGTTAATAAATATTTAAAAAAAATTTTTTTTTTTAATATTTTTATTTATTTCTAGGAGAGAGAGAGAGACAGCGTGAGCAGGGGAGGGTCAGAGAGAGAGGGAGTCACAGACTGAAACAGGCTTCAGGCTCCGAGCTGGCAGTCAGCACAGAGCCCGACGCGGGGCTCGAACCCACGAACCGCGAGATCATGACCTAAGCGAAAGTCGGACGCTTAACCAACTAAGCCACCCAGGCGCCCCTTAAATAGGCATCTAATTATTTCACTTACATTCCTAAAATGCCTATAGATTCAAGTTGGCATAAGCCTGTTTTAAAAATCTTCTCAAAGGGAAAATGAGAAATAGCTTAAAATTGAGGGTTGTCTTTTAGACACTCCATACGGTAAATTTCATGTTATGACTCAGAAGAAACATGATGGTAGTCCAAAGGCGATTCCGTAGGAGAATGGTCCAAATTCAACAGAGCAGTACCCACACCCAAATTTCAGTCCCAGAAGACCCCTGCACAAGTCAGGTAGCATACAGGTGGCAGGCCAGCCACTTACGCAGGTGTGATTCTTACTGTTCCTATGGAGTAGCTATAAGGCACCTAGGTAGAAGGAGGCCCTATCTTTTTTTTCCCTCTGATTTGCCTTGTACCAATTCAAAAAACCATTGCCTTTCTTTGCTTCCTCCAAAGTCCTCTCATCCATACCAGTGAAGAGTAAACCCACTGGAAGTCAGAAGCACAGACAGCAGAAAGGGAGCATTTAGCTAACTTTACAGGAGCTATGCCATCCAAGGCCAGAGAGCCCTCGCCCCATTGTACCAGCAACAAGGCAAATGATGATTCTGTCCACATCAAGGCCTGGGCTGAGGGAAACAGGAAACTATCCTGACTTCAAAGAGCACTGTCCAAAGTCACAGTTTTCACTGTGACTTTCAACTCCCAGCACTAGGATATAGTCGGCACAGATCAGAATACACCCCAGTAACCAGTAATAGACCAGAATAAACATCTTTTGGGGGGTCTAGGCATATGCCTAATATGCCACAGATATTTTCATCATCAGTACTATTATAATGAACATTAGTGCTGAAACCACACTAACAGCATGATTCTATTTCCAACAATGACTCCAAAACGTAAGACAAGATGAGCTGTGGCAATCTGGAAAAGAAGGTTGTTGAGAAGTCCTTGTGCTTCCACTTTTCTGGGGAAAATATACTCCATTACTTCTGGAATATGACACACGCACGCACACATGTGTCACATACCACAGTCAACCCTCTTCCCCTGACCCTTCAAACTTCACAGTCCTTTGCCAAAATGATATCCTCACAACGAAGTCATCAAAAAGAGGCTAAGAGACTTAGCCTATCAGTCTCTTTCTGATTAAAAAACATTATTACTCTTATTCATTGTTGATAGAAATGCAAAATGGTTGTCACTTTAGAAGACAGGCTAGCAACTTCTAAAACCAAACATACTGTTAACCATACAATCCAGCAATGGTGCTCCTTGGTAATGGGGTGAAAATTTACATCCACACAAAAACCTGCACATGGATCTTTATAGCAGCTTTATTTATAATTACCAAAACCTGGAAGGAACCAAGATGTCCTTCAACAAAACTGATAAACACACTGTAGTACACCCATACAATGGAATATCATTCAGGGATAAAAACAAATGAGCTATCAAATAATGAAAAGACACAGAGGAAACTTAAATGCATGCTACTAAATGAAATAAGCCAATCTGAAGAGTACAGATTGTATGACTCCAACTACATGACATTCTGGAAAAGAAAAACTATGGCGAGAGTAAAACAAAAGATCACTGGTTGCCAGGAATTTGAGAAGAGAGAGTGGATGAACAGGTGGAGAACAGAGGATTTTTAAAAAAAATCTTTTTTAATGTTTTATTTATTTCTAGGAGAGAGAGACAGCGTGAGCAGGGGAGGGTCAGAGAGAGAGGGAGACACAGAATCCGAAACAGGCTCCAGACTCTGAGCTGGCAGTCAGCACAGAGCCCGACGCAGGGCTCGAACCCACGAACCGTGAGATCATGACCTAAGCAAAAGTCGGACACTTAACCGATTAAGCCACCCAGGTGCCCCTGAGAACAGAGGATTTTTAGGGCAGTATCACTTTTTTGTACGATACTTTAATGGAGGTTACCTTTCTTTTCTTTTATTTTTTTTTTAATGTTTTACTTATTTCTGAGAGAGAGAGAGAGAACAGCGTGAGCAGAGGAGGGTCAGAGAGAGAGGGAGACACAGAATCTGAAACAGGTTCCAGGCTCTGAGCTAGCTGTCAGCACAGAGCCCGATGCGGGGCTCGAACCCATGAACCGTGAGATCATGACCTGAAGTAGACCGCTTAACCGACTGAGCAACCCAGGCGCCCCCAGAAATTTAATTCTTATCAGTCCATCAAATGATTAGGCTCTTGGGAACTGACTTGTGCTAACCAAACTCCACCAAACTGATTATACCGTAAACAACTGCATGTTTGTTTTCGAACATAACAGTTTGGGGAGGGTTGGTTTTTGTTATTGTTGGTGAAATCATTAAAGCAGGTATCTGCACAGAGCAAGTCCTCACAGAAGACCAAAATTTCAACATCAATAGGTTGCTTGGTAAGCAGAAAATTGGAGCAAATAAATGGGAGTTGAACATTCCTAGACAACAGTTCTATCAAGTTATAGAAAACTGCCCTTCTTTGATCTATGATCTAGAGATAATTCTAAATACATTCAGACCAGTTATCTAAATTGGAAGACTCTCCTTCGCACAGCATGAGGCACCAATTAAAAATTTTACTAATTTCTCCTTTTTCAATATCCCTTGTATGTCACTAAAGCTTCTTAAACTAACTGTATGTCATGATCCCCTTAATCTCACTATGTTGCCTTTAACCGTAATATAAAAACAAGTTTAAAATTACCCCATCTATTACAGGTTTAGTTTTATCACCTTGATTCCAGATTTGGGGATTTGAGGATCTTATCTAATTACTTGAGTTTTTAGACTTAAGTGCATTTTAAAAAGCAATTAACATTCCAATGTGATACATATCTTTCCAGTTAACTCCTTATCGCCAGATGCAGAAATGCATAGAATCCATAACCAGTCAAAAATAACAAATATGATAAAGTTCCTTTTAAGAATAATCTTTCTGGACCAATGTCTTTCATAATTTTAATCCATATCTAAAGTATCAAGGCAAAAAGTAGATTAAATACGCAAACACATACAAGCAAGCAAACAAAAAACAAAATACAACTTTATTGCTCCAAACAAGTGAACTCCAAAGAGATGGGACAGAAAACTGGTAAGAGCTAGTCAACACAAACAACAGTACAAAGAACAACTGGACAGAGCCCAGAAGAGGATGCGGGAAAAGGCATTCTTGCCAACAGTCAGCAATGCCCACAATCCGAAGTCTCCCCTGTTCAAAACAACTCAGTTAAAATTACTTCTGGGATCACAGTGTTTATAAATCTTTTCAAAGCTTTTAGTTATCTATTTTGAAAGAGACAGCATGAGTGGGAAGGGGCAAGAGAAAGGGAGAGGGAGAGACAATCCTAAGCAGGCTCCACACTCTCAGCATAGAGCCCAATGTGGGGCTTGAACTCAGGAAGTCATCTGAGCCAAGATCAAGAGTCAGATGTTCAACCGACTAAGCCACTCAGGCGCCCCTGGGATCACAGTGTTTAAAGAAAAAACTGCTATGGGATTATTCTGTCAGGTAATTCAAAGAAAGCTCCACTTCCCCAAACCTTTCAGCAAGTATTCCTGTTTACATTTTTTAGATGCTTTCTTCTGTTCCCTTTAAATTAGAAGGAAGTAATCCTCACTGTTCTCCAGAGTACCTCTTTATGACATCAATTTCCAAAGCTCATGAACTCATGAAGCAGCATATCCTTGGCTTTTCAAGCTACTTCAGGAGACTTAACGAAAAGGTCAATCACTAGGTGATAACTAAAATCAACAGGACCTTCCTTAATTAGTTAGACATAAAGTTAAAATATTTTTCTGTGTTTAAATATTTACAAGCATTAGATGGTGGGGAGGGACATATGGGGTCTCTAAAAGAAAAATCAAGTTTTCATTTTTTGCATGTACATGGATGTTTTGAATGCCAAGTGATTTTCTGTCAAAATTTATATCAAAGCTTCAAAAACCAGGGATCAAAACCGTAACATTAATTAGAGAGTATGTTCACATAATGAACTGGTGACTGAGATAGCAGAAAATTGAGGAAAGCAAGTAGAGACTGATTTTGCTCTGATGTGGTCTTAGGCTAAGTGTGAGACAAGCACAGTGCCTCATCCTCAAGGTCTACAATGGTCCTGAAGTAAGGAGATGCTGATGCATGAAGGCTGGTTCTTAACCACCACAGAATAAGGGAAGAGAGAAAAGCAGGTTAACCCCTCCCACCTTACTACCCTAAACCCCCAGCTTGGTTCCACTGTTTCCCTAGGGTGGTGGACAAAAATGCCAAAGGATGATGAACAAATTAATAGTCACTGGGGTGCCTGGGTGCCTCAGTCAGTTAAGTGTCCAACTCTTGATTTCAGCTCAGGACATGATCTCATGGTTAAGAGACTGAGCCCCATTTTGGGCTCTGCACTTAGCGTGGAGCCTGCTTAAGATTCTCTCGCTCCCTCCCTCTGCCCCTTCTTCTCTGCTCACTTGCTCTCTCTTCCTAAAATCAAAGCAAATCAAATCCTTGTAACAAACAGGCATTGGACATGTGATGTAACAAAATATAAGTACTGCAGTGTTTCTCCCCGTATTTCTCATTTTTCATCAAAATCTCCATGACAGCATTCTTTTGGCCCTTACTGCTAAAAAATAAAAATGGCAAAGCTCAGTGAAACAAAATATCCTTCCCCACTCAAGGATAAAGGCAAATGAGATGGAACTGAAGGCAGTAACATGAGGTGTGCCTCACAATCACAAAAACGCTTAGACAGCAAGCAGCCTCTCAAATGGTGAATGGATTCCTCATATCCATCTTTTTTTTTAGACCACTGTGGAGACATATTTATATTATAAATTCACTGTTGGAAAGGACTTGCCAAGGGAGGGAAGTTCTCTCTTTATAATAACTAAAAGATTTGGTAAAATGACAGAATGAGGCTTTGTGATACATGGCTTATGACAGCTGCAGAAGCATTTATAGAAACTGGCCAGACAGCATGATGTCGAACCTCCTGATTTCATATGTCCTGTGTACCAAGAGATTAAGAAACTGTGCCTGTACATACTATCTTTTACCTTTCCTCTCCACACAGGAGGCAGCTGAGAGTTACAAGCCAAAACATTTCAAGCACCCAGAACTTGAAGACTTGATTTAAAGGAAATGGAAGTTTTAAAAACTCTCCAAGGATGTGAGAATTTCCTTGGCCAAATGCTTGTTCATTCCAATCACTGTACTACACAAATTAACACCATACCTCAAGTAAGCTAACTCTAGAAGTTGCAAGCTCCCCATCTTGGGGGAAGGACAAGGGAGGCCAGATCACTGCTAACCAAAATGAGCCAACAAGATGATCCACTGGGATGTGCAGGAAGAAAATACTAGAAACTGTATTTACATTTGTTTGATCTTATCCTTCTAAACTTTACATTTACTATACTTGTAACGTACATTTATTACTATAGCATATATGTAGCATTTATAAATAAGTCAGCATACATGTGTTATGGATATATGCCATAGTATGCTACTAGTGTGGTTGATCAAGAAAGTTGGAAGACTATAGGGCCGAGAGCCACTTAGAGCCAATGCTTGTGAAGGGACTCAAATACTGGGTAGGACTGAGATAATCTGAGAGTTCACTTCCTGATCTTAACACTCTTTCATTCTTGCTCAAACAGATCTACAATTTTAATAATCTATTTTTGGGAAACATTTTCCATTAGCCAAGAAAATATAACCTGTGGACAAACTTCATTTCAGTATAATTCTTTTAAACTTGAGAGATTAAGGTTGTGTTTGAATTTAAAAGAAGTAAGTTTCCTTTTGCAACATCACACTCAATGGCATACAAATCAAAGATACCTAACCCCTTGACATCATACTAGAAACCCCAGCCAAGCATGAAAGTAAAGCAAGTTAAAAGTATGAGGATTAGATGAACATTTATAGCCAATAAACAAAAGATGCTCAGGCTTTTAAATCTGGGAAATAAAAAATAAAACGACAATAACATTTTGCACCCATCTGATTGGTAAAAATTAAAAGATTCATCAACATAAAGTACTATCAACTATATGAGCCAGTAGTAAGCCTTCCACTGTGATAAACATAAATTCAATATTCCACTCTGACCCGCAACTGGATGTAGTACAATACAATTGTGACATTAACCACCTGGAGTTAGTACTGGGCCCCACGGATGTGAGGCTCAGTCCCCCACAAGACTGCCATTACTTCATATGCCAGCTGTACTTCAGGAGTCCCCAGACCATCCATACTTCTGACCAACTGACACTACACTCAGGAGTCCCCACACTCTTTAGATTAGAAAATTTTCTGGAATGAGTCACAGAACTCAGGATGTCATTCCTGACTCAGGTGCTATATATACAATCACAGGTCAGAAACAGCCAAACGTTAACTCATATAGAGAGAGATGGGGGTGGGGGAAACGCAGTGCTTCTGTGCACTATCCTTACTGAATCCAGGACTGTCACCCTTTAAACATGTCAGTTTATTAACCAGGACACTCCAATGGGCCTCAACAGCCAGAGTTTTTGGGGGGGTTATTATATAGGCATAACTCATTAAATCATTGGCCTTCCTGGAGGTCAAGGTGGCCCAAAGCTCCAACCCTCTAATCCTATTGTTGGGGTCTCTGGTGACCAACCCCATCCTGAAGTTATCTAGGGACCAATAATAGACATTTACTTCTCACAGTTCTGGAGGCTAGAAAATTTCAAGATCAAGGTGCCAGCAGATTAAGTTCCTGGTGAGGACCTTCTTCCTGGCTTGCAGAGGGCTACCTTCTCACTGTTTCCTCAATGGGAGAGAGAGGAACAAAGAACTCTAGTCTCCCTTCCTCTTCTTTTTTTTAACTTAAAAAAAAATTTTTAGTGGTTTATTTATTTCTGAGAGAGAGAGACAGTGTGAACAGGGGAAGGTCAGAGAAAGGGGGAGACAAAATCTGAAACAGGCTCTAGGCTCTGAGCTGGCTGTCAGCACAGAGCCCGACCCAGGGCTCGAACCTATGAACCGTGAGATCATGACCTGAGCTGAAGTCGGATGCTTAACCGACTGAGCCACCCAGGCACCCCATCTCTTCCTCTTCTTCTAAGGGCACTAATTCTACTATGAGGGCCCTACCCTCATGACCTCATCTAAACCTAATTACCTCCCAAAGGCCCCACCTCCAAATATCATCACATTGGGGGTTAGGGCTTCAACCTATGAATTTGCAGGGTTACAAACATTCAGTACATAAGAAGTACCATTTCAATCAAACAGATTTTAGAAGCTAACTTACATTTAACAATTTTCATGGAAAATAATTTACAAAGCAAATCATGGCTGAACATTTGGTGTGTATCCAACTCTTGAAAAAGTTGAGCACGGACTCCTAGATGATCTGATTCATATAATAAATTTATCTTCTCTAGGTTCCTTTAGCATATGGCCAAAGAGAATCTTCTAGATGAAACTATACAAACGGCATTTTTAGTGTGACTCTGCCTAATACTTTCTTTGTAAATTCTATTGTATATTCAATCTTATAGACTGGTTTAAGGGGTACTCTTCAAACAACAATAAGTGAAATAAAGAGAAAAGACACTGAAGGTCATAGGTGAATTTAAAAAACAAAACTTCAGGAGCACCTGGGTGGCTCAGTGGTTGAGCAGCCGACCTCGGCTCAGGTCATTATCTCATGATTCGAGAGTTCGGGCCCCACATGGGGCTCTATGCTGACAGCTTGGAGCCTGGAGCCTGCTTCGGATTCTATGTCTCCCTCTCTCTCTGCCCCTCCCCTGCTCATGCTATGTTTCTCTTTTTCTCAAAAATAAATATTAAAAAAATAAAAAACAAAACTTTAGTTTCAATGCTATTAAAAGAAAACACCACATAGCAATGATGCTACAACGATGTGCAGATGACTCTGTCCTCTAACCAGCTCTATCCAAAAGTCATCCATTCACTACATCCAAGTCCGTTCTCTCACAGCTCTGTTATACTAGGAATGTGGGGAAATTCTCTCCCACCACTTCCTAGATTCAAGTCAGGCATTTGCACTGGAAGGACCACACCCCGTAAAGAAGGGTCTCGGTAAAAGAAATAGTGCCTAAAAACCAGTGAACATGTGACTCCCTGGCTGTGACCTGAGGCACGCTAATGAAGCAGACACATATACACACAGTCAGCCAGGACCCAGAGTTTGAGACAGTCCAAGAGCTGTTTGCAGGCCTTGTAAGGACCTCTTCAAATAAATGCCCCCAAGCCTCCCAATCTCTGGAATGTGTTGTAGTAAGATTTTATCAAAACCCAGACACTTGCCACGGTCATGTGATCACAGATGGTGCCCCCAAATAACAGACTTCAGAAGGTCAAACTTTAAATAAAGAATTCAGAAAGTCAAATTTTACCTCTGCACTAGTATTTGTTCTTAGCTCCAAATTAAATAGTTCCTTTAATTCCCAAGAGATTTTTACTTTATATTTTCAAAAGCATAGAAATTGTCACCTAGGCATGTGACCAATGAGTAAGACCAATAAGCTTCTACTCCAAATAGACTCAATTCTCATTATTCCTGGTAACTATGTTCTATAAAGTAGTTGTGAATGCTGACGCTTCACTCCTAGGAGACACCCAAGACTAGGTTCTTACAAGCCTCTAGTCACAACATTTCATCAACAGATCAATACATTATCTCATTTTATGTATGTTTCTGTTCTCTGACACCTTATTTATTATACATTGTTAATTCACTAACACTGAATTCATGGCCAACAGTGCTTATAAACTCATGCCTGAACAAAGCTTGTCTAACACAAGTATTTTTTTCCCTAAAAGCACATCAAAGCCTTCTCGCACTTAAGAACAGACAGTTGAGGGTCATTTTAGGCAGCAAAATCACCAAGAAAAAGCACAAAAATGAAAACCATGGCACTAAACAAACCATGAAAAGTACTCTTGGGGCACCTGGGTGGCTCAGTCAGTAGAGCATCCAATTCTTGTTTCTGGGACAGGTCACAATCTCAGGATCATGAGATTGAGCCCTACATCAGGCTCTGTGGAGCCTGCTTAGGATTCTCTTTCTGTCTCTCTCCCTCTAGCCCCTCGCCTGCTCCTGTGGGCTCTCTCCCCCTCAAAAAAAATTTTTTTTAATAAAAAAAGGACTCTTGTTTACAGTATGAGAGCTGAAGAAAGAAGGCAGAGCACAACTCAACTTTAGCTGAGAAGGAGCCTGCCAGGGGACTCCACTTTTTCACTGTTCCACCCATGTCCCCAAATAACCGCAAAAGTGTCATGAATATTGATTTGAGGATTACAAGTAAAGTTTAGTGAATAGGTGAATTTATAAACACCAAATCTGAATAACATAGATGGATTTACAGAGTCTCTCTGTGTACCTCAAACAGCAACACAGTTGTTCTGTCATCCCAGTTTCCACAAAGAGAAAAATAGACTGTACTATCCTTATTATTATTTTAAATTACAGCTGTATCTGGATACAGTTTCAGTTTTTAAGCGAGAAATCCCACAGGATAATAGCTACAGAACACAGTGTAAAACATTATCCTCCACCCACGTGTGGACAAAACATCCATACACGCACAATTCCGAGTTAACTCATTAGGTCTCTTCCGGCATCAATTACCAATTCCCTAACTTGACAGACCGAACACACACACACACACACACACACACACACACACACACACACACACCCTTTCAAATTTAGAGCCTTGAGAGACATTTCCTGGATCAGCCTTCTGTGGAACAACAACAAAATTGGCTTCCTGACACATAAAACACATTTCCTCAACAGCAATCTTTAACAGTACTGTTACTTTGTATAGCGACACAGCAGGTGGCAGAGTGTGATGAAACAGGAAATGAGAACAAATGTCTCCCACACAAACTTGCAGACCACCACAGGGAATCTATCAGCACCCGATCCCACATCTTTATCATCCAACCAGCCATCATCTGTAGGATTTCTCTTCTTTTAACTCACCCCCGCCCACTGCTCAGTCACCCTTTCCACCTGTCGCACTATTCTTTACATATTAATTCTTTACATATTAACAGGAGAAATTTGCCAAGGGTGGTAAGAAAGACCCCACTGAATTCAAGTAAGAAACAAATTCCTAAATTCCTTTTAAAAATCCTAAAACCACATCTTTTCCTTAAGCCCTAAATTTAAAAATATATTGCTAAATCCTTTTCCCCAGAGTAAGATGTCCCTAATTACCACCTAAATACAGCATTTATTTTACTTACAGTTATAAAAATCCAATAGGAGCTTTTACCCCACTACCCCAAAGATCAAAGTGACCAAGTAAATACAAATGGTGGTTATACCCATGAAATCATGACCTAGACAACAAAGGAAGAACACACAGATGTTATCATCACCCACAAAACTGGAAGCATCCCAGGAACATCTGGGCATCCACAAAGCACCTTAGTCATCTAAACTCTATGATAGCCCAGAGTGATGTCTCCAGAGCCAGGATGTGGAACCCAGCAGAAAGAGTCCAGGAGTAAAGTCCCATCAGAAGCACTGTTCCTGTCCCCTTAATAAAAATCACAGAAAGTCCCATCAGAAGCAGTGTTCCTGTCCCCTTAATAAAAATCACAGATGTTCTAAGGAGGAAGGGACAGAAAAATTCCCAAGTCTACCTGCTCCCTTATAGGTGAAGAAATAGACCAGAGAGTAAATGATATGCTGATATAACTACTGAATCACAGACTGAACTATTTGACTGTGGATTTGCCTCATAAAGGGGCTATGGAAGGATAATTTATTAGGCAATAAAATTACCCCAAGTTTTAGAAAATACAAATCTGGTCATTTAGTTCCCCTGTTCAGATCTTTCAATAAATTCCCAAAGCACACTGGACTTAAAAAAAAAAAAAAAAAAAAAAAGCTCCTTAATATAAGGCATAAGAGATTTCCACGGCCAAGTACACACATCTCTTAACTAATCCTACACTCACTCTACAATCCAGTGCATTCATTTATTCATTCATTCATCAGTTCATTCACTCAATCATTTTTAGAGTAACTATTTAGGAAGGGTCTACTGTGTGCTGGGCACTGCGTCCTCCCAAATTACTTAAGGTTACAGACAGTCCATGACCCAGACTTAGCGTAGTTCAACCTTGATGTTTCAACTTTAGGATGGTGTGAAAGTAATACACAATCAGTAGAAATCACACTTTGAATTTTGGTTTTTAATCTTTTCCCAGGCGACCAGTGTGTGGTATGATACTCTCTCCTGCTGGGCAGTGGCAGCCGACCACATCTTCTAGACAGCCACGTGATCCTGAGGTTCAACAACCGAAACATTTACATTCTGTTTTTCACTTTCAGTACAATTTTCAGTTACATGTGATACTCAAGATTTTACTATAAAACAGGCTTTGTGGTAGATGGTGCTGCCCAACTGTAGGCCAATGTATGTGTTGTGAGCACTTTTAAGGAAGGCTAGATTAAGCTATGATGTTCAGCAGGTTAGTGTATTAAATGCATTTTTGACTTAGGATATTTTCAACTTATTGGTTTATTGGGACATAACCCCAGTGCAGGTGAAGGAAGATCTGCACTCAAACAGGTCAGTCTCTTTTTAGACTAAGAGCCTTTGCCCATGTTATTCTAACTGGAATGCCCCTCGTAGTTCCACTTCTACTTCTAAACATACACAGTAGGACATTATTCTATTTAGTAATTAGGTTTTATGTATCTTAATGGATAGCTCCCATCTGTCTTGCTTTGAACATGCATTAGCACAACAGTGACAGAGAAAGTCCACCGTTGTTCCTAGGAACTTACAACACGGTTGTGAAATTCTAGCAAGAGGGGCACCTGTGTGGCTCAGTCAGTTGAGCATCCAACTCTTGGTTTCAGCTCAGGTCATGATCTCAGGGTTTGTGGGTTTAAGCTCCATGTCAGACTCAGTGCTGACAGTGTGGAGCCTGCTTGGGATTCTCTCTCATTCCATCTCTTTCTGCCCCTCTCCCACTCTCTCTTCCTTTCTCTCCCAAAATGAAAGAAAGAAAGAAAGAAAGAAAAGAAAGAAAAGAAAGAAAAGAAAGAAAAGAAAGAAAGAAAGAAAGAAAGAAAGAAAGAAAGAAAGAAAAGAAAGAAAGAAAGAAAGAAAGAAAGAAAGGAAGGAAGAAAGAAAGAGAAGGAAAGAAAGAAAAGAAGGAAGGAAAGAAGGAGAAAGAAAGAAAGAAAGAAAGAAAGAAAGAAAGAAAGAAAGAAAGAAAGAAAGAAAGAAAGAAAGACAGGCTGTCAAGAAAGACAGCCAAAATATGCCTATTTGCCTGCATCCAAAGGGACTCAAAGTCCTGACAACAAAGGTATAACACAGTATATAATGTAAAGGTACACAATAAAATTTTAAAATATATAAACCAGGCAGAGTTCAACCATGAATTTTAAAAACAAGCAAAGAAAAAAACTTACTATCCAGCCATTTCCTATGAAATCTTTCTAAAACAGGAATACTGCTGAAATTTCCCTTATGGTTTACCAGTAATTGATAAGTTTCTAGTAATCTGATTTGTCAAAAATTTTAATTTTTTTAATGTTTGTTTATTTTTTGAGAGAGATGGAGTGAGAATGAGTGGTGGAGGGGCAGACACAGAGGGAGACACAGAATCTGAAGCAGGCTCCAGGCTCTGAGCTGTCAGTACAGAGCCCAACGCGGGGCTCATACTCATGAACTTTGAGATCATGACCTGAACCGAAGTTGTAGCCTTAACCGACTGAGTCACCTCAGTGCCCCAGATTTATCACAATTTCTAATTACAACCCACCACCTAGATATCATTTCAAATACCCTAGGACTACAAGATTAACTACCAGATTCATGGCAGGTTACTCCCTGAAAGAACCCAGTTTTTCGGATCTAAGGAAACTAAGATCTAAAAATATTACACCATCCCGAAGTGACAGAGTAGAAATCAGAATCCTTGCCCAACACCCCACATAGTACATCTCTCCACATGTGCCCAAACTGAAGCCGACTCCGGTTTCTCTTACTATCAAAACTCATATTTAGAGTTTATGCTATAAATTTTGACAAACTCTTGAAACAGAATTTTAAAGACCTTTTTACCCCAAGCATAAGGCATTCAAAAAGGTATCATTAAAGCAGGAAAAGCACAATGTTGGGATCATTATTTCTCTAAAACATTTTTGGTTACCATAATGGCTTAGAGACTGTGTTTTCCAATTTCTGCCTTCAAATGACTGCAGACTACATTCCCAAAGCACCAGCTAGCAAAACCAACAAAAATAACAAGTGTCTGATGAGCATTCTTCTTCTCCAGTGCCTCGAGCATCTCAAAATGGGAAGACAGGGCAATTTCCTTAACCTAATATCTACAAAAAGCTTTAGCTAGTATCAAAGTCAATAGCAAAACACTAAAAGCATTCTCTTATGAGACAAAAAATGCCCTCTGGGCACCTGGGTGGCTCCGTTAATAAGCATCTGACTTCGGCCCAAGTCATGAGCTCATGGTTCATGAGCTTGCCCCCTGCACCAGGGGAGTCCTCCTCCTCTCTCTCTCCTTCTCCCTCTCTCTGCCCCTCATGGTCTCTCTCTCTCTCTCTCCCTGTCTCTGCCCTTGCTCATTTGCACCCTCTCTCTCTTAATTTAAATAAATAAATAAACAAATTTTTTAAATGCCTGCTTCACCAACTCCATTCAAAACTCCGTTAGTGTGGCATCTGGGTGGCTCAGTCAGTTAAGCATCTGACTCTTAATTTCAGCTCAGGTCATAATCTCACAGGTTCATGAGTTGGAGCCTGACGTCTGGCTCCGCACTGACACAGCAGAGCCTGCTTGGGATTCTGTCTCTCTTCCTCTCTGTCTGCTCCTTCCCTGCGAATTCTCTCTCTCTCTCAACAAACAAACAAACAAACAAACTTAAAAACAACAAGAACAACTCCCTTCACAACTCACTGCCTTTACCTCCAAGCCTCAGAATTCCTCCAGTAGAGCTTTTGGTGTGACCTATAATCAGCTTTCTTGTACTTGGTCAAGTGAGGAAAAATGGAAAGATCCCAGCATAGACTCCACTCTACAGCAATGAAATGCTCCCACTGAGGGTGGGAAGATGAGCCTGTCCCTTCAACCCCAGAGTCTTGATTTTCTCAACTAGAAAATGGGGATAAATCATTCTAGTCACAGTGCATTTATTGAGATCTTCTGGCTGACAGAAAAGATAAATAATGGTTTAAGAAGAACACATAAACAGATATACTGCTGTGAAGTAAGATGTCATAGTAAAAGGTATGAAAAGATCTTGGAAAACAGACAAGAAACCAGTTAATTCTGTCCTACTTAAATCACAAGACTGTAGTAAGGATCAAAGAAGATATGTAAAATTTTTTTATAAGTGACAAATCTATCCACAAATATGGGTTATGTTATTATTATAATATATAAGCTGGCATCTGTGTTTTAATGTATCTCTTTATTCCCTAGAGTACGGAGGACAAGTCAACTGAATTAACACAATATTTACTGCGTGAATAAAAAATGTACAAAGCCCAAGAGATTTAGATTAATGTGCCAAGTATGATATACCTGGTGAAACCTCTCTGAGAATAGGTCTTTTTTTAAATCAATACATAATTCATATAATAAAATTCACCCAAAATATATAATTCCGTTTTTTAGTAGATTCACAAGGCTGTGCAACCATCACTGCTATCCAATTCCAGAACATTGTTATCACCCCAAAAAGAACCACTAGACCCACTAGCAGTCACTCCCCATTCCTCCTCTTTGTAGCTACTAGACACAGCAAGCTACTTCCTGTCTTCATGGAACTGTCCATTCTGAATTTTTCATAGACATTGAATCCTACAATATGTGGCCTTTTGTGTCTGGCTTTTTTTAGGCATAATGTTTACAAGGTTCATCTATGTTGTAGAGTGTGTGTGCATGTGCGCACATGTACTTCAATCCTTTTTATGGTTGAATAGCATTCCACTTTATGGCTATACCATATTTGTTGATCTACTCATCAGTTAATGGGCATTTGGGTTGTTTTATGTTTTGGATATTATGAATAGTGCTGCTATGAACACTGTGTGCAAGTTTTTGTGTGAACTCATGATTTTCATTCTCTTGGGTACTATAGAATCAGGGTTCTCCAGAAAAACACAACCAGAAGGACGGGCATATACTGAAAAAGACATTTATGTTAAGGAATTAGCTTACATGATTATGGTAGCAGGCAAGCCCCAAATCTGTATGGTGGGCTGGCAAGCTGGAGACACACAGAAAAGCTGATACTGCAGTTCAAGGCCAAAGAGCATGAGGCTCGAGAATCAGGGAAGAACTAGTACTGCAGTTCAAGTTTGAAGGCTGACTGCTGGCATAATTCCTTCTTGCTTAAGAGATGTCTTTTTTCAGTTATGGCCTTCAATAATGAGGTCCATGCACCATATGAAGGAGAATCAGCCTTACTCAAAGCTCACAGATACAAATGTTAAATTCATCCAAAAAAAAAAAAAAAAAACACCCCCTGAGTAAGGTCCAGAATAACGTCTGGCCAAATATCTGGGCACCATACCATGGCCCAGACAGACTGACATATAAATCCACATACTTGAGTAGGATTGCTGGTCCCTATGAGAATTCTGTGTTTACCTCAACTTTGCCAAACTGTTTTTCCGAACCAGCTGCATCATTTCACATTCCCAACAGCAATGCATGAGGGTTCTTCCTTCCCTACATCCTCACCAACACTGGTTATCTCTTTTTTCTTTAATTATAGCTACCCTAGTGAGTGTGAAGTAGTACCTCATTGTGGTTTTCATTTGCATTTCCCTAATGATTAACAATGTTGACCATCTTTTCATGTACTTATTGTCTCTTTACATATCTTCTTTGGAGAAACGTCTATTCAAATCCTTTGCCCATTTTATAGTTGGGTTATTTATCTTTTCATTGTTGAGTTGTAAGAGCCTATAGGTTCTGAATACTAGATCCTTATCAGACAGATGATTTATAAATATTTTCTTCTAGCTAGCTATCTTTTCACCTTCTTTATCGTATCCTTTATAGCACAACAGTTTTTAATTTTGGTGAAGTCCAATTTATCTGTTTTTTCCCTCGGTTGCTTGTGTTTTAGGGGTCATACCTAACAAACCAATGCCTAACCTAAGATCACAACAATTTACCCTATGTTTGCCTCTAGGAGTTTTACAGCACATGGAACAATATAATGAGAAGAATGCTCAGGGTACACAGAAAAGGCTTTCTAAAAGTTAAGACTTTCCCCCACTACGTTGAGTTCCTCAAAGGCATATCTTCAGAATTTCCTGCAGTACCAGGTATATAACGGTCTTCGAATAAATGTCTACTCTATCAATGAATGAATGTCCTAAAACTATCTGAAGATGTCTAAAAACCGTGGATGCAAATACTCCCTTCTTTTCAGCCCTGCCACTTCCTACTCACTCTGAGGATAAAACAATACAGCCTAGGAAGTGCATTCCATCTGTTACTCTTTCCATCATCTGAGGCACAAATATTCAAATGCATTAATGTTTTTAAGCTATTTAACCATTATTTATCCTTACTCTCCAGTCACCATGATTGACATATTTTGATTGATTGTAATAAATTTGCTGTAAGAACTCTTTTCATCATCTATTAAGACACTTGCTACTTAACGAGAACCTCACTTACTCTGCTCTAAGGCTGAGAACGTTCCTAAAAAAAGGAACCTCACCTTTGGAAGCCACCAAGATCCATCCTCCCCTAACATTATTTCCTAGTGATTCTTTTTTTTTTTTTTAAATATTTTATTTATTTCTAGGAGAGAGAGAGAGAGAGAGAGAGAGAGAGAGACAGCGTGAGCAGGGGAGGGTCAGAGAGAGAGGGAGTCACAGACTGAAACAGGCTCCAGGCTCTGAGCTGGCAGTCAGCACAGAGCCCGACGCGGGGCTCGAACCCACGAATCGCGAGATCATGACCCAAGTGAAAGTCGGACGCTTAACCGACTAAGCCACCCAGGCACCCCAGTGATTCTTTATTTTATAGAAATAACAGCCCGATAAGAGCCACCCAATAGAATTAGTAGCTAAGGGGCAAAGAAGTTGCTCATCTAAAAGGGGAATAAATTAACTTCATTATTCAAATTGGTTTACATTCGCTTTAAAAGGTTTTGTTCAACTCTAGAGCATTACATAAAGTATAAGAAGAATCTGATGTGAAATCAAACACAAACTGAATAGTAGATGTACACTAGAAAATACCTTATAATGCATACTTATGTTTAAAATATAAGATAGTGTCTCCTTTTTATTTACTGACAAATTAGCAAATGAACTCACAAAGCTACTCAAAATAAGGCTTTCTGACATACTCTCTAAAAGTAAAAGAAATCATCACATTGGAAAATTTTATAAAGCCACAATAACTACCAGGTTGTGTTAAATATTAGGTAGCATTACGTGGCAATAAATTCCGATTTTCTTAGTGATGATGAAAAAAGGTGATGAAGATCACCATGAGAGAGAAAAGGGAGAGTATGGGAATTAGAAAAACTCACTGTGAATGTTGGATTTGTGTCACAAGCATTTTCAAATCATTACCCTAGAAATATTTTGTAAATTCACAAAAATCACTGCTACACCTGGTTATGAATCTGATGGTACAGCTCCCAGAAGAAAGAAGGCAGGGAAAAGGTTGAGAAGGCCACTACTTGAAGGTGAGGGGAAAGGTGAAATCCTTAAACTTAGATACTTAAAATGCTTAAACTTAGATGCAAATCTGATAAAGAATTATGTCAGGTAAGAAAACCTTAGTTCTGAGTGCCCAAGGGGCTCAATAGGTTGAGTATCTGACTTCAGCTTAGGTTGTGATCTCAGTTCCTGGGTTCAAGCCCTGTATAGGGCTCACTGCTGTCAGTGCAGAGCCCCATTCAGATCTTCTCTCTCTGCCCCTCCCCCTCTCATTCTCTTTCTTTCTCTCTGTCTCTCTCTCAAAAATAAATAAATATTTAAAAAAAGAAGAAAAAGAAGGGGCACATGGGTAGCTCAGTTGGTTAAGTGTCTGACTTCGGTTCAGGTTATGATCTTACCCCCTGTCATTGGGCCCCGTGTCGGGCTCTCTGCTGTCAGCACAAAGCCTGCTTCTGATCCTCTGTCTCCCTCTCTCTCTGTCCCTCCCCCACTTTTGTGCTCTCTCTCACTCATTCCCTCTCTCTCTAATATAAACAAACATTAAAAAAAGAAGAAAACCTTAGTTCTGCTTGGGATAATAACAGTGAACACTGAGTTAGCACCAGGTGACAAGCTCGGTCTGCTGGAAATATCTCTTCACTTAATCCTTCAGACAGTCCTTCAAAACCAGTAGTATTACAAGCCTGGGATGGCAGCAGGATTAGATCTCAGGCAGCTCGGCTGTATAGCCCTCAGAATCTTCTCCCCCAACATCTTGAGCCTATTCTGAGTTTTCTCAATTTTCCCCCATTCATATCAAATCAAGAAAGTAAACACGAACTATATTGTAGGTAACTTGCCAAGGAAAACACTAACAAATATGCTCTGAACCCTTAGAAAACTGGGCAAAATCTTAAACACCCTGTTGTTTTCTACATAAAAACTAGTGAACGTGCACTGATTTACCTTCAAGTAAGCTATTTTTATATTTTGCAAAAAAGAGACAAAGTTAGGAGATGGTTAATAGAAACCTGCCAATGGAAAGTAACTAACAAACAAAATACCCCCATGGAGTAAGACTATGAAGAACCTTTGAAAGTATGTAAAATAGGAAATCTCCTAATTTCACCTGCAGTACTGAAATTTCCCAATAATGCACTAAAACCAGGTCAAAATGCAAAATTAAGGGGCACCTGGGTGGCTCAGTCAGTTGAGTGTCTGACTTTGGCTCAGGTCATGATCTCAGTTGGTGGGTTCTAGTCCCACGTCAGGCTCTGTGCTGACAGCCTAGAGCCTGGAGCCTGCTTCGGATTCTGTGTCTCCTCCTCTCTCTGTTCCCCCTCCCCCCACATGCACTCTGTCTCTCTCTCTCTCTCTCTCAAAAATAAATAAACATTAAAAAAATTTTTTTAAATGCAAAAGTAATTTAGATGGAAAAGAATGAGATGGAAAAGCCAATAATGACTTATACTGTCTTTAGGATTCAATGATGTATAAAAACTCAGAAACACTAAGGTGATTAAAAAGGTAGAGAAAAAATGAAATGACATTATATGTATGCATCTGTTCTTATTCCATGTAATACCACATACTACCTGCTGTAGTGGGACAGTGGTAAAGGCAGGAGTTAGAGTGTCCTTGGGAAAATTATTTTTCATGCCATTACTTTCTTAACTATAAAAATAGAAATTCTGACCCCTTTTCCTTAAGTCTGAAACTTCAAAAGCTCTGTAAACCAGTTTTGGTTCTGTTTTAAGTTAACAGCAAACTCCTTTGGTAGAAAACTCATTTGTAGCAAAACTTGACCTGAATAACATAGAGGATCTTTGTAGTCATTATCCCACTTATGTGTGAAGTTTTATGTATTTCACTACAGAAATAGTCATGCATTCAATTAAGGGGGGGCTTGGCCAAAAGCTACTGAGGGAGGGGGGAATACGCAGTATAAAGTATATGCTAAAATATTTTAAACATCCAAAAATAATTCATAATTCTAACACGTTTTGTCCCAAGAGTATTAGAAGTGTGACTACAGACCTGTGATAATTTAGTACCTACTTCTTAGAGTTCTGACTAAATATAAAATACTGGCACAGTGCCTGTGCTTAGCAGGTTCTTTTCAGGAGTCAAGGGACTTGGGGCAAAGCAGATGACCCTCCATAAGATGTGGGGCCTCATCCAATCAGTTGAAGGCATTAAAAGCAAAGACTAAAGTTCCCTAAAATAAAGGAATTTTACCTCCAACTCCAATATAGAAATTTTGGCTGAGTTTCCAGTGTTTGAACTCAAGACTACAGTATAACTCTTACCTGAATTTCTGGCCTGTTGACCTGCCCTATAGATTATAGGCTTCCCAGTCCCTACAAATATGTGAGCCAATTCCTTAAAATAAATTAATATATACATATACAAATACGTGTGTATTTATGTATGTATTGACTAATGCACTCACATATATTAAACATGATATGTGTGTATATATTTATATATAAATACATATATGTACATATATGCACATATGTAACTATTGATTTTGTCTCTCTGAAGACTATATATACATTTAGATGCACTGCATATAAAATTTTTAATACCAAATACACTGGGGTGCCTGGGTGGCTCAGTCAGTTAAGCGTCCAACTTCGGCTCAGGTCTGATCTCACCGTTTGTGTGTTCGAGCCCCACATCGGGCTCTGTGCTGACAGCTAGCTCAGAGCCTGGAGTCTGCTTCAGGTTCTGGGTCTCCCTGTCTCTCTGCCCTTCCCCTGCTCGCTCACTCTCTCTCAAAAACAAACATTTTTAAAATTTTAAAAATAAATAAATAAATAAATACCAAATGCACTAATTGACACAGAAAATCTATTTTTATGCAGACCCTGGAAAAACTCTCCTCCATCTCTGTGGTCTATCTCAACTTATCCATGTGTCTTTAATTAGACTACTTATAGTTCCGCTTTGTCTTCATGTGAATTTAGTTTTGGGTTTGTCCATCTGTACAAAATTGGATAAGCACACATACTATCACTGTCTTTGTGTGTCACCCTCAATGCCAGGGCAAGCCTAAGCACAGCTGCCACTGGGTGCCTGCACATGCCACCGTCAAAGAGCCAACTGTACGATAATAAAGATGTTACCAATACCTTAATGCAGATTTAAAGTTTTAGGACTTACAGTTTTTATACTTATAACCTGACCATAAAAATTTACGTACTCTGACATTCAAAGTCAATTATATCACAGAATGAGCTATAAGACAGGCAAGCATTACGATGATGAAGGAGGAGGAAGAAGAGGAGGAGAAGGAGACAGAAGAAAAGGAGAAGAAATAATACAGCATTAAGGTTGATGTATGAGTACAATATTATGAAAATAAAACTAACAGCATTATCTCATAACACCACCCAGGGAAGATTCTCAGCAAGAGCTGCCTTTGATTATGATGAGTTCATTCCATGTCGGAAATTGACCAAACTCTTTACAACAATTCAGTCTGATGAGACAGATGTGCCTGTCTTGCTTGCTTTTGTAACATGTTTCTGCTACAAAAAAATATATGGCAGACTTACAAGTCATTACATCATTCTAAAAGCAGTAATAGGAAAGACCTCAGGAGTAGCATGGCTCCTACAAAAGCAATTGCTAAAGTATGTTCAAGTGGTCTGTAATAGCATTAGATGCCAGCATCTTCCAGATAGCAATGGGCAATGCCATAAAATTTCACTAAACCATCTTTGAAACGTTCATTTTCCAAGGTTTCTATACCAATATAAAACAACTTCTACTTTCTTTTTCATACCTAAGCTTGCTATTTGCTCTGGGACAATGGGATGATTTAAAAATCTTCTATGGAATTTTAAAGAATTACTTTTTGGTTGATAAATTCTATTAATTAACTATCTCTGAAATAAAACATATATGCATTAACTTGCCTGTCCCGCTGAACAAGCCCTAATCTTACTATAGTAAGGGCTGCAGGGAGGTTAGTTTGTACTCAACATGTAAAACAAAGTAAGTTTGACTCTTCCTGAAACTGTGAGTGAAAAGCTAACAGTCTGTTAAGTAACCATGAACATCTTAAAATGTTATAAGGTATATTCAAAAACAGTTTTCTGCCAAATAATGAATAATGAAACTAGATGTGGAAAGCATTCCCTAACTCCCTGCCTGCTCCTTACTGCCCACCCCCAGCCACGAACTTAACTGATAAGTAATGTGGACAACACTAAGTATGATTGGTAATTCAACTTTAAAACAAAATTTCCTACTATTTCTCCTTCCACTTTTCTAGATCAATATAATCAGACAGCTCTGAAACTGTCAGACATACTATTTTTAAAAGCAATTAAAGATACACATTGTAAATATTAGTGTTTTTAACAATAACATTGATACAGGAAAAATCAAGCTATTAGAATTATCTTATCCATATGACTTTGAATTCTTATGTATCTTACATGTATAAAAATAAGCTATATGATGAAACTGACTAAAGACCGAAACATAACTCTCAACCTAAAATCTAGTATATCAAATGAAATAAATGTATATAATAGACCACTATTCTTATCCATTTTAAGTATCAGGAATTTTATTTCATTGGGTAAAGGGTCCCATCACTAAGAAAGTTCGAGAACTGCTGTATGCAAATGTACAGCATCTATAGGGGATATTCAAAAAGATGTGATTTTCCTTCTCTGCTACTTCCCAATTATGCACAGTGACACAACACCTGCCCAAATCCTTATTTTCCTTAATAAAGTAAATCATTGGATATTTACTTTACCAGGTGTTGGAAGCATTCAACAGAATATCTGTGGAGCCCCCGGCTCCAATACTGGAGTAGAGCAGGCCCTCGATATTAAATTAAGATGAGAGAGGTTTATCATTTAGATAACTTTTTTCTTTTTCTTTTTAGATAACTTAGTTTTCAGTGTACAAGTTCACAGAACAAAACTGACATCTGATTAGAATTCCATTTGATGTTTTTCAAAATCCATGAAAAGAAGACCTTATAAGAATACCTCAAAGAAACAAAACTTAAAAAGATAAAGATGTCTTTAAAAAGAAAAAAAAATTTGATATAGGCACCTATATCAAATCAGTCTGAGATCTCTTTATTGTACTTGTTAGTATTTTTTTCCCTTAAATAGTTTATTGTCAAGTTTGTTTACATATAACACCCAGTGCTCATCCCAACAAATGCCCTCCTCCATGTCCATCACCCCCCTTCCCCTCTCCCCGACTCCCATCAGCCCTCAGTTTGTTCTCAGCATTCAAGAATCTCTCATGGTTTGCCTCCCTCCCTCTCCCCAACTATTTTTCCCTTTCTTTTTCCCCGCATCATCCTCTGTTAACTTCCTCCTAATCCACCTGTATGTGCAAACATAATGGTATTTGTCTTTCTCTTCCTGACTTATAACAGCGTAAGTTATAAGCATAACACCCTCAAGGTCCATCCATGTTGCTACACATGGCCAGATTTCATTGTTTCTCATTGCCATGTAGTATTCCATGGTATAGATAAACCACATCTTCTTGATCCATTCACCAGTTAATGGACACTTAGGCTCTTTCCATGTTTTGGCTATTGTTTAGAGTACTGCTATGAACACTGGGGTCCATGTGCCCCTATGCATCAGTACTCCTGTATCCCTTGGGTAAATTCCTAGCAGTGCTACTGCTGGGTCATAGGGGAGTTCTATTGTTAATTTTTTGAGGAACCTCCACACTGTTTTCCAGAGGGGCTGCACCAGGTAACATACCCACCAACAGTGTATGAGGGTAGGCACTGTTTTTCAATACACACTCATCAAGAGCCATATCAAAATGTCAGGAAGCCAGGCTCTAATAAGGAGACTATAGGAACATCTTGTAAATGCCAAAGAGAACTGACAAATTATTTCCCAAGTTTCCTTCTGGGCCCATAGCCCAGCAGAGATGAACCCAGACCGAAAAACGAAAACAAACAACAAAAAAAACTACAACAGAAGTTATTGAAAGAATTTGTTTCTTTTTGAAAAAATCAGAGTAGAGAATTTCAGATTAAGTTGGAATTTTTAGGCAATAATAACCCGAAGAATCAAATGGAGAAAACTTTACTTTTGAAGGGAGGAAGAAAAAAAACAAAAACTCTGGCAAACCAAAATATGAGAAATCTTGAAGAGAACAGATTTGCCAGAATTGTGTGGTTCGTTGTCTTAAATGTCTCTCCTCTTGCATTTCTCACTGGCATCACCTCGGCTCAGCTCTCGCTATTGCTGCAATAATTTAAAGAGTACCCCAGGACCCAAACTTTCCCTCATTCCAAACCATCCAGCCACTGGACTCATTTCCCTGTAACTGTGCCATGTAACCACGTCACTCCTCTGACAAAAACGGCTCCCTTCCGTAACACATCTCAATTCTTCATAATGCAAAGCCTTCCAAATGAAGGGATATCTTATCTTTTACACAAACTTACTTCTCAACACAAATCCCTTCCAATTGCCTCATTCCTCACATCAAAATGATACCAGTTTTGCAGCCGTATCTTTGCTCATGCTGTTATACCAATTTAGGATAGTCTCTTAATTAGGATAACTTCCCCCTTCCTTCCCACCTTCCTTCCCTCCTTCCTTCTGTCCCACCTTCCTTCCCTCCCTCCCACCTACAAGCATCTAATGAGCTACTACTACATGCTGGCACCAATCTAGTGCTAGGGATATAAAAATGACTAAGACCTGATCCTTGTCCTCAGGGGACATAATGATTATTTACTGAGTCAGACACTAAACAAATCATTAGGACACTTTAGTAACTGCTGTAACATTGTGTACAGGGTACTATGGAAACACAATACAAGTAGTGATTCACCATAAAGGAAGGTGGGATGGGGAGACCATGGTCCAAAAGACTACACTGAAGAAATGGGATCTGAATTAAGTCTTGAAGGATGACTAATGGGGAGTGGAGGGACAGGTTAAAGCGGCAACCGCTACTTAAGAAAAAAAAATGAAAATGCATGCCGTGTTCCAGGAACTGTAAGAGATTCAGCATGACTATAACACCAGAAGCTGGAGACCACATTCATGTCAGCCTGAACTTCTGGATACGTGATGAGGCACCAAGGAGGATTTTAAGCAGTGACGGGACCAGATGAGAACATTTTAAAGGCTTGCTCTGAAAGACTCTCCTTTCAAGATCAATAGAGCTTTCCTGGATGGTTAATTTTACCTGTTGACTTGACTGGGCCATGGGGTGCCCCGATTAAACATGATTTCTAGGTGTGTCTGTGAGGGCGTTTCCAGGGGAGATTAGCATTTGAATGTGTGCACTCAGTAAAGCAGAGAGCCCTCCCCAGTGCCTGTGGGCATCATCCAATTCGTTGAGGGCCTGAACAGAAAAAGGCAGAGAAAGGAACGTTTTGCTTCTTGTCTGCCTGCATGAGGTGAGGCATCTGTCTTGGACCTGGGGCTCCCTGGATCTCAGCTCCTGGACTCACACCGGAATTATACCACCAGCTCTCTGGGCTCTCCAGCTGGCAGGCAGCAAGCAGACCATGGAACCTCTCTGCCTCCCTAACAGCATGAGCCAATTCCTCAAATAAATCTCTTTAGATGTTTATCTGCCATTGTCTGTTTCTCTGGAGAGCCCTAATATGCCTCCTACTACATACAGCAGTGCTCACATTTCTCTCCATGCCCCCGTCCCCCATTAAACCACCAGTACAATCACAGCTACCATTATGAGACTTTTACTAGGGCCCATGCACTGGGCCAGACATTCCATACCATCGTCTTATTTAACCGCTACACTTCTACAATAAAGGAACTTAGAGTCAGAGAAATTAAATTTCTTGTCCAAGTATCTTGGAAGTGATCGATGCCATTCAAACCTAACTCCAGATCCTATGGTCTCCATCCACAATGCCAAATATACTCCTACCCTGAACTGTGCTCTTTGTATCCTCTCCCTGCTCCACATCTGTGTCTTCTCTCTTACCTAGCTCCTCAGCTGCTATGGAATCTGGGTCCTATCCCTATGGCTCCCTCAAATTAAGGGTTGACTTACTGGGTAAGTCACTGACCCTGTCTAGTTTCCTTAGCTGAAATGAAGAATTAGACCAGGTGGTCTCTCAGATCACTTCCATTTTCTCCTGCTACACACTTGAGGTTAATACAAACCACAAATGCTGGTATATGACAGGGCACATGGGCTGAGATGGCCTGGGATGCCACAGTCCCCCGTGATAGAACTTATTAATAGTCCCTCCATCAACATTTCTGTGGAACATCTCTCAGAGCAGGAATCCAAGCCCAAGTTAATAAAATAATCAACAATGAAGCCTCCCTTTTTACCTCTGAGCAGGTTTCTTGTTCTCCTAACACAGCCTCCTCAAAGCAATAGACGCTTTGCTTGTGAAGGCTTGAATCAGAGGCCACTGCACTACCAGTTGTTTCTAAGAAAATCACAAGATAAGCAACAGTGTAAGGGGACACAATGGAAGCAATTACCCACATTAAACTTCCAATAAACTGAGACACATAACAAAAATAGATCCTGTCGCACTACAGCTAACTTTCAAGAAAATTTTGTGAGACTTTATTCTGGGGGAAGAAAACCGTACATGTTCTAGAACAGAACGACATATGGATATTACCTTACTGGAAGAGCCCGCGGGGCCACTGAGACTGCAGCCCATGGGTCTTATCTTTAACAGACACGTAGGCAGCTTTTTGTTGGTGGCTTTTTGTGAGGTTTTTCTCCTCCACTAATCATCTTCTTTCACCCTCCAGGGAAACCAAGTAGGTGGGCAAAAATTCCTAGAGGTTTTCTGGGAGGTACTTAAGAACACCCACACCCAGAGACATTAAAAATACTTCAAGTCTACATAAACAATCTTAGGAAATAATTTGGTTAACAAGAAACATGAGTATAAGTAAAGATAAAATATTTATCTTTCGAGACGTAAGAAAATGTTACAGGAAAATGGGAGATGTAGAACTACAAAACTTAAGCCTGAATCCTTTAGTGTGTTTTCCAACGAGTCACTCACACACCAGACTCCTGAATTACCAAATCCATCACTCTCCACTCCGATGAGTATCTTCTGGAGACAAAAAAACAAAACATACAAACAAACAAAACAGCTTGGCCTCTCTAGTATTAAAAAACTGCAAAGAAGATACCAGATAAATTTACACCTGCCAAGCAAATTAAAATAACAACAAGGAGTCCTGGCTACAAAAAGTAATGCATTCATTTCAAGAAGCAGTCCGACATAAAAATGTAGAAAACTGCAAGCATTTTAAATTCCATCACTCCCAATATCCCTATGCTGTCACTGTGAAATATAGTGACTGATCACTCACAGTCACACAATCAACCAGGCTTGAGATTAAGACCCTTAAACTGCCTCTTTAAGCATACGTTCAAGAATCTGCTATATTTAGAACAGAAATGAAGCAGCCAATAGTAGTGAACTTTTGGAAAAGTACATCACAGACAAAAATAAATAAATAAATAAATGTCCTCCTGTGTTAGAGAGAAGGAGAGCGAGCCTCTTTTTAGAAGGGTCAAATATACTCAATGACATAAACTGATGACTTATTTTTAGAAAGAGATGAGGTCTGCTATTATTTGCTAAACCAGAGCCAATCCTTCTAAAGATGACTTTTAATTATGACTTAGTTACTTCTTGGGGGTTTGTGTGCACATAAAAAATATATGCTATGTTTGGTTAAGGCACACAATATTTATTTAAAAAGAGAAAATAATAAAATAATAAAAACTTCAATAGACAAAATGAGGATGAGCTGTATGTACACTTTCAGCTTCCCAACCCTGCTAGCTTAGCCTGCAGTGTGACAGCTGTTAAAAATTTTAAAAAATTGTCTTTACCATTCATTTATTTTAGAGAGACAGAAAGAGACAGCACATGAGTGGGGAAGGGATAGAGGGAGAGAAATACACAGAATCCGAAGCAGGCACCAGGCTCTGAGCTGTCAGCGCAGGGCCCGAGATGGGGCTTGAACTCATAAACTGTGAGATCATGAACTGAGCCGAAGATGGAAACTTAACCTACTGAGCCACCCAGGCGCCCCACAGCTGTTAAAAATTTTAAATGAATTTCTATGTGGTGTGGGATGGCCTGGGAAGCTTCCCAGAGAGACAGACAACCCAGTCAAACTGGACATCAGCCTGTATCATAAAATGTTTCCCCACAAAAGATGGCTAAGGGAATGGTAAGGAATGAGAGCTGACCAAATAAAGTCGCTGGCAGCTTCCAGAAAGCTATGAGGTAGGCACCACCATGCTTTGAAATATAAATAAACATACCTGCCTCTACCAAATACCTGCTCTTGGAGAAACAGATGAGAACTAGGTGAACACCAATCTCTGTTTCTCTGCATGGGTCTTATGGGCAGAACACTAGCAAGCTCATGAACATTCAGTCCTGCTCCAGAATCTTCCTGATCCCCATGGTTTCTTAACAGCCCAGGAGGCTGTGAGCTTTCCAAAGGCACAGACTCCCTTTCTTGTTAAGTTCACAGTCCTCAATGCTTTGCACATAGCGCTCAGTGATTATTATCGATTATGATTAACACTTGTGTTGTGATTTTTAATAAAGATTACTCATATACTATACCTACCACCTAAATAAAATAGGTGTATAGACTGTGAACAGGATGGACTCTGAGCACACTTAGAAGAGGCTACATATATAACCTATTTATTGTTTGTTTGTTTGTTTGTTTTTAAATAAGCTCCAAAACTGCGACGGAGCACAGAGAGGGGAGAGAGCCCTGGTAGAGAAGGGGGCAACCTGACCGTAGGCTACCATGATCTCCCCTGAGCTTCATTTATCTCATCTGTAAAATGAGTGTGGGCAATGAAATGTCTTCTTCTGAGGTCTCTGAGGTGCCTTTATGCTGCCTCTTGGGGTTTATTAAGCGCCAAATAGGTGGTAGGAGAATTCATGAGGGAGAGTGCAATCAGAACGTGGGGTGGGAGCTGTAAAGAAGCCCTCAAGGATGAAGCCGGCTCATGTCTGTCTTGAAAACAGCACCGCTTGTCCAGTGGACAACAAATACACCACGTTTGGGGAGGTGAGGCTGTTCATACGAGGAGGAAATGGAGATAAGAGAGGGAGGAACCAGAAGATGATGAGCCTCAAGTGTCAGAGAAAAGGCAAAGCAAGCAGAGGGTGGTAAGGGCTGTACTGTCTGCCCTGTATTCACTATTTTATTTAATCCTTACACTCCTGTAAGAGAGGTATTATGATTCACTTTTCATACCCAAGAAAACGAAGGAATTTTACACCTGAGGAGATGCTGCTCAGGTCACACGGTAGCAAGCTGCTGAAGCAAGACTGGAGTGAGTTCCATCTGTCACCAGAGCCCATGCTCTCTCCACTGCGTCACACGGCCCACTCGTAGTGCTGGGCAGCCAGAGACAGGGCTGGGCCAATCCTAGTCAAGTCTTGCTAAAGAATGAAGACTGGAGGAATCAGGAAGGACGTTGGGTTTGAGGTTGGTGTTGAGGAGAATAACTACCTTGACTTCCGGTGCTTTGATGAAACCTCAGATGCGAGGCCTTCTGGCCAAGCGCCTGCGATTTCATATCATTGGAGCATTCGCTGTGTCCCTGGGGGTTGCAGCTTTCTATAAGTTTGCTGTGGTCGAACCAAGAAAGAAGGCATATGCAGATTTCTACAGAAATTAAGATTCCATGAAAGAATTTGAGGAGATGAAGAAGGCTGATATCTTTCAGAGTGCAAAGTGATTTTGGAGTGTAAAGAATTTCTTTGGGTTGAGTTCCATGGAAGTTTGTCACTGACCTGTGTTCCTGAACTATGAAACATGAATGCTGGGTTATGGAATAGTTTCTCTTGATAAATAAACTAACAGATACAGTGGAAAAAAAAAAAAGAATGAAGACTGGAGTATAAAAATATGAAAATACTACTCGATTCTCATTTCACACACAAGATTTTTAACGCAATAGTGTCTTAATAATGTATACCTTTTAAGAAATGTCCCAATTAGAGTCTCACTTTTACTAAGCAAATTAAAAATAATCACTGATTGTGTTTGTGCCAAACACCATGTGAACACTATAATGCATTTACTCCCATTAATCCTCACATCAATCCTACCAATAGGTGTCATTATTACCTCACTTTTTCAAAGGAGAAAACAGGCTTCTAGGGGCTAAGTCATCCTTAGCAAGTGTCAATAACACAGACCAACACTAGTAAATGGTTAAAAATACCCACCACTGCATTTCACAAACTGGTCAAAGAAATGGTAATCACAAAGAGACTGTGCAAGGGTCTCACTAACCAAAGGAATAAGCCAGCAGGACAGAAGGCAACACAACAGAACACAAAGAACAAGGGACCCTGATAATCTGTCCTGTTTTTTCTCTGGTAGAAGACGTAAGGTGGAGAAAAAAAAAATCTTTCAGGTGCCTGTGGTTTTAGGAGTCCATGGGTAGTCAATGTCTCATCCATTAATTAGAGCCCAATTTTCTACCTCATTTTGTAATCTTAGAACCAGTTATGGGGTCTAGCATATGGTACACACACTGAATTTTTTTTAAAGTTCAATGTTTATCAATTACATTTCAAGCTAGGAGAAACTTCAGCATGGATTTACTGTGAGATAAACGAGGTGCATGAATCTTGAACCCTTAAACACCAACTCCACTGAAATACTATAAGGACCTTACTTTAGCCCTTATGTTTCATTCTTAACATAATCCCAAAACATCAATACTCTAGGGGCAGTGGTATAGTGTCACTGCCATTAAAATGCTGGAAGTGACGCTCAAATTTTAGGGATGAGTTACAAGTACTAACAAGTCCAAAAGCCATAAGCAACATAGCTACATTTTATATAAGGCCTTTCATTCTGAGAGGTACGATGAATCACAGGCCAGTTCAGAGAAAGGGCTCTGCAACCAGACCCCAAAGTGCACACATGGTGCATGGCTCTTTGTGCCTCAGCTTCCTCTTCTGTAAATTGGAAAAGCTTACCACACTTTTAAGGTACACTTACCATGGGTACACTCTGAAGATAAACTTAAGAAAAGCACTAGGGAGGGGCGCCTGGGTGGCTTAGTCGGTTAAGCGTCCGACTTTCGCTTAGGTCATGATCTCACGGTTCGTGGGTTCGAGCCCCGCGTCGGGCTCTGTGCTGACTGCCGGCTCAGAGCCTGGAGCCTGTTTCAGAGTCTGTGACTCCCTCTCTCTCTGACCCTCCCCTGCTCATGCTGTCTCTCTCTCTCCTAGAAATAAGTAAAACATTAAAAAAAAAATTTAAAAAAAAAGAAAAAGAAAAAAAAAAAAGAAAAGCACTGGGCACCTGGGTGGCTCAGTTGGCTAAGCGTCCAACTTTGGTTTAGGTCATGATCTCACAGTTCATGAGTTTGAGTCCCAGGTCAGCCTCTGTGCTGACAGCTTAGTGGAGCCTGCTTCAGATTCTATGTCTCCCTCTCTCTCTGCCCCTCCCCTGCTCACCTTCTGTCTCTCTCTCTCTCAAAAATAAAATACATTTTTAAAGTTTTTAATTAAAAAAAAAAAGAAAAGGACTCAACACCATGCATGGCACATAATAACTTTTCAATAAATGCTAACTGTTAAGTGTTGGTACTAATAATGAAGCTAGTGTTATGAATACACCTGAAAATCAACAACCTAAAAAAGAAAACTGGGCATGATAAAGCTATTTATAGAAAAAATACAAAAACTAAACTGCTTCAGCTGGCAGTGCTGTTACTTTGAGAGAACATTCTACAAACCAGTGATAGTGCCAAGGATAGAAACCATCATTTGAACAAAGACTATAGATCCCGCCTTATGTTTCTTCCCAATTAGAAAATCGACCTTTCACTATGCACATTTTGAATTACACAAGATCATTATAAAATGTGACTGTTCTGATCAGATTCATCCACCTATGTGGTCTTTAAAAACACCAATTCTCTCAGGAAAGCTGATTAGCTTCAGAATCAGACCCCTACTATTCAAGCCTTTATTATCTGAGTATATTTCAAAAAACAGAATTGTTTGAAACAAAAATCAGAAAGTTTCTACGTCAAGACCAGTATTTAAAAAAAATTAGAATAGAGGGGGCACCTGGGTAGCTCAGTTGGTTAAATGTCTGACTTCGGCTCAGGTAATAATCTCACAGCTTGTGGGTTCAAGCCCTGTGTTGGGTTCTGTGTTGACAGCTCAGACACTGGAGCCTGCTTCAGATCCTGTGTCTCCTTCTCTCTCTGCCCCTCCCCCCCCATGCTTGCTCTCTCTCTCTCTCTCAAAAATAAACATTAAAAAATAAAATTAGAATAGAACATATTAGAACACAATAAATGAGAAAAAAGGTTAAGATTTAAAAAACTTTTTTCAGTTATATGTATTGACTAGGTAGCAGCCGAAAATATGCTTATAACGGGTTACAGTCAAAAATATCTGGGAGGGGTGCCTAGGCGACTCAGCTGGTTGAGCATCTGGCTCTTGGTTTCAGCTCAGGTCATGATCCCAGGGCAAGGGATCGAGCTCTGCGTGGAGCATAGAGCCTGCTTATTAGCACCCTCCCTCTCTCCCTCTGCCCCTCTCCCCTGCTTGTGCTCTTTCATTCTCCCTCTCTCTCTTCCCACCCCCCCCCGTGAGAGAGAGAGAGAGAGAGAGAGAGAGTGTGTGTGTGTGTGTGTGTACAGTATATGGTACATATATGAAGAAATATATATATTATATATATGGGAAAAGCTGATTAAAAATAGACAAGGAAACAAAATTTTTCAAGTTTTTGAGCAAATTTTTCAAGTTTTTAGATTTAATGCAATTAAGGCAATTAAATCTAAACCTTAACAAGAGATTTGATTTACAGCATTCTGGTACCATAAATTCAAACAAATACATTCAGAAGTGACTGATCTTTACCCTCCCTGGACAAGAAGCAGAAATACAGAGAACTAGCCAACACTAAGAAGTACAGAGGAAAGCCACATGGTCACAAGACAGTAATTCCTTAAGTTTCTAGTCTAAACCCCTAAAGAACTTTCATGTAGTTTCTCTGAATAAGAAATCTTTTGAGAGAGAGGAAAATGCAAATATAGAAAATAATCTAAGTACTTTAATGAACACTCTCATTTGTTATGAATAAATAACAACTTCTCTGTCTTCAAACTGCTGGTAATCTACTAAGGGATATGAGATAAATACCCAAAAGCCAGGCTGACTGTGCTCAAGGTGGGGGGAGGGGGGGGACACAAGCAGGAGGAATAAAGAAATAAAGTTTTGGGGGCACAAGTGGCTCAGTCGATTAAGCATCCCCCTCTTGATCTCACAGTTTGTGAGATCGAACCCCACACCAGGCTCTGTGCTGACAGTGCAGAACCTACTTGGGATTCCCTCTCTCTCCCCCTCTCTGTCTGTCCCTCCCCCACGTGCACATGCTCTCTTTCTTAAAATAAACTTTAAAAAAAGAAAGATTTTAAGAACAAGAAAGCAATGGAAAACCTTTTATAATGAATAGAATACCAACTGGCATTGTTTGGAAAAGACAGGATGAGGAGTGGAGAGTGGGGGTGCCTCTGGAGGGGAGAACATCAAGGAAAAGGCATGAAAGCACAGTAAAAACGAACAGGTAGCTAATGAGACACCTGTGGGAGACAGGTGGGTCTGAGGGCTACGGTGACTGCACTAGGCCTCCAGCACAGGGCACCCTGAAGAGCAACCAGGGGTATTTATTTTCTCTGGCAGCCAGTGAAAGGGAAGCTTTTTGGTCGAGGGAATGTCAGGAGCCTATGGATCCCAAGAATCTGAACACGGCTTGTCTGATGGTCACCCACAGTTATGGCTCTCCTGAGATCATCTTAAAGATGGGTCCCTACCTCTGCCTCCCTTTCAGTAGACACAAAAGCATCTGGAACAGAAGAGAGTCTGCTCTCTCGTACACAAGAGTCCCGTGATAGCAATTTGGTTTGAGACTTCAGCCAAGCTTCAGATCTCACAGCCTCAGGATACTTCTGGCTTCCCTCCCACTGCTCTCTAGCTGAAGCTTAGAACTACGGTATCTGCCAGGTCTACAGGTTCTTTCTAAGCGGCCATTCCAGGAAGAAATAAGTGTTGGTTCCTCTTGGAGAAAAACAGCATAGGATTTCCGACTCAATACTCTGGACTCAGTAACTCCCACTTATCTACTGCTGCACAGCAAGCTCCATCACCTGTAACTACCCCCACTTTCATGTCGCATGATTTTGAGAGTCAGAAACTGGGAAAGGGCTCAGCCGGGTGATTCTCGTGTTCCACGTGGTGTTCACTGAAGTCACTTGGAAGTATTCAGCTGGCAGCTGAGCTGCTCAGGCCCAGCGCCCTGACAGGGACAGGCGGGAGGCTGGACACAGCTCGAAACACACCGGAGAGCCTGGCCATGTTGCGCCTGCCAGTCTTGGGTAGCTGGGCCTCTACATGGCAGCCGACGCTCCCGAAGGCCAAGGTGAGAGCTGCCACTCTCTCAAAGGATGAGCCCGGAGCTGGCATGTCATCACACCTGTGAGTCCACACTGGTCAGCGTGCACATGCAAAGTATAGGCCAGCTCACATGCAAACGAAGGAATGCCAAAGCATTCCCGGTGATCTTCAATCCAACAAAACAACCAAAATCCAAGCTGCACCTAGGCAGCCATAACTTACTAACTACTGAATATACGGATTTTAAAGACCCAGATGAAGAAAAATTGACTACCTCGTATTAGGAGAGGAGGCCAGGAAATTCCCACAGCAGTACTCTTAGATGCTGTTAGTTAAGAGTTTAAGAATTGAACACTAAAGGCCTTAAAAATATTCATGTGTTTTAATTCAGTAATTCCATCTTTAAGAATTTAACCTAAAGAAACAACCAGAAAAGCACATAAAGTTAGGTAAATTCATCAAAACACTATTTACAATAGTCACAACATAGAAGTAATCTATATTTCTATAAGAAATGGGTTAGAGAAAAAAAGTCTTTTAAAAGAAGATTAAGCAATATAATAAAACAGATAATAAAATCCTATACAGTGTGATCAACAGCAACTTTGAAATCTGATGATACTGATCAATTAGTAGATAATACCATGTTCACTGGTGACTCTATCCGCAGTACAAAAGATGCTAAGTGTATCAGCGTATACTGAATCTGAAAGAATAATGCATAGAAACATATGTAAAATACTACCCATTACAGATCTAGCTTACCACTGATACCTCCCAAACTCTTTATACCCAGATAAAAAAACAGATACACGAGGGTACCTGGCCCAGTCAGAACAGCATGCAACTCTTGATCTCAGGGTCCTGAGTTCAAGCCCCACACTGGGGGTACAGATTACTTAAATAAACTAAAAAAAAAAAAAAAAAAAAAATAGATACAAGGGACACAGAAGAGAGAAGGTCCAGAATGATTTTTTTTAATTTGCTGAGAATGGGAGAGTTTGGTGTTTATGGAGAAAAGAAGCAAATTCCCTCACAAGGAAACAAAAGAGAAATGCACACAATAAATCAAATTCCAAATTGAGGAAAATAGCTACCAAAACAAAAATTAAGAATATAGTGTTGACTTAACCTTTCAGACAAACTTAGAAACTAAGACTACTTTTACCACAGGTAAACATATTTTTAAAAAAGACTTCTGTATAACTACAATCAGACCAGTACTAAGGCCCTTCCATTTCTGTACATCTCCACTATATCTAGGGATGGTGTGCATGCCATTCCACCATGGAAAATATTAAGACGATATTCACTGCTAAGACCCATTTAAAGAGCAGTCGTGTACAAAAAAAAGGGGGGGGGGAAGAATTAGTAAGGAAACATGGAGAACTTTCTCCAAATGTAGTTTCTATCAGAGGGAGGGAAAAACAGACGAAAAATGGCAGCCAACAAACACTCCTGGAGTATATACTAGGCACAAAGAACTATGTTAATGGAGACATAAAGGAATTTAAGGTATGGCCCCTGTCTACCTTGTCTCCAGCTGGTGGGACAGTATATATCCCAAAAAGTTACTACAAGCTAGCACTTGGGGAAGTAACATTTGGTATTTTAGAAAGATGCCCTGGCTTCCCGTGTACAAAAGACTGGTGGGGAGGGACAGGGGAGAAGACCACACAAGTGAGGATGAGGTGCTGTGCGACCGTTCCCAAGCCCGCCAGAGTCATGCCTGCTTTTATAACAAATATTTTGTAATGTCTCCCCTTTATCATCCCAAAATGAAATCCATAAATTATATCATCTACAACGTATATGACTTCTAAATGGAGTATACTTGCGTGTGTAGCCCTAACCATAATATAAAGCAGAAATTAAAAGGAATCCTAAGCATTTCAATAGATAAAGGCCCAGGGATTACTACAGGGCAGTAACAAGGCCGTTAGACATGTGTACCTACTCATTATAACAAATAAGTCTGCATTTTTAAAAACAGGATTGCATGCCCTTGTGTACAAGACATACAGGAAAACAAAGGCGCAGGAGTACAAATGGACATCACAATAAAAACCGGTGTCAGAAAAAGTAACGACAGACCAGACCTACCCGTATGTTTTATGATAAAGAGGAATATCTCTTTAACTGAGTGGGTATAACATGTTAGGACAAATTGCAGACTGTCAAAGTGGAGAACATGAGGAAGGATGATGTATATCTGCCAACTTTATTAGCATGTGACCTTATAAAATATTCACTTAATCTGAATCTGCTTTCATTGCTTCATAAGAAAAAACATGTTGGCAGAGTAGGCATGTTGGTAACTATTTATGTATAGGAAAAGCTGTAAAAGCAAATTTCAAAATACCAACTAAATATTAGCAACACTTTTCTTTACATTGGATGTTTCAGAAAAAAAAAGAGGCTACTTAAGAATATACAAATATATACAGAGAATCCCTCTGTGAGTGCTACAAATTCAGAGTGATCTACACATGAACTCATGCTAAGCTTAAAAAATATTTACTTATATATTGATTGTATTCATAGAAAATTATCTATAACAAAATTATGTAAAAGAAAACTCTGTTTATGTATAAAGACAAAGTTATGTCCTAGGCTCAGATATTTATAATCAGATTTTTTAATAGCACAAATGTCCCATGAGAAATTCCAAATTGGGCAGGATTTGGGCAATTCTTTTTTGCAGGAGACTGCCTCCCCTCCCCTCTCTCTTCATATTCCCTGCCTCCTGTCCACGAGATGCTCCTACTGGGACAGTATTACACTCCTCTGAAAACCACTTCTGTGGGGTTTGCAGATGAATGCCACATGGGACTTATCTATCCCAAGAACTTAAAAAGACTCACATTTAGCACATTTTATATTATACAAGACTATACAGTATAAGACAATCATTCAACAAAATCCCATAGATCCATCAGTCTTTTTTGTAAGACCTTTAAGTTCAATCCACCTCTCAGATTTATAAACAAGGTTTCAGAGTGTGTTAAGATAGACTTAAGGAGGGAAAAGAGCTTAAAGTGTATGACCCACATTAATGTTATGAAAACCATGAAAACTGGACGTAAACATCTCAGGAGCTTGAGAAATTTATCAAACTCTGAAATCAAGAATGATTCATTTATGAAGACCAAAATAAAACCCAGATCTCTCTACAAGTGCTTCCTAGAGTTGCCGCTGAAACAGTTTGCTATATTCCTTAGGGGAACCAATGTATTAATCAAATCTTCAGTGAATTTTATAAATAACAACGTTTTCATTTTCCAAATTACCACCTATCATGCCAAACAGTAAGAATAGCAACTACTTTGATAACTGATTTTACCAAAGTAATATCTGTATATGAGTCCATTTAATATTTTAGAGCTATTTTAATTCACTAAAGGTGGTACCCAAAACATTTCTTAAAATGGTTTAACAGCAAAAAAAGGGAGGAAATTAAGCAGAAAAAATTTTTTTTTATTAATACATCTCTTTCCTAAAAAAAGGAAGTGAGGTAGCTTATAGAAATAAACATTATGCAAAATAAAAATAGCCTCCACAATTACAAAAGAAATGTAACCTAAAATAAAAACATTTCTCATCTATCAAATTAGCAAAGCTTTTGTACAATCATAGTACGTACCTTAAGGGGAATGTTTGACAGGAACTTTGTATATTATTCTAATTGACAAGGAAAAGAAATAATAAATGAAGAGTTAAGGATTGATAGAAACAAAATTGTCCTTATTTACAGATGATGATTGCCTACACATAAAAACCAAAGAATCTAATGATAAATCATTAGAATAAGAAAATTAAACTAGTGGCTAAAAGATTAGTATACAGGAGTGCCTGGGAGACTCTGTCAGTTAAGCAAGAGACTCTTGATTTCAGTTCAGGTCGTGATACCATGGTTTGTGAGTTCGAGCCCTGCCTTGGGCTCCACGCTGCCACAGTGTGGAAACTGCTTGGGATTCTCTGTCACTTTCTCTCTCTGCACCTCCCACGTGCTCTCTCTCCCTCTCTCAAAATAAACTTTTAAAAAACGATTAATATACAAACACCAATTACATTTTTATATATCAGCAACAGAGTTAGAAAATGTAACTTAGAAGAAATTTTAATAGCAACAAAAAATAAAATATACCCAGAAATAAATCTCACAAAAAAAGGCAAGGCTTGTGTAGAGAGAATTATAAAACATTACTGGAATTCAAAAACAGGGCCTAAATTATACTATGTTCATGGACAGACTCAATATTATCAAGATGTCAATTCAACCAAAAGAATATATAAAATCAATGCAATTTCAATCAAGATCCAAATAGAGGTCAGTTAGGAACTTGACAACCTGATTCTAAAATCTGCATGAAAGAGCAAAGGCCCAAAGACAGGTAGAATATTTTTTAAAAAGAAAAATAAGTTTAAAAGGGACTAGCCATTGCTTCTCAGCCTTTTGGCTAAGATCAAAAAGAAAAATAAGTGTAAAAGGGAATAGCCCTAGAGATAAAAACAACACACAAAAGAATTTCAGGTAAGTTAAGAACTTACATGTAAAAGGCAAATTTTAAGACTTTAGAAGATCCTAAAATAAAATACAGTAAAGATTTCTTCCATAAGACAAATAATAACCAGAGAAAATACTGATACATTCAATCACACAAAAATTAAGAAACTCTGTCCAAAAGATAACATAGAGAAGATAAAAAGACAATATGAACAATATGAAGCTAATAAAGGATTAATATCCAAAAGTATATGAAGAATTCTACAAGTAAGAAAAATGGTCAAAAAACATGAAGAGACATTAACACAGGAAGACATTTGCCCTTATAAATAAAACCATAATGGGAAACAACTTTCCATCACCAAATACGCAAAATTTACAAATTCTCACAATACCAAATGTTGATCAACAGCCTACCAACACTGCTTGTGAGCATCTAAACCAGCACAATGATTCTGGAAAACAACGTGCATCATCTCATAAAACTTAAGATACCCTTTGTGACCCATCGACTCTGCTAAGGAGACACTTTCGCACAAGCAGCAGGAGACAAGAATGAGAATCTCCTAGAACTTTACTCATAATAACAACAAAAAGGCCTACCAGCAGGAAAATCAATAAATTAGCTCTAGTATAATCATTTAATAAAATGCCACACAGGAATGAAAATAAATGAATTACAACTACATTTTAGAAATGTAGTGAAAACTAAATGAGTGAAACTAAGTTGCAGATGACTACATGTAATATACCATTTTTATAAAACAAAAACAAGGGGTGCCTGGGTGGCTCAGTCAGTTAAGTGTCCAATTTTGGCTCAGGTCATGATCTCCTAGTTCATGGGTTCTAGCCCTGTGTCGGCTCTGTGCTGACAGCTCAGAGTCTGGAGCCGGCTTCTGATTCTGTGTTTCCTTCTCTTTCTCTGCTCCTCCCCTGCTTGTGATCTCTCTCTCTCTCAAAAGTAAACAAATAAACATTTTTTTTAAAAACTCAAGAACAAGCAATACATTATTTAGGGATGATAAAACTATTTTTCTTGTTAAAGCAGGAGAATAAAACACAAATTGAAGGTAGTGGATACCTGGGATGGGTAAGTTAGATAGAAATGCTCCTACAGTTACTGATCCACTTCATGGAGAAGTTTTCGCTTCTATTCCAGATTTCTGTGCACTGAAACTGAGTATCTGCTGCACAATGTAATTATCTGTTTTATCTTCTATAAACAAAAACATCGCTTCATACTCATCCACAGCTGACCATATGTATTTCAAAACAAAACACAAAAAACCTCCAGAGATGAATCCACTTATTACTGGCGAGTACTTGAGAACCAGTAGGCCAGGTGACAATAGGATTTTCTCCCTAAAGGAACAGTCCTTAAGTTGATTGGCAATCAGTATTAAGTGTTTACAAGAGAAGCATTACATTGTAATAACTTTGAAAAGACATGAAGAAGGAATTTAAACACCTACTTTACAGGACCTTATACTTAGTGAAACAGAAACTCAAAGCGTCAGTCTGAGAAACTCTGCTATTCTAAAAAAAGAAAGGTATTTAACTTGGCATTGTGGATCCTGGAAAGGAAGAGGAGGCTGCTTAAACTGAAACAATTTTATGGCTGGTTTCAGCTATATTCCTGTTCTTGAAAGAATGTTCATCAGAACAAACGGGCAGGTTTTCCATTATTACTGTCTATACGAGGATGAAGTCTTTTTTTTTTTTTTAATTTTTTCAGTGTTTTATTTATTTCTAGGAGAGAGAGACAGCGTGAGCAGGGGAGGGTCAGAGAGAGAGGGAGACACAGAATCTGAAACAGGCTCCAGGCTCAGAGCTAGCAGAAAGCACAGAGCCCGAAGCAGGGCTCGAACCCACGAACCGCAAGATCATGACCTAAGCGAAAGTCGGACGCTTAACCGACTAAGCCACCCAGGCGCCCCTACGAGGATGAAGTCTTAAATTTTGAGAACAGCTCTGTGGTCTTTCTCCAAAGATTAGGAAACATACCTCTTTGAAACACTCTTCCAGAGCCATGGTCTCTGAAAGAATATTCAAATACCTATGAGTTCACAAGTCAAGGACCTAGCTCTAAATTGCTGACATAATGCTCTCCTCAGTGAGCTCATACGAAGAAACAAAATACACATTAAAAAGATTCCAGAATAAGGTGGTATGCTCAAGTGACCAAAGAGTGGAACAATAAGTATCATCCTTCTAGAATGTGGAAATGAATTTATAGTGAAGGCAATTTCCTTCCAAAAGAAACTGGGATAATAAAGCCCAGAAGACAACATTAAATATTTTAGGCAAAGGGAGACAGCTAAGGATTCTCAATAGACAATGAGTTTGACTAAGGAAAAAAAAAAAAAAAAAGACTTCAAGGACACCACAACCTTTTAGAAACTTTTAGAACTCTACAGGCAAAAGCAATGATTTATAGCCATTTATATAGTCATCCTCAACATGAGTAATTCTTCAAAGATTCCTAGAGACACCAACTTATTACTGATTTAAAACAACTGAACAGAAAAGAAAAAAGCCCTGCTAACTAGGTCAGTAGACAGGGAGATGCAGAAAGTGTGGCAAGAGCAAGGAACAATCATCATGGAACAAGATGAATAGCAGAATTAACTTCCAATTCAAAAAGTATCTCAAATGAAATGGCTTTAATGCAGCCAGGTTCCTAACACAACTGTGCATAAATGCTGGAGATGAAACTGCCTTTTTACACAAATCAGTGAAAAACAAAAAATGAACACCCACAGATGAAAAGGAATACTTTTATTATTTATTTTTAATTTTTTAAAATTTTTTCTAATGTTTATTTATTTTGGAAAAAAGAGACAGAGTGTGAGTGGAGGAAGGGCAGAGAGAGAGAGGGAGACACAGAATCCAAAGCAGGCTCCAAGCTCTGAGCTGTCAGCACAGAGCCCGATGCGGGGCTTGAACTCACAGACCGTGAGATCATGACCTGAGCTGAACTCAGGCACTCAACCAACTGAGCCACCCAGGCACCCTGAAATACTTTTCTTTCCTTTTCTTTAATGCTTTATTTATTTCTGAGAGAGAGAGAGACAGCATGAGCAGGGGAGGGTCAGAGAGAAAGGGAGATACAGAACCTGAAACAGACTCCAGGCTCTGAGCTAGCTGTTGGCACAGAGCCTGATGTGGGGCTCGAACCCACGAACCGTGAGATCATGACCTGAACCGAAGTGAGATGCTTAACCGGCTGAGCCACCCAGGTGTGCCAATACTTTTCTTTTAAAATAGGTAATTTTTTGGTTAGAATTCAACTACCCACTAGTACTTTTTAAAAATATTTATGTAATGCCATAGTTGTACTTCTAAATATTCTTACCATAATTTGATAACCCATCCCTCAAATTATGTTGGAATAAACCTGTTAAAATTCATCCTTCCAAGGACATTAAAGTTCTATTAAATGAACCTTATTCACTTATTTAAATAATAAATTATCAAATGCCAACTAGGGGTCAAATTTTTAGTCTTTACTAATCTTACTATTTTCTGTAAAAACTAGTATACTTTATATAATCAAATGTGATGCAAGTCCGTAATCTTTTATCTCTGTGATTCTACATTCAAAAGTCCTAACAGCAGAGGCAAAACTGGGTGGCTCAGTCGGGTAATCTGATCTCAGTTTCATGAGTCTGAGCTCCACGTTGGGCTCTGTGCTGTCAGCTTGAGATTCTCCCCCCTCGCTGCCCCTCCCCTACTCACACTCTCTCTTTCTCAAAACTAAATAATAAATTAAAAACTTTTTTTAAAAAGCCTAACATAAGAGCATTTTCATAACATCTGACAACAAAACACAAACTGAACTAGTGTGAGGCCATTATGGTCTTTAACGAGCCTAAAATGTGAATACGTTGCATGTAGAAACACTCAAGTGTTTGGGGGCTACTGCTACAGGTGTTATGGAATACATACCCATTTTACTAAATCTGCTATTTGCCCTCAATGAAAACATACTAAAGAAAAAGATAAGTACACATTTTAAAAAAATCCAGAACAAAACAGAACGTTCAAATGACGAAACAGTGGTACAAACAATAGTCACTGTTTTATCACTTCTGGAATTCTCATATCTAAAACACATGTGGAGTTTAAAACAGCTTTGATTCATCCATCACAGCTGAAGGTAACATACATGTTTAGTATGCAGATATGGAGTGTGAAAGCTGCATACTGAGAAGAGCAGAATGGGTGTGCACCTCCTTTATACTCGGGTCTTCTCCTGAAGACTAGAGTATGAGGGTCCACAAAGAGCGTCTCTGCCAGTTTTTCCAGACCCTTTGAACAAGGTGTTTCAGGAAGACCAAAACTTGAGGGAGAAAGGATGCTGCAGTACCGGAGCTGGCAAGAACATCACCGGAGCAGAAGTGTGGCACGTGCCAAAACCACGTGCAAAATCAGTTCTCCCTCTCGGTCACCATCACAGATCTGTGGCAGGGTATGAGGCTGCCCCACTGGACTACATCTTCCAGCCCCCACTGTGTGTATGAGGTGGCCCCCCAGTGACAGATGATATAACGATATATGCCACTTTTGGGCCTGGGTCTTCAGAATTAGGCATCTGCTCAAGCGCAGCATCCTCCCATCTGGAACACAGAGATGCCACTGCCCAACATCAACCACACCACACACACAAGGACAACACCCTGAGAAGGCAGGTTGTGAAGATGAAAAGACCCTGGGTCCCAGGACGTCTGTGGGATCACAGCCACCCTGCTGCCCATTTACTTCAGGACTACCACATGAGAGAAAAACAAAACTTCAATGTTTTTAACTACTTTATTGTTGGGGCTCTTTTCTATTGTGCCTTAGTCTTTACCTAACAATGCTGATGAGGAAGTCATCCCATTCCTTCTGAAAGGAAGGAATTTTCAACTCTATCTGAAAGGCAAACTCCTTCTTGGGATAATCCTTAAAAAATTGCCCTTTCTCGCCTTCATCTACATTTTATGGCCACAGTCTCACAGAAATAGGAATTCATTCATTCAGCAGACTTTCAAGCCATCTGCTACTATAAGAAAGCTATTATGTTATATACTAGGGATATAAAAGTCGACGGAAAAAAGAAACCCAATGAAACCCTCCCCAAGTCAGGCCCTCTGTACTACACACTTTTCACCTAGAAGGTAAGCTCTAGGTCATCTCTGTGCCCTGTCTCCAGCACTTTGTGGTGCCTTTTACACTACAGGCACTCAATAGATATTTGTTAGGTGAATGAGTCAAGAAATCAATAAATGAGGGGCGCCTAGGGGACTCAGTAAGTTAAGCACACAACTCTTAATTTCAGCTCAGGCCATGATCTCATGATTGGTGAGTTTGAGCCTCATGTCAGGCTCTGTACTAACAGTGGGATTCTCTCTCTCTCTCCCTCTCTCTACACTTCCCCCACTCATGCATGCTCTCCCTCTTTCAAATAAATGAACTTCTAAAAATTTATATTAAAAAAGAAATCAATAAATGAGTCTTGTCCCCAATGAACTCAAACAGGGGAAACAGAGGAAAGCAATATGGTACCTCTTACATCATGGGCATGCACAAAGTTCAGTGATTTCTAGAAATGAATGGCTCAAACAACATAATGCATGTGCTGTGGAGGGGCAGGAGCAATTAGAAACCAGTACAATCTTCCTGAAGTTGAAATCTGCCATAAGTTCTAACAGACAATTAGAAGATAGCAAAAAACAAAAAACAAAAAAGAAGGACAGCAGCAAGGAAAGATGCAGCGCCCATGCTGTGTGGACAGGTTTACAATGGCTAGAGCCTAGGGCAGAGTTCCAGTCAGACAGAGAACAGAACTAGTACCCCCTTGAATACTACTGCTTCCCCTAATTAAGCCTAAAACAAACTTTCTTTAGCTTTCGCATCACCCCTCTTGCCTAATGTGAACTGCTGTCAACTCAGAGCTCCCCCTTCTTTAACTTTCAGATTTAATTTTCATTTCTAAATCTAAAATCAAGATATATTTGACTCATTCTAAGTCCTTGCCATATAATCAAGGAGCCTCAGGTCCAGGAAACAGAAAGGTCACTGGATAAATGTTCTGGGAAGTCACTTACCCCAATCAGCTAGAATCAGATCTCCTTTGCTGTCCTGCAGGAGGCCTATCCTTTTCGGATGGCATTTCTGGTTCTTCCTCAGAGTGTATTTGTTGATGTACACACTCTTGCTCCCCCACTAGACTACACACTCTTCATGCAGAACCCACATTCTCCTTTATCTCATTATCCTCCTGTGCTCAGTAATCAAAGGCTTGGCACAAAATCGTTTTTTAACCCAACCCCATTTGCTCTGGCAGCCCCCGTCAGGTCCCATCTACCGTTTCTGGGTGCAGCCCACTGCTCCTTTCAGTAAATATGAGTCATCGTGCCTTCTTCCCCAGGACCCTCAGCCATCCCCGCAGGCGGAGCCACCTTCCTATCTTTAATGCCAACAATGCCACGTTACTTCTTTCTTCACCTCCCTTTCTAGATTAGGGCTTAATACTCCAAGCATTTTAAAGAAAAAATAGAACAAGTTCCAAATAAACCATCCCATTTGTAGAGTGCAGAATGTGTGTATCTCAGAAACTGTCAGATGTTTCCTGGCAGATGTTTTAAGCCTGGAATCATCAATGGCCTTTCCAGTTCCATCTTTTGTTCCTCTGACAAGGTTACCATGCTTCCTTGAGACTTCCTGTTTGAATAACCGCACACTTGGGTGTTCAAACTCCCATGTGTTCATTATTCACCATAAAAGGGACCTGAGGAAGTAGCCAGGCAGTTGAACACAAAATGATGTATGAACAAAAAACAGCTGTGTGTTAGCAAGATGGACAAAAAGACAGCAGGGATCTAGGCACTGCTGTGAATTTCAAAAACAAGGTCTATTTAGTCAGGCATGGTTAAAAGGCTGCTGATTCAGAGCATTAGTGACCCGTTTCATAATTTAAAATCACTAGAGACGAGAATAAGTCTGTTTTCAGTTACTACTTCCAGAGTCTCACCCCACCACCACCCTTCCCAACAATCTCCCTCGTGGGAACAAAGCTGCCGCTCCTTTCTCTCACAGAAATGGCAATACCAACTCAAAATATTTCATACAAAAAAAATTAATACCTATTTTATTTCCCAAACCAAAAAGCAGATTCTTCCTTCCCCAAGGGGCTTTCCTATAAAAACACAGGAAGGTACAGATATAGGTACACATAGGAAAACACAAAAAGCACAGAAGGGGAGCCTGTGTGACTCAGTGGGCTGAGCATCCAACTTAGGCTCAGGTCATGATCTCACAGTCTGTGAGTTCGAGTCCCGCATCAGGCTCTCTGCTGTCAGCATGGAGCCTGCTTCAGATCCTTGGTCCCCACCACCCCCCCTACCCTGCCCCTACCCTGCTCTCATGCTCTCTCAAAAATAAACAAACATTTAAAAAAAAAAAAAAAAAGCAACACAGAAAACATGACTACATTCTCTAAACATCTGGAAAGTATGTCAATTTCCAGACTCAGTCCATCTTTTGGTACCCTGAATTCACCATCCGGGTCTTGTGCCAGGATACAAGAGCTTTAAAGTGGTCATAAGTTTAAAACCAAAATGTTATTAGAATGGCCATAAAACGGAATAACCCCAAATTCCTCCAGGAGTTGATGCTAACTTATTTCTTGGCATGTGGCAAAAATGCTGAAAACAGCAGTAAACAAACCAGCTTGAGCCTCTAAAGCAATCCTGATAAAGTAAACACATTTTATTACAGCTGTATTACAGATGTTCCCAGAAACTTTCAAAATCTGTAGTAGAGATCTACGAATTTGGTCTTCATCAGACTTTATCTAAAATATTCGCTAAAAATTCAAAACTATGTAGAGAGATGCTCTAAAAGTTAATCCTAGACACTCAACCGTGCAGAACAGGTCCCTTTGCCCATGAAAGGCAATCATATGACCACAGCAATTAAACTACACAATTGCTCTTTTGGTTTCTAACTCTCTGACCCCCCACTCTCTCCAGCCCCCTACCCCCTTTCAGGATACTCATCTTTATCAGGTCCAGATTTGGCATTAAAATAACAACAGTCTAAAAACTCAGTGACACGAAAACAACAGAGGTCAGCAGTCCTATCAGAATAAGGTCCACGACAAGCAGAAGCCACTGGGGTGAGGGGCCACAGTGATGAAGTACAGGTGGACAGATAAACTGCTAAACCAAGGCAACTACACCCTAACATGAAAATCCAGATCTATGGGCATGGAGGAGGGCACTTGTGAGGATGAGCACTGGGTGTTATATGGAAACCAACTTGACAATAAACTATTTGTAAAAATAAATAAATAAATAATAAATAAAATTTAAAAAAAGAAAATCCAGATCTAGATCCAATCATTTTACATTGCCAAGTTACTCTCTTTTAATTCCTTAATAGTTTTTGATAATCGGGTGACCTCAGATCCTGAGAACATCTGAGTAGACCACTCCTCCCTCTAATCAGGATTTGTGCTGCCAGAGCAGGGAAACATCACTTCCTAACCTTGCCAATGAATAGAAAGCCCAATAAAAGTGGTTCAGCTCATTTTCATCAAGACATCACTATCCCCTCTTCAAAAACTGTGAAGCTCTTCTCTTGGGAATACGATCCTTTCATTCTCTTTGAAGAAAATGGACAGAAAAGATTTGAGAAAATACTATGCTTCTATGCTATTTTACCAACTGTTAAAAAAAAAAGGGGGGGGTACATTTTAAGCCCAAGACTCAGCCCTCAAGTGTAGCAGTGGGTGCCATCCCACCAAACCTCCCATTAAGAAAGCAGCACACCCATTTGAAAATCATTAGTCACTAGGATAGGATGGTGTAACCACATGTATCACAGAAGTGCAGTGTGTACTGAGCAGGTCTGTAAAAAGACAGAAAAGGTAAGATTCAGTAATGCTACAATGTAATCAGCCAACTCACATCCATAAAGAAAAAACAATTCTAGAATCTTTAGTTCAAGGAATGGAGATAGTATGTAGTGCGGGAGAAGCACAAAGTACAAAACCTACGTGGGAACTATGACCTTTTTCTTCAGCGATCAAGCAAAAAAAACAAACAAAAAAATTAAGGTATCTAAGAATCCCCTGACCGAACCTTAGCTCAGCATGCTCTGGAGAAACTAAGGAGATAATACATTGAATAAGGCATAGATACACAGATAAAACAGATGGATAAAACAGACAGTTACAGATTTACAAATTACCACATACAAAAAAAATCAAGGGGGAAGGGTGTCACTTTCTAGGCCTGAATGATGAAAACACTGGCAGAGAAATCTCCCAGGATCATACTAGTTATGTATCAATCAGTAAAAGGTTACTTAGACCTATTTAGTTAGCAAACTTGAACAACAAAAGGGCTACTATATAAGAGTTAGAATTTATTTGGAGCAGAATGGAAATGAAATCGAACCTGGAGATGGACCTAGAGCCTTATCTTGAAGGATGTCAGATAAAGTAAGCAACTGAACTGAACTCAGCAGTTCTCAACAACCAGATAAGGCAGAAAGGAGATAAGGTGACACACCCCTGACCACCCTTCAAGAAATGGGGTATGTGGTACACTTTCCCTGTCAGTACACACTGACAAAACCCAGGATCTCATTCCGAAATTCAGTAAATTCCTTAGAAATTCCTAGAAGCATTAACAGCTAAACATTATAAAGCTAGTATAAGCACCCCAAAACTAAAATTCTTCCATTGCTAATAATGCTCTGTTCTTTACAAACAAGTGCAAAGCCCTTTTAAAAAAGCAGCCATCCAGGGGCACCTGGGTGGCTGTCGGTTGAGCGTTGAGCATCGGACTTCAGCTCAGGTCATGATCTCACAGTTAGTGAGTTTGAGCCCCACGTCAGACTCACTGCTATCGGTGCAGAACCTGCCTTGGATCCTCTGTCCCTCTCTCTCTATGCCCCTTCCCCACTCATACTCTCTCCCTCTCAAAAATAAACAAACACTTAAGATAAATAAAAAATGAAAGCAGCTGTCCAAACTCACAGCCCCTCAAGCAGAGGCCTCACAGGGAAACCTTTGGTTTCGGATGCTCTCATTTCACTCCCCAGTTAAAAGTCTTTCTTTTTTTTTTTTTTTTTTTTAAATTTTTTAAATGTTTTATTAATTTCTAGGAGAGAGAGAGAGACAGCGTGAGCAGGGGAGGGTCAGAGAGAGAGGGAGTCACAGACTCTGAAACAGGCTCCAGGCTCCGAGCTGGCAGTCAGCACAGAGCCCGACGCGGGGCTCAAACCCACGAACCGCGAGATCATGACCTAAGCGAAAGTCGGACACTTAACCGACTAAGCCACCCAGGTGCCCCTAAAAGTCTTTCTTAAGTTCTGCATCACTCATCGGGTCTAACATGGTAGAACAGTAAGAGCATAACCTATCCATCACAGGTCTAGATCCCAACCTAAACTCTGCATATTACTAGTGACCTCAGAAAAGTCACTTGTCGTCTTACATGATTATTCCATAGGGAGGAACAACAGTTCTCGATTCTTCTGAGTATTCAAAAAGGTATGAGGGAGCACTCAGTGAAAGGTAATCTGCTTTCTTTTGTCATCTAGTTTTCAGGAACCTTATCTTCTCAGAACCCATTGTGCGTGTCTCCACTCCTCCGTGAAAAGCAAACAATTCCTTCACCATTATCTGCTTACTTTTAGAACTTTATTTAAGTAACTCACCCTTCCTGGAAAGTCCTCCAATTCCCGTCCACTACTTTTCTTAAAGACCCAAGAAGCTCTTCCTGGTTAACTTCAATCTACACTCTTCAAAGTGTTTGACAAGTCTTCCTTCTACATGTTAAAAAGTTTCAACTGAGTTGTTTTTACTATGCTTATATTCCCCCATTGATTTCCTGTGCATGAGTGTTTCTGTCTCATCTCCTCAAACACATTAAAAATTCTCTGAAGATAACATGTTTCAACATCTATTGTTACCTACACACCCCATATTACAGCAGCCATAAATGAATTTTCTCACCAGGTCACCTTATTTACAGTGGACCTTTGTCCCCGCTAATTAGAATTACAATCCAATAAGCTCATCCTAATTTGAGTAGGTAGCTCTTTTCACTTAGTTGGAAATACTTCACAAAATTTCCTAAACCTCTAAGAAAGCCACACAATTCAAGCTTTGAGCTTTTTATCAAAAAAGACTCAATGAGGGGCGCCTGGGTGGCTCAGTCGGTTAAGCATCCGACTTCGGCTTAGGTCATGATCTCACCGTTCATGGGTTTGAGCCCCATGTCAGGCTCTGTGCTGACAGCCAGCTCATAGCCTGGAGCCTGTTTCAGATTCTGTGTCTCCCTCTCTTTCTGACCCTCTCCTGTTCTCTCTCTCTCTTTCTCAGAAATAAATAAAACATTAAAAAATTAAAAAAAAAAAAAAGACTCAATGAGAAGGGGCGCCTTGGTGGCTCAGTCAGTTAAGTGCCTGACTTGGGCTCAGGTCATGATTTCAAGGCTTGTGAGTTTGAGCCCCACATCAGGCTCTGCACTGACAGTTAGGAGCCTACTTGGGATTCTCTCTCTACCTCTCTCTCTGCCCCGTCCCACCTACATGTGCACTCTCTCTCAAAATAAATAAATAAACTTTAAAAAATAAATAAAATAAAAGGCTCAATGAGAGGAAGTCACTACCCAGAACATGTCAAAGGAAAGAAGATGGGGTCTTCACATTACGTTGTAAATAATTTATGGAACATTTATTTCCCCACAGAAATTAAATAGTTATATAAAAACCAGACATTGTAACCAAAGCACAAGCCATGCAGACATTCTTAGAGGATTCTCTAAGTCTGCAAGCAAAACCCACAAACTTCTGATTTTACCACTTCAAGCCATAAAAGCATCACCCAAAACCACTACCTGCTTAAAGGGATGTGAGAAGAGCAAAGACATTCTTCCTACACCCTTCCCCACACTCCACTTCCTGAGACCTTTCATGAAGCTCACCTGAATGCTTCCCAGAAAGCATTCCACAGGCATTTCAATGAAAACCATCTGTCCACTCACCCAATGAGCATCTGTTAACACCTATCAAGGCCAACGACTGGTGGTAGAGAACAGAAAGACAGTAAGAGAAACAGGCCTTAGGGGCACCTGGGTGGCTCAGTCGGTTAGGCGTCCGGCTTTGGCTCAGGTCACGATCTCGCGGCTTGTGGGCTCGAGCCCCGAGTCAGGCTCTGTGCTCACAGCTAGCTCAGAGCCTGGAGCCTGTTTCAGATTCTTTGTCTCTCTGACCCTCTCTCTCTGACCCTCTCTCTCTGACCCTCCCCTGCTGTCTCTCAGAAATACATCAAAAAAAAAAAAATAGATCTTAGATGATTAAGTCTCAGATTCTGTGCTCTACTACTGGAAGCCAAAAATCATACCAGAAACAAACAAAACCACCTGTATTTTATTTTGTACAAATGACTGAAAAGTTTAATTTTTTTTAAATTTGAGGAATAATTTCACACAATGAAATGCACAAATATCAAATGCATGGCTCTGAATTTGGACATATGTATTACACGCCTATGTAACCCCTACCCAAGGCAAGACACAGAACATAAAGTCACAACTATGAGAGACAAAAAGGACTGGTCATTAACCACATCCCTGAGAGCGCTGACGGGCACCTTGTAGTCCCTGTGTCGTGCACAATCATTCTGGTTAGCAGAAAGCTTCACACACTCTGTGGTTTATCATCACGGTACAAAATTTACCGAGTCTCTAACTCTATATAAGACCATTTGTATATTCTATTTCAAGAATTTTTTTTTAAATGTGAAGGAGACTGATTCTGGATTAATATTTCCAAGAACTTTCAAAACAGAAAAATAACAAAAATCCCAAAGAAGGCGGTATTAACAAAAATTCAACGTTGCCTTCAGTGTAACAGGAAGCAGCCACAGAGTCGGAAACAAAGAGTAAAAGAAGGGAGCCCAGGGAATAGAACTCCTCAAGTTTTAGAAGAAATCATGTAAATCCCCTAATTCATCTCCCAGCCTTGCCACAAGGTTCTCCTCCCACCAGAGATCTGAGAGCCCCATTGTCTAAGAAAGAGATAAGTCTGCTTTATTTTAATTCATGAATATGTAGCTTCCAGGGCACCAGGCTGACTGGGCCCAGTTATTTTAGGATGGCCCCCTGGAAGAGCCCATGGAAAGAAAAGCAGATGTACTTAATTAGTGTCCCCACAGTCTGGCACAATACTCTAAAACCCAGGAGACATTTCTATAAATGAGTTTTCTGGCAACCCCTTTTAGCAAGCTATCGATTTTACTGCGCAACATCTAATGCACAAACATCTAACTTTATCATTTTACAAGAAAGGAGATGCTTGCAGATCGTAGCAAGGCCCTCTTACAGATCTAAGAGCAAGCAACCTAGACAAGGTAACAGAACCAGCACACAGTAGGCTTGGAACTTCACCCTTTGAAACCGACAATTTAAGAGAAAGGACAGATTACTTAGTTTTAAAAATCTTCTCGGGAATTTTGGGCAGTAAAAATAAACAAACAGCTCCACTCTAAGCATTGACACTTTTCTCTGAAACCCAAACAGAACAGCAGCAGAGCTGTCAATTAAGTACAGCAGGAGATGAGGAACCAGTAGAGAAGCATCTGGTGGGTCTGCGCCTGTTAAACTCCAGACAAGTTAGGGACGACTATTCATCTGCCTAATTAATGACTATAACACGGTTCTTCAATATCTGCAGGTCATTTCAGGATGCCTGTCTTCTAACGGTACCCCAATGAATTAAAGAAACTAAAACTGATATCATACACAAGTTAACAAGATATCTCATTGTAAATTTTACCTACAACTACCTTTTAAGATACTCTTGAAGGTATCTTAACAACAGTAGACATGTGAGTACCTTTTAAAGTAAAATGTTTTGGAAAGAGCCTAAGTGTCCATCAACAGATGAATGGATCAAGAAGATGTGGTTTATCTATACCATAGAATACTACATGGCAATGAGAAACAATGAAATCTGGCCATGTGTAGCAACATGGATGGACCTTGAGGGTGTTATGCTGAGCGAAATAAGTCAGGCAGAGAAGGACAAATATCATATGTTTGCACGTATAGGAGGATTAGGAGGAACTTGACGGAGGAACAAGGGGGAGAAGAAGGGCGGAAATGGTGGGGGAAAGGGAGAGAGGCAAACCATGAGAGACTCTTGAATGCTGACAAAAACTGAGGACTGATGGACGTGGGGGGGAGGGGGGGAGGGGCATGGAGGAGGGCACTTTGGGGATGAGCACTGAGTGTTATGTAGAAACTAATTTGACAATAAACTATTTGTAAAAAAAATAAATAAATAAATAAATAAAGTAAAATGTTTAAGTCCATTTCTAAAGAAAACACAATATTAATGTTCAATTTTCAGAAATACATATTCACATATAAGATTCAAATCTGAAAAGATAGCTTATTCATATAATTATACACCTATTTATCTAGATGGCTTCAAATCATATAAAAGTCTAATTTTTACTCAAAAAAAGGACAATCCTAGATCTTTCAATTCCATGTCAGTTCCATACCTAACTTCGTACATCTTTTAAAGCTATAGAAATCAAAGAACCATATACTGCATTTAATATCAGCTATTACAGTGGCATCTCAAGAAAATACAGAGATGACACTGACAGAAATAAACACAAACTCCAACATATTGCTGACAAGAATTTAAATTAATGTACAGTGTTTGGGGACTTCTTATAACTCAGACATTCATTTATTCACTTACCTTACATACTTTTACAGAACACTACACCAGACCTGTTGGTAAGCACTGGAGATACAAAGATTCCAGCCTCCATCAAAATGGTAAGTGAATGCTCTCTGTGCTCACACCTTTTCACTTAGAACTTATTAAGCACCAAATGCATTGATCCAGGGCAGAAGTCACAAAGCATGTGCTATAGAGGCCCACATAGGAAGTATTTTAGGTTCTGAGAGACTAGCCATACAGTATCCATTACAATTACTCAACTCTGCCTTTACAATAGCAGGCATAGACAATAGATTAATAAATGAAATTCACTGGGGCACCTGGCCGGCCCAAGTGATTGAAGGTGTGACTTTGACTCAGGTCATGATCTTGAGGTTCGAGCCCCACATCAGGCTCACTGCTCTTAGTGCAGAGCCTGCTTTAGATCCTCTATCCTCCTCTCTATCCCTCCCCCATGTGTGCTCTCTCAAAATAAAACACTTTAAAAAAAAGAAATTCACTGTGTTCCAACAGAACTTTTTGGGTACCAAAATTTGGATCTCATGATTTTCACATGTCACAAAATGTCATTCTTCTTTCGATTTTTGAATGAAAAAGAAAGTTAAAATATTTGCCTGATGCATACAAAGATAGGAGGCAACCCTGGGGTGGATTTGGCCAGCAGGTGTAATTTGCCAACATCCCAGTCTAGAGATATAGGTCTCCACATCCAAGCTACAACTTCCATGAAGTCACGGCAATGTCCTATAAATCACTGTACATCCAGGAATTTGTATGGTACTGAGGAATGGCAAGCAATTAACTAATGTTAGTTACATTGAAACGAATTAAAAGACTAAGTCCCTGACCCTGCCTTCAAAGACTTCATGGTCAAGAAGTGGTAACAGGCAAAACAAGAAACATATAATACCACATGATAAGTGCTGTGGTAGACACCTACAGGGTGGTGTGAGTGCAACACCTAATCCACGCCTGAGAGAAGGATGGAAAAGGGTAGAAAACAGAGAAACTGGGGAAGAATTCCTGAAGGTGGTGATACCTGGGAGAAGATTCCAAACCAAAGAAGCAGTCCTGTGAGCATTTAAAATGACAAAAGATAAGCCTAGAGGTTAAAAAAAAAAAACCCAGCCCAGATCCTAAAGTACACTTGTACACTATCCCAAGGAGTCTGGACTTTCTCCTAAAGGTTTGGGGAACCACTGAAGAATTTTAGCTGGGAAATGACATCATCAGATTTGCATTTTAGAACCATGACTAAGTCCAAACTGTGGCTGCCTGAAATAGAGGGGCAGAATGGAGGCAGACAGGCCACCAATTAGTTAGAAAGCTATTGCAGCAACCCAGGTGAAATTCAATGGAAAGCTACAATAAGGCAGAGATAAAGGTGAAGAATCAAGAAACACAGCAGCTGGATATAAGAGGTAAGAGTGGAATCTTGGACAGACTGTATTAAAGATGGGTGGGAAAGAAAGGGGTGGAGTTATAGTTGCCCAGAACTGACATGCGTACAGCAGTGGATCCTCTCTGCTCTTCAAACAAAGTAATTTTACTGATGAGAGCCTATCAAGCCTGGTTATCTTTTATGGAAGACCTGGCAAAAGACTGGGTCAAGAGCCTCAGGGTTAAACAGTAGTGTGTCCATTGAGATTTGACTTTGAGTTGGGCAACACAGTGAGGAATGAACAGAGTTTTGGACATGGTCTCTGGACATCACCAACTGACCATGTCCAACAAGTCTTCAGGACTGGAGAGAGAGCTGGCTTAGAGATACAAGTTTAGAACTGATATTTGCAAACAGTAAAGGAAGCCTTGAGATTAATGAGAATTCATTCAAGGAGAGTGAGTCACATGGAAAACAAAAAAAAAAAGGAATCCAAAAACATAAGTGAAAAAGAATAGAGGGAAAAGGAGGAAAACCAAAAGAGTTTGGTATCTCTGAATCACTGTGTACATGAACTTGTATTTTAAAGCTGGCCTGGAATAAACGAGTCATTCTTTGGAGAGATCTGTTAGAGAAGCTAAGAGCTGCAGGGGCCAGTGCATTAGACTAAGGAGTCAAAAACCTACCTCTCCGCCATGACTTTCGGCAAATCACAACCTCGGAATCCATCTTTGCCCTCACTGAGTTGTGGGAATCTTATCAGTGATAAAGTAAACTGGTGGTTTCATTAACTATAAACTATTATAAAGGCACTCTCGATTTACTATTGTCATTACAACAGAGTGTAAACTTCTGAAAATGGGACTTTCAATCTTATACACCTTTTCTATCAGGTACCATGCTATGTATTTACTAGGTATTTAAAAAATGTTTGCAGACTATTTGGCAGTAACATGAGAATGTATGAAATGGGGGGGGGGGAGAGAAGCACATAGCAGAAAGCATATCCAACTTCCTAAAAGGATTTAGAATTGAAATAATCAAACCAACCCTCCCACAAATGTGGCCAGTGACAAAATAATGGGGGGGGGGGGTTGCTTATAGTTCCAACTTCTCTCCTGATGTGTAAATTGTTTCTCTGAACGCTTTAGAAACATGGAGATTATATACAGAAAAAGCACTGAATTGTAGAAAAGGAAAAGAGCCAACAGCAACTTTATAAAACTGTTCAACAACCACTGGCCATTAAAGGAGAGCTCCCTAAATTCTCAAGTTGAAACCTGCAAAATGTAAATCAGGCCTTTGTGAGACAAACTAAAATAGTGTCCCCTCAGGGTACACAAATACCACAGTGAAGTCACCAGAGTGAACTATTCCCAGACACAGTTAGAACCTACCTGGCAAACAATGTCCTGGGGAAAAAACAAAACAAAAAAACAGCTGTTTGTTACATTTTAAATGTACACTGAAAGGATGAAACAGAATAAAATAGAATATCCTTATATATCAATTATTCTGATTTAGACCCACAAAAAGGATATTTAGATATAGCTAAAACCATTAAAACCATTTAATCACTGGTCCTAAAACTTATAGAAGGAGGTAGGAAACAAATCTGGTCTTGGTGTAAATTTTAGGAGTTCCATAAACTTTGATTGAGTTGGTTTATAGGCACTCTCTTTCCTTAATCTAATTGTTTTCAGAAAGGGGGAAGCTTCCTCCAAAATCAAGACCCAGCCTGCCAAGTTTCCATCTGCAATGACTATCATGTTAATTAAAAAGACTTTAATAAAAGGCAAATCCTCAGCTATAATCTTACTATCAACTATCCCACTGATACCAATAAAACTTATTATAACTTATAAAACGCAAAAGCCAAACTTTTAAACAGCAGCCAAATAATCCATATAGAAAGTTAGGAAAGAAGATCCAGCAGTTGAATGCAAAATAAGAATTCTTTTTAGAAAAGGGGGTCTGGCTGAGATTTCTCTCCACAATAGGCGGAAAATGCAATTCTTGTTCCTACAGCAACTTTATCTGATTATATCTGAGGATACTTTGCACCGTGGATTACTGTATATGGTGCTTAAGACATGGCTGCTTTCAGAATCAACACTGATTTTCCTGGCTTTTATACAAGTGATGATAATGGTACAATGATCTAATTGGTCCCTGCCATCAGTTAAAATATGCCTTAACCACCCCCCCCATAGTAGCAATTAAAAGAGTAACATATAATTTATAGATACATGTGTATGCATGAAAAGTTTCTGGAAAGGTACATGAGAAATTGTGAACGGTGGTCTCCTACCATTTAGCAACTGAAGAGGAAGAGACTCACTAGTCATTATCCTTAACTGTTTCAATTCACTATGTCATGTTTAATTTTTACAATAAAAAATGACTTATGATTAATGTCAAAACATATGTTTCTTATAGTGACTTAAGTGCGGTCTGATTCTGCTTATTTTAAAGTTTACTGTGTTTAAGTTCAACATCAAAAAGGAGAGGAGCAAAGTGTTGGCTAGCCCTGCTTCTTTCACACTGCTCACTTCGAGTTTCACAGGCTCTGTAAGGGCAAGGCACAATATGCATCACTTGCTTAAGGGTATGTGAAATTTGAACTGGATGGGAGATTTAATAGATGCACAAACAGTCATGGTACTTGAATTCATGGGAAACAGCTAGCTAGAGCTGAAGTTAGGGACTGAATAGGCTGAACATGAAAACACACAATGTTACATAAAGCCCTGACTATAAATTATCAATCAGAACCTGCATGTGTACATATATCCTTGTCATTTAAAAAGGAGCAGGGGAAAGGAGATTGGAGGAGAGGGAGAGAGAGGAAGAGGGAGGGAGGGGCGGTGGGGGACTGAGACATCAACCCTAATACACACAAATCTCCCTCCCCTTTTCCACCTTTTCCATCACACGCAACTTCCTCCAGGACATCATTTCTGATCCAAGAAAAAGTACAATAAGTTCTAGTCAAATTTTTAGAAATCGTCTACCTAAAAAGTTTCAAGTAAATGTTTTTGCAGTTAATCACACTACTCATATGGAAGCTATTTTAAACTTTTTTTGAAACCATAGTTTTATGAACTTCATTTACTACGAATTATTACCAAAAGCTGAAGACCTTTTCAGCAAAAACAAGTCCAAGCATATAACATTCTTAGAGTACAAAGTCTTGTAAGAGTCCTAACTAGGTGACCTCTAAGATTTCTTTTGACCTTTAAATCACCATGACCCAAAATTAATATATATGCTCGTCAACAGTAACAACCTAACTTTACTGTTACTATCTCACCTATGACATTACCTTTGTAACAGAGAAGTAATCTCGGAGTAATCTATACCTCTGCAATCACCTGAAATAACCTTTTGCTACACAGTACCCACAGCAGAAAACTCAGAAGGCCAAGATTGATAGCCCAGCTTTAACCTACATAACAGATTCCTATTCAGAAATTTTCAGCTGAATCTCAGGCATTTTGAGACATCAAGTTAATGCTTTTGCTTTGAAATCTTTAGTATTTAAAAATAGCTAAATAAGACTTTGTAGGCATTCAAAATACAACACAGAAACTTTAGTAAGTTAAAATTTCAACAAAAATAATTGGATATAGGGGCACTTGGGTGGCTCAGTCAGTTAAGCGTCCGACTCGGTTTGGGCTCAGGTCATGATCTCGTGGTTCTCAGGTATGAGTTTCACATCAGGTTCTGCACTAAAAGCACGGACCCTATGTGGGATTCTCTCTCTCCCTCTCCCTGCCCCCACAAAATCAAGAAATAAACTTAAAAATAAATAAGTAAAAATAATTTGGTCAAATTATATTTGCTTAAAAAGATATAGCACATAAGAGAATATAGCTGTCATGCCCACAAATTTTAGAAGACGCTAGATCACTTGCTGTGTCCTAGAAGGCATTTCTTCCAAGATTCTGCTGGTTCTATGCATTTCCAATACCTTTAAAACACTGAAGTACAGTTCGCTTCTTCCATCTCTGAAAAACAGGTGCCTCAGAGTTTCACTTTATGAACTCATTTTCCCAAAGTTCATATTCCTAACAACTTGTCTAGAAATAAAATAGTGCTAAACACTCCTTTTTTAAAACTTACTACACACAGTAATCTGACTGCTTTTCAAAGCACTTTTTGTAGGTTATATTCCTTCTCTGGAATCTTGACGCTTACGTAAAGTTTAATGTACCAGAGAGCAGTGGAAAGAAAAATGCAAAATCGTGACCAAAAGAGCTACTTGGGCCCTATGTTCTCTCTAGAAGTTCATTACAAGAGACCAGTAAAATCAATTCTTTCAATGCAATGGGGATTGAAGCTCTACAAATCAGAATGTCAATATCTCTGCCAATTTCTCAAGCATATTTTACTGTTAAACACAATAATGAATCATTCTGCTTGTTTCCATATTTCAGCGATGAAGAAAAACTTAGATCAAACATGACTTTGATACCTTAGTATAAACATGTCCATCTTCATCCACTACCGAGCAATAAAGTTTTCTATACATCCTTTTCCTGAGTTCTAAAGGTATCTACACTTGTTTTGACTCAAAGTAAAAGGAAAGACAGTAAAGAGCTTTTTTTTACCCAGGGACCAATCTGAGCCAGAAATTAACAGCGAGTGCACACTTTCTTTTGTTTTCTCTGTACCAGGATTAACAGTGAAACAGCTTTGTGGTCCTTAATTAATGCTGAACAACTCTGAAGAACAATAAGTGAATTTCTATTTTAATTACACGTAGGCCATACCGGTAGTAAAGACATTTGCTTCCCTCAAATTCCCTTCACTAGAGACCCTTTCCTCTGCAGCTTATTCAGTAGAGCAAACAGCAATCAGGCTCAGTCCCGGGGAGAGGAGTATTTAAACAAGATAAAAGTGTTCAAGGTGGACTTTCCCATCTCTGATCCAAGAATGCGCTGTGGTGACCCTGCTAGGAGGGAGAGAAGCGAGAATAGGGGTTTCTGATTAACGCTTCAAAAAAGAGGGACAGAACAGCCCAAATGGCGAATCATCAAGCGAGCGGGAATCCGGTTAAGTTAGAAAGTACAGAAAAGCAAACAGATGCTAGCGCGAAACATCTCGGCCCTCGCGGAATGTTAACTGCTAGCTCTAGTTCAGAAGTTGGAGGAGGGAATGCTGTGTGGCCCATGCTGGGACGCACAGAGCCGGCCCGCAGCTGTTTGGGCCCCGCAGGCTGCGCCAGGGGTTGGAGAGGACCGGGGAGCTGGGCTGCCGGCGAGCAGTAATAGGAACAGGGCTGTCACCGCTTACCCAGGTGCAGCGTGAGGTTGATGGAGTTGGGGTACTGCACCCCGGCCAGCATGGTCTGGCTTTGCCACCAGGTGGTGTCGGCCTGGTTGTTGTAGTCGGTCAGGAAGGCTGCCCCGTGCTGCAGGTGGGGCTGCCCGGCGTCGCACAGGTGACAGGACTTGGTGACCCCGGTCACCCCGGTCTGCACACAGTACTCCTCGGGCGGAGCCCCGCACGTGTTGGTGGCCACCACGGTCACGTTGAAGGCGGCATTGACGAACTCGGGCATGCAGCGCTGCGGCCGCCCGCCCTCGTCCGTGCACTCGTCCATGGCTGCCCGGGCACAGCCGGCCGCGGCGGCCGCCAGCACCGCCAGCACCGGCCAGAGCCGCCCCCGGGGCCGCAGCGCCGGCGCGGCCCGCTCGCTGCCCCTCATCCCGCCGCCCGCGCGCTGGGCCACGGCGAAGGCAAGGGCGCGGGCGCGTTCCTCTCGCCCAGCGGCGTCCCCAGGAGGCCGCTCCGCGGGCTGAGCCTCGGGGCCCAGGGGCCGGACTCCCGGGGCGGGCGGTGGCGGCGGCTCGTACTGGGGAGAGCGGCCAGTGGGCGCCGCTGGCGAGGACCGCGCGGCTCGCCGACCACTGCCCCGCGCGCCGCCTCCGCGCCTCCCTCACCCACCCGGGACACAGCCCGCACTCAGCGCCGACCCCCGACTTCCGAGCGCGGGCCCGAGTGCGCGCCCCCGAGAAGGAAGGAGCAGGGGGTGGGGTCGGCAGGGTGGGGTGGGGTCTGGCGGAGGAGACAGCCCAACCCCGGCGTCCTCCCAACAGCTCGCGCGGCCCCCGTAGCTGCTCCCCCGCCCTCCGCGCTCCGTGTACAGAGCGTCCGCCCGGCGACTCGCGGCGGCGGCGGCGGCGGCGGCGGCGGCGGGGGCGGCGGCATCTCGCGCTCGGGCCCGCGGCGCGCGGTCGCGGGGGAGGGGCCTCGAGGGGCGCGAGGGGTGGGCGGGGATCTAGGGAGCGCGGGGGGGGGGCGGGGGGTGAGGGGCGGCGGGGCAGTGCATGCCGGGAGGGAAGAGGAGGCTGTGGAGAGCCAGCCCGCTGCGGGAGTTGGGCGCTGGGGTCCCCCGGCTCCGCGTCCCTGGGCGACTCCGGCGGGGGGAAGGGGCCGCGGAGAGAGTCTTAAAGGGGCGACGCTAGGTGGGTGAGGTCACTCGGAATCGGCCCTTGGGCCCCGCGCCAACCCGGACCGCGACAGCGCGGGTCTCTGCCCCACCAGGTGTCTGTCCTTGCGTCCTGCCGGCCGCACTCTGGGGCCGGGACCCGAGGGACACCGACCCGAGGGGCGGTGGGAGCTGCCCGCGGGCTCCTGGCCCCCCAGGCGGCCCGGGAATGCCCCCTGCTGCGCGGGGCCGCCTCTAACCCTTTCGGTGGAGAGGTCGGGTTGGGGGGGGGGGGTGCGGGGAGTGCCCAGGGAATTGACACGGTCCTCGGAGAATAAAGGGACTGATCGCAGCATCAAAATGAATTTTTTGAAGCAATTTCCTGCCTCTAAATTAAAGTGTAACCCGCCGTTTAACTCGGGCAGAGAAGGAAGTGAAAGGGCTGGGAATGGAATGACATTTTTCCCCTGGGTGCGCAGACCCACTGCGAAATTCTTCCACTGTGTTGTTTATGTTCCCCATCTTGCCTTTAAAAGACTCGAAATTATCTGGATCTGACATCCTCCTTTTCGGGCCTGCTGAGTCACGGAATATTCTCCGTGCCAGAATGACTCAGTTCACAGAACCTGAGCCAGAAGATCATGAGTTTTAGTCTCAGATCGGAACCTGGGCACTAGCCCAGCGCTGATACGACAAGCGAAGACCGGGAAAGGAATTGTACAAGTGGACGGCCCGGGTCGATGGTATTTAAACCTTCGGAGTCTCCAGGCAAAGTGGGTGCTCGTAGTGGATGCTTCTTGAAACAGATTTTTTTTTTTACTTTTCCAGAACTTAATAGTAAAGTGAGAATAATAAATATATGCCCCCTCCCCACGGAGGTGGGGGGGGTGGGGAAAAACCGACCCGACTGAAACAGACTAAAAAAAACCCATACCCGGTTTTGGATCCACTAGTTCTAAGAGAGGGATAGTGCGGATCAGAAATAATGGAGTAAGTAAATGTTAGGTTACTATGATTAGGGTCAGTGTTAGCTCCACGAGGACTTTAAGGATAATGGTCTGGTTGTCAGAGGTGGGGTCTTCGGGACTTGTCAAAATGCTGAGCTTGCTTAGCTGTACGTGGATCATTTATATTGTTCATTTATTCGACTAGATGGGAGAAGATCACACTTGACTAAAAGTCTCTTAACTCCTCATCCTTTGGCATCTCCACTTTGGGAGAAGAAAGTGGTGGGGTGTCTGTAAGAGTCTTTTAATCCCTTCATATTTGAGTTGAAGCAAAATAAATATACTCATTTATACGTAGAGTGGATGATACTATCTCTCAGTCTTTTATTGTACTAGAGAACAAACAAAGGCATATAGGACAAAGATAAGAATGTTAGTTGTAAATAAAGCTACTGATTTTAATAAATATATTTAAGTAAGTATATTAATGCATTTATTTGCTCTTAGAAATTTTCAATATTCTGTTAGATATTGGCAAACCAATTGGCAAATTAAATTGAATTAATTTCTAAATTCTATTGTTCACAAGGAAATAACTGTTTCAAAAAAAAGGTAAAATGCCATAGGTCCCAGGCCATATGCTTCATGATTTAAAAAACAATGATGACAACAACAACAAAAATCCCAACACTTTCCTCCATTGTTCAAATCCTAGTTCAGAGAAAACAAAGGTTAAAACAGTTTGGAAATTTTAAATGCTAATTAACTATTTCATGGTAATATTTTAGGTACCTGGAGATTCTACTATTGACTAAATAGACTTGGTATAAAAAAAATAGTGAAAGTGGGGCACCTGGGTGACTTACTTGGTTATGTGACCAACTCTTGATCTCAGGTCACGATCTCATGATTTGTGGAATGGAGCCCCAAGTGGCTCTGAGCTAACATTTCAAAGCCTGCTTAGGATTCTCTCTCTGTCTCTCTGTCTCTGTCTCTCTCTCCCTCCCTCTCTCCCTCTCTCTCTGCCTGTCCCCTGCATGTGCTAGCCCATTCTCTCCATTCTCTCAAAATAAACTTTTTTTAAAAATAGTGAAAGTGTGTGAGATTTTTTACTTAAGGTTACCTGTTGTTTTAAATCTTTAATACATGTTCTTACCTGCTTACAAACTACAGGTTTGTGTTTAGAAGCAAAGTGTAAAGATGTGAGAGAAATGGTTTCAGATCCTCAAAAGATTATCTTAGTGCCCAACCACCTGTATCTATCTATGCAGCAAGAGAAGTAGAATGAAGGGATATAGTTGTTCATTAAACAGACAAAAAGAGTTCCAAGATTTAAAAAATCCTACTTAGAACTCTAGAGAAAAAGATATCCCCCATCAGGGTCTATGTAAACAATATCAAGGAAGGATACTGGCTTTCCTGGCTGGGGTCACCTGCAAATCCCTGGCCATACCCACCCCTAGCCAGATGAATAGAGTAATGTCACTAAGCAGCTCACCAGAAAATGATGGAGTTTGGGAAAAGCAGTTCTCTAAGAAAAGAGATTGCTGTTACTAGAAGGGGGCAGGTTACAGGTAGAAAAGCACAAGAGATATCTACTACATTCAAAGTGAGAATGTGTGACATAGAAAAATAAAAGGTTATTGGACCTTTTAATGAAATTTTGCCCTTTTAAAAAATCTATAATTATCAGTGTGTTCATTTTCCCATTCCTTAGTCTTTCTGACTTCACTTCCTTGTATTTTTCCCGACTAATCACCACTGTACTATATGCTTTATCTTTTATATTTAGAGTGAGATCTAAAGATAATAATTATCACTGCTAACATAATGACATTAGCCTATATTTACTTTGTGTCTTAGGCTTTTCAAAAAAATGTAGTAACTCTGAAGTAGGGGTTATTAACTATATAGAGTTGAGGAAACTAAGGCTCAAAGAGATTAAGTAATCTTTATAGACTAGTAAGCAGCAAAATCAAGACTATAGCCTGCACTTTCTGGCTCCCTATCCAGTATCGTTTTCTGTTGTGTAAAGATCATGGGCAAGTGTAAAGGAAGAGCTACCTTGAACTTTCAAGGTTTTTAGCTTATCAAATGGAAATTCTAAATTTGATGAAAATTAATGTGATACTGGAAGAGAATTACAATATCCCTCTTCTAAGTTACACTACACATCATTCTTTGTGTTAGGTTTATAGATCCTTCATGGAACCTTGGTACAAGTCCAAGCATAACAAGATAAGATATCTGCTGTGGCCATGCTCAGGTAAAGACAGGATTCCTCTTACATGAGGTAAAGCCCTTTCTTCCCACCAGCCCCATGTACCCAATTTAAAACATCTTTATATTGTGATGCTAGTTTAAAAAGGAAGAGAGGAGTACACGTATCATAATTTCTAAAATTCAAATTAGAGCTTTATTACAAAGGCAATAAAAAAGTTAACATTTCCCAAAATCAGCAAAGCCCAACCCCTCCCCAACACAAAATCTTCCCATCAAAGGAACAAAGAACTTCACATCTCAAAAATTTTGTTATTCTACTAACCAGCTGTGGACTGCAACCCACCACAGAGAGCAGCATGGTGACTAAAGTTAATAATACTGTATTGTAGGGGCACCTGGTTGGCTCAGTCAGTTAAGCATCTGACTTCAGTTCAGGTCACAGTCTCATGGTTCCTGGGTTCAAACCTCCCATTGGGCTCTGTGCCTACAGCTCAGAGCCTGGAGCCTGCTTTAGATTCTGTGTGTCTTTCTCTCTGCTTGTTAAAAATTTTTTAAAAATAACACTGTGTTGCATATTTGAAAGTTGCTAGGAGAGTAGCTCTTAAAAGTTCTCATCACAATGTTGGGGCGCCTGGGTGGCTTAGTCGGTTAAGCGACCGACTTTCGCTTAGATCATGATCTCGCGGTTCGTGGATTCGAGCCCCGCGTCGGGCTCTGTGCTGACAGCCAGCTCAGAGCCTGGAGCCTGTTTCAGTCTGTGACTCCCTCTCTCTCTGACCCTCCCCTGCTCACGCTGTCTCTCTCTCTCTCTCCTAGAAATAAATAAAACATTAAAAAAAAAATTTAAAAAAAAAAAGTTCTCATCACAATGTAATAATGTAACATTAAAAGTTCTCATCACACAGGAAAAAAATGTATTTATAAATGGTGATAGATGTTAACTAATGTATTGTGGTGACCATTTTGCAGTAGATACAAACATGGAATCATTATGTTATATACCTGAAACTAACATGTTATATGTCAATTATACCTCAGTTTAAAATCTTTTTAATGTTTATTTATTTTTGAGAGAGAGACAGAGTGTGAGTGGGGGAGGGGCAGAGAGAGAGAGGGAGACACAGAATCCGAAGCAGGCTTCAGGCTCAGAGCTGTCAACACAGAGCCCAACACAGGGCTTGAACCACAAACCGTGAGATCATGACCTGAGCCAAAGTCAGACTCTTAATTGACTGAGCCACCCACGTGCCCCAATTATACCTCAATTTTGAAAATTCAACTCTAAAAAAAGAAGAAGAAAGAGAGGTTATTTCTTTCAAAACCAAAGTTGTTATTAGCTTTTTCCCCCACATTTAATTGCCTTATAGTTGGCTATTCAACTACTTAGATATACATTGCAATAGGTTTGTGGGGTTTTATTTGGAGGATGTACTTGGAAATCATATTGTTCAAAAATCAGAAGTTCACAGCTTTTTGAGCAAGACTCTTTGGGAGGCTGTTCTAATACCAGCTTTACAATTTTTTTCTGGCTGAAATGATTGTGGTCTTGGCCCAGAACTCAAGGGCCTCCATTTCCTGTTTGTATTTGAACAAATGCTAAATTACTTTTCCTCCCACCCAAATTTTATTTATTGTGACAATTCAAAGCAAGATTTTTTAAAAATTTACTCATAATTCTGCTACACTGAAGTGACTTTTTCATCTATCAGAATTCCCTCTCATTCTACTGTTTGTTTTTTTTTTAATGTTTTATGTATTTCTAGAAGAGAGAGAGAGCGACAGCGTGAGCAGGGGAGGGTCAGAGAGAGAGGGAGTCACAGACTGAAACAGGCTCCAGGCTCTGAGCTGGCAGTCAGCACAGAGCCCGACGTGGGGCCCGAACCCACAAACCGTGAGATCATGACCTAAGCGAAAGTTGGACGCTTAACCGACTAAGCCACCCAGGCGCCCCTCATTCTACTGTTTTAATAGACATCCTTATTGAAGTATAATCTACATATCAAAAAACCCCAGAAATTCCAAGGGTACAGCTCAATAGCTCATATCACAAAGTGCAGACAAACCCTTCTGCAATCACTGCCCAAGTCCAGAAACAGAATTCTGCCATAACCCAAAAGACGCCTCCTGTCCTCGACAATCATCTGCCCTAATCCACAATTCCCATATGTGTTCTCTATTCTTACTTCTGCCCCCACAGATTAGATCAATTTTGCTCATTTTGAAGGCTATTTAAATAAAATCATACAGTTTGTATTTTGTGTTTTTATATGCATCTGTATTGATGAATGTAGCAATAGTTCATTATTTTTCTTTATTACATGGTGCTCTATAATATAAATAAACTCTGATTGTTTATTCATTCTATTGTTTATGGACATTTCAGTCATTTCCAGTTTCCAGCTATTATGAACAATATTACTTGTTACTATGAAAATTCTTACTTGTTCTTTGGAGATATATATATATATACACACACACATGTTTAAGGGTATCTAGCTAGGAATGGAATTGCTGAGTTATAGGGATAGACATATTCAAATTTGATAGATATTCCTAAACTCTTTTCTGAATTGCTTGTACCAAAATTCTCACCACCTGCTCACGAACACTTGGTATTGTCAATTTTTCATCTTCACCATCCTAGGTTAACATCATTATGGTTCTATCTTTCACATTTAAATCATTAAGGGGAGCCTGGGTGGCTTAGTCGGTTAGTCATCCAACTCTTGATTTCAGCTCAGGTCATGATCTCACAGTTTGTAGGAGTGAGCCCCGTGTTGGGCTCTGCACTGAAATCATGGAGCCTGCTTGGGATTCTCTCTCTCTCTCTCTCTCTCTCTCTCTCTCTCTCTCTGCTCCTGCCCACTCTAAATAAATAAACAAACAAATAAATAACTTTTTAAAAATTGAAATCAATCTAGAATTGATTTTAGATTGTTTATGGTATGAGGTAGAGATCAAAATGCATTTTTCCATATGACAAACCTATCACTGAATCACCGTTACTGACGATACTATTCTTTCCTACATAATGCTGCACTGTGAGCTTTGTCACCAAACCCTCAAGTACTCTGTTTCAAGCATCTGTATTTTGTTTTATTGTAGTTTAACAATAAGTCTTGATATCCAGTAGGGTAGGTTCTCCAACCCCTTTCTTTTTCTTCTTAAAGACCATGGTGATTATTCTTGGCCCTTTGCATTTCCATATAACTTTAGAATTGGCAAGGTGCTGGGGTGGCTCAGCCAGTTGAGCGTCAGACTCTTGATTTCAGCTCAGGTCATGATTCCACAGTCCTGGGATTGAGTCCCAAGTTGGGTTCTGTGCTGAGCATGGATCCTGCTTAAGATTCTCCCCCTCTCTCTCTCTTTCTTTCTCTCTCTCCCCCTCTCCCTGGCTCGTGTCAATTTCTACCAAAAAAATCTACCCAGAATTCTATTTGTGATTATATTCAACCTATATATTAATTTGGGAAGAATGGCATCTATACAACATTGAGTCTTCCATCCCTTAATGTCTATATATAATACAAATATAGGTGTAGATACATAGGTATATCTCTCCATTTCTTAGGTCTTTATGTTATTTTGGTAATCATTTATCATTTACTATGTGGAAACTGGTACATTTTTAATTAACTATTTTGTTAAGTACCTACTTTTTCTATCCTACTGTTTATTACTAGAATTGATTTTCCTTTACTGGCCTTATGTCCAGCAATCCAACAACATTGCTAATTTCACTTTTATTTCCAATAGATTGTAAATCATTTAAAATTTTTCTATCTCCACAATCAAGTCATCTGGGTATACCAACAGTTTTATTTATTTTCCTTTTTAATATCTTTTAGTTCTTTTCCTTCTCTACTTCCACCAGTTAGAACATCTGGTATAATATTGAACAGAAATGCTGAGAGTAGACATCTTTATTTTGTTCCTGATCTCAGGGGGAAATTTTTCAACATTTCACAAATATAATATCTGTTGTACATTTTCTATATTCACCTTTTATCAGATTAAGGAATTTCCTTTATAGTAATAATTTGATGAGAGATTTTTATCTTTTAAATTATGAATGAATGTTGGAATTGGTCAGGATTTTTCTGCATCTAATGAAATGCTCATGGCTTTTCTATTACCCATACCACATATTATTATCTTTGTTAATGTGGTGAAGAACATTCATTAATTATTAAATGCTAAACCAAACTTGTATTCCTGAAATAAACCCAGTTTGGTTGTGCTATTATCTTTTTATCTTACATTGAATTTAATTTCTAACATTATATTTAGGATTTTAAAATCTATATTAATGAGAGAAATTGCCCTCTTATATGCCCAGCACCCCTTTTTTAACATCCCTGTCAGGATTTGGGTACCAAAATTCTGCTAGCTTTACAAAACAAGGTGGGAAGTATCCCTATTTTTTATTCTCTAGAAGAATTATTTTAGGTGTTATTTCATCTTTAAATGATTAAAACCATTCACCAGTGAAGCAATCTGGTTCTGGTTTTGTTTGTTTGTTTTTGTTTTTGTTTTTTGGTGGGGAGGGAGTAGAAGAGGAAAGACATTTTAATAGTAGATTCTATTTTAAAAATAAATATAGAATTGGAGCACCTAGATGGCTCAGTCAATTGAGCATCCAACTTCAGCTCAGGTCATGATTTCATGGTTCATGGGTTCAAGCCCTACATTGGGCTTTCTGCAGACAGCTCAAAGAAACTTATAAATAAATAAATATTTAAATTTTCTATTTCTTCTATAGTCAGTTTTAGTAACTTGTATTTTTCAAGGAATTTGTCAGTCTCATCTAAATTTCAAATTTATTGGGATAAAGTTATTCATAATACCCGCTTATTCTCTTTTTAATGATGGCAGGAACTTTATTCCTAAAACTGGTGTTTTCTCTCTTTTTAGTTACTAGGTTTATCAGTTTAATTAACTGTTACAGATTACCAGCTTTTGGCACTTTGAGTTTGATATCCTGTTCTGATTTCTTTTTACTTTCAAATTATTTTTAAGTTTATTTATTTTGAGAGAGAGAGAGAGAGAACACAAGCAGGGGAGGAACAGAGAGATGGGGAGACAGAGAATTCCAAGCAGGCTCTGCGCTATCAGTGCAAAGCCTGACACAGGGCTTGAACTCACAACCATGAGATCATGACCTGAGCTGAAACCAAGAGTCAGATGCTTAACAGACTGAACTACCCAGGTGCCCTTCCTCTTCTAATTTCTTGGCTGAAATCTTAGATAATTAATTTCAGCTATTTTCCCCTTATACATGTGTTTAAGGACATAAATATCTCTCTAAACACCACGTCAGCTACATTCCCTGAGTTTTAATACACCACACCATCGTTATTATTATTTAATTCAAAATATTTTCTAATTTCTGTTCAAAGTCTACTTTGGTCCATAGGTATTAAGAGTGTGTTGCTTAAGGAAACAATCTCTTTGACCTCAACCGCAGCAATTTCTTACTTGACACATCCCCAAAGACAAGGGAACCAAGAGCAAAAATGAACTATTGGGACCTCATCAAGATTAAAAGCTTCTGCACAGCAAAGGAAACAATCCATAAAACTAATAGGCAACCAACGGAATGGGAAAAGATAGTTGCAAATGACATATCAGATAAAGGGAAAATATCCAAAATCTATAAGGAACTCACAAAACTCCACACCCAAAAAACAAACAACCCAGTGAAGAAATGGGCAGAAGATATGAACAGACACTTCTCCAAAGAGGACATCCAGATGGCCAACAGACACATGAAACTGCTCAGCGTCCCTCCTCATCAGGGAAATACAAATCAAAACCACACTGAGATACCACCTCGCACCAGTCAGAGTGGCTAACATGAGCAAATCAGGAGACTATAGATGATGGCGAGGATGTGGAGAAACGGGCACCCTCCTACACTGTTGGTGGGAATGTAAACTGGTGCAGCCCCTCTGGAAAACAGTGTGGAGGTTCCTCAAAAAAATAACAATAGAACTCTCCTAGGATGCAGCAATAGCACTCCTAGGAATTTACCTGAGGGATACAAGAGTGCTGATGCATAGGGGCACATGTACCCCAATGTTCATAGCAGCACTCTCAACAATAGCCAAAACATGGAAAGAGCCTAAGTGTCCCTCAACGGACGAATGGATCAAGAAGATGTGGTTTATCTATACGATGGAATACTATATGGCAATGAGAAACAATGAAATATGGCCATGTCTAGCAACATGGATGGAACTAGAGGGTGTTATACTGAGTAAAATAAGTCAGGCAGAGAAGGACAGATACCATATGTTTGCATGTATAAGAGGATTAGGAGGAACTTAACAGAGGACCATGGGGGAGAAGAAGGGGAAAAATAGTGGGGGAGAGGGTGGGAGGCAAACCATGAGAGACTCTTAAATGCTGAGAACAAACTGAGGGCTGATGGGGGGTGGGGTGGAGGGGAAAGGGGAAATGGGCATGGAGGAGGGCACTTGTGGGGGTGACCAATGGGTGTTATATGGAAACCAGCTTGACAATAAACTATTTTTAAAAAGAGTTTGTTGCTTAAATCCAAACATTTGGACATTTTCTAGTTATCTTTTTATTATACTGTTTGTTATTATATAATTATTTAAAATCGAATAACTGGGACCTTAGGAAATATACTGTTAATTATTGTGATGGTCATGCTTGGATCATGGAGTCTGCCCTTAGCTGTACATTAGGAAAGTGAGAAAAAGGGGGCGCCTGGGTGGCTTAGTCGGTTAAGCGTCCGACTTTCGCTTAGGTAGTGATCTCGCGGTTCGTGGGTTCGAGCCCCGCGTCGGTCTCCGTGCTGACTGCCAGCTCGGAGCCTGGAGCCTGTTTCAGTCTGTGACTCTCTCTCTCTCTGACCCTCCCCTGTTCACGCTGTCTCTCTCTCTCCTAGAAATAAATAAAAACATTAAAAAAAAAAAAAAAAGAAAGTGAGAAAAAGGACTTTGTGGTTTGAGCAAATTGAAAGAGAGGGCTGGCATCAGAACCTCTGATCCACTACACTGAGGTTTTATCACAGGAGAGGCAATGGCCTTTCAATAGCAGAGAGGAGTCATCAGAACTAACCCCTTGAGGCTGAGTAACAACTCCTGGGTTCCTGCATTTACCATTACATAGGGACCTAGAAAAGGAAAGAATTTTCATCATAAGCCAGATAGATGTTTGGAGTCATTACTGTAAACATTACTCCAAACATTGCTACTAAAAATATGTGACCTTAAGTTATTCTCAAGGCTGGTGAAACAGGATATAGCATTTTTCATTTGATATCATATTTCACTTGGTTTTTAGGAGACAAGAATATAATTTGGTTTCCCTAATGTGATTATTATATCCATTGCTAAGATTTTCTTACCACTTACTATGGGCCAGAGACATTTCTAATCATTTTACCTCTATTATTTCAATCAGTTCTCATGTCTATTATTATCCCCATTTTCAACTGAAGAAATGAAGGCACTGTGATACTAAATAACCTGCCCAAGGTCATTCAGCTGGTGGTGGAGCCTGGATTTAAACTCTGAATGTCTGGAACTATGCCCCCTAACCACTATGCATGATAATAACAGCTTATTTGGAGTTTTCTAGGTATCAATGACATTTTAAGCAATTCATTTAAGTATATGAACCCACTTAATCTTTGCAGTTACTTTATAAGTAGATATTTTACTACCATGCTATGGCTCAGTAACTTGCTGAAGATCACAGCTAGTAAGTGAAAGAGCTGAGATTCAAAGTGGACAGTCAGGCTACAGTCTTTGTCTTCACCACTAAATAATACGGCCCCCAAACTATATTGATTTATTGAGGACACAGCCAATCAGAAGACATGAATAGACATTCTTCCAAAAAGACATACATGGTTGGCCAGCAGACACATGAAATGATGCTCAACATCACTGATTGTCAGTGAAATACAAATCAAAACTACAATGATATACCACCTCACACCTGTCAGAATGGCTAAAATCACCAACACAAGAAACAACAGGTGTTGGCAAGGATGTGGACAAAGGGGAACCCTCATGCACTTTTTCCTCAAAAAGGTAAAAATAGAACTACCCTATGGTCCAGCAATTGCACTACTAGATATTTACCCAAAGAATACAATACTAATTCAAAGGGATACATGTACCCTGATCTTTATAACAGCATTATCTATAATAGCAAAATTACAGAAACAGCCCAAGTGTCCATCAACTGAAGAATGGATGAGAAAGATGTGGTGTGTGTGTGTGTGTGTGTGTGTGTGTGTAGTATTTTCACTTAATTGCCTTATGTACTGATTATGTTGTATATATATTAACTATATATTATATATAATATATATACACATAATGGAAGATTACTCAGCCATAAAAAAGAACGAAATCTTGCTATTTGCAATGACATGGATGAGCTAGAGAGTATTATGCTAAGTGAAATAAGTCAGAGAAAGACAAATACCATGATTTCACACATTGCAGAAACAAAACAAATGTTATAAGAAACAAAACAAATAAGCAAGGGGGAAGAAAAGGGGGGAGGAGGTAAGCCAGAACTGGACTCTTAACTATGGAGAACAAACTGATGGTTACCTGAGGGGGGAGGGGGGATAGGTGAAATAGGTGATGGGGACTAAGGAGTGTACTTGTGGTGAGCACTGGGTGTTGTATAGAAGTGCTGAGTTACTATATTGTACACCTGAAACTGATATTACACTGTATGTTAACTAACTAGAATTTGAATAAAAACTTAAGAAAAAAAAGACACCAGCCAGGGTCAAACACATCAGTTCACATATATTATCAAATTAACATTCACCTAGGTTTGGTAATTATGTCAGGAATGACGAGACACTTATTTCTGAATGGATGCTTTGCTCATAAAAAAGTTCTCCATAAAGTTCTTTCCAATTTTTAAAATTTAAAAATATAATCCATATGCATCATAGAGATAACCTGCAAACAATAATGTTTAGGACAAAAATCGCTTTGCAAAAATACACATATTTTTTTAGTTTGAATTTGATCCCCCAAAACAAGACTATTACAACAAAGATCAGCTGAGGGAAAGGAAACTTCAATTTGCCTCAAGTTATGCACAACAGGTTATTTTTTCCGTGGTTGCAACCTGAATTATTAAAGTTTAGAAGTTAAACGTTAATGTTAAACCACTCAAGGACTTCATAAATATGCTGTAGTAACAAGGCTTATTCAGTATTAGTGCCACATGAAGGGGAAAGGTCCATTTTCATCCAAGTCCACAGACAAGGTCACCTAATAACCCACTCAGCTTAATGACAGCAAAGCCAGACAATCCTCTTCCCACACATCACATTTCTTCAACTGCTTAGTGAATTATGTAGTAATTGGAGTCCTTCACTTGCTTTTAAGTATTAGTGCACCACAATTTTAGGTATAGGACTTTAAGTCCTTTCTCTAATCACATTTGACTGAAGTAATAATAGTTCTGTACTAACTTTCACCTTTGATCTTTGGGGTGTGTTCACTATACCCATTTGTTAACCACACAGGATAGGCTTTTCCGAAGCAAGAATTAATACGGACTCAAACTGATTTTATGGAAAAGTCATTCCAGGAAGTAATTTGATATCAGAGGTTTAACTGAATACAATAATGACATTTTCTTTCAAAGATCTAAATGGTCTTTTGGATATCTATTGCATGCAAATCTGTAGAACCTTTTAGACATAAGTCACTCTTATTTTGTTTTTAATAGCATGTGAACATTTGTGCTAATGGAAGCACTGGTCACTTATTCTGGAATAAGTTTTGGAAAGGACATTCTTAATAGAAAGGACCTCTATAACATCAGTGCAGTTTTAGCAAAGAAAATACTACAGGCTATAAAGCCGGAATACAGTACAATCAGTACAAAGGCAAGTAAGTGAAACTACTCCATGTGGCTTCCTAAGCAGAAAAAGAAAATAATCAGTTCCAAAGAATTCTTCTCAATATGTCACAAAATGAAGGTCAAAGCAAATTGTTAAAGTCTGAGAAATAAAAAACCAGCAGAATGTAAAATATAACACACTACAGAAACTGGCACCATGGCAATAGCCAGAAATGCTTCAAGCGAAAAAAAAAAAAAAAGCCTTTAAATAATTGTTATGGGCTAAATGTGGACCCCAAAATTCATATGTTAAAGCTTCAACTCCAAATATGATGATATTTGGAGATAGGGCTTTGGAGAATAATTAGGGATAGATGAAGTCATGAGGGTGGGGCCCTGGTCTTATGAGATTAGTGCGCTTGTAAGAAAAGACACCAGAGGGAGGCGCCTGAGTTGGTTAAGCATCCAATTTACGCTCAGGTCATGATCTCATGGTTTGTGAGTTTGATATCTGCATCAGGCTTTCTGTTGACAGCTAAGAGCCTGGAGCCTACTTCAGATTCTGTATCTCCCTCGCTTTCTGCCCCTTCCCCCCATAATAAACATTCAACATTTTTTTAAAAAGAAGAGACACCAGAGAGCAAGTGTTTGCTCACTGGTGCGTGGTTACATGCTCTCTCTCTCTCTCTCTCTCTCTCTCTCTCTCTCTCTCTGTCTCTCTTCCCATGAGGATACATCAAGAAGGTGGTTGTCTGCAACCTTGGCCTACACCCTGATCTTGGGCTTCTGAGCCTCTGAAATGTGAGAAAATAAATTTCGTTGTTTGAGCCACCCAGTCTATGGTACGTGTTAAGGCAGCTGACCTAATACCATTGCTAAAAACTACCTTTACTTTGTTTCAATAGACACAAAGTGAAACTGCTATATCTCAGAAATTGTGATTCTGTGTGTACTAAAGAGAAGCCTGCTTTTTCTTCATCAGTTGTGGTACCTAAAAATAGGAATAAATTATATCTTAGTATGCCCAAATTTGTCACAATCAATATTCACTTATGTCTAAAATATGCCAGTAAAAGTAATGACTTAGTAACCCAGAAAAGTTCAAGTAGTCCCAACAAGATGCCAAAATCTTATCCGCCTATAGCTGTAAGATATGTTCCAGCTCTGAAATCTTGTGATTTTGTTTCAACTTTAATTTCAGTAATTTTAAGAATGGATTTTCTTCACTCAAAATGTATAACATCTGAACATTTTCATGGAAATAAGTTGTAAGAACTGGGAATTATAATACTTCTCCCTCATTTTGCATACAGGATCATTTTAATTAACAGGACAGCTTTACATTATGTTCAAATACTGGAGTCTTATTCTGGAACTTCCATCTTGGATACCTCATTATAAAAACATCATATCAATGTCAGTTAAGTGCATGAAAGAGTCATTGTCATCAGGCTGCCCTCCTGGCCAGTCTTATCCCCTCATCTGTGATATATAATTACATAGCAGTACTGGAACTAGAAAAGAATAGAATGTGTTTCTCATTGCTATGCCGAAACAGCCAAGGAAAAGTCCTTCTTAGCACTGGCAGATCAGGGCAATGGCCAGTGATACACAAAGAATAAATGCAAGTGTGTGCCTGATTTAATTCATACAAGATGGGTCTTTAATATTCTAGATCACTAAGATTCTTTGTTTTTGTTTTGTTTTAAATATCAATACTAATGAGAGATGGGAGGGTATAAGAAAAAAGTAGATAAGTTAGATCTTAACATTTACAAATTTGTGAATGAATAAATGCAGTTAACTTTAGGTTTCTGTTAAGTTTTCAATATATTCAAAAGGACCTCAGAGAATTTTTTTCCATGTATTAATTTTAAGGTGTCTTACACATAACATGGGGTCATTAAACGTAACTGACTGAGTTGTTGGGGAAAAAATGCATGCTGGGATGGAGCCCAACAAAATGAAAACAATGAACACAAAGTATCTTGTACCTCTGACCCAAGACCTAGATGCCAGTCCCAAAGTTCATTTCTACCTTTAGGCAAAGCCAGGAATCCATTCCAATTACTTGCCTGCTGAGAATTTCTCCAATTCATTTTTCACTCTTGTAGGCTAACTCTTGCCAATCCTTCAATTACTGTTGTGAAACTAAGTGATCTGCTTATGCAGCAGGCTAGGCACCAGAAGGGTTAATGTTGTGAGGGGAGGAAAGAGTTTTAAAACACTGCTCATAGTTTCAGTTCTTTTTAAAATTTTTTTTGATATTTATTTATTTTTGAGAGAGAGAGAGATGTTAATTTATTTTTGTTTATTTATCTTTATACAAATAGGGGAAGGGTAGAGAGAGTGAGGATGGGGGTAGGGGTGGGGACAGAGGATCCAAAGCAGGCTCTGTGCTGATGGCAGAGAGCCAGGTGTGGGCCTTGAACTCATGAACTCTGAGATCATGACCTGAGCTGAAGTCAGATGCTTAACCATCTGAGCTACCTAGGCACTCACATAGTTTTAATTCTATGCAATTTTATAATTCAGTCAAGAAGACAGAATATACAAATGTTAAAATTATTGAAGCACATTTACAAAATAACATGAAATTTTAAATGATATATAACTCAGATGCATAAATGCATAAGAATTAATGTGCAAAGAACCTCCTTCCCCAATAAAAGGGTGAATAAATGAGCCATGGATTAGAATTTTAAAGGTTGCAGGGGCTGTGGACTGACATAAAAGAAGAGAAAGAGCACTAAAAGTTAAAATATGCACTGATAAAACATTTCAGAATGTATTAAAATTCATATTTGCTTAAATATATATGAGCTAACTGTTGGCTATTTAACTATTCAAGAAACACCTGTTGAGCACCTGCTAATTTCCAAGTATTCGTTCATTCACTTGTTTATTCAACACATAGTTTATACTGCCTGTTGTGTGTCAGCAGCTAGAAACAGGCAAGACAGGGTTATTCCCCAACCACACTTGAAATCCAAGGGGAGGTATAATATGGTGATTTGTAAGAAATATATATGTATGTGTTTTATACATATGACGTATGTATGTATGCATATATGTATGTATGTATGAATCTATGTGTTTGGTCATACAGACAGCCAAAATATATTTCTCATATATATCTGGTCTTATTTAAGCATGGAAGTAATATGATCATATTTGCATACTTTAAAACATTTTCCTTTTATTGATGATGAAAAATGAATCACAAAGGAGCGATCCAAGGGGGCCATTTAGGAAGCTGGTGGCTAACATCCCAACAGGAAATAGATAATGATGGATAAGAGGATGAATAAACATGGCAAACTCAAGGCATACTTAGAAAGTAGGATAAGTATTTCCTAAGTATTCTTGACTTAAGATGATTAAGACAATAAGAAAGGTAATTCTAGGGGCGTCGGGGTGGCTCAGTCTGTTGAGCATCTGACTCTTGATTTCAGTTTAGGTCATGATCCCATGGTTCATGGGACCAAGCCCCAAATTAGTCTCTGTGTGAGCTTGCTTGGGATTCTCTCTCCCTCATTCTCTGCCCCCCCTCCCCTCTCAAAGTAATACTGAAAAATAAAACCAAAACGGGAGGTGTCACCATCCCAGACTTTAATCTCTACTACAAAGCTGTCATCATCAAGACAGTATGGTATTGGCATAAAAACAGACACATAGACCAATGGAACAGAATTGAGAACTCAGAAGTGGACCCAAAAGTATACAGCCAACTGATATTTGACAAAGCAGGAAAGAATATCCAATGGAAAAAAGACAGCCTCTTTAACAGATGGTGTTGGGAGAACTGGACAGCAACATGCAGAAGAATGAAACTAGATCAATTTCTCAAACTGTACACAAAAATAAACTCAAAATGGATAAAGGACCTGAACGTGAGACAGGAAACCGTCAAAACCCTAGAGGAGAAAGCAGGAAACAACCTCTTTGACCTCCACCGCAGCAACCTCTTACTTGACACATCCCTCAAAGCAAAGCAATCAAGAGCAAAAATAAACGATTGGGACCTCATCAAGATTAAAAGCTTCTGCACAGCAAAGGAAACAACCCACAAAACTAATAGGCAACCAACAGAATGGGAAAAGATAGTTGCAAACGACATATCAGATAAAGGGTTGATATCCAGAATCTATAAGGAACTCACCAAACTCCACACCCAAAAAACAAACAACCCAGTGAAGAAATGGGCAGAAGAGATGAAGAGACACTTCTCCAAAGAGGACATCCAGATGGCCAACAGACACATGAAACAATGCTCAGCATCCCTCCTCATCAGGGAGGAGGTGATACCACCTCACACCAGTCAGAGTGGCTAAAATGAGCAAATCAGAGAACTCTAGATGCTGGCGAGGATGTGGAGAAATGGACACCCTCCTACACTGTTGGTGGGAATGTAAACTGGTACAGCCCCTCTGGAAAACAGTGTGGAGGTTCCTCAGGAAACTAACAATAGAACTCCCTTATGACCCAGCAATAGCACTGCTAGGAATTTACCCAAGGGATACAGAAATGCTGAGGCATAGGAGCACATGTACCCCAATGTTCATAGCAGCACTCTCCACAATAGCTAAAACATGGAAAGAGCCTAAGTGTCCATCAACAGATGAATGGATCAAGAAGATGTGGTTTATCTATACCATGGAATACTACATGGCAATGAGAAACAATGAAATCTGGCCATGTGTAGCAACATGGATGGACCTTGAGGGTGTTATACTGAGCGAAATAAGTCAGGCAGAGAAGGACAGATACCATATATTTGCACGTGTAGGAGGATTAGGAGGAACTTAGCTGAGAACCATGGGGGAGAAGAAAGGGGGAAATGGTGGGGGAAAGGGAGAGAGGCAAACCATGAGAGACTCTTGAATGCTGAGAAACAAACTGAGGACTGATGGGTGTGGGGGGAAGGGGGAAGATGGTCATGGAGGAGGGCACTTGTGGGGATGAACACTGGGTGTTATATGAAAACCAATTTGACAATGAACTATTTGTAAAAAAATAAATAATTAAAAATAAATAAAAAGGGACACCTAGGTGGCTTAGTCGGTTAAGCGTCCTACTTTCGCTTAGGTCATGATCTCGCGGTTCATGGGTTTGAGCCCCGTGTCGGGCTCTGTGCTGACTGCCAGCTCAGAGCCTGGAGGCTGTTTCAGAGTCTGTGACTCCCTCTCTCTCTGACCCTCCCCTGCTCACGCTGTCTCTCTCTCTCTCTCCTAGAAATAAATTTAAAAAAACGTTTAAAATAAATAAATAAACATGAAAATTTTTTAAAAAAAGAAAGGTAATTCCAAATCCTGAACTGAATGACTACATTAACAGTGATGTCATTTACTGAGAAAGGAAATACTGAAGAACAGTTTTGGGGATAAAGTTTGATGATACTGAGTTTAATTTTCAACAAGCTCAGTTTGGATTGTAACACTGCATTAGATGCAAAATGAGGCATTGTGTCTGACCTCGAGGGCTCATAGTATAGGAGAAAAATAATTAACACCTTTTTGTAATTTAACATAATGAAAGACTAAACAGAGATGGGCAGAATGTTGAGTTAATCAAGACAGGTGAGGTTACACCGTGGTAATGAAACACCAATCTCAGTGAACCAACAAAAGTTTGTTTCTTGCTTATATGAATTCTAATGCAGTTGCAAAGGACTTTCTAGAGCAGCTCCCCCAATGTGGTGTGTTTGGGCCATTTCCATCTTGTGGTTCTGCCATCTAGTCAAAATTCCTCCATGGTTTCCTAGGGGAAAAAGAAAGTTGGAAGGTCATGCAGCAACTCTTCAGTGTTTTGGACCAGAAGTGGCACCTCTCACTTGTACTCATAGCTCTTTGATCAGAAGAAGACATGTGGCTCTACCTCATTAGTCAGGAGATGAGAAATGTAGGGCATCAGGAGATCATTCGCTGGGGAGGAGGAGTTTCTGCCATGGTTCTGAAATGAGAGTGATTAAATAGGGAAGTCAAGAAATCCTTCATAGGAAGGCGACATTTGTGCTGGGATTTGAGAGAAGTCTATGAGTTGGCCTTGTAATAAATTCAGACGAAAAAATCTGCAGACCAAGGGAACATCACAGGCAAGGACAGTGAAGCATGAAAGAGCTTAAGATGTTGGAGATGTTTGGGGAATGGCAAGAAAGAACTTGTAGGGGCGCCTCGGTGGCTTAGTCGGTTAAGCGTCCGACTTTCACTTGGGTCATGATCTCGCGGTTCGTGGGTTCGAGCCCCGTGTCAGGCTCTGTGCTGACTGCCAGCTCAGAGCCTGGAGCCTGTTTCAGTCTGTGACTCCCTCTCTCTCTGACCCTCCCCTGCTCATGCTGTCTCTCTCTCTCTCCTAGAAATAAATAAAACATTTAAAAAAAATTAAAAAAAAGAAAGAAAGAACTTGTAGTTAGCATAGAGGGGTTTAAGGAAATAGAAGAAAATAGGTGATTATAAAGATTGGGGAGTGCATGAATATCTTACTAAGGATGTTGTAGTCTGATCTGTAGGCAAGGGTGATCCATTAATGGTTTTTAGGTTAATAACTTTATCAGATTGGGGACGAAGAATGACTAGGAAGAAGTGAAACTGGAGGCAGGAAAACCGTCTATAAGACCATTGCATAGTCCACAAGAGGCTCAAACTTTGGAAGAGGCAATGGAGATATGTCTACTTAGAAAATAAAATGAGCAGAACTTGGAAAACCATTGACATGTGAGGGTGAGGGAGGAGGAGCTATGAGAACAAATCTGAAGTTTCTAGCTTGGTCATTTCAATGGATGGTGAAGCCATGGACAGAGGTAGGGAAAGCAGTCACTGAAACATATTGAAGAGTAAAAATAACTTTTCTGTAGTTAAAAAAAAAAGGTCAAGACTCTAAGATCATCCTTTGTTGAAGGTTGTTTACGAAGAGCTAATCTAGAACTACACTGTAATAATATTTTTCTTTTAAAAAAATCTTTGTCTAGGGAAACACTGAAGAAGTAGACTTTGTTATTAGCTAAAACCACCTCCCTCTTTGAATCTTCGCACAGTTTCTATTGCCTACTAGATCCTATGTGCTTGGAGCATGGAAGCATCTGGAGCAGCCACATTTCCTTATACAAGCCAAAACAAGTTAACTCATCTCTGGCTTATCTCATATCCGCCCTGTAGATCTCATGGGAGGATATAGCCCTTATTACTAAAATAATGTGTAGAAAACAAAAATAGCATGGAAAGAAGTTTCTGAACATGATCTTTATAGTTGCTTTTCAAAACCATGTACTCCTAAAGTTAACATAAGTTAATGTTTTCTGTTTAAATATTGCTTGGGTTTTGATCAAGATCTTTTTTTTTTTTGTATCCTTATGAGAATTCATTTAACTTCAGGGGAATCTTTTTTTAATAAGAAAAGAAACTGTGAGAATCTGTTTTTTCCTCTACTGACTGACTTTATAACTTGTGAGCCACTTGACCTTTTGACAATCAAGCTCTTGATTGTGAAACAGAATAATAATGTTTAACTCTCCTGTGAGAATGTTATTGAGACTTATTCAATCAAAGCTTTAAAATACGATTGTACCCTTAGGTGAAATGTATTCATAAATATTAATATGAATAATTACTGATACTTATTTTGAATATAAGCATTTATTTAGTCCTTATATTTAGTGATCCTCTATTGTATATTAGGTGCTGAAGATAAAAGGATACATAAATATGGTTCTTACCTTCAAGAAAGTCTTCATCTTCATAGGGAAGATAAACAATAAGATCAAAAAGTCAACATAAAGAAGCACAACTTCATGAATAGTCAAGTGAATCACTAGAAGAAAAAAAAGGTGAATGAAAAAAAAAGGTCAACAGAAAGGTTACCTGAGCTAGCTATTTAAAAAAACTTCAAGAATCTTTCAAAGCTTCCCTTTGATGGCAAGATATTTGAAGCAAGTCTTATTTTTCAACTTAGTATCTTATTTACCACAAGCAAGTAGTTACGAGATTTGGCCCCAGATAAGCATCACCTGTATTTAATCACTGGTAGGTGACCCTGAGCAAGCTTCTAAACCACTTAATGCCTCCATTTCTTCATCTGTAAAATGGGAGTAATAACAGCAACACTTCAGAGTGTTGTTTAGTGGAGGAGTAAACAAGTTATACATGCAAAATACTTAGAAGTGATTGACACTTGGGGTGACTGGGTGACTCAGTCCACTAAGCACTTGATTTCAGCTTAGGTCATGATCTCACAGTTCATGAATTTTAACCCTGCATTGAGAGCCTGTTTGGGATTCTCTCTCTCCCTCTCGCTCCCCCGTTTGCATGTGCACAACATGCTCGCTCTCTCTTTCAAAATAAATTTTTTAAAAAACTTTAAAAAAGGTGATTGACACTTATTAAGCATTCAGTACATGCTAGCTATTTTATTTGCCCTCTCTCCTACCACAATGTTTTACATATAGTAGATACATGCTCTTGGAATTAAATTAGCAGATGCTTGGATATAATCCAAAATCAGATAAAAGGATCCATTCAACTGTCATTGTTATTAACAAGGATCCATTCAGCTGCCACTGTTATTGACAAAAGCCTGGAAAGATCTGACTGCCTAAAGAAATGGAGACCACGAAAAAGTTCTACGGAATAAGAAGAAGGAAACAGTACCTTTAACATGCCATAGGAGGGACAATGCCAGTCTTATTGTCCTGACACTTACCTAATGTCTAGCACATAATAGATTCTTCATAAATATTTGTTGACTAACAATCCAATGGGGAAGTGGAGGGGAAAGAGGGGCAAGAACATAGTTCAGAAAATCATCGAGAACATTATTCTGGAAGAATTTTCCATTTTTTGTCCTCTTCCATAAAATGCAAAAAGACATACCCTCTATGAACAGTATCAGAAAACCATAATGAGAAGAGGAAGGGACATTGGTAGTTCAAGGACTAGTGATTAAAAAAAAGAAAAAAGCTTAAATTACCACGTGTGATGACTCTGAAGGAATTGTCTATTAAAGGCAAGTCCTTAGCAGATGTCATATCAGCTGCAATAGATCTTAAGCGAGATGTGGAGGATGGTACACACAAGAAGGCTGGCTGCTTCTAAGTGCTAATTTACATTGCCCAAACCTTGGACAATGAATATGTGTGGTAATAATTTCTAAGGATGTTAGATCAGGAGGCAGGAACATAACTTTAGACTGGGCTGAATTTATCAACTGGCATGTATCCATGAGAGATTCTGGATTCAGTGAGCTAACTCCAGCAGCTGAGAATAGTTCTAATTGTTGGCTTTGATTTAACAATGTTCTGTGCTGAGTTAAACTGAGATAACAGAAATTCCTTGCTTTTATATGAAACAGTGATTCTTTACTCTATTAGACCCAATGCCCTCTTTTTATATTTTTTAGTAATAACCTCTTTATTTTGAAAGAAATTCATAGTTAATATGATCTATTTATACATATTATTTTTAAATCAAACACTTAACATTTAAATCAATTTAACACGTAATGTTTAAATCAATTTAACAATTAACATTATGTGACATAATGAAATAAAAAGAAAGTATCATTTCAATGTATTAATGCTTAGGCACAACTCTACTAGAAGACACTGTAAAGTAGTCCTAAGTCTGTGTCTATATTCAGAACCACCTTCTCCAGATTATATAGATCTATGATCTACGCAGCTCCAGATGATATGGATGTATTCTTATGAAGTTCATAAGCAGTAATGCAGTCAGTGATAGAATTTTTCCTAAATGGTGAAACAAGTATTGATAAAGTTCTGAAAAAACAATATAATAATATCTTTATTTACATGAATCTTGCTTTCCCAAAGATTTACTGTGTATTATAGCATTGCGAAAGTACTGTGTGTTTAGATATTCGATGGAGTTAGGCTCTAGGTTCAAATCATTGTAAACATATGATTTTTCACATACAGTAATATCTGGAGAACCACTGAATACTGTACAGGATGCAGTACAGTTCTCTGTTGAGTCAGTCTGTCCCACGAATTACAGGACATTTACTAGCCTAAGTTTATGATATCTACCAAATATCATAAACTTAGGCGTATTAAGTGAATTTTTGACAGGATATTTTAAACTTCTGATGGGCTTATATATGCGTAATGCCATTGTAAATCAAGCATCTGAATCAAGAATCTACATAATGACTAATTTTCCTTTTTCCCCTTTTTCTTTCCCCCGCTTTTCTATAAAGTATGTTGATAAAGCTGAGTTTATTTAGTCGACATGGCATAGGTTATAAACACAGGTTAGTGACTGAACTAGAGGAAGAAAGAGAATCATCCAGATGGATACAGAGAAGATTTGGGGTCTCCTCTTTTAGAAAGATGTTAAGGATGTTTCCATTTGTACAAAGTATAGTTACATTGTTTTAGGTGGGAATATATTGTCCTTAGAAGTTTAGAAATGGGCAGAAAGGTATGGCATTATGTTTGGGAAGGTTTAGGTATGGGAAGAAACTAGTTCAAGAGGACTAGCTCACATACCATAGAATGGTTTGCACACCTATTTCACCCTTGTCCCACAATGCCTTCCTGTAATGCAGAGATTGGAAAGCAGAAAGCCATTCATACCAGAATTTAGATGTAAGTTGCAGTTAAGATTCCTGATGCAGATTATGTGTAGTAGGCCCAGCAGATGCACTCTGAAAGAATGTGACTTGGAACTGAATTATGTAAGGATAGAGAGACTGATAGATTGCACGGAGGAGATATGCTTCCAGAGCCAGCAGCTATGGCTGCGGCACACTGATTCCCAGGGATCCTCCTGATTTATCAGGGGGCTTTTAGGGGACAGCTGTGGTGTGGCAGAAGTGGCCTGGTGCTCGTGCCAGCCATTGTGGAAGCAGCTTCCTGATCCTGGCAGAGTCAGCCACTACCCAGTTTTATGGTATGACTTTGGAAGAGGTCCATAAAGGTTGGCCTAGCGATTTCTCCTTCAGCTCTTTCAATGATTGTACAGATCAAATGAATTTCCTTGGGTTAAATCTAGCTAGAGTATATTCTGCAGACTGCAAAACACTTGCAGACTGTAAAACACGTGGGATCTAGGAAATAGATCTCCGACAGGAGAATGACAAAGAAATACCCATCTTAACAACAACACACCAGGCCTAGAGGCCAATTGGTTGATATTAGAGCAGGAAGATAGTGAACTTTGGGACACCAAAGCAAAATAGATGGAATTTATAGATTATCTGATGTGATAGAGCATTTGGAAACCTTGCAAGGTATTTTGGAAAAATAAATGGTAGTAGTATTTAGAAAATACTTCAGACTGCCCTGCTCCATCAGTTCTCAGTTTTTGTCAGCCTTCAAGAGTCTCTCATGGTTTGCCTCCCACCCTCTCCCCCACCATTTCCCCCCTTCTTCTCCCCCTTGGTCCTCTGTTAAGTTCCTCCTAATCCTCCTATACGTGCAAACATATGACATTTACCCTTCTCTGCCTGACTTATTTTGCTCAGCATAACACCCTCAAGGTCCATCCATGTTGCTACACATGGCCAGATTTCATTGTTTCTCATTGCCATGTAGTATTCCAGGGTATAGATAAACTACATCTTCTTGGTCCATTCATCCGTTGATGGACACTTAGGCTCTTTCCATGTTTTAGCTATTGTGGAGAGGGCTGCTATGAACATTGGGGTACATGTGCTCCTATGCCTCAGCATTTCTGTATCCCTTGGGTAAATTCCTAGCAGTGCTATTGCTGGGTCACAGGGGAGTTCTACTGTTAGTTTCCTGAGGAACCTCCACACTGTTTTCCAGAGGGGCTGTACCCGTTTACATTCCACCAACAGTGCAAGAGGGTGCCCGTTTCTCCACATCCTCGCCAGCATCTCGTGTTCTCTGATTTGCTCATTTTAGCCACTCTGACTGGTGTGAAGTTGTATCTCAGTGTGGTTTTGATTTGTATTTCCCTGATGAGGAGGGATGCTGAGCATCGTTTCATGTGTCTGTTGGCCATCTGGATGTCCTCTTTGGAGAAGTGTCTGTTCATATCTTCTGCCCATTTCTTCATTGGGTTGTTTGTTTTTCGGGTGTGGAGTTTGGTGAGTTCCTTATAGATTCTGGATATCAACCCTTTATCTGATATGTCATTTGCAACTATCTTTTCCCATTCTGTTGGTTGCCTATTAGTTTTGTGGGTTGTTTCCTTTGCTGTGCAGAAGCTTTTAATCTTGATGAGGTCCCAATCATTTATTTTTGCTCTTGATTGCTTTGCTTTGAGGGATGTGTCAAGTAAGAGGTTGCTGCGGTGGAGGTCAAAGAGGTTGTTTCCTGCTTTCTCCTCTAGGGTGTTGATAGTTTCCTGTCTCACGTTCAGGTCCTTTATCCATTATGAGTTTATTTTTGTGCATGGTGTGATAAAACGATCTAGTTTCATTCTTTTACATGTTGCTGTCCAGTTCTCCCAATACCATCTGTTAAAAAGGCTGTCTTTTTTCCATTGGATAGCCTTTCCTGCTTTGTCAAAGATTAGTTGGCCGTATACTTTTGGGTCCACTTCTGAGTTCTCAATTCTGTTCCATTGGTCTATGTGTCTGTTTTTGTGCCAATTCCATACTGTCTTGATGATGACAGCTTTGTAGTAGAGGCTGAAGTCTGGGATGGTGATACCTCCCGGAGGGCACTCGTGGGGATGAGCACTGGGTGTTATGTGGAAACTAATTTGACAATAAACTATTTGTAAAAAAAAAAAAATTACTTCAGAATACTACAGAGCTACATACAGAAAAAACTTCAGCAAATAAAAGAAAGAGGCAATTATTACTTGCAGGAAAACCAGAAAGGACACATGATCAAAGTACATTATTTTGCTCCATAGTGAACAATATTTACACATCAGAATGACATGTATGTTGGATACAGTATTAACAAAATTTTTTTCTTAATGGAAACAGGGAAGTACAGAAGTAAATTCTCAACTACGTAGGTATCTATAAATTCTGTCTAAAAATGATAAGTCAAGCAATAGCAACATAAGTATCATTTCAAAAGATGGAGATGAATAGCAGAAGACACAGTTTTTTAAAAGTGAAAATTTCTCTGAGCCACAATTTTTTTTTTTTTTTATTTCTAGGACAGAGAGAGACAGCGTGAGCAGGGGAGGGTCAGAGAGAGAGGGAGACACAGACTCCGAAATAGACTCCAGGCTCTGAGCTGGCAGTCAGCACAGAGCCCAACGCGGGGCTCGAACCCACGAACCGCGAGATCATGACCTAGCGAAGGCTGGATACTTAACCGACTAAGCCACCCAGGCGCCCCTAGACTGTTCTTATTTTGAAGGAATTATTCAATGAGAAGATAATATGTAGACTTTTGGCCCATTGTAGTCATTCTCAGAGAAGAGACCAGAGGTCTGTGAGCAGGAGAAAGCAAGGGCTGTATTATGGAACCTTTTTGGTTGTAAACTAACTCAAGCATCACCAGCCTTGCTGGCAACCAGCCCAACTCACCTGTTTGTTGCTGTTGAACCAGTGCCATGTGGCCCGCTTGTTCCAGAGTCAGATTGAGATGGCCTGTTTCACAGCTCTTCTTTGTGATCTGTCTCATCGCCGGCCCTACCTCCGGCCGTTGATCCTGACCCCCTCATCCCCTGTGATCCGATGGATGGGTGGGACACCTTCCTTATTCTCATGAGGGACAAGCACCTGGAGTTCTCTTCACTCTGCAGAGCCCAGTGGTGCACCATGTGCATGCTGGCAGAGCTGCACACCCAGAGCTAGGACCACTTTGTCTGCACCTGCAACGAGTGCAAGCATCTCGTGGTGACCTGCTAGCGCAGCACTGTCCGCGAGGTAGGCCCTGGGGGCTGGGGAGCAGAGGATGCTGGAAGCTTCCAGGTTCCTGTCTCAGGTCAGTTGTCCAGTGGCTACACCTGGAGCATCTACATTCCGCACCAGGCTAGATGGCACACGATGACAGGATGCAGTCATTTCTATCTTCATTCCGGTGATTTGCTAGGAGGTGGACCTCCCCACCCTGCCAGCCTGGGTCCCTCTGTCCAGGCGACATTCCTCCCAGCTCCAGGCATGGCTGCGCAGGTGTGACAGGTGTGGCTGCCTGCAGTTCGTGCTGGAACCAGTGCCACTCCCCCCCCCCCGCCACCTCTCTGGCCACCAAAGCTGTTTCCTGATGTAAGCCTTCAGTACTACTTGATCATTTATCTATTTTTATGTATTACCTTGATGACAATTTTTAAAAATTGAAATCAAACACAGGCACTAAGTATTCCACTCAAGAAGTTAGAGGAAAGAGGTGTCTGTGTGGTTCAGTCAGTTGAACATTTGACTCTTGTTTTCAGCTCAGGGCGGTGGGTTCCAGCCTTGTGTGGGGTGCAGGCTGAGCAGTGAAGCCTGCTTAAGATTCTCGCTCTTCCTCTCTCTCTCTCTGCCTCTCCTGCACTCTCTCAAAATAAAAAAATTAACTTCAAAAATAGGTTTGGCTGTATTTAAAAAAAATTCTCTCTCTCTCTTTCTCTGCCCCTCTCCCCTGCTCACTCACTCTCTCTCCCTCAAATAAAAAAAAAATAACAAAACAAGAAGTTAGAGGAAAGTATAACAAAATACAGTAAAACCTTGGATTGTGAGTAACTTGTTCTGCAAGTGTTCTACAAGACAAGCAAATATTTCTAATAAATTTTAGAATGTTTTTAATGTTTATTCATTTTTGAGAGAGAGAGAGAGTGAGCAGGGCAGAGAGAGAGAGACTTACAGAATCTGAAGCAGGGTCTAGGCTCTGAGCTGTCAGCACAGAGCCTGACATGGGGCTCAAACCCATGAGCCACAAGAGCATGACCTGAGCTGAAGTCCGATGCTTAACTATCTGAGCCACCCAGGAACCCCTCTAATGAGTCATGCTTGCACCACCTCATCGATTATGGAGGGGTATCATGCATGCTCCACCCTCATCAGGATGGAGGTGATGTTACTATTATATCAGTCATTTCCCAGGGTAGTGGGGTGGCTCAGGTCATGATCTTAGTGTTTATGAATTCAAGCCCTGCACCGGACCTTCGGGATTTCTGAGTTCTGGTCCGAATGAGACCTCACGGTTTGCAAGTTCGAGCCCCCCTTCAGGCTCCCATGATGTGCAAGTTCGAGCCCCGTGTTGGGCTCTGTGCTGACAGCTTGGAACTTTGAGCCTGCTTCAAAATCCATGTCTCTCTCTCTGCTCCTTCCCCACTTGTGTTCTGTCTCTCTCTCTCTCAAAAATAAACAAACATAAAAATATTTTATTTATTTATTTTTAAATAGTTTATTGTCAAGTTTGTTTCCATATAACATGCAGTGCTCATCCCCACAAGTGCCCTCCTCCATGCCCATCACCCCCCTGCCCCCCACCCCCATCAGCCCTCAGTTTGTTCTCAGCATTCAAGAGTCTCTCATGGTTTGCCTCCCTCCCTTTCCCCCACTATTTTCACCCTTCTTCTCCCCCATGGTCCTCTGTTAAGTTCCTCCTAATCCTCCTATACGTGCAAACATATGGCATCTGTCCTCTGCCTGACTTATTTCGCTCAGTATAACACCCTCTTGTTCCATCCATGTTGCTACACAAGGCCACATTTCATTCTTTCTCATTGCCATGTAGTATTCCATTGTATAGATAAACCACATCTTCTTGATCTACTCGTCAGTTGATGGACATTTAGGCTCTTTCCATGTCTTGGCTATTGTTGAGAGTGCTGCTATGAACATTGGGGTACATGTGCTCCTATGCATCAGCACTCCTGTATCCCTTGGGTATATTCCTAGCTGTGCTATTGCTGGGTCATAGGGGAGTTCTAGTGTTAATTAACATAAAAATATTTTAAATCAGCTGTTTCCTGAATGGTTCTTTTCACTTTTACTGCTGAAGAAGCATGCATCTGCCTCATCTATTATTCTTTAGTAATGTTTGGGATTCTTGATGTCGTATAGCAGATTTCCCCAGCCAGCATCGGGTTGTGCAGAATTTCTGCGACCAGCTGGACAGCTCTCACACTGAGACACTGGATTCCTAGAGCACTTCCCACATGCTCCTGGAAACTAGGCTATAACCTTGGACAGTAGCATTGTCCCATCGTCTTCTGATGGTATTTCAGTGGGCTTGTCATTCTCATCTTCGGTTACCCAGGTATCTTCTGACATCTTTTATTTTCCCACTAGACCACTGCTGGGAAGCCACGCAGGGAACCCAAAGCAGAGAGGGATCCAGGAGCAGCCCAGTTACCTCTTTGCTCCCACAAAATGACCGTCCTGTAACTTTTTATGGAAGAGGACAAAACATCACTGCCACTACTGGCACCACCTGCGTTTAATAACCTTGCACTAAATGTTGAGAAAACAACCACCCACCCCCAAAAGGAAATTCTGGCAGGATACATACATACAGTACGTACAGCATTGATCAAGTATTTTGGATCAGTAAGTCATTTTGTACTTTTGATTGGTAAGTCCAAATCTAAATCGCTCGGAGGTTATTTTATGCTCTGAGGTCACCCCAACCTAAATTGTGGGCCCATGTGGAGATCTGTTGTCCCTAATGGTTGTATTGGTGTAGTCACTTTGGGCCAGTTCATTAAAGCTCCATAGTCTTCTTATCTTCTTCTCCTATTCCCACCTCTTCATAGTAAGGTCAGTTTCACAGATTGGAAGTAAGAAACAATAAGACTCTCGCATAGCCATTCATTCCAGTACCTATGTAGAGAATAAGTGATTATGCTACCTTTGCAGGGTCAGAATACTATGGCCATTTAACGAATGTCATGGGGCAGGCAGTGCCTCTAATAGTAGAAATGCTAGAGGTGATGTTTATGGTCAACAGGCAGGGTTGCTGAGTTTGTGTTTGCTGAGTTCCTTTTACTTCTTTTAATCTGTCCTTGATTGCATACCTGTGTTGGGTCAACAATTTAGTTTACAGTTAGGCTATTTTATCTTATTGTTAACTATCAGTGGTTATCTGCTCTGATATAAGCTTATGCAAGGAGAAATATTTCTTGCTACTCCTATTAGCATTATTGTTTCCATTGTTAAAGTAACCCAGCATGAAGTTAGAAGTTGGTTGCATATTTTTGGTATTAACTTCTTAAGATCATATACGAATACCTGAGCCCTACTAATAATCTCATCACCACATCCCTAACAGCTGCCTACATGATGAAAAATATTCTCCCATCTAGAACAGGCTTGTATCAATTCCTTGCAAACCCCATTCAGCCATGGAAGGGCGTCACCCTTGCACCCCCCTCCATCAGCCATGGAGGGGTATTATTCTTGCACTCCCTCTTTGATGATGGAAGCACCCCTCCCATCGACATGGAGGAGTGCCACGCTTGCACACCCCCATCAGAGATGGAGGGGAGTAACGCTTGCACCCCCCCCATCAACGATGGAGGCACCATCAACAATGGTGGAAACCCCCCACCAACAATGGAGGGGTATAATGCTGGCACCGCCCTATTGACAATGGAGGCACTCCCCCCATTGACTATGGAGGCATCCCCTCATATAAGATGGAGGGGTGTCATGCTTGCACCCCCCCATCAACGATGGAGGCACCCCTCATCGAGGATGGAAGCACCCCTCCATCGACAATGAAGGAGTGTTCTCTCTTGCATCCCCGCATTGAACATGAAGTTACCTCCCCCACCTATGATGGAGGGGTCTCACACTTGCACTCCCATCAGTGATGGAGAGGGGTGTCAGGCTTGCACCCCCACACTGAGGATGGAGGGGTGTCAGCCTTGCATCACCCCCATGGACGATGGAGGGTTGTCAGCTTTCACATCCCTATCAATGATGGAGTCAGCCCCCATTGACGATGGAGGGGTGTCATGCTTGCACCCACACACCCCCATGATGATGGAGGGATGTCATGCTTGCACCCCCCATCAAAGAGAGGGGTGACACGCTTGCTCCCCCACATCGATGATGGAGGGGTGTCATCCTTGTACCCACATTCCTGCATCAACTATGGAGGCGATGGCATCAGCTCACTCTTATGCCCAAATGTGTGAATCTCTGGAGCAGGTGCTGCTTCACTTGGCTTCCTGATAATGTGTATCCATCTGGTGTCATTGGGATTCCACATGCCCTCCCTCAGCCCCTGCTATGTGTCCATCTCTAGGTAGATTCTCTCTTAGAACACAAATTACAAATGAGGAATAAGGGAATGGCTGGTCTTTAGAAGATTTTTTTTAGAAGATTTTTTTAAATCTTTGGATAAAATAATATCTGCTCATATAAGTGATTGAAAAGACCATCTCATGGTGAAATGTTTATGACATAATAAATATTAAATGACAAAGACAGAATGCACAGATGATTCTCAAATTCTTTTTTTGTTTTAATGTTTATTTTGAGAGAGAGACACACACAAAGTGTGAGCAGGGGAGGGTCAGAGAGAGAGGGAGACACAGAATCTGAAGCAGGCTCCAGGCTCTGAGCTGACAGCTAGCTCAGAGCCTGATGTGGGGCTCAAAACCATGAACTGGGAGATCATGACCTGAGCCGAAGTCAGTTGCTCAACCGACTGAGTCACCCAGGTGCCCCGATTCTCAAATTCTTAAATTGTAATGACATCCCTGCAAACACTTAAAATTACATGCCAGGGGTGCCTGAGTGGCTCAGACAGTTGAGCATCTGACTTTGGCTCAGGTCATGATGATCACGGGTAGTGGATTCAAGCCCCACGTTGAGCTTTGTGCTGATAATGCGGAGCCTGCTTCAGATTCTCTGACTCCCTCTCTTTCTGCTCCTGATGCCCCTCAAAAACAAAACAAAATAAAACAAAACAAAACAAAAAAAACACACAGATGACAACTCAGTGGACTTGGGGTAGAGCAAGGACAAAGATCTATACTCTGAGCAAGCTCACTAAGAGATGCCATGTACCCTTGAAATGTTATATATTCACTCCAACCTTAAACATGGATCAGAGAAGAAAAAAATGAGGGATTCATCCATGAGTGAAGAATGCTTACCTGGGTGCAGTGAATCTGAGAGAAGTTTCTTCTCTGTCTTTGCTGTGTTTCCCAGATTTTTCTACTCAGTAACTCTGATGTTGAGAAAACAAAGAATCCTCTAAAAATCTAGACCAACCCTCCTCTTCTCCTCCTTCCTTCCTTTCTTCCTGATTCAGCCCAGATTGAAGGAGACAGGAGAGACCTAAAACTTGGTTACAATGCATGATCATGGACTGGATGTTTTCTGCTAAAATGCATCATTGGGCAACTATTAAAGTTTGAATAAGGTTTGGTAAGAAGCATATGGGAGTTCTTTTTTGGAATTTGCAACTTTCCTGGAAATTGGAAACTTCAAGGTTTTGTGAAAGCATCTTGCCATCACCTTGGTGAGATAGTAAGGTTTTTCTGATGCCAGAATCCTAAAGCATCAGAATATGCCTCTTAGCACTTAAAAAAAAGCAATTATCAGGTCTCTCCAGAACACCTTATAGTCGGAAGTCCACACTGCCTCCCCCATAAAAAAAATATTTATAAAACTCGGGAAATTAACATTGATATGGTACTATTATCTAATCTATGGATCAATTTGCCCAATAATGTCTTCTATGTAAATTTTTCAAAATTTTCAAATTTTATTTATTTTTTAAAAATGTTTTAAATTTTAAAAAATGGTCTTTTTTAATGGTTCAGGATCCAAGCCAGGATTATATATTGCATTTGGGGGTCTTGTCTCTTTAATCTCCTTTCATCTAGAATGTTCCTCAGCTTCTCTTTGTCTTACATGACCTTAATGTTTTTGCCAATTATTGTGTAGAATGTTTCTCAGTTTGGGTTTGCCAAAAGTTTTCTCATTATTAGATTCAGGTAATGCAACTCTGGCAGAAATGTCACAGATCGATCTCATGATTTTCTTTGCCTACCAGATGAGGAGCCCATGTGTTGGCCTATGTCATTCCAATGTCTTTAACTCTGATCACTCAGTTATGATGGTGCCTCTGCCAGGTTTCTCCACTTAAAGTGGCTACTCTTTGTAATCAAGGAGTAATATGTGGGGAGTTATTCTGAGACCATATGAATATCCCATTTCTCATCAAGACTTCACACTATATTTTTTTATTATTAAAAAAAGTTTTAATGTTCATTTATTTTTGACAGAGAGAGAGAGAGAGAGAGAGAGAGGAGAGGCAGAGAGAAAGAGAGGGAGACACAAAATCCAAAGGAGGCTCCAGGCTCTGAGCTGTCAGCACAGAGCCCAATGAGAGGCTCAAACTCACGAACTGCTCAAACCCATGACCTGAGCCAAAATCTCGGGACATTTAACTGACTGAGTCACCCAGGCACCCCAAGCCTTCATACTTTGATTTTGGCTTCCGCTCATGATTCTGCCCTGAAACAAGTATTATGATGGTCGCCAAATCGTACTGCCTTCTTGAGAAGACAAGAAGCAAGTATATATCAAAGGACTTTGGTCTACTTGTTGTATTTCAAGGAAAATAATCTTATGAGTCAATTCTGTCTCAATAAACCTGGTGCGGGGGGGCAGAAAAAACTCTCAAGGAAACAATACAAGATGTGAACCAAGATTTAGGTGCAGAGATTTTCATGGCAACATCACTTATAAGAACAAAACTTAGAGATCACCCAAGTCAAGCAATATGATAAATTGATATCAAGAAATAAAAAAAAAAAGAAATATAAAGCAGTCATTTAAGACAATGTTTTCAAAGGTGTTTTTTGGAATACAGATAATGTTAAGTAACAGAAGATAAGCTATAAATTTGGCAAAATGCAGTTTGGTATCCTGAGTTGGATCCTAGAACAGATAAAAGGGCACTGTGGAAAATTCAGCAGTGAAATCCAAATGAAGTCGGTAGTTGAATTAATAGTAATGTACCAATATCAAAGTCTTGGTTTCAATAAACGTACGTGGAAATTTAGGGGAAACTGGGTCTGGGGTATACTGGACCTCTCTTTGCAACTTTTCTGTAAATACAAAACTATTCCAAAATAAAAACTCCACCTAAAATATTGACTTGGAAGTGATGGATACATGCATTTTCTTGACTGTGGTGATGTTTCATAAGTGTATATGTGTCAAAACATATTAAATTATACACGTTAAATATGTGTAGCTTATTATATGTTAACTATATCTTAATTGAGTTGCTTTTTTTTTAAACTGTATTTGATAAGCTCCCAATTTTGTCAAACATATGTATAGAAAAAGTACTGGATGGAAATGTATCAAAATATCACTGAGTGTTGGTATTGTACCTGGTAGGATTACAAGGCAATTATCACTTTTATTTTATAATTTATAATATGTTCATAGTGGCCTATGCTAGACCTGAATAAATGGGGGAGACTGCTATTTTTAAGTGGGGTGATTTGTAATCATAAGGCTTTGTTTCCTGGGCGCCTGGGTGGCTCAGTCGGTTAAGCGTCCGACTTTGGCTCAGGTCATGATCTCGCAGTTAGTGGGTTCAAGCCCCGCGTCAGGCTCTGTGCTGACTGCCAGCTCGGAGCCTGGAGCCTGCTTCAGATTCTGTGTCTCCCTCTCTCTCTGACCCTTCCCTGCTCATGCTGTCTCTCTCTCCCTCTCAGAAATAAATAAAACATTTTTAAAAAAGTAAGACTTTGTTTCCTTGTCTGTAAAGTGTCTGGCTCTCAGGGAGAGCTAAGGGCTGTTACCGTCTTTGCTCATTAAGAGAACACAAGTAAACGAACCTGAGGAAAGAAGCAGACACCTCGTAACTGAGGCCCCTCAGATACCATGATAATAAACAGCCTTGAAAATACACACCTAGCGATCTAGAGTCAGGACCAGTGGTCCCCAGACTTTCCTCCATGTACATGTGTGTATGTACACACTTGTACCTGCTAGAAGTTGCTTGTTAAAAGCCGATGCCCAGTCTGCTTTGTCTGTGACTCATGGGTCTTAGGTGGAGCTGCCTTGGGTGAGTATGAACAGGTGCTGGAGATCAAGGCTCCACCCCGCAGGAGGGTAGAGTGTCGTCATATCAATCCAGCCAGCTTAAAGCCAAGCTTATCTGACCCTTCCCGGCTGGCCCTTTCCAGATCTTCTGCAGGCCTAGGAGGATGTCCCTAGAAGCCAGAGGTAAGTGGCATTTTTCTTCTCTTTTCTATGGGTCTCACATGGGTGTCCTTGTTCCTGGTGACCCAGCCTCACACCAGGTGTCTGAGGCTCACCTAGCTCCAGGGAGTTCCCTTGCTGCTGGAGTTTGGGGAGCACAGGGGGTTGGGTGAGAAAGGCTGGGGGGGGCGCTGGGCTGTTTGGGGGAGTGGGCAAAGTGAGCAGGAGCCCTGGTCTCTGTGAAGGCTGCAGGGATAGACAACATGGCCAGGTGAGGAAGGAAGGCCCAGAGACGGCAGTGCTGGGTGAACTCTTCTTAACACTGCGAGCTCCACATTCTGCGGGCTGTTCTGGGAGAGACAGGACTGAGGCTTGTGTCCGGAGACTGCTGTGCCAGGAACAGCCACCACCTCCCAGGTCCCAGCTTAACCCATGAGACACACCTGTGTCCCAGCTCTGGTGACACCTGGGTCCCCCTCTGGCTCACCTCATGGAAGTGGGGTGTCCTCTCCAGCATGTCTTCAGAAAGGTGGCTTGCTGGGATGTCTTCCTGGAAGGAATCTGAAGAAGGACTGTGTCTCCACCAGCACATAGAAGCCCCCCTGGGGGAAAGAGAGGGGCCATGGGCAGGATACTGGGTAGGAAGCCATCTCCTCCTAGGTTGAGGTAGAGAATGGGCTTCCTGTTTGTCTGCCAACATGGGAAAGTGTAGGAAAACTTGAATAAAAGATGATTTTTCATAATCTGGTGGGAGCAGCTATGAAGTAACTGACCATTATGATACAGCTGGGAAATGAGGAAAAGGTTCGGGTTGCCCGGAAAGGGGACCCCCAAGACCTGCCTGGTCAGGGAGGGCTTCCTGGAGGGGGTGGACAAGCGAGGCCTTAGCTCTTTGGAGACAGAAGTCAAGGGCATTTACTGGTTGACAGAGCAGCTCTAGCTGAGGCATTGGGGCCAGTGGAGGTAGGAAGAACTTTCCTAGACCAGCAGCATCAGCATCATTTACGGAGCTTGTTGGAAATCTACCTCCTCAGATCCCATCTGGATCTGCCTCAAATACTGAGGGTGGGTTTTAATGAATTAGATTTTAATAGACATTCCTGGGGATGTTTGATGCATGAAAAAGTCTGAGAACCACCTCCATGGTTATTTAGTTCCTGAAATATCTGCTCTCGGGTAATGTCACCCGCCTGTCTAGACCACAGCAGGTGGAGATGCTTCAGGGCCTGAAGTTTATGCAGTTTGCTGGATCTCTTTAGGAAATCCTTGGAACTAGGAGCACCCAGATGGCTCAGTCAATTAAGCATCAATTAAACGACCTGATTTCGGCTCAGGTCATGATCTCACACTTCATGGAATCGAGCCCTGCATCAGTGTGGAGACTGCTTGGGATTCTCTCCTCTCTCTATCTCTCCCCTGCTCCCATGTGCGCTCTCAAAAAAAAAAAATATTGAAACTAGATCTATAATCAGTTACTGGATGTTAGAAGTGGCCCTTGCGAATGAGGGAGGCATCCTCAGCTTTGTGTGAAGTTTGCCTACAGACCTACATCCTCCATGTTGTTAGCAGAAGGACAGCAGGTGCCGGAAGCAGCAAGTGTAGGACTGTTCATCCCACACCATCTGCAGAGTTCGCCCGTGGCTTTGTCTGAATGCAGAGACTACATGGCGTATGTAGATGCATGGGAAGGGGACCTGCTGCTTGCTTCCCACAGGCAGCAGGTCCCCGTGTAGTTTACGTCAAGCTTTTCAAACCCAGCTGGCTGTGCCCCACCCCCAGTCTCCACTGAGTCTGATGCTAAGCTGCTTTAGTGTGCTCCTCTATCAAGGCACCCCTCAACCTTGGAGGTGGTTGCCGTGTTACCCCCATTGTATAGATGAGCACAAAGGTTCAGCAGAATCAAAGGAGCCACCTGAGCCCCAGTGAGGTCTGGCTCTAGCGAGACAGACCTTCTGACAGCTTCCCATCCAATGCCTTATGGACTTGAGTTTATTAATGAAAGTGGGTGGACAGGGTGCACACGTCAGTACCTGAATCCCCACACCAGAGGATAGCACCTGCTATGGGTCAGACACGCTATTGCCTTCAGTAAGTGTCAGGTGCAAACATTTTTTTGCATTAGCTAGAGCACAGGCTGGTGAGGTCTGGATTGTAATTCAAGTCTGACTGGCACACCTCTGGGAATGTCCCACCAAGGCACCATGGTTGTTAAAACTCATAGAGTTGGCTGGGGTCTGGTGGCCAAGATCCAACACCCCAGCCGCTGGCCTCCTGAGCCACTGTTGCTGTGAGCACAATTCCAGCAGGGCTGAGAAAAGTCTCTATTTGAATGTCACGTGATCCCAGCAAGGGTGCAGAGGAGGCCTGGGGTTACCCAGAGGCGGAGGGCCCCAGCCCAGCTGTCAGAATCTTGTGTTCTCAGGTTCTCTGAGCTCCTCTGACTCTCAGGCTTTGGGGCCGAAAGAACATCCCCTCTCCTGACATCTACTTAGTCTTCTGGTGGAATTCCCTGCTTCCTCTGATGCACCGTTGGTCCCTTCCTGGTGGCAGCTTGGAGACCCCCTTGAAGTAGCGAGTTAATGTGGTTCCCAGCTAAATTGTCAAATGGGAGCCAGTTGTGCTGCAAATGAAATCTCCTGTAGCTGGAGGACCCGTGGATTTGACACTGTTTCTTACCTGTCCAGCGCCTGCTGTTTCCCACTCCCTTGGTACAGCTCTGCTGTTGTTCCTGCAGCTCTGCAAACACATGCATGTTCCTGTCTCCGGGCATTTGCACCCACTCTACCCCTTGCCTGGCCTGTCTTTACGCCAGATCTCCTGACTGATGGGTGTTCAGATAGCAGCTCCTCAGAGAAACTCTCCAAGTTCTCTGCGTAAAGTTTATCAAATCGTGATAAGAGGGCTTAATGCTACCAGAAAGGACTGTCTGTTGGCTTAGCTGCCAGCTTCCTTCCCACTCAATGGTACATGTCAATGAGGGAATAGGTTTTTTAAAGCCTGTTTCTCTGGCACTTACTAGGTGCTCAACTAACACTTTTTCCATATAAATGCCTCTTTTGTGACTCTGATGATAAACCTTGATGTTGTCTTTGACCTCTCCCTCTCTCATTCCACTTGGAATTCTGCAGAAATCCTGTTGGCTATTCTTTCTCAGAGCATCGGGAATTCAATTCTTGCTGTCCTGGTCCAAGCCACCACTTTGTCTGAATTACTCAGTAGCCTAACTGGGCTAATTCTGCTTTCTCTCTGCACTCTAGTCTCTAGCAAGCCCTGACCATGCTTGGGACTGGGTCGTCCTCTGCTATGGGGCTGTCCTGTCCATCATAGGACTTGGGCCAGCATCCCCAGCCTCATAGAAGCTGATAGCATCTGAGCATTGTCAGATATACCCTGGGGCAGGGGGTCCTATCACCCTTCCAGAGCAGCCCCACTACCAGAGGGTCTATCAGAGCATCTACTCAGGACTCTCCAGAGACTTACAGTAGCATCCTTAGCCTGTATTTTACTTTATTTTCATCCTCATTCACTCCTGTTTGCCCCTTGATGGTTCACAAACCCACCAGGCTTCCCCTGGAATGTCCTCTGGCTGTCCCTGGGTCCAGAGCTCAGCGTTCCCCTCCAGCCTTCTGCTGTTCCCTCTCCAAAGAGGCTTTCCTTGAAAGTTCCATCTCCCCTAGCTCTCCTTGTTCCATGCTGTGAAACCCGTGAAAGTGGACTATGACCAGAGCCTGCAGAACCATACGCCCAGGGCCAGCCTCCTAATCTTTCACCCCCTCCCAAACTTCAGGATTTGTGAGCCTGGCTTTTGCTCAGCCTCTTCGTAAAGCTGCACTATGCCTGGCATGTTAACAAACAGGATTTGCCATCATCCTTGTCTGTCTGATCTCCACTCCATTTTCCCATTGCTGACCCTTGCCTTCCCCGGCAAGACCAAATCAGTCTGTTAAAATCTCCCTGCTCTGGTTTCTCATGTAAGTTATGATGCAACTTGGTGTAGTACTTGATCCTATCTCACCGTGTTCATCAGCATGTGTTTGGCTCTCCTGCAGCAACTCCCTCTCAGCTCCGTGGCTTGGCATAGGAAAGCCTAGCCCTCGCTCCACGTGGGATGGCTTAGCTGTCCTCCACATGGTGGCTCGGGATCCGAGCTGGTTCCACCAGTCAGTACCTGACTTCTAAGGGGAGTGTGTGTTGTGCCCAACTCCTGAGTGCTTTTGCCTGGAGAGGACCCCCCTCACTGCCACTGAGGGCTTGCAGGCTGGAACCAGTGTCTGTGTCCCAGCCACCTGAATCTGGAGGGGCTGGGGAAATCAGGAAGGGAAGAGGTCCTGGAAATCTGGCATCTGTAAAAGACATTGAAAGAGTCCCCACCTGGAGAGCTGAACCCCCTGGGACTGTGCATCATGTTTGCCCTACTCCTTTCTGGGTCCTGCATGCCTCATCAGTGCTGGACTCACAGGTGGCTGGAAAACGATGCTTGCCTGGAAAAAGCTCCTCCCGCTTTGGGAGGTGGTTCTATACCCTGACCCTTCCATTTGCTTTATCAACTTAGGTGGGTCTCTTCACCTTTGTACCTTAGTTTTCTGTAGGATGTGGGCGGTGTTACCCACCTGCAGACTTGTTAAGAGACCCAGATGCGAAATCCACATGAATGCTTAGCAGAGAACTAGAGCACAGTGGTTGCCTGATAACCCACCCCCAATATGCTGGCCTTCAAAACGGCTCATCGCGTGTAGAATACACAGAAAACTGATGTGAATGCTTTCGTCTGACAAAGTATAGGTCTTACTTGGCTGTGATCTTAGACCCCTGCGACTGGTATCTGATCATCTCAGAGGTGGGTCTGAGGTATGGGGAACCCCGTGCCCCCCACCCTGGTAGTCTTGCAGACACAGAGCACCAGTCACCAGGAGAGAGCATGGGACACACGTGCCACACTGAAATTCCAGCCCTCCCACTTGCTCTTTGCCTTGAGCAAGTCTCTTCTCTGTAAAATGGTAGAAATGACCATCCCTAGTTCACAAGCTGCTGTGAGCATTGTCTGTGCAGAGGGCTCGGCACTGTGCCCAACACCTAGTAGGTCCTCATGTGGTGGTTTTCTTCTTTGTTTGGGCCCAATGCTATTCTGGAAAGAAGCAGTGCCCCAGAGAGCTTCCTGGTATCCCCAATCCTGCGTGGAGAGTTGGTAGTCCCTGTTGGTGACTGGAGGAGGGACCTTGAACACAGAACAGGGAACAGCCTGGGAAGGGTATGGGGGACCATTAGCTCTGGTTCCAACAGCAAGTGGCTCCACTAGTAGTAAGGATTTTCCAGCATGACCTGAACATGTTGCTTTCCTGAGTCAGTTTCCTGTCTGTCAACTGGAGGGGTGTGGATTGATGATGAATAGAAAGCATTTAGTACCATGGGCTGCTCAGTAGATGGAACCTACCACTTTGTATTCTTATCCTTCTTATTCTCGTCATTATTTTCTGTTTATAATATGAGATGAAGATGTGCCCACCACCTAAGGACTGGGCTGGGGGACCCCTACAAAACCGTCCCTGCAAGAGCATAAAAGGATGCTGGGATGGATCTGTCAACAGAGTAGAAGGTACCTCTGTGGTAGGGCAGGAGGAGAAAGTCTTGCAATATTTAAGGTGTTGAGAGTCGCTGTGTAGAGTTTCAGGAGGCTGAACGAAGAGCTGCCTTTTCCTACTGCTGGGACAGGAAGCTAGTTGGGCAGATTTCCTACAGAGTGACGTCTTCTAGTAAGGTGCCCACCAGCAATGAGTGGCTTGAAATGTGGCTGGTGGGACTGAGGAGTGGTTTGAGTTTTCATTAATCTAGAATTAATTTTGAAACATGATAATCTAGTTATTGGAAGATTTAAATATGCTTTGGACAAAATGGGTATGTGAATCTTTTTCTACAGAAACTCTTAGGAAGAACAAAACCTTTCCAACCAAAGTTTAGCATCTGGATAGAGAGATACTGTAAGTTTAAAATCCCAAATTTCAAAGAAGCAGTACTCTTCAAAAAAAAAAAAGGGGGGGGGTGTAAGGATCTTTCATAGCGAGTTAAAATAACACTTTTGGTATATCGGGTTAAAGGGATTAAAATCTCATTTGGTTATCTTTGCTTTTAACATGGATCCTGGAAAGTGTTAAATCCCATATCTAGCTGACAGGTGTCTCCTGAGATGGGATTACTATAGGGGTCTGTCCTGCTTGATTTGGGGTCAGTATTAAGTATTACTGGTATTTTGACTGTGGCCAATATGGTAACCAAATAAAGTATCTTAATTTGTTCTTTCCTTGATGCTTCACTTTCCTTTTTTTTTTTTTTTTTTTTTTTTTTTGAGTTTATTGGCTTTTTTTTTTGGAAACTCTTTTTCTGTTAGAGAATTTCTTTTTCACATTGGTTTGCAGGAGGCCTCTCTGTTACTAAATGTGCTGTCTGTTGCTTTCGACATTTGTTGGCCTTATTTTGCCTCTATTACTTGATATAAAGAAGATATTGTTTGGATTTGGATCTTTTTATTATTTCATTTTTAGTGTTTGATTATTTCATCTGGGCTTTTAGAATATGGTGTGAGGTATAGAACTCCTGGGAAACTTTAGGGGGAAGAGAATTTTAACTGTGTCTTTAATTAGTTGGTATACACACTGTCCTGGTGTGTGTTTGGGAGGGAGTCAACTGTTCCATGTGTTGAGGGTTTTTTTTATAGCTTTCAGAGAACTTCTGCTTATGTTGTGTCTGACTCAAAGTGACCAGAAAGGAGACAGGGTGGCCTGGAATGCCCTTTCTATGTATATAGTGATGATAGGCTTGGCGATATAAATGGCTCACCCAGAGATCACCTGTTTAGAAGTGGGATTGGGACTTACATATGGGATTCTGATTTTTGTAACCAGACACCTGCTGTGTCACTGGGGACCAGAAGAAATTATATTTTCTTAGATCATGACCTTGAAAAAGAAGCGTGTTTTATTCCCGACCTTGTTTTACTGACTTAAGCAGACCCAACCTCCCGCATCTCCGAGTCCATTTCCCTGCTCCTATCCCTTGCCCATTCTTCTAGGACACAGCAGATAACTTTTTTTTTAAATCTAATTTATTGTCAAGTTAGCTAACATACGGTGTATACAGTGTGCTCTTGGCTTTGGAAGTAGATTCCCATGATTCATTGTTTACTTACGACACCCAGTACTCATCCCAACAAATACTCTCCTTAATGCCCATCTCCCACTTTTCCCTCTCCCCAACTCCTCTCATCAAGCCACAGTTTGTTCTCTGTATTTAAGAGTCTCTTTTGGTTTCCTTCCCTCTCTGTTGGAAACTATTTTTTCCCCTTCCCTTCCCCCATGGTCTTCAGTTCAGTTTCTCAAATTCCACATAGGACTGAAAATATGTGATCTTTGTCTTTCTCTGACTTATTTCACTTATAATAATACCTTCCAGTTCCATCCACATTGTTGCAAATGGCAAGATTTCATTCCTGCTGAGTAGTATTCCATTGTATACATAAAACACATCTTCTTTGTCTACTCATCAGTTGATAGACATTTGGGCTCTCTCCATAATTTTGGCTATTGTTGATAGCATTGCTATAATCATTGGTGTACATGTGCCCCTGTGAATCAGCACTCCTGTATCCTTTGGTTAAATTCCTAGTAGACCAGCAGATATTTCTGAAGATCCCTGTCAATATATTAAATCTCCTGACCAAGTGTGTGTTCTTAATCCTTTTTGACAACTACGTTCTTTACAATCTGGATGTTCTAAAGTTCTCTCTGAACCAAAGTCCTCTCTGACCACTAGCCACCATCCAGACTTCCCCCTTTCCCTTCTCTGCCCCTAATTAAGTGTGTGCCTTTCAAGACATCTTCCTGTGGGCAAAAATCCACAGGATCCTGTTGTCAACAGTACCATCTTGAATATATTGTTGATTTCTTTCACCACTTGCATCTGAGGTATACCGGTATACTGGTATGCTTAATTTCCTTCTTTGCAATTGCTGTGTTTGTAGATTATGGTACAGATATATCTAGCACCGGACATTTGGGTTGTTCTCTAACTCACTTTTACATGCTATATGATGAACACTGTGTTTCAGGCTTTCTGGGTAACGTAGGCAAATGTTCTTCCGGGTGAGACTGTGAAAAATAGAATGGCTCCATCCTAGGTAGGCACATAACATTACTGGCAACATGGTCTCCAGAGTGGTTCTAGCAATTGGCAACCAGCCATGCATGAAAGTACTGTATTTCAGGTTTTGGCAATTTAATAGGTAGAAAAGTTATTTTGTTTAAATTTGCATTTCTCTGATGGATAAGTAGGATGAATGCCTCTTCATATGATGGTTGGGTACTTTCCATTTGCTCTTCTTTGTGTTCATCACTACTGCTCACTTCTCTTTTGGCTCTTTTTTTTTTACTTTTAATTTTTAAAATCTTTAAATCCAAGTTAACATATAGTATAATAATGACTTCAGGAGTTTGCTCTATTTAAAGACTCACTTATATGGGTGCCTGGGTAATTCAGTTGGTTGAGCGTCTGACTTTAGCTCAGGTCATAATCTTGTGGTCTGTCAGTTCGAGCCCCATATTGGGTTCACTCTTGTCAGTGCAGGCCCTCCTTCGCATCCTCTGTCCCCCTCTCTTTCTGCCCCTTCCCCATTTTGCACTCTCAGAAACAAATACTTTTTTTTTTTAAAGTAAAGTGTATTACAGTTTGCCTCCCTCTTTTTATCTTCCTTTTCCTTCCCTTCCCCTATGTTCATCTGTTTCCTTTTTTCTTTAAATTTGAAATTTATTTTTTAAATTTACATCCAAGTTAGTTAGCATATATTCAACAATGATTTCAAGAGTAGATTCCTTAATGCCCCTTACCCCTTTAGCCCATCCCCCCTCCCACAACCCCTCCAGTAACCCTGTGTTTGTTCTCCTTAGTTAAGAGTCTCTTATGTTTTGTCCCCCTCCCTTCTTTTATATTGTTTTTGCTTCCCTTCCCTTATATTCATCTGTTTTGTATCTTAAAGTCCTCATCTGAGTGAAGCCATATGGTTTTTGTCTTCCTCTGACTAATTTTGCTTAGTGTAATACTCTCTAGTTCCATCCACATAGTTGCAAATGGCCAAATTTCATTCTTTTTGATTGCCGAGCAATACTCCATTGTGTGTGTACACCACATCTTCTTTATCTATTCATCCACTGATGGACATTTGGGATCTTTCTATACTTTAGCTATTGTTGATTGTGCTGCCATAAACATTGGGGTGCATGTGCCCCTTCAAAACAGCACACCTGTATCCCTTGGATAAATACCTAGTAGTACAATTGCTGGTCATAGAGTGTTCTATTTTTAATTTTTTGAGGAATCTCCACACTGTTTTCCAGAGTGGCTACACCAGTTTGCCTTCCCACTAGCAGTACAAAAGAGATCTTCTTTCTCTGCATCCTCACCAACATCTGTTGTTGCCTGAGTTGTTAACGTTAGCCATTCTGACAGGTGTGAAGTGGTATCTCAGTGTGGTTTTGATTTGTATTTCCCTGATGACAAGCAATGTTGAGCATTTTTTTTCATGTGTCATTTGGCCATCTGGATGTCTTCTTTGAAGAAGTGTCTATTCATATTTTTGCCCTTTTCTTCACTGGATTATTTGGTTTTTGGGTGTTGAGTTTGATAAGTTCTTTATAGATTTTGGATACTAACTCTTTACCTGATTTGTCGTTTGCAAATATCTTCTCCCATTCTGTGAGTTGCTGTTTAGTTTTGCTGATTGTTTCCTTTGCTGAGCAGAAGCTTTTTTTTTTTTTAAAATAGGGTCCCATTAGTTCATTTTTGCTTTTGTTTCCCTTACCTCTGGAGATGAGTTGAGTAAGAAGTTGCTGCGGCCAAGGTCGAAGAGGTTTTTGCCTGCTTTCTCCTCAAGGATTTTGATGGCTCCCTGTCTTACATTTAGGTCTTTCATCCATTTTGAGTTTATTTTAGTGTATGGTGTTAGAAAGTGCTCCAGGTTCATTTTTCTGCATTTTGTTGTCCAGTTTTCCCAGCACCACTTGCTGAAGAGACGATCTTTATTCCATTGGATATTCTTTTGTGCTTTGTGAAAGATGAGTTGGCCATACATTTGTGGATCCACTTCTGGGTTCTCTATTCTGTTCCATTGATCTGAAAATCTGTTTTTGTGCCAGTACCATAGCCATACTATCTTTCTGATTACAGCTTTGTAATACAGCTTGAAGTCCAGGATTGTGATGCCTCCTGCTTTGCTTTTCTTTTTCAAGATTGCATTAGCTATTCAGGGTTTTTTCTGGTTCCGTACAAATTTTAAAATTGTTTGTTCTATCTCTGTGAAGAATCCTGGTGTTATTTTGATAGATTTTGCATTGAATATGTAGATTTTTTGGGTATCTGATATGTCGGTTACCTTTTAGTTTTGCTAAACTAAAGAATATTTTAACAATATTTGTTCTTCCTATCCAGGAACATATATCTTTGCTTTTTTGGTGTGTATTCTTCAATTTCTTTCATAAGCTTTCTATAGCTTTTAGTGTATAGATTTTTCATCTCTTCGGTTAGATTTATGCCTAGGTATTTTGTGGGTTTTGGTGCAATTGTAAATGGGATCAAATCCTTGATTTCTCTTTCTGTTGCTTCATCATTGTTATATAGAATGCAACTGATTTCTGTGCATTGATTTTATATCCTGCAACTTTGCTGAATTCATGGATCAGTTCTAGCAGTTTTTTGGTGGAATCTTTTGGGTTTCCCATGTTGAGTATCATGTCATCTGAGAATAGGTTAAGTTTGACCTCCTCCTGGCTGATTTGGATGCCTTTTATTTCTTTATATTGCCTGATTGCTGAGGCTAAGACTTCCAATACTTTGTTGAATAACAGTGGTGAGAGTGGACAACTCTGTCTTTTTCCTGAGCTTAGGGGGAAAGCTCTCAGCTTTGAGGATGATATTAGTGTTGGGTCTTTCATATATGGTTTATGATCTCAAGGTATGATCCTTCTATCCCTACTTTCTTGAGGGTTTACATCAAGAAAGGATGTTGTATTTTGTCAAATGCTTTCTCTGCATCTATTGAGAGGATCATGTGGTTCTTGTCCTTTCTTTTATTGATGTGATCAATCATGTTGATTGGTTTTGTGGATATTGAACCAGCCCTGCATCTCCGGTATAAATCCCACTTGGTCGTGGTGAATATTTTTTTTTAATGTATTGTTGGATCTGGTTGGCTACTATCTTGTTGAAGATTTTTGCATCCATGTTCATCATGGAGATTGGTCTATAGGTCTTTGGTTTTGGAATCAAGGTAATGCTGGCTTCATAGAGTTTGGAAGTTTTCCTTCCATTTCTATTTTTTGGAACAGCTTCAAGGGAATAGAGGTTAACTCTTCCTTAAATGTTGGGTAGAATTCCCCTGGAAAGCCTTCTGGTCCTGGACTGTGGTTTTTTGGGAGATTTTTGATTACTAATTCCATTTCTTTACTGGTTATGGGTCAGTTCATATTTCCTTTTTTTTTTTTTCCTGTTTAAGTTTTGGTAGTTTAGATGTTTCTAGGAATTTGTCCATTTCTTCCAAATTGCCCATTTTATTGGCATATAATTGCTCATAATATTCTCTTATTGTTTTATTTCTGCTGTGTTGGTTGTGAACTCTCCTCTTTCACTCTTGATTTTATTTATTTGTGTCCTTTCATTTTCCTTTTTGATCAAACTGGATAAGGGTTTACGATTTTGTTAATTCTTTTTAAAAAAAAGCTTCTGGTTTCATTGATCTGTTCTACTGTTTTTTGGTTTTGATAGCATTGATTTCTGCTCTAATCATTATTATTTATTTATTGTCTTTATTTATTGTCTTCTGCTGGTTTGAGGTTTTATTTGCTGTTCTTTTCCCAGCTCTTTGAGGTGTAAGGTAGGTTGTATATCTGAGACCTTTCTTTCTTCTTTAGGAAAGCCTGGATTGCTATATACTTTCTTCTTATGACTGCCTTTGCTGTGACCCACAGGTTTTGGGCTGTGATGTTATCATTTTCGTTGGCTTCCATGTACTTTTTAATTCCTTCCTTAACTTCTTGGTTAGTCCATTCATTCTTTAGTAGGATGTTCTTTAGTCTCCAAGTATTTGTTATCTTTCCAAATTTTTTCTTGTGGTTGATTTTGATTTTGAGTTTCATAGCATTGTGGTCTAAAAATATACATGAGTATGATCTCGATCTTTTTGTACTTGCTGAGGGGTGATTTGTGTCCCAATATGTGGTCTATTCTGGAGAATGTTCCATGTGCACTGGAGAAGAATGTATATTCTGCTGCTTTAGGATGAAATGTTCTGAATATATCTGTTAAGTCCAACTGGTCCAGGTGTGTCATTTAAAAGCCATTGTTTCCTTGTTGATTTTCTCTTGAGATTATCTGTCCATTGCTGTAAGTGGGGTGTTGAGGTCTCCTACTATTATGGTATTTTTATCAATGAGTTTCTTAATTTATAAGAAACTTTATTTTAAAGTCTAGATTGTCTGATAGAAGTTTCTTTCGTCAACCATTGACATGATAGATGGTTCTCCATCCTCTTATCTTGAATCCAAAGGTGTCTTTAGGTCTAAAGTGGGTCTCTTGTAAACATCCATATAGATGGATCTTGTTTCCTTATCCATTCTGTTACCCTATGTCTTTTGATTATTTAGTCCATTAGCATTTAGAGTAAGTATTGAAAGATATAAATTTATTGCCACTATATTTCTTGTAGAGTTGGAGTTTCTGGTGGTGCTTTCTGGTTCTTTCTAGTCATTATTGCTTTTGGTCTTTTTTTTTTTTTCATCTTTTCTCAGAAAGTCCCCCTTAAAATTTCTTGCAGGATTGGGTTAGTGGTCAGGAACTCCTTTCATTTTTGTTTTCCTGGGAAACTTTTTGTCTCTCCTTCTATTTTGAATGACAACGTTACTGGATAAAGAAATCTTGGCTGCATATTTTCCCAATTCAGCACAATGAATATATCCTGCCACTCCTTTCTGGCCTGCTAAGTTTCTGTGGATAGATCTGCTGCAAACCTGATCTGTCTTCCCTTGTAGGTTAAGGACTTTTTTCCCTTGCTGCTTTCATGTTCTTTCCTTGCCTGAGTATTTTGTGAATTTGACTATTATATGCCTTGTTGATGGTTGGTTTTTGTTGAATCTAATAGGAGTCCTCTGTGCTTCCTGGATTTTGATGTCTCTGTCTTTCCCCAGGTTAGGAAAGTTTTCCACTATGATTTGCTAACATAACCCTCCTACCCCTATTTCTCTTTCTTCATATTATGGGACCCCTAGGATTCTGATGTTGTTCCTTTTTAATGGGTCACTGATTTCTCTAATTCTTGTGCTCTTTTGCCTTAGTCTCCTTTTTTTTTTCTGCTTCATTATTCTCCATAAGTTTGTCCTCTATAACACTGATTCGCTGCTCTGCCTCATCCATCCTTGCCTCTGTGGCATCCATTTGAGATTGCAGCTCAGTTATAGCAGTTTTTATTTAATCCTGACTAGATTTTTTTTTTCTCTCTACAGAAAGGGATTCTAATCTATTTTCAACCCCAACTAGTATTCCTCTTATCATGATTCTAAATTCTGATTCAGATGTCTTGCTTGTATCTGTGTTGATTAAATCCCTTGCTGTCATTTCTTCCTGCTCTTTCTTTTGTAGTGAATTCCTTCAGTTTGTCATTTTGAAGGAAGAAAAGAATTAATAAGGTAAAAAAACTTAGATAAAAAAAATTAAAAACAACACACCTACACACACACAAATCAAATAAACGATACTAGATCCCAGCATGTTTTTTGGTCTGGGAGTTGAAAGGGAAAAGAAAAAAAGGAAAATATTTGAAAATTTGAAAAAAATGAAGACAAAAATAATAACATGAAATGATAGAAGTAAAATAGAATTTGAAAAATTTAAAAGAAAGTAAAAAATATAGTAGAAAAATTTTTAAATATTTTTAATAAAAATTGAAACTAAAATTTTTTCTCTTTCTGTGCTCAAGGAAAAAAAGAAATGAAAAAGAAAAAAAGAAAACTGAATAGATGGATCAGTGAACAGATTTGATTAAAATCGTATTCTAATCAAAACAGATTTTAATCAAATACGATTAAAATTACCCCTTTTTCTCCTAGAAGTCAAACTATGAAGCACTTTATACTCAGTAAACTAAGCAGGCAGAGAGACTTATGGTGTTCCTGAAGAGCCAGGTTGGCCCAGCTATTACACTAAGCCCCGTTCTACACTAGATGGCGCTGCTTAGCTTGGTGGGGTGGACTGTTGAGTCATTCGCAGGCATGTATGTGCAAGTGCAGAAGGAGTGAAAATGGCATCACCAAGCTACCCAGTTTCTAGTATGGGAACTCTCTTCTCCCTGGTCAGCAATTACTCACCAGCCTTCTGTCTTCTGCTTCTGCCTACTCTCTGCTTTTACACTGTCTGTGACCAAGCCATCAGGTTGCCAGGTGGCACCTCCCTCCTGAGATTTATCTCCGATGCGACTGTGTTTCCCAACCCCTCACTTCTAAGGAACTGAGGCTTTGACCCATCCTGACCCTCTGCAGGAGGGTCTCACTGGCCAGGGCACCCAGGAACGTTTGCAGTCCGTGCTGCCGCCAATGCTCAGAGACGGTGGCTGGGTGCCAGCCCACCCCAGAAAAAGCTCACACTATTGTGTAGCAGCAGCATTTCAGGGCTTATGGTAAGTGACAACACCCATCTGGCACCAGGCTTCACACTTAATAACCTTGTTCCAGCACCAGCAGATGTGGTTGTTCTCTGGGGTCTGCTGTGGTTGTTGCCTGTGGGGTGGTCACACAGCCTCTACCAAATGTCCTCCCAGCAGGAGAACCGCCTCTCCCTGTGTGGCCTGAGCCCTTGGACTTCACTTTGCTCCTGGGGATTCACCCTTCCCATCAGAGTCCTGCCAGGTATTGAGTTGTGGAGTTTCAGACTCTGTGATTCCCCTGTTTATAGAGTCTTAATGGAATTTAAACCCTCTCCTTTCTTCTTTCTCCCTTTTTAGTTCAGTCCCTGTGGCTGTTTACACTTTTCCACTTTGTCTCCAGCTGCTTTTTGTGTGTGTGGGGGGAGGGTGCTTTTACCCTACTGTTTTCTTTCTTAAATTCCATATATGTGTGAAATCATCTTAAAATTTTTTACTGTTTGTTTTTGAGGGCGAGCAAGAGAGAACACAAATGGGGGAGGGGCAGAGAGAGGAGGACAGAGGATTTAAAGAGGGCTGTGCACTGACAGCAGAGGGCCTGATGTGGAGCTCAGGCTCACAAACTGTGAGATTATGACCTGAGCTGAAATCAAAAGTTTCTCAATCGACTAAGCTACCAGATGCACCTAAGTGAAATCATTCTTCAACATAAGAGGCTTTCCCTGAAATCATTGTTGCGATATATGCTAACTTGGATGTAAACTAAAAAAATAAAAAAAATAAAAAGAATGGGTAAAAAAACAAAACATAAAAGGCTTTCTCCCTGTTCCCCCCTCCTCATGAATGTGTATATAATGATTTTGGATAACTTGTCACATGTGTTAATATATTCTGGGGAATGTTCCTTGCCTTTGAACTTTTTTTTAACTTTTTAAAGATTTTACTTTTAAGTAACCTCTACACCCAACATGGTGCTTGAACTCACAACCCTGAGATGAAGATTTACACATTCTTCCAACTGAGCCAGCCAGGTACCCCTGAACTGTGCTTTACTTCCCTGGAACCCTAATTTCTTCATATGCTCACATGTATCAGTCTTCTCTTCTGTGGCTTTTAAAACCTTTCATTTGTAAAGGCCTTTAAAACCCTAAAGTCCTAAACATTTGTTCATCTTATTGTAATAGTTTGAGTTTTTACTAAAACTTAGTTCTGTGGGTCATGAGGTAGGCTTGCAATCTTTTTTTTTTTTTTTTTTAAATAAGTACACCCAATTGTCTCTACACAAGTTATGAAAGTCTTTCTCTGCTTCTGTGAAATCCCTCCTTTAACACAATAACCACCCCCACCCCCCACCTGGGTCTGTGTTGTCTTTCATAGCTACGTTTATTTCTGCTTTATAATCTCTTTTTGGCATCTGATATGACCAGTCTCATTTGTTCCTGTTTTCCCAAACTTGGTCCTGGCTCTTGTTTTGAATTTCAGAATAATCTTGTCAGACTCCATGAAAAATCTTACTGGGACTTTGACAGGGACTGTATTTACGAGTTGACTAGGGAAGGAAGGACTTCCATTTTTGTAATTGTCTTCTCCTTCATGAACACATAGCATCCCATAAATGAGGCTTTTTGTTAACCACGAAAAATTGATCCTGGTCTCTCTAACCTATTTTTTTTTTTTAAGGTTCATTGCTATCTAACTCTTAAATTTCCTATTGCATCTTTTTGGGTGTGTCTACCATCTGTCTACTTTGCTCTCATTTATAAATGGTATGTAAATTTCTTTATAGAATTCTCTATGATTTGTTGTATTCTTTACTGTATACTTTGTTTCTGATCCTTGTAGCTCTTGTTATGTGTATTACAGCCTCCAGTACAGGCCTGAAAAATAGTGATCCCATGAATCTTTGTACCTAACTTGTACAAAATTCTACTTGGGGCCCATTTTAAAGCTATTCAGTTCCATTGAGGACATTGAGCGTTAATTCTTAGGTCGACCTCCCGCTGCTCTAACTATTGCAGGTTTGTTTTGTGTTTTAATATGATGATTTAGACCCCACTTGTTATTGTTTTTCTTTGATATTGCCTTAATCTGCCAATAATGTCTTTTCCTCTGCTTTATACGCAAATAACAGCTTGCCTGGGTGTAAATTGTTAACTCAGGGCTTCTGCTCTCAAAATCCTTCAGAGTTTGTGTTACGTTTAATTTTTATTGGAGAAAAATCTGTGGCCTATTGTGGTTAACCTTAATTTTATCTTCCTGGATGTTCCCATAATTTAGCCTTCTAACCTAGAAACTTGAACACTTTTGATGTCAAATAATTGCCTCAACTGGGAGTTTTTTTTAGTTTTGTGAGGAAACCATCCATTCTAGGACCCATTATAATTTCTTCTCTTAATTGTTTGTTATCTCCTTTGCTTTCTGGCCTTTGGTCCATTGCTCTTTGTTGAATAAATGAACTAACACCAACTCTGATGGTGACCACCATGCTATGGGCTCACTGAACCCCTTCTGTTTCCTTCTGCTGTAATGAGGGACTCTCCAGGCATGGCTCTATTTAGGTAAGAAAGATTTAAGGTCTTCTTCAGTCCCATGAACCTTGAAAACCTAATTGAAGACTGTGGAATCTATTTGCATATCTCTAACGTTTTGAGGGCTCTCTGCTACATCTTCTGAGTCACCATGGTCCTGCATTGAAGGAGCCCCCTTCCTGTTTACACGAAGCAAACTAAGGATCATCTGTAGTATCTGGAGATGTGACAACTCCAAAGTGAAGTCAGAGGCTAGGTTTCTTAACTCCTTGTTCTTACCTTCGCTTCTCGCTTAGGAAGGTGTCTGGATAATTCAAAGTATCCTTGTCCAGGAATGTGCCTCCATTGTGCTTACAGGAAGTGCACCGGTACCTGGGCAAGGCAGGATTACCTGGTGGTCAGGAGCACAGGCTTTGGACCCCAACTGCCCACTGTGTACCTCAAGCCTCCACTTCCATGTCAGAGAAGTAAAATAATAGTACCTCCCCACAAGATGGTAAGGAGTATATGAATCCATGTGCTGTGAACCAGTCTTCCACATGACACAAATTCCTAACCCCTCCATGTGACTGTATTTGGACACAGGCCTTTAAGGAGGTACTTACAGTTACATGAGGTCCTGAAGGTGTGGCCCCAATCAATACAACCGGTGTCCCTCTAAGAAGAGGCAAGGACAACACCACACAAGGGAAGAGTCATGTAAGCATACAGTGCTTCTCTAGAAAGCAGCTCTCCAGCACCTTGATCTTGGACTTGGAGCCTCCAGGACAATGAGAACCTGCATACTGTATGTGCCCAAATACTGTATGTGCCCAATACATTTGGGCCACTTTTAGTTATTATAGCTATTATCATTATTTATTCCATCTTTTGGGCCAGTAATAAATAAGTCATGTTTGGACCACTTATCCACTTTTGCCAGTCCTTCTCTGTTGAATATCTTGTATCTTCTGTTGAATAACCTCCCACATGGATTATGAAGTTACTTATGTGTGTTAGATAACTTGGGTTGTAGAAGATGAAGACCATGGTTGTGGACTGTTTTCTGCTGGAAGGAGGCAAAATTGGCTAGGAAATGTAAACTGTGTCCCTGAGAAACTGGGGCTCACATATCCACAGAACCCAGTTCACACTGTTAAACATGCATGAGATTTCAGAACCTGGGTTCTCACACATCTGCGGTTACAGACTGGTATTTCACAAGCTTGCCACTACTCACGTGTGTGCCCCAGAAGAAAACCACTGAGCATGGCTGCACTTTTGCCCCTGAGGCACCATGATGCTTTGAAGCCTATCTGTGGATCATGTACAGCAGCCACAGGAAGGTTTCTGGTGAGCCAGTGGTGGTGCAGGGTGTAGAAAGAACATGAGCAAGGATCCTGTCTGTCTGTCCTTGAGGTCAAGGACAGAGGCACACAAGTGTGTGCTAGGTTACAGAACTAACCCCTCCTCGTCTACACTGTTCCCCTTGGGAGAATGATATTCCTGGTTTCCTGCCTCTCTGGCTTCCCTTGATCTTCACCAAAAGACCCAGAAACGATCTTGCCTCTCTGGCTCGATGGTGATGTTCATCTAAGGTACAACTTGTATTCTAATTATTAAATCTCAAGGTTAAGAGACTTGAACTCCACATCTAGTCAGTGACTTTTGGGAGAGCTCCTTGGGTGTGTCCATTCCCATCTCCACTACAGTAGCCCCCTTGTCAATCTCAAATATTGTAGCATGGACCCTGAAGTCAGCTGGAGGAGCAGAATACACATTCTTCTCCAGTGCACATGGAACATTCTCCAAGATAGATCACATACTAGGTCACAAAACAACTCTCAATAAATATAAAAGAATTGATCATACCATGCACACTTTGAGATCACAATGCTAGAAAACTTGAAATCAACCACAGGGAAAAGTATGGAAAACTTCCAAATGTATGGAGGTTAAAGAACATCCTACTAAAGAATGAATGGGTCAGTCATGCAATTAAAGAAGAAATTTAAAAATATGCAGAAACCAATGAAAATGAAAACACGACAGTCCAAATCCTTTGGGATGCAGCAAAGGCAGAAACCTGGAAAGCAAGCCTGCCCTACATCTATATAGGCAGGGAACCTAAAGCACTGTGGTTCTTATTTTGGGCTACATATAGCAATGGACACAAACACTGATGTACTTAAAAAGAACAGACTCTGTTCATAATTGATTTCCAAAGAGAAATGGGAAATTTATATACTGATGTCCCCAGACCTGAGGGTTCTGAATTCCTTCCATGACAGCCTGCCACATAGGGTTTGTCCCTCCTGGGTTGGGTGGGGTTGTGTGAACACGTCCCCTGAGTTCCCCAGGCAAGGAGGAGCCTTCCTCACTAGGCACAGGGTCCTGCCATGTCCTTCTTCCTAGGGGACCCACACAACATGGGCTCCACGAAACCTTTGTTTCACTTTGGGCTTAACGTTTGTAAGCCCGCCCATAGCCTTAACTCACGAACTTGATGTACAATACAAAGCGTGACATCACCTTCCCAGGGGCAAAGCCCTGTCCTCCCAAGAACTAGAATCACTGTCACTAACTGAATGCCTTCATTAAGGGACTCCCAGGTGAGGTCTTCAGTGTGCATGTGTGGATCAGCTTTTTCCATCTGTAAAAGGAAAGTGAATGTTACAGGGACTATTCCTCAATATTGGGTGGTTAATCTACCTGAGGAACTTAGAATAGTGCCCAGTACATAGTGCGTGCTCAGTAAGGGTGACCTGCTATGAGGAGGAGCCTAGAATCTGGTGTATTCTCTGCATAGGAATCTCTGCTCGAGATGACCTAAAATCTTATAAGTGGGAACAGTATGGTTTTTTCCACTTAAAAGTTTATTTTGAGGGTAAGCAAGTGCAAGTGGGAGAGAGGCAGAGAGAGAAACCCACACAGGCTTTGTGCTGTCAGTGCAGAGTCCAATGCAGGGCTCAATCTCCAGAAATCTTGACCTGAGCTGAAATCAAGAGTCAGATGCTCAACTGACTAAGCCACCCAGGCGCCCCCTCTAATTGCTGAAGCGTATTGCAGTGTGTGAACATTATTTACCTTTTCTTAGACATTTGGGTTGTTCTCAGCTTTGGGCTATTTAGACACAACACCTTTGTTCCTTTCTTGTACAAGACTAGTTTTGGATACAGATCTTCATTTTTCCAGTGACTTTCTGATCCTACAGAACGTTTCTGCTGTTTTCGTTTTCCACACCTCCACTGGTGGTGTAAGAGGTGAATGGCTCCACATGTCTGCCCACATGTGATGTTTATGGTCCTAGATCTTCCTGTGCAAAGGGACCTTCAGGCTTTTTGTTTGATTCCTTTTTTGTCTTTCTATTCATATATAATATTTGTTTATACACCATAGATGTAAGTCTTTTGTCAGGTATATGTGTTTTGACTTTCTTTTCCAGTTAATGGCTTACCCTTTTATTTTTTTACTGGTGTCTTTTGATGCATGGATATGTATATGTGATATTTTTTTGATGAAGTATTTCTTAACGTTTTACAACTTTAGTGATTATGTCTTTTTGTCTCTTGGCTAAGAAATCTTTATCTCAAATCATGAAGTTATGTTCCTATGTTTTCTAGAATCTCTGTGGATGGTCTTTGATGCATCTTGTTCTAACTCTTGTGTGTGAAGTGATATATGAATTCAAAGTTCATTTCTGTTCTATAGAAATACCCAGTTGTTCCTTCATCACTTGTTAACTGTCCTTTCCACGTTAAATTGTCCAGCAACTTCTTTTGGGAACTTTATTTTGTGTGGGTCTACTCTGCAGCTTGTTATTCTATTGGTCTATTGGTTTTTATGTCAAAGCTATGCTTGCCAAAGCTGGTTTGACTGCTTTAGGGCACCTGTCTCCCCCTGTAAAACTTATATTCATCTTGCCAGTTTCTACAATAAAATCTTGCTGTACTTTCTGAGATTGTTTTAGGTCTGCAGGTAAATTGGAGAAGAAATTGACCTCTTAACATTGAATCCTCCAATCCATGAGCAGAAAAGATCTCTTCATTTAGGTCTTCTCTAGTTATGGGATATAATTTTCAGTGAAGCTTCACCTCTTGAAATTTTTCTGAGTGGGGTTTTTTTTTTTTGGATGCTATTTTAAATGGTATTGTTTCATTTTTCACTGCTCATATCATAGAAAAATGGATTTTTGTCTGTTGACCTCCTATTCTGCAGTGTTGCTAAATTTGATATTAGATCTAGCCAGGCTTTGTTCTCTTTTTGGTAGATTGCTTTGTTCTGTTTTTACATATACAATTATCATAACTTATAAATAAAATATTAGCTCTTGACCAGAATAGACCTCTTTTCCTTGTTCCCAATGTTAGGGAACATAGTCTTTTCACTATTATGATAGCTGTAGGTTTTTGGGGGTACACTTTATCAGATGTTCTGAGGATTGTCATAAGTGTATGTGGATTTTTTTGAAGTTTTTTTCTGCATCTTTTGAAATCATTTTGTGGTCTTACTCCTTTATCTCCTAATGTGGTAAATTGTGTTGATTTTCAGGTGTTAAACCAACATTGCATTCCAGGATCAAACTTCACGTGATTGCAAGATTTAATTTTCTGACTATTTTGTAGAGAATGTTTGTGTATATGTTCCTGAGCAGTAATGGTCTGTAGTGTCTATTTCCTGTAATGTCTTTGCTTGGTTTTGTGTTGGAATGATGCTGCCTTCTTAAAATGAGTTGGGAATATTCTTTCATGAATGAGTTGCTGTAGCATCCTTTTTGTCTGATAAAATTCCTTAAATGATGGACAGAATTCACCAGGAAAGCCCTCTTGGCATGGAGTTTTCTTTGTGGGATGCTTTTAAATTATGGATTCAATTACTTTAATACATAAAAAATCTCTTCAGACTTTGCATGTCTTCCTGGTCAGTTTCGCTAATTTCTTTCATTCCAGGAATGTATTGACTTTTTAAAAAAATTGTCAAACTTACTGAAACAACTGTTCATAATATTATTTTTCATGTCTATAAGACTGTAGTGATATGTTTTCATTTGTAATATTCCCTTTACACTGTTAACCCTTCTAAGCTAGTAGCACATAAACGTTAACTTTTTCAAAGAATCAACTTAAAAATCTTTCCCTTTATGTCTTCTGTTTAGTTGATTTCCATTCTTGTTTCCTTCTTTCTGCTGGTTTTGGCTTTACTCTTTTTTAACTTAAAATGAAGACTTAAATCCTTTCACAAATTTCATCTCAAGGCATATGTCTCCATCTGAGCCCTGCCTGCATTTTGTTCTCCTTCTGACACTCCCATTTCACATATGTTAGACAGCTTGATAGTCTCCCACGGGTCACTGAGGTGGGTTTTTTCTCTCTGCTTCAGTTTGGATCATTTTTTTTTTTTTATTGAAGTGTAATTTACTTAGTGTTAGATTAGTGTCAGGTGTGCAATGATTCAGCGTTGCTCTACATTACTCAGTGCTCACCACGGTAAGTGTTCTCTTAATTCCCTTCACCTATTTTATCCCTCCCTCTGCCACTTCCCCTCTGGCAACCACCCGTTCTCTATATTTAAGAGTCTGTTTTGTTTCTCTTCTCATCTATGTTCATTTGTTTTGTTTCTTAATTTCACATATAAGTGAAATCCTGTGGTATTTCTTTCTGACTTCTTTCACTTTATATCCTATGGGTCCATCCATGTTGCAAATGGCAAGATTTCATTTTTTATGGCTGAGTGATATTCCATCCTATACTTTATCCATTTGTCTATGGATGGATACTTGGATTGCTTCCATATCTTGGCTGTTTTAAATAATGCTGCAATAAAACTAGGGTGCATATATCTTTTTGAATTAGTGTTTTTTGAGTCCTTTGGGCACTCAGTAGTGGGATTATTGGATCATAAGGTAGTTTTATTTGTACCTTTTTGAGCAACCTCCATACTGTCTTTCCCAGTGGCAATGCCAGCTTGCATTCCCACCAACAGTGACTATGTGATGAGGGTTCCTTTTTCTCCACATCCTCCCCAATAATTACTTATATTTTTAAAGATGTTTTTATTACTTATTTTGAGAAAGAGTGAGCATGAGAAGGGGAAGGGCAGTGAGAGAGGGAGAGAGAATCCCCAGCAAGCATGGAACCCAATGGAGGGCTTCATCCCATGACGATGAGACCATGACCTGAGCTGATATCAAGAGTTGGATGCTTAACCAACGAGCCACCCAGGCGACCCTTTGTTGTTTTTTGATAATAGCCATTCTGACAGGTATCAGGTACATCTACTGAAATGATCATACAGGGTGTTTTTTTTTTAATCCTTTCTCTTATTGACATGATGTATCCCATTGATTTGTGAATATTGAATCACCTTACATCCTTGGAAGAAATCCCACTCGATCATGGTGAATGATGTTTTTAAATGTATTTCTGGATTTGGTTTGCTATTATTTTGTTGAGGGTTTTCCCATCTATGTTCATCAGAGTTAATGGCCTGTAGTTTTCTTTTTGTGTAGTGTCCTTACCTGGTCTTGTTACCAGGATAATGCTGGCCACCTACAATGCATTTGAAAGCTTTGCTTCCTCTGTTTTGGAATAGTTTGAGACTAATGGCATAAGATGGTCAACCATTCATTGTTTTATAACATGTTCTTTAGGCTCCATGTATTTGTGTTCTTGTTTTTTCCCCCCTTGGGTTTGGTTGCTAGTTTCATATTCTTGCAGTCAGAAAAGGTCCAGGATATGATTTCAGTCTTCTTGAATTAATTGAGATTGTTCTGTAGCCTAGCATGTGATCTATTCTGGAGAATGTTCCATGTGCACTCAAAAAGAATATATTCCACTGTTCTTGGATGGAATGTTCTGAATGTATCTCTTTCATCCATCTGGTCCAGTGTGTTGTTCAAAGTCCTTGTTTCCTTGTTGATTTTTCTATCTGGATGATCTATCCATTGATGTAAGTGGGGTGTTGAAGAGCCTTACTATTATTGTATTATTTTTTCCTTTGTCTGTTAATAGTCACTTTATGTATTTAGGTTCTCCCATGTTGGGTGTGTAAATATTTACATTGTTATATTCTCTTGTTGGATTGTTCCTTTTGATTATGTAGTGTCTTCCTTTGTCTCATGTTAAAGTCATTTTAAAGTCTATTTTATCAGATATCAGTATTTGTCACCCCAGCTGTCTGTTGGATTTCCATCTCTTCACTTTCAATCTGCAGGAGTCTTTATTTCTGAAGTAAGTCTCTTGTAGTCCACATATAGATGGGTCTTGCTTTTTTATCCTTTCAGCCACCTTCTGTCTCTTGATTAGAACATCTAGTCCCTTTACATTTAATTATTGATTGGCATATGCTAATTGTCATTTTGTTACTTGTTTTATTAATGTTTTTGTAGTTCTTCTGTTCCTTTCCTCTTGCTCCTTTCCCTCATGGTTTGATGGATTTCTTTAGTAATCTACTTGGATTCCTTTTTATTTTTTGTGGAACTATTACTGGTTTTTGATTTATGGTTACCATTCAGTTCATATAAAACATCTGCCTGTAGCAGTGTAAGTTAAGTTGATGGTTGCCTAAGTTTGAACCTCTTCTAAAAGCACATTTTTACCACTGCCCCACTGCACATTGTACATATATGATGTCCTACTTTGTATACTTTAATTTTGTAAATTCTGTGAGTGATGTTTACAAGTAAAATTGCATTTTTGCTTTAACCTCTGTGCTGGTTTTCTAAGTGATTCGTCTATTTTGTTTGCATTTACCTGTGAATTTTTTCTTCTCATTTTCTTACTCCTTAAAGCCTTTAATTTCCATGCAAAGAATTCTCTTTAATGTTTCCTGAAATGCTGGCTTAATGGTGATGAACTCCTTCAACTTTTGTCTGGGAAACTGTTTATCTCCCCTTCTATTCTGAAGTGTAGCCTTGCTGCACAGAGTATTCTTGGTTGCAGGTGTTTCCCATTCAGCCCTTTGTATATAGGGCTGCCACTCTTCTCTGGCCTGCAAAGTTTCTGCTGAACAGTCAACAGATAGCCTTATGGGATTTCCCTTATATGTAATGGTTTTCTTTTTCTGCTTTTAAAATCCTCTATCACTGCTTTGAGGGGGCGCATTTTAATGAGTATATTTCTTCCTGTGGACCTTCTTGGGTTCATTTTGTTGGGGGTTTTCTGTGCCTCCTGGATCTTGATGTCTGCTTCCTTCTCCAGCTTAGGGAAGTTTACAGCTGCTCTTTCCCACTTTTCTCTCCTCCCAGGATCCCTATACTGTGAATGTTATTCCACTTGAAGATTTCATGGAGTTCTCTTTACCTACTCTCATTTATCACTCCATTTTCTTTTTGCTCTTCCACTCCATTACTTTCATTTATTGTCTTCCACCTTGCTGATCTATCATTCTGCTTCCTGTAGTCTACTATCGATTCTATCACGTGTATTTTTAATTTCAGTCACTGAGTTCTTCATCTGATTGGTTCCTTTTTTATATATATTTGTTGAAGTTCTCACTGAGATTCTCCCCACTCTTAAGTCTATTGTCTTTATGACCATAGCTTTGAATTCTTCATCAGGTGTATCGTTGATCTGTTTCACTTAGTTCACTTGCTGTGGGTTTGTCATCTTCTGTCATTTGGGATCTATTCCTCTGTCTCCTCAATTGTTGTAACTCCGAGTTTGCTTCTGTGTGTTAGGAAAGTCAACTATATCTCCTGACCTTGAAAGTTATAGCCTTAAGAAGAAGGGGTCCTGTGGTGTGCTTTAGCACAATGCCCCCTGCTCACCAGCACCAAGCACTTCAGGGCTTGTGTGCGTCCTACTGTTGTGGCTGAACCACATCCGCTTTCAGTTCAGTCATCTGCAATGGCCCCTTTTGTTGATACATCAGGCAGATTTGGGTCCCTGTGCTGTTAAGGAGCCAGCCTGATGCTGCCTTAGGCTTGTAGTTGGGTGGTGTCGGCACTCAGACCAGACACCTGGTCCCTAGTTAGCAGAACACTTTCTCTGAACTGCCAGCTCTCCAGTGTGGCTGCTAGGACTGTGGATGCACTGGCATATGTGCTTATCTTACCCTCTTCCTGGGGCAGGAGTCTCTTTGGAGTGGGCATGCCTTTGCCAGGGACTCTTATAGGATACAATGCAAAAGAGCCACTTCAGAGAGACTCCTGCTGAATGGGATGGGTTGAATAGGACGGGAACTGTAGAGATAGGGAGTTCGCAGTGTTAGCAAGGTTGGGGTTGGAGGTGTTCATGCTCATTCCTGCAACTGTCAGCCTACCTAGGCTGGGGGGTGGGGATGGAGAACTGGGGCCTGCCAGCTCTCGGTGGAGAAATCTCAAGATCTTCACCCCTCCAGCACATGTTCTGAGATTAATAAAGAAATCTCCTTCCTACCTGAGGCACCTGTTTCTATGCTGTATCTCAGCCCAGTTCTCTGTTATACTGGCTCTTTAAGGATGGGACTCAGTTTCTTATTGCCCTCTAGCTCTCCAAGAGCTAAGCTCACCAATTTTTAAAGTACCCAGAGGTGTAAGCCCTCCTGATTACAAAAAGTTATGAAGTTAAGCACCACTGGTTCTCAAAGTCAAATACTATAGTGACTTGCCTCCTCAGTGAAGGTCCCCACGTCTGGGATGCCTGGTGTTGGATCTGTTCTCTCCCTTCTCTTTGCTTGTGGTGTCCCCACTATTTGTGGTTCATCTCAGGGATTTAGGTTCCAAGTGTGTGTCTGCCCCTTCTATCCTTTTTGACATCCTCCTCTCTGCAATTAACTGGGGAAAGTTTGTTATGTTGGTCCTCCAGTCATTTTCTGGGCTAGCTGCATTGACATGGGTGTTGTCTCAGTGTGTCCATGGAATGAGGTAAGCATAGGATGCTCCTATTTTGCTATCTTCCCAGAAACCTGTAAAGTTTCATTTTTAAAAAATTAAATGGCTTTAAAGGAAAATATTAGGTAAATAATGGTGCACATGGATACAGCATTAGGCAGCAGGGTGGCTAAAGGATTAGAAAAACCCCACTTTATTGAGAGATTCACATAACCTATAATTCACCTCTTTAAAGTATATATTTCAATAGTTGGCCACACAATCATTGTAAATACTATCATCACTATCTAATTTTAAAATATTCCCTTCATTATTGCCCTTAGCAACCAACAATGTGTTGTCTGTCTCCATGAAACTGCCTCTTATGAACATTCCATGGAAATGGAATTGTACAATTTTGTCTTTGAGATTCTGGCTTCTTCCATTTAGCTTGTTGTCAAGGTTCACCCATGTTGTAATGTGTGTCCATGCTTTATTTCTTCTCCTGGCCAACTAGTGTTCCATTGTATGGATCGACCAATTTTGTTTATACGTTCATCAGTTTTATGGACGTGTAAGTTATTTCTACTTTTTATTTTGGCTCATGTGAATGTTATGTGCCTTTTTGTATAAATTTTGTACCAGTGTTTATTTTCAGTCTTCTTGGGTGTATTCCTAGGTGATAATAGTTGGGTTATATAGAAACTATGTTTAATCTTGTGAGGAACTGCCAGACTTTTCAAACCAACTTGTTTCACAATCCTACCAGCAATGCATGAGCATTCTCATTTCTCCAGAGCCTTGCCAACATTTGCTGTTGTCTCTTCTATTTTAGCCATCCTCATAAGTGTGAAGTGGTATTTCATTGTGGTTTCAATTTGCATTTCCCTAATGATGAATGCTATTGAGAATCTTCTCATGTGCTTAATGACCCTTAGTCTACTTTGTTGAAGTGGAAGATTTTGAATTAAGGTGCACATGGTGAATAAATTTGTAGTCTGGAATTCATATTGGATGGGACAGCCTCACAAGCAGGATGCTGAGCACTTAATGCCTTTCCTGTCTCAATTAAACATTACATTCTTCCCCATTAGCCTCAATTATTCAAAAAGAACTTTCTTTTTGGAATCAAAATATGCCTTCCTGAAACTTGTACACATCAAGTTTCATCTACCCATTCATTAACCAATTCAACAAATATCCTGGAAGTTATCAGAACAAAACCACCCTTTTCCTGGGGACAGCTGTCTGGGTGTCTGACACTAGTTGCCATGCTTTGCCTTAATCTTCTCTTCCCTGAGCTAAACCTCTATTAATGCGTTCAGACATTAAGACACAAGCCCTAGACACCACATTATCTGGTGGACCTCTCCAGTATTTTCTCTAGCATATTAATATCTTGTTACATAATTTCAGCTGCAAATGAGATCACCAAATAACAGGAGCCTAAGCCAGATTAAGACCTCTCTCCTCTGCAGAATTTTCAAGGGCCCAGGCTCTTCCTATCTCGTTGCTCTGCTATCCCTGATGTATTGTTTTTGTCCTTGCAGCCCAAGATGGTGCCCCCTCCTGGCCACATTTTAGCCAGCAGGATGGGGAAAGAGAAGGACAAGTATTTCTCCCTTGAAAGCAACTGCAAACTTGGGGTGCCTGTGTGGCTCAGTTGGTTAAGTGTCACATTTTTTATCTCAGCTCAGGTCATGATCTCATGGTTTGTGAGTTTGAGCCTCCCATTGGGCTCTGCGCTGACAGAGCATGGACCCTACCTGGAATTCTCTCTCTTCCTCTCTCTGCCCCTCCCCCACTTGTGCGTGCTCTCTCTCTTTCTCTCTCCCTCAAAAGTAAATAAATAAACTTAGAAACTGTAAACTTCACTGTTGCTATTGGCAAGAAATCAGAAAGCTCTAGAACCGGGTGGAAGAAGAGGCCAAGGAAGTACAGAAGAAAAGAAAGGATGGAAATTGTCCCAGATGTCTTCTGTCAGGTTCTCTTGTTCTTAGTTCCAAAGTCCCAGTCATGACTGAATGTGAGGCTGATGACCATCTTAGGAAAAACACTTAGGTTGCTCAGGTTCCACATCATTTGCTATGATTGCTCTTATGGAGCCAATTGAGGAAAATCTTCACCTAATGCACTGGATGCCAAGATGGAATCCATGTCCACAGAAGCCAGTTAAGACAATTCACTGGGAAGAACAACAAATAGAAATAAAAGTTCCACTTCCAAAATCTCATTCTTTTATAATGCCACTTCTGAGTATGTATTATAAATAGCATAGTATTTTAGAGCACATTTCATCATTTCCAAGTTTAAGAAACTATTGCAAGCTCATGCTCGGAAATCTGCAGACCAGTCCTGTGGTCCAGGATGTTGGAAGGCACTGCACCAAAGAGGTTAACGTCAGAGCCATGCTCTTCAAGCTGAGGCCCCTGAGAGCCCCTATCCCCTCCTGACCCTCAGAGCCAGCCTAGGCTCTCACTGAGCTACCCTCCCCAAAACTCTGACCTCAGAATCACAGAAGGGGTGTGTTTATCTTCCACACCAGTGTTAAAGTGCTGATTTAGCTACTTCAGGGAGTCCAAACAAATATCATAAGCAACAAAAGCATTTGTGTGGTCAAATCACATCGTCCTGCACCACGTTTCTCTCTAGGCCTTCATGGATTTTATATACAAAGAATGTCATCTGTTTCCTGAACATGTGTGGTCTTTACCTCTGCTTTTCCCTCCCCATGCCAAGTTTATGAGCAATAATATGCCTTGACCAAAAAATACAGCCAGATTTTAATTGTGAAGCACTTAGACCTTGCAAACAAACTACTTAGAGCGAGTAGAATATAGGCAGAGGAGAAGCCTTCCTCTCAAAGACGTGTGTGGTTATTGGTGTCTTGTCAATATTTATGTTCCTTTCTATTTGATTTCCCCAGTCAGTGTAGGAGAGAAAATAAAATTGCTGGGCACATAGTGAAGTTTGAGGATTTCCCCCATCATTTACTGTTTCCATCCTTCTGAGCAGTGTTGATTCAGTACCTGTTGTAGGGGGCTAGGGATGTGGAGAACGATCAGAGCTCACTGCCTTGTGAAAGTGTATATTCTAGTGGGTAAAGGGGAGACTGTAACAAGTAAAATGAACAGTGTGTCAGCTGATGGTAGCTGTTATGGAGAAACAAAAGGATGTGGGGAACGTGTGCTTTCTTGAAGGCTCATGTAAAATTTTGAACAGGGTTGTTAGGGAAGCGCTCCCTGAATGAAGAGGGGGTATTCCAGCAGACTTGATGGACGTGAGGACTGAGCCATAGTGACCCAAAGGGTGTACGTCCTCACCTGCAGACACTCTGTTGTGGAGGTGCTGTCCTGTGCATCTTAGGATGTGTAGTAACATCCATGGTCCTTGCTCACCAGACGACAGCAGCAGATCCCCAGGTGTGGAAATCAAAGCTTTTCCCCCAACCTTCCCAAATTATCTGCCAGGGGGTCAAGTCACAGCACAGTTGAGAAGTGCTCTGGGGTAGGACACTGCCATGCGGATGGGAAAGCAGGTGCAAGGGCATGAGGTAGAAGAGTTCCTGCTGCATTAAAAAAAAAAACAGCAAGGAAGCCAGTGAGGATGGAGCCTAGTAAAGGGTGGTGACTAGGTAAGGTGAGAGAGACCTCGGACGACCAGGCCATTGTATGTCACTATGAATGAAGTGCGTGTGTCATACTGGATTGTGTAGTCATGTCAGTTGAGTATATACACCTCAGAGCATAACTGCTGGACCGCAGGTTACCCATAGATTCAAATTTAGTAGATTGTTCCATCTTGAAAGTATGTTTGCCGAGCTGATCTCCTCCAGCAGTATAGGAGGATCCTAGCTGTGCCACATCCTGGCCAACACTTGGTATTTCTTGGCTTTCTCCTTTGTGGGTTTTGGTGGGTATAGAGTCCTAACTCATATCAGTTTTTTTTTCTTTTAAGGTTTATTGTCAAGTTGGTTTCCGTATAACACACAGTGCTCATCCCAACAAGTGCCCTCCTCCATGCCCATCACCCCCCTTCCCCTCTCCCTGACCCTCATTAGCCCTCAGTTTGTTCTGAGTATAAAAGAGTCTCTCATGGTTTGCCTCCCCCCCCCCCCCGTTTTTCTCCTTCTTCTCTCGCATAGTCCTCCATTAAGTTCCTCCTAATCCTCCTATACATGCAAACATATGGTATCTGTCTTTCTCTGCCTGACTTATTTCATTCACCATAACACCCTTGAGTTCCATCCACATTGCTACAAATGGCCAGATTTCATTCTTGCTCATTGCCATGTAGTATGCAATTGTATAGAAAAACACATCTTCTTGATCCATTCATCACTTGAAGGACATTTAGGCTCTTTCCATATTTTGGCTATTATTGAAAGTGCTACTATGAACATAGGGGTCCATGTGCCCCTATGCATCAGCACTCCTGTATCCCTCAGGTAAATTCCTAGCAGTGCTACTGCTGGGTCATAGGGGAGTTCTATTGTTAATTTTTTGAGGAACCTCCACACTGTTTTCCAGAGGGGCTGCACCAGTTTACATTCCCACCAACAGTGTAGGAGGGTGCCTGTGTCTCCACATCCTCGCCAGCATCTAGGGTCTCCTGATTTGTTCATGTTAGCCACTCTGACCAGCATGAGGTGGTATCTCAGTGTGGTTTTGATTTGTATTTCCCTGATGAGGAGGGACGCTGAGCATCGTTTCATGTGTCTGTTGGCCATCTGGATGTCCTCTTTGGAGAAGTGTCTGTTCATGTCTTCTGCCCATTTCTTCACTGGATTATTTGTTGGGTGTGCAGTTTGGTGAGTTCCTTATAGATTTTGGATACTAGCCCTTTATCTGATATGTCATTTGCAACTATCTTTTCCCATTCTGTCAGTTGCCTATTGGTTTCATTGATTATTTCCTTTGCCGTGCAGAAGCTTTTAATCTTGATGAGTTCCCAATAGTTCATTTTTGCTCTTGGTTCCCTTGTCTTTGGGGATGTGTCAAGTAAAAAATTGCTGTGGTTGAGGTTAAGGAGGTTGTTTCCTGCTTTCTCCTCTAGGATTTTGATGGTTTCCTGTTTCACATTCAGGTCCTTTATCCATTTTGAGTTTATTTTTGTGTATGGTGTAAGAAAATGATCTAGTTTCATTCTTCTGCATGTTGCTGTCCATTTCATTGGTCTCTACTCCATTTCATTGGTCTAAGGTCTGTTTTTGTGCCAATACCATACTGTTTTGATGATGACAGCTTTGTAGTAGAGACTAAAGTCTGGGATTGTGATGACTCCCATTTTGGTTTTCTTCTTCAATATTACCTAGGCTATTTGGGGTCTTTTATGGTTCCATACAAATTTTAGGATAGCTTGTTCTAGCTTTGAGAAGAATGCTGGTGCAATTTTGATTGGGATTGCATTGCATGTGTAGATTGCTCTGGGTAATAATGACATTTTAACAACATTTATTTTTCCAATCTGTGAGCATGGAATGCTTTTCCATTTCTTTGTGCCTTCTTCAATTTCCTTCATAAATTTTCTATAGTTTTCATCATACAGATCTCCTGTATCTTTGGTTAGGTTTATTCCTAGGTATTTTACGGTTTTTTTGTGCAGTTGTGAATGGGATCAGTTTCTTGATTTCTCTTTCTGTTGCTTCATTATTGGTGTATAAAAAGATAATCTATTTCTGTACAGTTGATTTTGTACCCTACACTTTTACTGAATTCATGGATCAGTTCTAGTGGACTTCTGGCAGAGTCTGTCGAGTTTTCCATGTAGAGTATCATGTCATCTGCGAAAAGTGCAAGTGACTTCATCTTTGCCAATTCTGATGCCTTTTATTTCCTTCTGTTGTCTGATTGCTGATGCTAGGACTTCCAGCACTATGTTAAACAACAGTGGTGAGTGTGGACATCCCTGTTGTGTGACTGATCTCAGAGGGAAAGCTCTTTGTGTTTCTCTATTGAGGATAATATTAGTTGTGGGCTTCTCATAAATGGCTTTTATGATGTTTAAGTAAGTTCCTTCTATCCCGACATTCTCGAGGGTCTTTATTAAGAAAGGATGCTGTATTTTGTCAAATGCTTTTTCTGCATCTGTCGACAGGATCATATGGTATTTATCTTTTCTTTTGTTAATGTGATGTCTCACATTGATTGATTTGCGAATATTGAACCAGCCCTGCAACCCACGAATGAATCCCACTTGATCATGGTGGATAATTCTTTTTTATATGCTGTTGAACTCGATTTGCTAGTATCTTGTTGAGGATTTTTGCATCGTTATTCATAAAGAATATTGTCCCATAGTTCTCTTTTTTGGCTGGATCTCTGTCTGGCTTGAGAATCAAAGTGATGCTGGCTTCGTAGAATGAGTCTGGAAGTTTTCCTTTGATTTCTATTTTTTGGAATAGCTTGAGAAGAATGGGTTTAATTGCGATTTAAATGCCTATAGAATTCCCCAGGGAAGCCATCTGGCCCAGGGCTCTTATTTGTTGGGAGATTTTTGATAACTGACCCGATTTCTTTACTAGTTATGAGTCTGTTCAGATTTCTGTCTTCCTGTGTGAATTTTGGTAATGAGTGTGTGTTTAGAAATGTGTCCATTTCTTCTAAGTTGTCCAGTTTGTTGGCATGTAATTTTTCATAGTATTCTCTGATAGTAGCTTGTATTTCTGAAGGGTTGGTTGTAATAAGTCCATTTTCATTCATGATTTTGTCTATTTGGGTGCTCCCTCTTTTCTTTTTGAGAAGCCTGGCTAGAGGTTTGTCAATTTTGTTTATTTTTTCAAAAAACCAATTCTTGGTTTCATTGATCTGTTCAACTGTTTTTTTTTAATTCAATAATTGTTTATTTCTGCCCTGATTTTTATTATTTCTCTTCTTCTGCTGGGTTGGGGTGCTCTTGTTGCTCTGTTTCTATTTACTTTAAGTGTGCTGTTAGATTTTGTATTTGTGCCTTTTTAGTGTCTCGAAATAGGCCTGGAGTGCAATGTACTTTCCTCTTAGGACTGCCTTTGCTGCATCCCAAAGAGTTTGGATTGTTGTATTTTCATTTTCATTTGTTTCCATATATTTCTTAAATTTCTTCTCTAATTGCCTGATTGGCCCATTCTTTCTTTAATAGGGTGTTCTTTAACCTCCACATTTCTGGAGGTTTTCCAGACTTCTTCCTGTGGTTGATTTCATGTTTCATAGCATTGTGATCTGAAAGTATCCATGGTATTATCTCAGTTCTTTTATATTGAAGGCTCCTTTATGACCCAGTATGTGATCTGTCTTGGAGAATGTGCCATGTGCCCTTGAGAAGAAAGTGAATTCCATAGGCTTAGGATGTAGAGTTCTAAATATATCTGTCAAGTCTGTCCGGTCCAATATGTATTTCAGGTCCATTGTTTCTTTAGTGATTTTCTGTCTAGTTGATCTATCCATTGCTATAAGTGAAGTATTAAAGTCCCCTGCTCTTAGCACATTCTTATCAATAAGATTGCTTATGTTTGTGATTAATTGTTTTATGTATTTGGGTCCTTCCAAATTTGGTGCGTAGACATTTATAATTGTTAGTTTTTCCTGATGGATAGACCCTGTAATTATTATATAGTGCTCTTCTTCATCCCCTGTTACTGCTTTTACTTTAAAGTCCAGTTTGTCCAATATACATATGGGCACTCCAGCTTTCTTTTGATTTCCAGTAGCATGATAGATATTTCTCCATCCACTTACTTTCAGTCAGAAGGTGTCCTCAGGACTAAAATGAGTCTAGTGTAGACAGCACATAGATGGATTTTGTTTTTTTAAGCCATTCTGCTACCCTATGTCTTTTGATTGGAGCATTCAGCCCATTTACATTCAGTGTTATTGAAAAATACAGGTTTAGAGTCATTGTGTTCTCTGTATAAGCATGTACGATTCATGCTTATAGTGGTGTCTCTAGTACCTTGTGTTCTTACATCATTTCCCTCATAGAGTCCCCCTTAGGATTTCTTGTAGGGCTGGTTTAGTGGTGATGAATTCTTTCAAGTTTTGTTCATTTGGGAAAACCTTTATCTCTCCTATTTTGAATGACAGGCTTGCTGGATAGAGGATTTTTGGCTGCATATTTTTTCTGTTCATCACACTGAAGATTTCCTGCCATTCCTTTCTGGCCTGCCAAGTTTTAGTAGATAGGTCTGCAACTACTCTGATACGTCTCCCTTTGTATGTTAGGGCCTTTTTATCCCTAGCTGCTTTCAGAATTCTCTCTTTGTCCTTATATTTTGTCAGTTTCACAATGATATGTCATGCAGAAGATCGATTCAAGTTACATCTGAGGGGAATTCTCTGTGCCTCTTGGATTTCAGTGTCTGTTTACTTCCCCAGAGTGGGGAAGTTCTTGGCTATAATTTGTTCAAGTACCCCTTCAGCTCCTTTTTTTTCCTCTTCTTCTTTGGGAATTCTTATGATATGGATATTGTTTGGTTTGATTGCATGACTCAGTTCTCGAATTCTCCTTTCGTGCTTCTGAATCAATTTATCTCTCTTTTTCACGGCTTCCTCTTGCTCTCTAATTGAGTCTTCTAATTCACTATTCTCCTCTCTGCCTCTTCAATCCATGCACTGGCCACCTCCATTATATTATGCACTTTATTTATAGCATTTTTTAATTCATCTCAACTATTTTTAAGGTCCATAATCTTTATAGCAATAGCTTCTCTGGTGTCTTTCATACTTTTTTCAAGCCCAGTGATTAATTTTATGACTATTGTTCTGAATTCCTGGATAGTTATGTTGCTTGTATCTGTTTTGAACAATTCTTAGCTGTCATTTATTCCTGGAATTTCTTTAGAGGAGAGTTCTTCCATTTCATCATTTTGGCTAGTTTTCTGTGTCTTGTAAATTTTAAAAGCTTGTTATGCACTCTGTACCTGCGAGTTCTGCTATATTAAAGGAGGTTCATTGACTGTCCATGGCCTTTCCATTTAGGAAGTGTTCTTTTAACAGTGTCTCTCGATCTCTCTTGTTGTGCCTTTGGTTATTTTATTTCCCTACTCGTAGTGATATTTGGGAGTCTCCACCATTTGTACTTTGGCTTGTTTCTTGAGGTAGCCCTGAAAAGGAAAACAGACAGACAAACACACTTGGAACAAAAACACACGAATGCACAGACAAATCAAACAAACAAGCAAACTGAAAGGGAAAAACAACAACAACAACAACAACAAAAGACAAAGGACAGTCTAAAAGCATAAAACCTGAAATCCCAGCTACAAATAAAGAGCAGGGTGGAGGAAGTGCTGATGAAGAGCATATATACGAGGAGAGAAATGACGGGGGTGGGGAGAAATCAAAATTGAACATTGACCAGGCAGAGAGACTAAAAGATTTAATTCAGAGAGAGAAAGAGGAGAATATGGTAGGAGGCGAGGAGAAAGAAACGAAGATAATGTTACCCAAAGAAACTATATAGTCTGATTATTCCAGAGAGAGAGAAAGGAAGGTAACAATGGAGGTGTAGAATATGCATCAAGAGAATGGATTAAATGTGACCATTTACGCAAACCAATGACCAAGAGTATCCAGTCCAGTGGAGGGGAGAGAGAAGAATGAGATAGGGGAAAATATACCTGAATAGCAAGAATTGATCTAGATGTAATCACGGCAATGCATCAATGTTGGTCTTGCCCCAGGCTCTGGTTAAAAAAAAAAAAAAAAGTAGCTCTCCAGCACAGATGGGCATGGTTTGGTGTAGGCAAGCCTCGCCTCCACTGCAGTACTGAGGGCCTCTCCCCGAGGCCCCGCCTTGATGGTTGTGGGGAGACAACTGGCGGCGCCCCAGTCCCTTCTGAAACCAAGTGTTGCAACTCACTCTTTTGGGTCCTTTCTCCCTGTGCCTTGTTCGTAGCCAACGTGGGCCATGTTCTATGTCCCAAGCCCTGCCTCATTTCCAGATTTTAGTCCGTGCACTTTAATGATACCTCCCGAATTGTAATCCCGCAGGCCAGGCAGCTTCCTAGCTAGGGGTCGAGTAGGGTGAGTAGGGGAGCAGTTTCTCCTGGCACCACCTGGGACTGGGGCACCCAGCCCAAAGGAAGTACCACGGCTAGAGATAGGATCTCTCTCTCTGAATGCCCCGTGGTTAGAGATGGAATGATAAGATCCCTCTCTGTCCCAGGCCGCGGTTTTTCTCTTCTGCACGGACAGTTCTATGAGAAGTTTCAGCCACTCTTTCTCTTCCCCTCGTCTCTCTGAGGCTCTCCTCGGAGGGGGAATCCCTCCCCTCCGTGCCTCTGGGTCTCAGCCCATTTTTATCTTCCCCAGTTTGCAATCACGCACCTATGAGGCTTTCTTCTTTGTGGACTCTGTCTCTTTTCCTCCCGGACTCTTGTGGTTCAGTCTCCTATGGCTTCAGCCCTTCTTTGTTTGAGAGATGCAGGCAGGTGAAAAATATGGAGCTCCCTACTTCTCCACCATCTTGCTTCTCCTCATTTTAGTTTTAATCTTTTCCTGATGTTTGTTAGCCCTTTGGGTAAAGTGTATATTCAGGTGTTTTGCTCATTTTTCTATGGAGTTGCCTGTATCTATCTATCTATCTATCTATCTATCTATCTCCCTCCCTCCCTCCCTCCCTCCCTCCCTCCCTTCCTTCCTTCTCCTTCTGCTGTTGCTGCTGCTGCTGCTATTACTACTACTACTACTACTGCTACTACTACTACTACTACTACTACTACTCCTCCTTCTCCTTCTCCTTCTCCTTCTCCTTCTCCTTCTTCTTCTTCTTCTTCTTCTTCTTCTTCTTCTTCTTCGGTATGATTACTTTGTATTCTGGATCGAGCTTCTAGAATCTGTGATCCTCCTCCAGAGGTTTGAAGATTATCTGTATATGTTTTCTGTTGCTGTAGAGAGAGTTACCACAAACTATGGGAGCTTAAACCAGCACATCGGTATCAGCTCACTTGTAGATGGGGAGTCTAGCATGGTCTGGTCGGGGTGTCTGCTCAGGAGATCCCAAAGCCAAATCACACTATCCTGTGGGTTGAATTCTCCTCTGGAAGATGGCAGGGAGCTAGAATCTCTTTCCAAGCTCCTCCTTGCCACTGGCATAACTCAGTCCCCTGTTGGCTGTAGGACTGGGGTACCCATTTCCTTGCTAGCTGTGATTAGGGAGCTGCTCTGTATCCCTCTCACATGACACCCTCCAGCTGCAAAGCCAGTGGATTGTACATCAAATCCTTCTCATGCTTTGAATTTCTGGCTTCCTCTGTCCCCCACCTCTAGAGCCAGATTTAAAAGGCTTATCTGATGAGGCCAGACCCACCAGATAGTCTCCATTTTTAATTAACTCAAAGTCAACTAATTAGTAACCTCAATTATATCTGAAAATCCCCTTTTGGCTTCATGTAATATGGGAGCAAGAGCCCATCTTTTCCTAAGTTCTACCTACCTTAGAAGGTCACTGGGCTCTTAGCATTCTGCCCACTACATTACTGAAACTGGTCATTCTGGGGTCAAAGCAACCTTAGCAGATGATATAGCAACTGCAAAGGCCCTGAGGTGCGAATGTGACCCACCCACCCCCAACTCCAGGAGGTGAATGTGGCTGCAGGAATGCAGGGAGAGTCTTGGGAGACCAAGCCAGAGGGCTGTCAGGCTGGATGTTTCTTGCCTTATGCACTGTAGTTAAGAATTTTGGATTTTACTCTGAGAGAAATGGAGGGAGCTAAGCAGTGATGTATTCTGATGGATTTTTTAGGCTGCTGGGTAAAGAATGATCATGATGGGGTAAAAGTGGAAGCAGGGCCAGTTAGGAGACAAAAACCACTAAGCTAGGTGGGAGTACAGGTGCTTGGAGCAAGCAGGTAACCAAGGAGATGGTGAGAAGTAGTGGGCTCCTGGATGTACTTGATGGGGATTGTTGCCAAGTGGGATGTGTGGGGCAGAAAGAAAGGAAGGAGTGAAAGGTGATTCCATGGTCTCTGACTTCTGCTCATCTTGATTACTCAGGGACAGGACACATCAGGGGTGGAGCACATTTGAGGGGAAGATCAGAAGCTCTGTTTGGATGTGTTAAGTTTGATATATCAAGGCGCCACCAAGTAGAGTTGTCAAGTGAACAGATTAAAGCACAAACTTGGGGCACCCAGATGGCTCAGTTGGTTGAGTGTTCAACTTTGGTTCTGGTCATAATCTCATGGTTCGTGGGTTCAAGCCCCATGTTGGGTTCACTGATGTCAGCGTGGGGCCCTCTTTGGATCCTCTGTCCCTTTCTTTCTGCCCCTCCCCTACTCATGATCTGTCTTTCTGAAACATTAAAAAAAAGAAAAGAAAAGAAAAAGAAAAAGAAAGCACAGCCTGGTGTTCAGTGGAGCAGGATAGGTCATGTACATAAACTGGGAGTCATCAGCACATGGCTGTTCCTGAAGGCCAGGAGTCTGAGGAAGCCACTAAGAGAGAGGAGCAGTCTGGGATCCAGCCCTGGGGTGCTCTTCATTAATGGGGTCGGGGATACTGGATGGGAGTATGCAGAGAAATAGGGAGGAATCCAGGAGGGCATGGTGTCCTGGAACCCAAGTGAAAAACAGGTTGCAAAGAAAAGAAGTTGAGCAACCTCGGCAGATATGCCAATGATCCAGTCACGTGAGGACCACGACTTTGGCATTCGCTTTCACAGAGTGCATTTTCAGGCTAGTGGCTCAGCAGTGCCAGATCCAGGGGTTCAAGAGTGAGTGGGAGGAAAGGAATACAAAGAAGACATACGAGAAGAATGTTACACTAGCCAGGATCAGGCAGGTTCTGTTGTGGTGACAAATACCCCCCAGATGTCACTGTCTCCGCGCACTACATTTATGTCTTGTTCATGTATATCTTGTTCATCATGTGTATTGAGGAAAGATCAGCAAGAAGGCTCTGGTCACTGGAGTTACTTCAGAGCCATGCTGGAAGAAGGTCTCTTGCAACATGAATTTGCATGATCACCCTGTAGAGGGAAGGGGGAGGTGAACTGTGCACCATTTCAGAGCTCAGTGGCTAAAGCAAGTCACGTGGCTATACCTCATTTCAGATGTTGTGGAACAGCACTGATGGGTAACGCAAAAAACAGACTGGTTGAACTTCTCTGCAGATGCCTTCCTTTGTGCATCCAGTACTGCTGTGCTGAGGTGTCGCCCTCATGGCTGGTGTTGCCCTCGGGGCTGAGACTGCAGAGGTGGGCACGGTCGAGTCCCCTCACTTACTCATGTGAGAAGTACAGACCAGTCACATGCAAGTGCCCAATAAGCTAATGGAGAATAAAATTGGATATGACAGTGTGTGGAGGGCATGCTATTGTAGACGGGCTGGCCAAGAAAGGCCTCTTGGGAATGATGGCCTAGGACTCAACAACAAAGGGGGAGAAAGGTTAAGGGCGGGGTTTTGGCCAGGATAAGCATGGACAGAGTGAGAGGGCCCCAGGGCCTCAGGTCCTGGAGCATGAAGGCAGTGCAGGTCCCTCTAGGTGACTGGGGTCAGGGTGGTTGGGAGGAATCGGGTACTGCAGTCCAGGGCTGTGTTTCATTCATTCACTTGTTGATTTGTTTGTATAACAAACATCTGAGTGTTTGTATGTCCCAGCGGTAAGGATGGAATGGCACATCACACCAACACACACTTTTTTTTTTAAATTTTTTTAATGTTTTATTTATTTCTAGGAGAGAGAGGCAGTGTGAGCAGGGGAGGGTCAGAGAGAGAGGGAGTCACAGACTGAAACAGGCTCCAGGCTCTGAGTTGGCAGTCAGCACAGAGCCTGACGTGGGGCTCGAACCCACGAACCGCGAGATCATGACCTAAGCGAAAGTCGGACGCCTAACCAACTAAGCCACCCAGGCGCCCCTACACCAACACACACTCTTAAACCTCACTGCACCTACTTCAGTGTATAAATTACAGATGCGATGATCTGGGCCACTGTGGGGAGAAAGACTTGAGGGGAAATAGCATGGAGACCAGCTGGCAGACTGTTGTGGGGTGTTCCACACGAGGCTGACGGGAACTTGGAAGAGAACACTGGCAGAATTAGATGGGTCTGGATAGCGCCCCCCTTTCTTCCTAGGGCTGCTGTAACCGCCAAAGACTTGATGGCTTAAAATAATAAATTCCTTCTCTAACAATTCTGGAAGCTGGAGGTCACAAACTGAGGAATCTGTAAGACCCCGTTCTCCCTCTGAAGACTCCGGGAAAGAATCCTTCCTTGACCCTCTCAAGCTTCTGGTGGCTTCTGGCAATTCTTGGGGCTCCCTGGCATGTGGCTGCCTCACTTGGACCTCTGCTTCTGTTTTCCTGTGCCTTCTCTGGGGGCCCTCTTCTCTTAAAAGGACACCAACTCATTTGATTTAAAACCTCCTACTCCAATAGAACTTCATCTTTAATTACACCTGCAAAGACCCTATTTCCAAATAAGGCCACATCCTGAGCCTTGAGTGGACCTGGATTTTAGGAGGATACTAATCATCCGGTATGGCTAGATTTTAGGAGGCTAGAGCTGAAGGGGCTTGGTGATGCATCAAATGCGATAGAAGAGAAGTCAAGTGTGACTCAAATTCTAGCTTGAACAACTGGGGGAAGGCACCTTTCACCACAGCATGAGGCGACTGGAGGAGAAGCAAGACTGGGGAAGGGGTGGCCCTCAGGTTCATTTGGGGGCACATTGAGTCTGAGATGGCTCTGAGACATTCCCATGGGAGACTCTGAATGAATCAACTGGGGAGTCATGAGGGTCTAGACGGTGTCCCAAGCACTGGATCAGATCCCCTGGGGAAGAAGCATCCACCCGACCTTGGGTCTCTAACACCGAGGGGAAGGGGAGAGAAGGACCAGCAGCATTTGTGAGCCTTCAAATATATAGAAGCAGAAACACAAGTTAGAGTAACCATAAAAAAGGTGAATGGCAAGACCTTGCAGTTGTGCTGAGGAGGTAAATCTGAATTATGTTCCCATGAGTTCAGGTAACTTGACAAATAAACCCACTTAAATTCATCTAGTTCATTTCAAGTGGGACCAGGAAACACTTCTGTATTTTCCAGAATGGAAAAGCTATTCCGTTAGCATTAGAAAATTTCAAGCCTCAGGTTGATGGAGGTTTTGTGTTCCTTGTCCACATTCAGTAGTCAACTTCTAACTTCCCAGGAGAAGTTACTCTGCATCAGACACAGAACAAAATGCAGGGAGCCATCTGGAAGACTCTGAGCATGAAGGTGAATGAGGGCTTGTGGTTCCAATGACAAGTCCAGGCCCCAGATGCACCCCATCCCCTGGGTCAGAGTTTGTAACCACCTGGGCAGGGTGTTCAACAGCAGGTGAGCCTAAGAAAATCATGTCTCCCCCCCATTCACAGAGTACCAGGCATGAGCTGAGACCCAGCAGTAAGTGAGATCCAAGTCCAAGCCTTTAGTCTCCTGGGTTATCATAGCTTAGGACAAAGGTCTGTCCAGTGGACATCTTCCTAGCCAGATCTTCAGACAAATCTCCTGGAAAAAGGTAATTGTGCCTTTTAACTAGGAGAGAGAGAGGGAGAGAGTCAGAAGGACTGAGTGGCCATTCATTTAATCATTCACTTAACCAGTATCTCAAGGTCAACTATGTTCTAGCAATGGGGATGCAATGGTGCATAACCCTAACACAGTGCCTTCATTCTAGAACAGTGGCAGCTGCCATTATAAGTAAGCAAACTTACTAATATCAAAGTACATATATGCTACAGGGTTTATAAGACAATGATGGAGAGGGGGCCAGGAAGTGAGGGAAGGCTTCTATGGGAAAGCAATGTTGAAGATGGATTCAAAGGATGAAGGAGCCAGGCAGGAAGGAGCAATCCAGGCCATGGGACTGACATGTGTCAAGGGACTGGGGTAGGGGAGGGCTTGGCATACTTCATTCATGAGAAGAAAAGGAGAAAAAGGCATAATTGTGTTTAGAAAACTAGGGCGTGGGCCATAGTATGAACATAGAGGACTGAAGAGGGGTGCATGCACCAGGGAGGATTCATAGGAAGAGTGATCACACAGGTTCAGAGGGTCCCCAGGATGCCAACACAGGCTCTAGAGTTTCCAGGCCCAGGTTTCAGTCCTGGCCTCATCCCTTGCCATTTGAGTGATCTTGGGCAAGCCCCTAACCTGTCTGATCACAGGAATCCTGCCTGGGGTGGGGGGATGTAGAGGGATCTGGAGATGAATGTGAGGTGCACAGCATGTGCCTGGCACAGAGCCTGTGCTCTGTTTTGTCCTTGTCACATGGGGCATGGCTGAGTCCCCTCTGAAAGGAAGGGGCGAGGGCAGAGGGGTCTGGTCACCCAGGCACTGAAATCCTGAATTCATTAGCTTCTGAGCCCAGCCCCTCCATCACGTGCCTGGGAGCCAACAAAATCCAAGTGATGAACATCTCTCCTCCCAATCCCCAGCTCTTAAGGCTCTGATCTTGGTGCTTCTGTTCCACCTTAGCCCCATGCAGCACCTGACCCTGACCCATCCTCCCTCCCTTCTTCTAAAACATCCAAAGAATATCTACTGGATACCTGCTTTCTCTAAGTGACCTGCCTACTGAACTTGAAGAGTTTCCAGCCACCTCAGGCATCTGCTTACCTGTGGGTTCCTCCCACTGGCTTCTCCCATTCTGGCCCCTCAGGCCCTCTCCCCTCCCTACAGGTGGGTGTGGGGTGGAGGGCTGAGGCATCCCCTGTGACCACATGTGGAAGAAATCTTTAATCCAGAGATTGCAATGATCCAAGGATATGTTGGGGGCCCCTGAACCTGCACAGGGGCATGCGAAACCTCGGGGATCAGAGTCCAGCTCCATACCTCATGGCTTAATCTTCCTGGACTTGATTCAGCTTTTAGGAAGAGGATGCTGAGCCCCACCATGTGGGGCTGCTAAGAGCATTAAATGGGAAGATGCAGAGAAAGCCTTTGCTCAGAGCAGGTGCCCTGGCCAGAAACAGAGACCCTGCCTGCTGGTAAGGCAGGTTACAGCCGGGGTACAGTGATCTTTGCAATCAGGAAGATGAGGGCTGGAATCCCAGATGACTCACTTGCTAGCTGTGTGACCTTGGGCCAGGTACTTAAACCATCTGAGCCTCACTTGTTTGTCTGTAAAATGGGAATAATTATGACTACTTCAGCTATTTGTTGGGAGGATTAAACGAAATAGCACACATACAATCCTAAGAATGAGGTCTGGTACATGGCACCCCAATCTAGTACAATTACTAGAGTAAGGTAGACAAAAAAGCCAAGATCTTTTGAAGCCCTGAAGACCTCGAAGCTGGGAGAAGAAAGAATGAATGGTCATTTCAAATCTGCAAGCAGACTTGGTTCTTGCCGAGTTTTCTGCCTCTGGTTGTGCACATGCTGTTCCCTCTGCCTGACTGCTGTTCCCCTCATTTTTACTAGATTAACTCCTGCTTCCCCTTCGGGTCTCAGCTTAAGTATTGCCACCAAAGAACCTTTCTGTGTCCTAGCCTAAATCCCCCCATGTCACACGAATGTAAAACAAGTGTGCACCTGGGGAGGAGAGTGAGGGTTCAGAGCCCAGCAGTGCACTAATCCCGCTTCCTATTCCGGCTGTCCAGCCCCAGTCCGTGGGGGCCAGCCCGCCCAAGGAGCATGGCCTGTGGGCATCAAGGCAGCACTTGGCTTTGGGGTGTTTTTCAGACCCCCACCCCCACCCCCACCCTATGCCACGCTCATGTAAATGGGGCTTGGATGGAGTTTTTCAGGTTCAAGACCGAATAGAATCTCCTTCCCATAACCCCCACTGCCCCTGCTGGGCCCCAGATGTCTTGCCACCTATTGGTCCCTGAGCCGGAAGAGCATGTGAATAGGGACTAGAAACACACAAGGAGCTCTGGGAAATGTGGTCCCGCAGCCTTGGAACTGGTGTCTCTGGGGGAAAAAGAGTCATGAGTGCCCTCCACCCGGGAGCCTCAGTCTCTGCTTGTTTGGAAAGCGTGAACGCCCTGATGCAAATATTCTTAGACTCTGCAGCAATGCCGCTTACAGGGACTTAATCTCCCTGTGCCTTGGGTTGCCCATCTGTGAGATGGGGGTAGTGACAGTACCTGTCTTGCCGGGGCATGGTGGGCAGTGAATGGTTTGCACAGAGGCGCAGAGCCCAGCCAGGATCTCACAGGCGTGCAGTGGATGTTGGTGCCCAAAGCTGGTCCTTCCGTCACCACCGCTGGGATGTCTGTTGCCCGTGTTCTCCAGCATGCGCCCTGGAGAAGTGGTGTTGAGGGAGCTGGTTGGAGATCCGCATTGTCAGGCTCAATCAGCCGGCTGGGGTCAGGGTGCTGGGGGCCGGCCCGGCCGTCTGAGTGATAGTAATGCCCACTTGAGATGCCCCTCGAGTCCTGAGACCAGGGTGCTGGGTTTTTTCACATGACTGATGGGGGACAGGAAGCTGATGACCTGCTGCCCAGGACTGAAGGGGTGAGACCCCTTGGGGCTGGTGCTGCTTCAGGTACCAGGAGCTGGACCCCCTCTACTGGTGGCATCATTTGGTGCCTGCGTCTCACCCTGAGACAGCCACAATGTGAGTGCTCCTGAGGCACAGGGTGGCCTCTAACCACAAGCCCAGCTGGCGTGCCAGGAGCTCAAGAGTTCAAGCACCTGCACAAACAGGAACACCACTGGGTGCCTCCCTTTGCTCTTTCCCAGAACTCTGATACATAAAGAGAACGAGTCATAAATACCGTGCTTTGGAAAAAAGGAAAGAGCAGGTGCACACGGCTGCCGAGAGAACATTTGGTTACGGGAGGTGAGTGTCCATTCCTTTTTCCAGAAAAGGTGCATCTCAGCCAGCTCAGTGGCACAGTGCCTCAGAGAGCAAGTCAGGGGCAGAAGCTAGGCTGGACCCCCCAACTCCTGCTTTCTCCTCTGTCCTGAGCAGGTTGTGTTCCTGCTTAAGTGCTGCGTGGCCTTGTCATGTTTCTGTGCCTTTCTGGCTTCTTGTGGGGTCGCGGTCAGGCTTTCAGGAGCTGAAGTGTTTGGAGGGTTCAGCCCCCCACCTGGCACATAGCAGGAGCTCAGTCCTACATGTATAAGAATAAGCGGCAGGGGGCCCGAGGGAGCCGTTGGGGGCCTGTGCCTGCCCTGCAGGAGGCAGTGAGCACCCAGGCCCATCGGGAGCATTGCTCATCAAGGCGCAGACGCCCTGGTGCTGCCTTAGTAATCAGGTGGATGCTTGTATCTTCTCGGAACCTGAGCCCCGCCAGGGAGGAGGTGGGGCCTCTGCCTGCGCTGCGCTGCGCTCCGCCCGAGACCAGTCCCGTGCATGGAGGAGAAGGAGGGCAATGTTTCACCCCTGCCTGGTAGGGGCTCTGCTCAGAGAGGAGACACAAAGGGGCCACGGTGACCTGAGCATGTCCTCGTTTGCCCAGATGCCGGCGACAGGACCGCAGGACCAGAGCCACCATCTCCCCAAGTACCACCTCCAACCCGAGGGGTGGGTCTCCTTGCGTCAGGTGGCTGCTGAACAGGTGAGGGACGCGGAGCAGGACAGCGGTGGCAGCCCCTTGCATGGTCCCTACAGAGCCCGATGCCTCTCTTTCCTGTCACAGCCTGGAGTGGATCGAGCTCGGGTGTCCCTTTAATGGATTAGGAAACAGAGGCTGGGGTGTGGGCGCCTGACCTGAGGCTCTATGGCTGATCTGTTGCAAACTCCAGTCTTTGTGATTTTAAGGCTCTTTATTTTTAATGTGTATTTTGACTTTGGTGAAACATAACAAAACTCTCTTAACCACTTTTTTTTAATGTTTATTTTTGAAAGCAACAGAGTGCAAGTAGGGGAGGGGCAAAAGGAGGGGGAGACACCGAATCTGAAGCAGGCTCCAGGCTCTGAGTTGTCAGCACAGAGCCTGACCTGGGGCTCGAACTCACGAACCACGAGATCATGACCTGAGCCAAAGTCCGTCGTTTAATTGACTGAGCCACTCAGGCGCCCCTTAACTGCTTTACAGCATACTGTTCAGTAGTATTAAATAAAACCTGTTACGTGCAAGTGTCCCATTATCCATTCTCCGAACGTTTCTCACCCTGTACGAGAATCCCTGTGCTGTTAGAGTTCGACTCCCATCTCCTGCCCACAGCCCTGGGCAGCCCTTGTACTTCCTGTCTCTGGCTACATGTCTCATGTAGGTACAGTGATACAGTATTTGTTTTTCTGCGTTTGGCTTGTTGCACTTAACTTAAGGTCCTCTAGTTCCATCCCTGCTATGGGAGGTCAGAACTTCCTTCTCCAAGGCTCTGTGATGTTCCCTTGTAGGGATGGGTTCGTCCTTCAGTGGACCCTTGGGCTGCTTCCAGGTATTAGCTATTGTGAGTGATGCTGCTTTGAACATGGGTGTACAAATACCTTTGCAAGATCCCGCTTTCAGTCCCTTGGGGGTCTATACCCAGAAGGGGAACTGCTGAGTTATATGGTAATTCTGGGTTTACTCTTCTGAGGAACCACCATACTTCTTTCCTTAGTGACTGCACCGCTGATTGACATTCTCACCAACTGTGTACAAGGATATGGATTTATCTGCATCCTTACCGATACTTGTATTCTGGGGTTTTGTTCTTTTGTTTTTGATAACTGGTGTCCTAAAGGATGTGAGGCAGTATCTCATTGTAGCTTTGATTTATATTTCCTTAATGATTAGTCATGTTGAGCTTCTTCTAGTGTGGTTCGACCCCTTGTATATTCTCTTGGGAGAAATGTTTATTCAAGTCTTTGGCCTATTTTTGAATCTAATTATTTGGGTTTTGGTTAAGTTTTAGGAGTTCTGTATATATTCTGTGTACTAACCTATTATCAGCTACATGATCTACAAATATCTTCTCTGTATGTTGATTTTTTTTTTTTTTTTTACTCTGGTGATATGGTCCTTTGGTTGTTAATTTTTTTTTATTTTTCATTAGTCCACTTGATCAATATTTGCTTTTGTTGCTTGTGCATTCAGAGTCATAGCGAAGAAATCATTGTCGAGTTCAATGTCATGAAGGTTTTTTCCCATTATCTTTTAAAAGTTTTACAGTTTTAGGCCTTACATTTAGGTCTTTGATCAACTTTGAGTTAATTTTTGCATATGGTGTGAGGTTAAGGGTTGAGCTTCATTCTCTGGTGTGTGGATATCCAGTTTTCTCAGCACCATTGGTTGAAAAGACTACCCCTTTCCTCATGGAATGGGCTTTGGCACTCTTGTCAAAATCCTTTGATCATATAGGTTCATGGGAGTGTATTTCTAGTTTCTCCATTCTATTCCACTTGTCTGTATGTCTGTCTTTATGCCACAGTACAAAGATTTGATGAATATAGCTTTATAGTAAGCTTTGAAATCAGGAAATGTGAGTTCTCCAGCTCTGTTCTTTTCAAATGTGGCTTTAGCTACTCAAGTTCCCCTGAGAATCCATATGAACTTTAGGTTTTCCTATTTCTGCATAAAAGGTCATTGGGATTTTAATAGAGATTGCCCTGAATTGGTGGATTGCTTTGCGTCATGTGAAATAACAAAATTCTGGCAAATTTGAAGATCTAACTGGATTATGTGATTCATGAATCAGGAAGCACCTTATGTAGCAAGTTGAGAGATGCTCCAGGGAGTTGTACAAAATGAAAGGTTTTTATAGGAGAGAGTGGGGGCATGCACTATAACACTAGTTTCAGGCGTAGAATTTAGTAATTCAGGGCTTTGTATTTCTAAGAATTTGTTACATTTAGGTTATTCAATTTCTGGCATGCAGTTATTCACAGAACTCTCATTATCCTTTTTATTTCTGAGGAATCCGTAATAACATCCCCATTTTCATTTCCGATTTTAGCAAGTTGAGTCTGCCCCCTCCCCCCTTAGCTTTGGGCTCAGTTTGTCCTTTTTCTAGTTCCTTAAGATGTAAAGTTAGGTTGATTTTAGATCTTATTTTTAAAAAATTTTTAATGTTTATTTTATTTTTGAGACAGAGAAAGACAGAGCTTGAGTGGGGGAGGGGCATAGAGAGGGAATCACAAAACCCGAAGCAGGCTCTGGGCTCTGAGCTGTCAGCAAAGAGCCCAACGCAGGGCTCGAACTCACAGACCATGAGATCATGACTTGAGCCCAAGTTGGCCGCCCAGCTGACTGAGCCACCCAGGCACCCCTAGATCTTATTTTTTAATGTAAGTATACAGTGATGAATTTCCCCCATAGCACTCGTTTTGCCAGATCCCAGAAATTTCAGTATTTTGTATATTCATTTTCATTTGTCTCAAAGTATTTCTTTTTAACATAATTTTCTATTGGCTAACATATAGTGTACAATGTGCTCTTGGTTTGGGGGGTAGTTTCCCATGATTCATTGCTTCCATACAACACTCAGTGCTCATCCCAACAGTGCCCTCCTGAATGCCCATCACCCATTTTCCCTCTCCCTTACCCCCTCATCCACCCTCGGTTTGTTCTCTGTATTTAAGAATCTCTTATGTTTGCCTCCCTCCCTCTCTGTTTATAACCATTCTCCCCCTTCTCTTCCCTCATGGTCTTCTGTTAAGTTCCACATACGAGTGAAAATATGTGATATCTGTATTCTTCTGACTTATTTAACTCAGCATAAACCTTCCCTTTTCATCCACATTGCTGCAAATGGCATAATTTCATTCTTTCTCATCGATAAGTAGTATTGCATTGTATATATAAACCACATCTTCTTTATCCACTCATCAGGTGATGGACATTTAGGTTCTTTCCATAATTTGGCTATTGTTGAAAGCTCTGCTAGAAACATTGAGGTACATGTACCCCTATGAGTCAGCACTCCTGCATCCCTGGGATAAATTCCTAGAAGTGCTATAGCTGAGTCCTAGGGTAGTTCTATTTTTAATTTTTTGAGAAACTTCAACACTGTTTTCCAGAGTAGATGCACCAGTTTGCATTCCCACCAACAGAGCAAGAGGGCTCTCATTTCTCCACACCCACATCAGTATCTGTTGTTGGCTGAGTTGTTCATTGTAGCCAATACGACTGGTGTGAGGTGGTATCTCAGTGTGGTTTTGATTTGTATTTCTTTGATGATGAGTGATGTTGAACATCTTTTCATGTGTCTTTTGGCCACCTGGATGTCTTCTTTGAAAAAGTATCTATACATGTCTTCTGCCCATTTCTTTACTGGATTATTTGTCTTTTGGGTGTTGAGTTTGGTAAGTTCTTTTTAGATTTTGAATACTAACTCTTTATCTGATATGTCATTTACAAGTATCTTTTCCCATTCTGTCAGTTGCCTTGTAGTTTTGTTGATTGTTTCCTTTGCCGTGCAGAAGTTTTTATCTAGATGAGGTCCCAATAGTTCATTTTTGCTTTTAATTCCCTTGCTTTTGGAGATGTGTCGAGTAAGAAATTGCTGCAGCTAAGGTCAAAGAGGCTGTTGCCTGCCTTCTCCTCTAGGGTTTGATGGTTTCCTTTCTCAGGTTTAGGTCTTTTATCCATTTTGAGTTTATTTTTGTGTACAGTGTAAGAAAGTGGTCTAGTTTCATTCTTGTGCATGTTGCTGTCCAGTTCTCCCAGCACCAATTGCTAAAGAGACTTTCTTTTTTTCCATTGGATACTCTTCCCAGCTTCATCAAAGATTAGTTGGCCATACATTTGTGGGTCCATCTATGGGTTCTCTGTTCTATTTTTTTCCTTTCATAATTTATTGTCAAGTTGGTTTCCATATAACACCCAGTGCTCATCCCAACAAGTACCCTCCTAAATGCCCATCACCCTCCTTCCCCTCTTCCCCACCCCCATCAGCCCTCAGTTTGTTTTCAGTTTCAAGAGTCTCTCACAGTTTGCCTCCCTCCCTCTCTGCAACAATATTTCTCCTTTTCCTCCCCCATGGTCCTCTGTGAAGTTTCTCCTGATCCTGCACACACAAAAATAAATTCAAAATGGATAAAGACCTGAATGTGAGACAGGAAACCATCAGAACTCTAGAGGAGAAAGCAGGAAACAACCTCCTTGACCTCAACCACAGCAATTTTTTACTTGACACATCCCTAAGGGCAAGGGACTCAAGAGCAAAAATGAACTATTGGGACCTCATCAAGATTAAAAGCTTCGGCACAGCAAAGGAAACGATCAATAAGCCTAATAGGCAACCAACAGAATGGGAAAAGATAGTTGCAAATGACATATCAGATAAAGGGCTAGTATCCAAAATCTATAAGGAACTCACCAAACTCCACACCCGAGAAACAAATAATCCAGTGAAGAAATTGGCAGAAGATATGAGCAGACACCACTCCAAAGAGGATATCCAGATGACCAACAGACACATGAAACGATGCTCAGCGTCCCTCCTCATCAGGGAAATACAAATCAAAACCACATTGAGATTCCACCTCACACCAGTCAGAGTGGCTAAAATGAGCAAATCAGAGGACTCTAGATGCTGGTAAGGATGTGGAGAAACGGGCACCCTCCTACACTGTTGGTGGGAATGTAAACCGGTGCAGCCCCTCTGGAAAACAGTGTGAAGGGTCCTCAAAAAATTAACAGTAGAACTCCCCTATGACCCAGCAGTAGCACTGCTAGGAATTTACCTGAGGGGTACAGGAGTGCTGATGCATAGGGGCACATGTACCCCAATGTTCATAGCAGCACTTTCAACAATAGCCAAATCATGGAAAGAGCCTAAATGTTCTATTTTTAAAAAAATTTTAATGTTCATTTTTTTTGAGAGACAAAGCATGAGTGGGGGAGGAAAAGGGGGGGCACAGAATCCAAAGAAGGATCCTGACTCTGAGTTGTCAGCACAGAGCCCAGTGCAGGGCTCAAACCCATGAACCATGAGATCATGACCTGAGCCGAAGTTGAACACTTAACCAATTGAGCCACCCTGGGTTCTCTATTTTATTCCATTGGTCTATGTGACTGTTTTTGTGCCAATACCATATTGTTCTGATGATGACAGTTTTGTAGTAGAGGCTAAAGTCTGGGATTGTGACTTTGTTTTTCTTCTTCAGTAGTACTTTGCCTGTTCAGGGTCTTTTGTGGTTGCTTACAAATTTTAGGATTGTTTATTCTAGCTTTGAGAAGAATACCACTGCAGTTTTGACTGGGATTGCATTGAATGTGTAGACTGCTTTGGGTAATATTGACAATTTAACAATATTCTTCAAATCCATGAGCATGGAATGTTTTTCCATTTCTTTATGTCTTCTTCAATTTCCTTCACAAGCTTTCTATAGTTTTCATCATACAGGTCTTTTCCATCTTTGGTTAGGTTTATTCCAAGGTATTTTGTGGCTCTTGGTGCAATTGTAAATGGGAACAGTTTCTTGATTTCTCTTTCTATTGCTTCATTATTGGTGTATAAAACTGCAACCTATTTCCGCACATTGATTTTGTACCCTGTCACTTTGCTGAATTCATGGATAAGTTCTAACAGCCTTTTGGTGGAGTCTTTCAGGTTTTCCATGCAAAGTATCATGTCAGTTGTGAAAAGGGAAAGTTTGACTTCCTCTTTGCCAATTCTGATGCCTTTTATTTCCTTTTGTTGTCTGGTTGCTGATGCTAGCACTTCCAGCGCTATGTTAAACAACAGTGGTGAGAGTGGACATCCCTGTCGTGTTCCTGATCTCAGGGGAAAGCTCTCGGTTTTTCCCCATTGAGGATGATACTAGCTGTGGCCTTTTCATATATAGCTTTTATGATGTTTAAGTATGTTATTTCTATCCCAACTTTCTTGAGGGTTTTTATTATGAAAGTGTGCTGTATATTGTCAAATGCTTTTTCTGCATCCATTGACAGGATCAGAAGATTCCTTCCCTTTCTTTTATTAATGTGATGTATCACATTGACTGATTTGTGAATATTGAACCAGCTCTGCAGCCCAGGAATGAATCCCACTTCATCATGGTGAATAATTCTTTTTATATGTTGTTGAATTTGATTTGCTAATATCTTGTTGATAAAGTTTGCACCCATGTTCATCAGGGATATTGACCTGTAATTCTTTTTTGTGGGGTCTCTGTCTTGTTTGTGAATCACGGTGTAATGCTGGCTTCATAGAAGGACTCCAGAAGTTTTCCTTCCCTCCCTCTCTCCCTCCCTTCCTCCCTTCCTTCCTTCTTTCTTCCTTCCTTCCTTCCTTTTTTGGGAATAGCTTGAGAAGAATAGGTATTAACTCTGCTTTAAATGTCTGGAAAATTCCCCAGGGAAGCCATCTGGCCCAGGGCTCTTATGTGTTGGGAGATTTTTGATAACTGACTCAATTTCTTCGCTAGTTACAGGTCTGTTCAAATTTTCTGTTTCTTCCCACTTGAGTTTTGGTAGTGTGTGGATGTGTAGGAATTTGTCCATTTCTTCCAGGTTGTCCAGTTTGTTGGCATATAATTTTTCATAGTATTTTCTGATACTTGTTTGTATTTCTGAAAGGTTGATTGTGATAAGTCCAATTTCATTCATGATTTTATCTATTTGGTTCCTCTCTATTTTCTTTTTGCAAAGTCTGGCTAGGGGTTAATCAGTTTTTTTTTTTAAAACCAGTTCTTAGTTTTATTGACCTATTCTACTGTTTGTGTGTTTGTTTGGGGGCTTTTTGGATTCTATATTGTTTACTTTTGCTCCAGTATTTATTATCTCTCTTCTTCTGATGGCCTTGGGATTTCTTTGGTGTTCTGCTTCTAGTTCCTTTAGGTGTGCTGTTAGATTTTGTACTGGGGATTTTTCTTGAGATAGGTCTGGATTGCAATGTATTTTCATCTTAAGACTGCCTTTGTCACATCCCAAAGGGTTTGGACTGTCATATTTTCATTTTCATTTGTTTCCATATATTTTTTAAATACCTTCTTTAATTGCCTGGTTGACCAATTCATTCTTTAGTAGGATATTCTTAATCTCCATGCATTTGGGGATTTTCCAAACTTTTTCCTGTGGTTTCATAGGATTGTGGTCTGAAAATGTGCATTGTATGATCTCAATTCTTTTGTACTTATTGAGGGCTGTCTTGTTACCCAGTATGTGATCTACCTTGTAGAATGTTCCGTGTGCACTCAAGAAGAATGTGTATTCTGCTGTGTTAGGGTGAAGAGTTGTGAATATCTCTCTCAAGTCCATCTGGTCCAGTGTATCATTCAGGGTCATTGTTTCTTTATTGATTTTCTGCATCAAAGATCTGCCTATTGCTGTAAGTGGAGTATTAAAGTCCCCTGCAATTACCACATTCTTATCAATAAGATTGCTTATGTTTGTAGTTAGTTGTCTTATATATTTTGGTGCTTTGAATTGGGTGCATAAACATTTATAATTGTTAGCTCTTCTTGTTGGATAGACCCTGTAATTATGATATAATGCCCTTCTTCATCTCTTGTTTCAGCCTTTCATTTAAAATATAGTCTGATATAAGTATGGCTACTCCAGCTTTCTTTTGACTTCCTGCAGCATGATAAATGGTTCTTCATCCCCTCACTTTTAATCTGGAGGTGTCCTTAGGTCTAAAATCGGTGTCTTGTAGACAGCAAATAGATGGGTCTTGGTTTTTTAATCCATTCTGATAACCTATGTCTTTTGATTGGAGCATTTAGTCCATTTACATTCAGTGTTATTACTGAAAGATGTAGATTTAGTGTCTCTGTGTTATCTGTAGGTTTCATGCTTGTAGTGATATCTCTGGTCCTTTGTGGTCTTTGCAATATTCCACTCACAGAGCCCCTTAGGTTCTCTTGTAGGTTAAATGGTGATGAACTCCTTCAGTTTTTGTTTGGGAAAACTTTTATCTCTCCTTCTATTTTGAATGACAGCCTTACTGGATAAAGGATCTTTGGCTCCTTATTTTTCCTATTCAGCACATTAAATATTTCCTGCCACTCCCTTCTGGCCTGCCAAGTTTCTGTAGGTAGGTCTGCTATTACCCCTCATGTGGTATCCTTGTAGGTAAATGCCCCTTTGTCCCTAGCTGCTTTCAGAATTCTCTCTTTCTCTTTGTATTTTGCCAGTTTCACTGTATGTTGTGCAGAAGATTGATTCCTGTTACATCTGAAGAGAGTTCTCTGTGCCTCCTGGATTTCAGTGTCTGTTTCCTTCCCCACAGATATCTTCACATAGAAGCCCACATTGTCACCAGGCAGAGCCTCAGCCAGGGCCTTGTGGTGCATCTCTATAGACTTGGCCTCCATGGTGATGTTGCAGGAGGCAAAGGTCACCACCATGCCTCGCCTGAGGAAGCCTGTTTCTACCTGGCCCATGGTCTTGGTGCTGATGCTCCCAGTCTTATATACATCCTGAAGAGGCAGCTGCAGGGGCTTGTTCACAGGGCAGGCAGGGGGCATGACAGAGTCCAGCACTTCTGGCGTGTCATTCCCACCATGTTTCCTTCCTTCCTGGTGACCTTCCAGCCTCTGAACCAGGATATCTTGTTGCTGGCTTCTATCATGTCATCCCCATGCCAGCCCGAGATGGGAACAAAGGCAACAGCCTCCAGGTTGTAACTGATCATCTTGGTGTGGCCTTCACCTCCTTGATCTCCTCGAAGAATGCACTCCTGTAAGGAGGCTCTGTGAGGTCCATCTTATTGACTGCCACAGTGAGCTGCTTTACACCAGCATATAGGCCAGCAAGACATTCTGATGCCAGACTCAAACTCATCTACCCCACTTGCCACAGTCAGCACAGTGCAGTCTGTGAGGTGCCTGTGATAATGTTCTTTATGAAATCATGGTGACCTGGGGCCTTGATGATAGTGATGGAGTATTTCTTGGTCTCAAATTTCTACAGGGAGATATCAGTGCTTCCTGCTCTGCCTTCAGCTTGTCCAGCATTCATGCCTACCTGAAGGAAAAATAGGGAAAAAATTAGAAAACAAAAAATAGAAAAAAATGTGTAGGAATTATCTCTATATTACATAAATGGAGATATAGGAATTAGTACCAAATTGTTTGATAGAAAGAAACCAACCTGGATTGCTCTGGTCTGAACTCAGATCATGTAGGACTGTAATGGTTGAACAGATGAAACTTTAATAGCTGCTGCAACACTGGGATGTCCTGAACCAACATCAAGGACATAAACCCTATTGTCAATATGAACTCTAAAAAGGGGTTGTGCTGTTATCTCTAGGGTAACTTATTCTGTTGATGAAGGATTTTGGATGATTAAGTGATGTTATACTTTTGACTGGGAAGTCTAAATCTAAATCACTCGGAGGTAATTTTATGCTCTGTGGTCACACCAACCTAAATTGTGGGCTCATGTGGAGATCTGTTGTCCCTAATGGTTGTATTGGTGTAGTCTCTTTGGGCCAGTTCATGAAAGTTCCATAGTCTTCTTCTTGTCATATTCCCACCTCTTCACAGAAAAAGTCAATTACACAGATTAAAAGTAAGAGATAGTAAAACCCTCCTGTGGCCATTCTTACGAGTCCCTACTTAGGGAACAAGTGATTATGCTACCTTTAAAGGGTCAGGATACCATGGCCCCTTAACAGATGTCACGGGGCAGGCAGTGCCTCTAATACTAGAAATGCTAGAGGTGACGTTTATGGTCAACAGACAGGGGTTGTGTTTGCTGAGTTCCTTTTACTTCTTTTAATCTGTCTTTGATTGCATACCTGTGTTGGGTCAACAATTGGTTTGATACTTAGTTTATAGTAAGGTTATTTTTACCTTATTGTTAACTATCAGAGGTTATCTGCTCTGATATAAGCTTATGAAAGGAGAAATATTTCTTGTTACTCATACTGGCATTATTGCTTCTATTGTTAAATTAACCCAGTATTAAGTTGGAGTTGGTTGCCTATTTTTGGTATTAAGTTCTTAAGATCGAATACGAATGCCTGAGTCCTACTAATAACTCTCATTGCCACGTCCCTAAAAGCCACCTAGAGTGCACAAATCATATTTTCACCCTTCGGGGATGGCCTCATTTCAATTCCTTGCAACCCACATTGGCGATGGGGGGGGTGTCACGCTTGCATCCCCCATCAACAGTGGAGGTAACCCCCAACGATGAAGGAGGGGTGTCACACGCCCTCCCATTGAAGATGGAGGCACCTCCCCCCAGCGATGACGGAGGGGTGTCACTCCTGCACACCCCCACCGATTAAGGGACCCCCCCATTGATAATGGAGGCACCCCATCGACGAAAGGGCACCCCCACATTGACCAAAGGGCACCCCACCATCGATGTTGGGGGCACTCCCCCATTGACCGTGGAGGGTGTCACGCCTGCACCCCCCCTTCCACGGTGGACTGTTGTCAAGCTTGATGGAGGGGTGTCACGCTTGCACCCCCAATTCAATGAAGGGGTACCTCCCAACGAAGATGGAGACCCTCTCCATTGACGATGGGTCGGTGTCACACATGCACACGCCATCATCAAAGGAACACCCCCATCGACGAAGGATGCAACCCCCCCTTTGAAGATGGAGGGATGTCACGCCTATAGTCCCCCGTCGACCAAGGTGGCACTGCCCCTTTGATGATGGGGGCAGCACCCCATCGATGATGGAGATACCCCACCTTAATGACGGAAGGGTGTCAACCCCTATGGAAGAAGGGGCAACCCCCATCGACCATGGAGGGGTGTCAGTCTTACACCACCCCTTCTTCCAAGGAGGCACCCCCCATTGACGATGGAGGGGTGTCACGCTTGTACACCCCCCTCCCCATTGAGTCCCTCATCAGGCTCTCGAGGTGTGAGAATTCGAGCCTTGAGTCAGGGTCATGGAGTGTGTGAGTTTGAAACCCGCGTCGCGCTCCCTCGGGGTGGGAATCCTAGCCCCGTGTTGAGCTCCCGGGGTGTTTGAGTTTGAGCCTCCCTTTCTGGCTCCCGCGCTGCACGAGTTAGAGCCCACATGAGGCTCCCCTTGTCTGCGAGCTCAAACCCCGAGTCCGGCTCCTGGGGTGTGCAATTTCGAGCCCTGCGTTGGGCTCCTCCATGTGTGAGTTCGAGCCTGGAGTTTGGCTCCCCCAGTGTGTGAGCTCAAGCTCCACGTTGGGCTCCGCAGGTGTGCGAACTCAAGCCTCACCCTGGGCTCCCACAGTGTGCGGGTTCGAGCCCGGTGACGAGCTCCCGTGTTTTGCGAACACAAGCCTCTCATCAGGCTCCCGCGGTGTGTGAGTTCGAGCCCTGTGTCGGGCTCAGTGCTGTTGGCTCAGAACTTTGAGCCTGCTTCAGGGCCTGTGTCTCCTCCCCGCCCCCCATCACCACTTGTGTTCTCCCCCTCTTCCCCTCTCTCAAAAATAAACATTAAAAAAAATTAAGTCAGTCATTTCCTGGATGGCTCTTTCCACTTTCACTGCTGAAGAAGCAGGCATCTGTCTCATCTATTATTCTTTTGTGATGTTTGGGATTCCGGACGTCATGTAGCAGATTTCCCCAGCCAGCCTCGGGGGGTGCAGAGTTTCTGCTCCCAGCCGGTCACCTCTCATATACTGGGTCACTGGACTCCTGGATGGCATCCAGCCTGCTCCTGGATTCTGGGCTGTAACTGTGGACAGCAGCACTGTCCCATCTTCCTCTGATGGTATTTCAGTGGGCTCGTCATTCTCATCTTTGGTTACCCAGGTATCTTCTGACATCTTCCCTTATTTTCCCACTAGGCCACCGCTGGGAAGCCAGGCAGGGAACCCGAAGCAGTGAGGGATCCAGGAGAGGCCAGCTACCTCTTCTCTCCCACAAAATAGCCGCCTTGTAACTCTTTCTGGAAGAGGACAAAAACACCATGGCCACCACCGCCACCACATGCGTTTTAATAACCCTGCACTAGATGTTGAGAAAACCACCACCCACCCACCCCCAGAAGAAACTTCTGGAAGGGTACATGTATATTTAAGTACGGCGCTGATCAAGTAATTTGGATGAATAAGTGATGTCCCAATTGTGCCCCCCCATGGGCAATGGACGGGTGTCCTGCATGCACCCCCCCATCAGCATATTTCTGACTGAAATCTTGTTGACACATTTGTTGTATTAATTTTAGGCATACATTCTAGTGATTCCATATGTCTATAAATTCTGTCTATATCACAAGTTAGTTTATATGTGAAAGCATACAACACTATTATTTCAGGATTGACTGTATTCCATTGGCTGTACCTTATTATTTGTATGACTTCCATAGCTGGAGGCGGTATCTCTGTCTCTCAAAGGTGTATATTTTTTATCTATCTTAAGTGTTTTGGTGGTAAACACAGTTACCTCTTGTTCAGTATGTATAAATTGGTAATGTACTTTGCTGTGAACATTGCCCAAAGCATTACAAATGATGTCATTACATTAATAAATTTGGTTTCATTCTTCTCTCTCAAGAAAGGAGAAGGAAATGATTTCTTTGTGTTCCCAGGCCCTGTAACTAAGATCTTTCCCAGTCTGGAGAACAGGCTAAGTTGCCCAGAGGACCTTCAGTGCTTCAGCTGCGCGGCCTTGCCCTTCAGCATTGCGGGAATCCCACAGTGGCCAGCAGAGGGCGTGCGAGCACCACAAACCGGGAGGGGCGGGTTCCTCTGCGTGCACAGTGACGGCCTGCAGAGGGCGCCCCATCGGCGTTTCTGACCCAGGGCACCTCGGAGCAGGAAGGGCTTCTGTTGTCTCCAGAGCGCTCAGGGCCTCTGCCGCTGCCTCAGGACGGAGACCAGAGCTGCGTTTCCAGCAGGTTCTGCCGCCCACCCCAGGGGAGACCTTAGGAGCTTTGCAGCAACTTGGCGTCTCCTGAGACGCCAGAGAGAAGCTGGCTTGTTGGGCTGAGTCCTGAGGAGGGGGCGCTGGTCGGTGAGCAGCACAGTCCCTTGCATATTCTGGGCTGTTTACGTGTTTCATTCCTCACTTTCCCTGACGGTATTCGAACAAGAGGTATTTTACTAAAGGATCCGTGGATTGAGGCGTCTCTTGACATCACATCATAGATACAGTGGATGGTTTGCTCCAGATTCAGACTTGTTTTTTGGGAGAAATTCTGACAAATTCAGAAGAACGGGAGCTGCTTTCAGTTAGGACGAGAATATATGAAGCTCAGTCTCAGGACCTTCTAGAAGAATGAGCTGGGACCCACTTTGCGAGTCTTGCTGGAACCAGAGCCGGAGGTAAAGGCACAAACTGCCCCCCACCTCATACATGTTCTTTAGAATTTAATGATTATTTTTCCGACATTCTGAAGGAACTGAAAACTAGAGAAAACCTGGTAGGTAGGTGCAATAAGCCTTACGTTATTTTAAAATTTAAATTCCAGTTAGTAAAGATAGTGTAATATTAGTTTCAGGTGTACAATATAGAGCAGCGCTCCCACACGTCACCTGGTGCCCATCACAAGTGCACTTCTTAATCCCCATCACCTGTTTCACCCATCCCCCACCCACTGTGGAAACCGTCGGTTTGTTTCCTAGTTAAGAGCCTGTTGGTTTGTCGCGGTCTCCTTTTTTCCCCTTTGTTTTGTTTCATTTCCATGTGTTAATGGAATCATATGGTATTTGTCTTTCTCTGACAGGCTTATTTCACCCAGCAGAACATTCTCTAGCTCCGTCCACCTTGTTGCAAATGGTAAGATTTCGTTTTTTAACAGCTGAATGATACTCCATTACATTACTACATCCATATACATTCCATAGTTACATCTTAATTTATTCATTAGTGGATGGATACTTGAGCAGTTTCCATAACTTGGTTGTTGTAGAAAATGCTGTTATAAACATTAGGGTGCATGTATTCCTTTGAAGTTTTATTTTTGTATTCTTGGTGTAAATACCTCGTAGTGAAATTACTGGATTGTAAGGTAGGGAGTCTCCAAGATGTTTTCCAGAGTGGCTGCACCAGTTTGCGTTCCTACCAACAGTGCAAGAGGATTTCTCTTTCTCCACATCCTTGGCAACACCTGTTATATCATCATTCATTGATTTTAGTCATTCTGACAGATGTGAGGTGTTATCTCATTGTCCTTTTGAATTGTATTTCCCCGATGATCAGTGTTGTTGAGCATTTTTTCATGAGTCTATTGGCCGTCTGTATGTCTTCTTCTGGAAAATGTCTATTCGTGCCTTCTGCCCATTTTTAATTGGATTTCTCATTTTTGGGATGTATAACTTATTCTATTTTGGATATAAACCCTTTATCAGGCGTTGTTTGCAAATATCTTCCATTTTGTAGGTTGCATTTTAGTTTTGTTGATTGTTTCCTTAGTGACAGAAGCTTTTTATTTTTATGAAGTCCCATTTTTTTCTTTGTGTTTCCCTTACCTCAGGAGACATATCTACAAAGAAGTTGGTACCAACAGTGTCAAATAAGTTACTGCCTGTGTTCTCCTCTGGGGTTTTTATGGTTTCACATTTCACACATAGGTCTTTATCCATTTGGAATTTATTTTTGTGCATGCATTAAAGTGGCTTGTGTTTGTTTGTTTGTTTGTTTGTAGGTTGCTGTCTAGTTTTCCCAAAACCATAGTTGAGGAGACTTCTTTTACATTTCTTTCTTTATATTTTTTGAATATAATTTATTGTCCAGTTGGCTTACATACAACACCCTGTGCTCATCCCAACAAGCGCCCTCCTCATGCCCATCACCCATTTTCCCTCCCCCCGCCCCCCCATCCACCCTTATTTGTTCTGTGTTTAAGGGTCTTGTGGTTTGCCTCCCTCCCTCTCTGTTACTAATTTTCCCCCATCCCTTCCCCAATGGTCTTCTGTTCAGTTTCTCAAGATCTACATATGAGTGAAAACATGTGGTATCTATCCTTCTCTGACTGATTTATTACACTCAGTATAATACCTTCCAGTTCCATCCACGTTGCTCCAAGTAGTATTCCATTGAATATATAAACCACAACTTCTTTATCCATTCATCAGGTGATGGACCTTTAGGTTCTTTCCATAATTTGGCTATTGTTGAGAGTGCTACTATGAACATTGGGGTACATGTGTCCCTATGCATCAGCACTCCTGTATCCTTCAGGTAAATTCCTAGCAGTGCTATTGCTGGATCATAGGGAATTTTTTTTTAAATTTTTTAATTACTTCTGAGAGAGAGAGAGAGACAGAGTGAGCAGGGGAGGGTCAGAGAGAGAGGGAGACACAGAATTGGAATCAGTCTCCACAGAGCCTGACATTGGGCTCAAACTCACAAACTGAGTTCATGACCTGAGCCGAAGTCAGACGCTTAACCAGCTGAGCCACCCAGGCGCCCCTGGATCATAGGGAATTTCTATTGTTGATTTTTTGAGGAACCTCCACACTGTTTTCCAGAGGGGCTGCACCAGTTTACATTCCCATCAACAGTGGAAGAGGGTGCCCGTTTCTCCACATCCTCACCAGCATCTAAAGTCTCCTGATTTGTTCATGTTAGCCACTCTGATCAGCATGAGGTGGTATCTCAGTGTGGTCTTGATTTGTATTTCCCTGATGAGGAGGGACGCTGAGCATCGTTTCATGTGTTTGTTGGCCATCTGGATGTCCTCTTTGGAAAAGTGTCTGCTCATGTCTTCTGCCCATTTCTTCACTGAATTGTTCGTTTTTTGGTGTGGAGTTTGGTGAGTTCATTATAGATTTTGGATACTAGCTCTTTATCTGATATGTCATTTGCAACTATCTTTCCCCATTCTGTCAGTTGCTTATTAGTTTTATTGATTGTTTCCTTTGCTGTGCCGAAGCTTTTTATCTTGATGAGGTCCCAGTAGTTCATTTTTGCTCTTGATGCCCTTGCCTTTGGGGATGTGTCAAGGAAGAAATTGCGGTGGTTGAGGTCAAGGAGGTTGTTTCCTGCTTTCTCCTCCAGGGTTTTGATGGCTTCCTGTCTCCATTCAGGTCCTTTATCCATTTTGAGTTTATTTTTGTGTATTGTGTGAGAGATTGATCTAGTTTCATTCTCCTGCACGTTGCTGTCCAGTTCTCCCAACACCATCTGTTAAAGAGGCTGTCTTTTTTCCATTGGATACTGTTTCCTGCTTTGTCAAAGATTAGTTGTCGATAATTTGTGGGTCCAATTCTGAGTTCTCTATTCCATTGGTCTGTGTGTCTGTTTTTTGTCAATACCATACTCTCTTGATGATTACAGCTTTGTGGTAGAGGCTAAAGTGTGAGATTGTGATTTCCATTTCTTTGTGTCTTCTTCAATTTCCTTCATAAGCTTACTATAGCTTTTAGCCTGCAGATCTTTTACATCTTTGGTTAGGTTTATTCCTAGGTATTTTATGGTCTTGGTGCAATTGTAAATTGGGATCAGTGTCTTGATTTTCTGTTGCTTCATTATTGGTGTATAAAACTGCAACCTATTTCTGTAATTGATTTTGTACTCTGCTATTTGCTGAATTCATGGATTAATTCTAGCAGTCTTTGGGTGGTGTCCTTCAAGTTTTCCGTGTAGAGTATCATGTCATCCTCTAAAAGTGAAAGTTTGAATTCTTCTTTGCCAATTTTGATGCCTTTGATTTCCTTTTGTTGTCTGATGGCTGATGCTAGGACTTCCAGCACTATGTTAAACAACAGTGGTGAGAGTGGACATCCCTGTCGTGTTCCTGATCTCAGGGGGAAAGCTCTCAGTTTTTCCCCTTTGAGGATGATAGTAGTTACGGGTTTTTCATATATGGCTTTTATGATGTTTAAGTATGTTCCTTCTATCCCGACTTTTTTGAGGGTTTTTATTAGGACAGTGTACTGTATTTTGTCAAATGCTTTTTCTGCATCTATTGACAAGATCAAAAGATTCTTTCCCTTTCTTTTATTAATGTGATATATCACATTGACTGATTTGTGAATGTTGGACCAGTGCTGCAGCCCAGGAATGAATGCCTCTTGATCAGGGTGAATAATTCTTTTTATATGTTGTCAAAGTCGATTTGTTAGTATCTTATTGATAATGTTTGCATCCATGTTCATCAGGGATATTGGCCCGTAGTTCCCTTTTTTTGTGGGATCTCTGTCTGGTTTGGGAATCAAAGTAATGCTGGCTTCATACATAGAAAGAATCCGGAAGTTTTCCTTCCATTTCTATTTTTTTGGAACAGTTTGAGAAGGATAGGTATTACCTCTGCTTTAAATGTCTGGTAGAATTTCCCAAGGAAGCCATCTGGCCCAGGACTCTTATTTGTTGGAAGATTTTTGATAACTGATTCAATTTCTTCTCTAGTTATGGGTCTGTTCAAATTTGTTTATTTCTTCTCATTTGAGTTTTGGTAGGTGTGGGTGTCTAGGAATTTGTCCCTTTCTTTCAGGTTCTCCAGTTTGTTGCCATATAATTTTCATAGTATTCCCTGATAATTGCTTGTGTTTCTGAGGGATTAGTTGTGATAAATCCATTTTAATTTGTGATTTTATCTATTTGGGTCCTCTCTCTTTTGAGAAGCCTGGTTAGAGGTTTATCAGTTTTGTCTATTTTTTTTCAAAGAACCAACTCTTAGTTTCATTGATCTGTTCTACTATTTTAGTTTGGGGTTTTTTTTTTTTTTATTCTATGTTGCTTTTTTCTGCTCTCATCTTTATTATTTCTCTTCTGCTGCTAGGTTTTGCTAGTCTTTGCTGTTGTGCTTCTAGTTCCTTTAGGTGTGCTGTTAGATTTGTATTTGGGATTCTTCTTGTTTCTTGAGATAGCCCTCGATTGCAATGTATTTTCCTCTTAGGACTGCCTTTGCTGCATCCCAAAGTGTTTGGATTGTTGTGTTTTCATTTTCATTTGTTTCCATACATTTTTAAATTTCTTCTTTAATTGCCTGGTTGACCCATTCATTCTTTAGTAGGATGTTCTTTTTTTTTTTTAATTTTTTTTTTAATGTTTTATTTCTAGGAGAGAGAGAGAGAGACAGCGTGAGCAGGGGAGGGCCAGAGAGAGAGGGTGTCACAGACTGAAACAGGCTCCAGGCTCCGAGCTGGCAGTCAGCACAGATCCCGACGTGGGGCTCGAACCCACAAACCGTGAGATCATGACCTGAGTGAAAGTCGGACGCTTAACCCACTAAGCCACCCAGGCGCCCCTTTAGTAGGATGTTCTTTAACCTCCATGCATTTGGAGGTTTTCCAAACTTTTTTCTGTGTTTGATTTCAAGTTTCATAGCATTGTGATCTGAAACTGTGCACGATATGATCTCAATTCTTTTATATTTATTGAGGGCTGTCTTGTGACCCAATAAGTGATCTATCTTGTATAATGTTCCATGTACTCTCAAGAAGAATGCGTATTCTTCCTTAGGATGAAAAGTTGTGAATATATCTGTCAAGTCCATTTGTCCAGTGTATCATTCAGGGGCATTGTTTCTTTTCTTTTTTTTTAATTTTTTAATGTTTTATTTATTTTTGAGAGAGAGAGAGACAGAGTGTGAGCTGGGTAAGGGGCAGAGAGAGGGAGACAAAGAATCTGAAGGAGGCTCCAGGCTCTGAGCTGTCAGCACAGAGCTGGATGCAGGGCTCTAACCCACAAGCTGTGACATCATGACCTGAGCCAAAGTCAGATGCTTAATCGACTGAGCCACTCAGGCACCCCAGGGCCATTGTTTCTTTATTGATTTTCTATCTAGATGATTTGTCCATTGCTGTAAGTGGAATATTAAAGTCCCCTGCAATTACCACAATGTTACCAATAAGATTGCCTATGTTTGTGATTGTTTATATATTTGGGTGCTATCAAATTTGGTGCATAGACATTTATACTTGTTAGCTCTTCTTGATGGATAGACCCTGTAAGTATTATATAATGCCCTTCTTCATCTCTTGTTACAGCCTTTAGTTTAAAATCTAGTTTGTCTGGTAGGAGTATGGCTTCTTCATCTTTCTTTTGACTTCCAGTAATATGGTAGATGGTTTCCATATCCATATCCTTTCTTTTTTTTTTTTAATTTTTTAATGTTTTATTTATTTCTAGGAGAGAGAGAGACAGAGAGAGAGAGAGAGAGAGAGACAGCGTGAGCAGGGGAGGGTCAGAGAGAGAGGGAGACACAGACTCTGAAACAGGCTCCAGGATCTGAGCTGGCAGTCAGCACAGAGCCCGATGTGGGGCTCGAACCCACAAACCGCGAGATCATGACCTAAGCGAAAGACGGACACTTAACCGACTAAGCCACCCAGGCGCCCCTGATATCCATATCCTTTCAATCTGAAGGTGTCCTCAGGTCTAAAATGGGTCTCTTGTAGACAGTAAATAGATGTGTCTTTGTTTGTTTGTTTGTTTGTTTTTATCCATTCTGATACTGCATGTCTTTTGATTGGAGCGTTTCATCCATTTACATTCAGTGTTATTATTGAAAGATATTGGTTCAGAGTCATTGTGTTATCTTTAAGTTTCATTCTTGTAGTGATGTCTCTTGTCCTTTGTGGTCCATGCAACATTTTACTCACAGAGTCTCCCATAGGATCTCTTGTAAGGCTGGTTTATTGGTGATGAATTCCTTCAGTTTTTGTTTGTTTGGGAAAACCTTTATCTCTCCTTCTATTCTGAATGACAGGCTTGCTGGATAAAGAATTCTTGGCTGTGTACCTTTCCTATTCATTACATTGAAAATTTCTTGCCACTCCTTTCTGGCCTGCCAAGTTTCAGTAGCTAGGTCAGCTACTTCTCTTACATGTCTACCCTTATATGTCAAGCCCCGTTTATCCCTAGCTGCTTTCAGAATTCTCTCTTTATCTTTGTATTTTTCCAGTTTCTCTATGATATGTCATGCAGAAGATCAATTCAAGTTATATCTGAAGGGAGTTCTCTGTGCCTCCTGGATTTCAATATTTGTTTCCTTCCTCAGATTGGGGAAGTTCTCAGCTATGATTTGTTCAAGTATACCTTTTGCCCCTTTCTCTCTGTCTTCTTCTTATGGAACTCCTATGGTATGGATATTGTTCCGTTTCACTGAATCACTTAGTTCTCTAATTCTCCCCTGGTAATCCAGAATTTTTTATTTCTCTTTTTCTTAGCTTCCTCTTTTTCCTTAATTTTATCTTCTAGTTCACCTATTCTCTCCTCTGCCTCTTCAGTCCTCGCTATGATTGCCTCTGTCTTATTTTGCACCTCTTTTATAGCATTTTTAAATTTATCATTACTATTTTTAGTTCCTTGATCTCTTCAGTAATAGATACTCTGGTGTCTTCTATGCTTTTTTCAAACCAAGAGATTAATCTTATGGCTATTATTCTAAATTCTTGTTCAGTTATATTGTTTATATCTGTTTTGATCAATTCTTTAGCAGTCATTTCTTCCTGGATTTTCTTTTGAGGAGAATTCTTCTGTTTCACCATTTTGGCTACTTTTCTGTCCCTTATGTGTTTTAAAAGTTTTCTATGTGCCCTGTACCTGCAAGCACTACTATATTAAAGGGCCTGTCCAGGGTCTGGCCCTTGAGGAGATGTTTTTTGGAGTGTTACTTTCTCTCTTTTTTTGTGATTTGGTTACTTTATCTCCCTTCTCGTAGTGATGTTTTGGACCATCCACCGGGTGTGCTTTGATTTGTTTGTTGAAGTAGCCCTGGAAAGTAAAACAAAGAAAATAAACAACACAAAAACACACAAAGCAAAAAAATCTAAAACAAAAAAACAGAAACACCAGCTACAGGTAAATCACAGAGCTGGGATGGTGCTGACAGAAGAGGCCTTAACCCATACAAAGAAAGAAATGACAGGGGTGGGGAAAAGAAAGAATAAAAATTTACCAGAGAAACTAGACAGCTTAGAGAAAGGAAAATAATGAAGGAGGTGGGGAAAAAGAAAAATAAAGTTATCCAGACAAAGAAACTATACACTATATGGCTTAATCCAGAGAGAGAAAAAGGAAAATTAAGGAGGCAGGGAAAAATGAAAGAAGATCAAATTTTTCAGACAAAGAAATTATACGACTTAATCCAGAGAGAGAAAATGGAGAATAAAGAAGGAGCTGTGGAACATGTATCAATAGAATGGATTAAATATGTCTGCTTAAACAAGCAAACAACCAGAATAACCAGACTAGAGGAGGGAAGAGATAAGGAGAAAAGGAAGGAAGAATGTATGTATGTAATTAGAACTGTCTGAGAATTAAACCGGGCAATGCAGCAGCGCACGTCTGGAGGAGGGGTCATCTAGTTCTTCAACGTCTGTCCCACTCCAGTAGATATGCAGTTACCAGACATGGAGGGGCGTGGTTTGGTGTATGGGGTTCCCACCTCCACTGTGGGTCTCACTGTCTGATCCCCGAGGCCCCATCTTGGTGGTTGTGGGGAGAAAAATGGCAACCCACCCCCGATCTCTCCTCCACAGACCCGGTGTCCCAAACCACTCTGTTCAGGCTGTCCTCACTGTTGCAGGGCACAAATGAGGCAGTTTGTCTTACTTCCCCGACTCCTGTGCCTGGTGCTTGGTTGGGATTCAAACTCTCACTCTGCACACCCCAGTACTGGAGAAGCACTTCTCAGACCACCTGATACGTGGTTCCTGGCTGGTGGGTGCAGGCAGGCCTTGTCCTGTCCCACGGTACTCCAGGGAAGGGATCGCTTTCTCTTAGTGTGGACTGCATCCCTCATCCAGCCACTGAGCTCAGGGCTGGCTCCTCTCCTCCCTGGGTGTACAATCCAGGTAGCTGGCCCCAGTCCAGAGCGAGCCTCCCAGTTAGAGATTGGATATTTCTCCATCCCAGTCTGAGGTTTTTCTCTTGTCCAGATACCGTCCTGTGCTTCCCCAACTGCTCTTTCTCTTCCCTTTGTCTCCGCAGAAGCAGGTCTAGCCCTCCATTCATTTCATCCCTTCCAGCTCACAGTCATGCACCTATGGCCTGTCAGGTTGTCCCGGCGGATCCCTGGAAGCACGACTGTCTCTTTTCCTCCCAGACTCTTGGGATTCAAAGTCCTTTGGCTTCAACACTTGTTTGGGAGAAGGGGAAGTTTGGATCCCCCTACTTCTCCACCATGTTGGTCCCTCCCCTCAGGTGTTAACTCTTTTTTTTTTTTTTAAATTTTTAATGTTTTTATCCATTTCTAGGAGAGAGAGAGAGACAGCGTGAGCAGGGGAGGGTCAGAGAGAGAGGGAGTCACAGACTGAAACAGGCTCCAGGCTCTGAGCTGGCCGTCAGCACAGAGCCCGACGCGGGGCCCGAACCCACGAACCGCGAGATCATGACCTAAGCGAAAGTCGGACGCTCAACCGACTAAGCCACCCAGGTGCCCCAGGTGTTAACTCTTTAAATCGTTGAAAGGATTCAGCTCTGAAGCCATCATATCCTGGACTTTTGTTTGTTGGGAGCTTTTTATTACTGGTTGAATTTGATTGCTATTCATCAGTCTGTTCAAATTTTCTATTTCTTTCCGGTTCACTTCTGGATGTAATGTCTGTAGGAATTGATGCATATCTTCTAGGTTGTCTGGTTTGTTGGTATATAATTTTTCATATTATTTTATAATCCTTTGTATTTCTGTGATGTCTGTTCCCATTATCACTATATAGTGTTCTTGGTCTCCTGTTGTAGTCTTTGATTGAAAGTCTATTTTGCCAGATAGGAATATTGCTACCCCACCTTTCTTTTCATTTCCATTTGCATGATCCATGTGTTTCCATCTTTTCACTTTTGATCTGCATGAGTCTCTAGTTCTGGAATGAGACTTTTGTAGGCAGCACATAGATGGGTCTTTTTTTTTTTTTTTTTAATCCATTAAGGCACCCTGTGTGTTTTGACTGGAAGATTTAGTACACTTATATTCAAAGCTATTGTTTATTTTATAATATTTTATTTGCTGAATAGTTAACATAAACTGTTCTATTAGTTTCAGGTGTTCTGTTAGTGACAACAATTTTCTACATCATAATTCTACTCTTTAATCCCCATCAGTGATTCCACCCATCCCCCACTCCACCCCCTCTGGTAACCATCAGTTCTCAATAGCAAAGAGTCTATTTCATGGCTCATCTCTCTTCTCTCTCTTTTTCCTTTGGCCATTTGTTTCTTAAATGCCACATGTGAGTGAAGTCATATGGTATTTGTCTTTATCTGACTTATTTCACTTAGAAGTATACTCTGTAGCTCCATCCATGTCATGCAAATGAGAACCTTCTATTTTTTTATGCATGATACGATTTCATTGTATATATATTTCATATCTGTATGTATTCATCTATCTAGGGACACTTCTGCTCTTCCATAATTTGTCTTGTAAATATTGCTACCTAAACATGGGGTACATATATCCCTTTGAAAGAGTGTTTTTGTATTTTGGGGTTAAATATTCAGTAGTGCAGTTGCTGGATCATCAGGTAGTTCCATTTTTAACTTGTTGAGGAACTCCATACTGTTTCCACCTTGTTGCAGCAGTTGGCATTCCCACCAACAGCACACAAGAGCTCCTTTTCCTGTGCAACCCATTCTACCCTTGCTTCTTCTGTTGTTGATTGTAGCCCTTCTGACAGGTTTGAACTGATATCTCATTGTACTTTTGATTTGCATTTCCCTGCTGAGGGGGATGTTGAAAACCTTTTCATGTGTCTGTTGGCCATCTGTGTATCATCTTTGGAGAGAGATCTGTTCATTTCTTCTGCTCATTTTTTAATTGGATATTTTTGTGTGGGTTGATTTGCATAAATTCTTTATATATTTAGGATACTAACCCTTTTTTGGATATGTCATTTGCAAATATATTTTCCCATTCAGTAGGTTTCCTTTTAGTTTTGTTGACTGTTTCTTTTGCTATGCAGATGCTTTTTATTTTGATGAAGTCCCAATAGTTTATTTTTGCTTTTATTTCCCTTGCCTCAGGAGACATATCTAGAAAAATGTTGCTATGGTAGTGACCAGAGACATTACTGCCTGTTCTTGGATTTGTATGGATTCATGTTTCACATTAGGTCCTTAATCCATTTTTAATTTATTTTTGTGTATAGTGTAAGAAAGTGGTCCAATTTTACTCTTTTGCTTATGGCTGACCAGGTTTTCCAGCACCATTTGTTGAAGAGTCTGAGTTTTCCCATTGGATATTACTTCCTGTTTTGTTGAAGATGATTTGAACATAAAATTGTAGGTTTATTTTTGGATGTTTTATTCTGTTCCCTCAACGTATGTATTTATTTTTGTGCCAGGACTGTACTGTTTTAATGCCTACTACTTTGGACTAGAACTTGAAGTCTTGAATTGTGATCCCACCAGCTTTGGTTTTGTTTTTCAAAGCTTCTTTGATAATTTGGGATCTTTGCTGGTTCCATATATGTAATTAGGATTTTTGTTTTAGTTGTGTGAAAAATATTGTTGGTACTTTGATAAGGATTGCAATAAATCTGTTGATTGTTTTGGGTACTATAGACATTTCAAAAATATTCTTTATTATTTACTTAAAACTTTTTAAATATTTGTTTATTTTTGAGAGAGAGACAGAGACACAGAGCATTAGTGGGGGAGGGGCAGAAGGAGATGAAGACATAGAATCCCAACCAGGCTCCAGGCTCTGAGCTGTCAGCACATGGCCCAATGTGGGGCTTGAACACACACACAGTGAGATCATGACCTGAGCCAAAGTTAGACACTTGACTGAGTCAGCCAGGTGTCCATTTCCTTCCTTCCTTCCTCCCTCCCTCCCTCCCTCCCTCCCTCCCTCCCTCCCTTCCTCCCTTCCTTCCTTCCCGTTTTATTTATTTTTGAGAGACAAAGACAGAGCGCAAGTCAGGGACGGACAGAGAGAGAGAGGAAGACACAGAATCCCAAGCAGGCTCCAGGCTCTGAGCTGTCGGTACAGAGCTCAACACGGACTTTGAACCCATGAATGTGAGATCATGACCTGAGCTGAAGTTAGATGCTTAATTGACTGAAACGCCCAGGTGCTCCTGGTTCGTTCTGTGCATGAGCATGGAATGCCTTTCCATTTATTATGTTGTCTTCAGTTTCTTTCGTTAGTGTTTCACAGTGGTCAGGGTAAAGGTCTTCTACTTAATTGCTAAGGTTTATTCCTAGGTATCTTATAATTTTTTTTGTGTACATGTATTTGCGATTTTTTCCCTTAATTTCCATTTTAGTGATTTATTATTATTTTATGCAAATGCTACTTATTTCTGCACATTGATTTTCTGTCCTGTGATATTACTAAATTCATGTATCAGTTCTGATAGATTTTTGATGGAGTCTTTTGGATTTTCTATATAGAGTATCATGTCATCTGCACATAGTGAAATTTTACTTCTTCCTTCCCATTGTGGATGCCTTTCATTTCTTTTTGTTGGCTAAGTGCTGTGGCTAGGACTGCCAGTACTATGTTGAAAAGAAGTGGCGAGAGTGGAGATATTTACTTGTTACTGACCTTGGGGGGAAAGCTCTCAGTTCTTTCCACTCAGTATAATGTCTGCTGTGGGTTTATATAGATAGACTATATGAAGCTGTGGTCTGTTCCCTCTAAACTTACTTTTAGAGGGCTTTTATCATGAATTAGAGTTGTACTTTGTCGAATAATTTTTCTGTGTCTGTAGAAATGATATGTATTTCATCCTTTCACTTATTACTGTGATATAGCAGGTTGATTAATTTTTGAATATGGAACTGCCCTTGCATTCTGGAAGAGATTCCACTTGATGCTGGTGGATGATTTTTTAAAGGTGTTGTTGGATTCTGTTTGCTAAATCTTGGTTGAGGACTTTTGCATCTGTGTGTATGAATGATATGAACCTGTAGTTTTGTTTTTTCGTGGTGTCATTATCTGGTTTTGGTATCAGGGTAATGCTGGCCTCAGAATTAATTTCGGTATTTTCCTTCCTGTTCTGTTTTCTGGAATAGTTGGACAAGTATAGGCATCAACTTTTCTTTAGATGTTTGATAGCATTTGCTTATGAAGTTCTCCAGTCCTGGACTGCTGTCTGTAAGGTGGGTTTTTTTGTTTGTTTTTTGTTTGATTACTGAGTCCATCTCCTTGCTAGTAAACAATCTGTTCAAATTTTCAATTTCATTCTGCATCCATTTTGATAGGTTCCATGTTTCTAGGAATTGGTCCATATATTCCAGTTTGTCCAGTTTTGGCATATAGTTTTCATAATATTCTCTTATAGTTTGTATTTCATGGCGTTGGTTCTTCTCTGTCATTGTTATTTACATGGGTCCTTTCTTTTTCTTTTCTGATTAGTCTGGCTAGGGATTATAAATTTTATTGACTGTTTCATGGAAGCAGCTCCTAATTCCATTTATCTTGTTTTACTGTGTTTTAAATTTCTATATCATTTATTCCTCATCTGCTTTTAATTATTTTCTTAATTCTAATGTTTGGGGGTTTTGTTTGTTGTCCTTCTAGCTTTTATTGTTATAAGGTTAGGGAGTTTACTTGAGGTTTTTGTTCTTTTCGTTGAGGCAGGCCTGTATTGCTATAAACTTCCCTGTTAGAACTACTTTTGATGCTTTACAAAAGTTTGGATTGTTGTGTTTTCATTTTCATTTTTTTCCATGTCCTTTTGGATTTCTTCTTTGATTTCTTGGTTGACCCACTGATTGTTTAGGAGCATGTCATTTAACTTTCAGGTTTTGTGCTTTTATCAGATTTTTTTTTCTTGTTGTAGACTTCTAGTTTCATAGCTTTGTGGTCTGAAAAGACACATGGTATGACTTTGATCTTTTTGAATTTGTTTTGGCCTGTTTTATAAGCTAATACTTTATCTCATGTGGGGAATGTTCCATGTGCACCTGAAAAGAATGTGTATTGTGCTGTTTTAGGATGGAATGTCCTAAATATATCTATTAAGTCCATCTGGTCTACTGTATCATTCAAAGTCACTACTTCCTTGTTGATTTTCTGATTGAATGATCTCTCCATTGATGTAATTGGGGTGTTAAACTGTCCTACTATGATTGTATTACTATCAACACCTTTACATTTGTTTTTGACTGTTTTATGTATTTGGATGTTCCCATATTGAACGCATATATGTTTACAATTGTTCTATCTTTTTGTTGGATTGTACTTTTTATTATTATAGGTCCTTCCTTGTGTCTTTTACAGTTTTATTTTTAAATCTGTTTTGTCTGACATAGGTATTGCTACTGCAGTTTTCTTTTCCTACCCATTTGCATGATGATAAATATTTCTCCATCCCCTCGCTTTCTATTTGTAGGTGTCTTTATTATTTTTAATGTTTTATTTATTTTCTGAGAGAGACAGCATGAGCAGAGGAGGGTCAGAAAGAGAGGGAGATGCAGAACCTGAAGCAGGCTCCAGGCTCTGAGCTAGCTGTCAGCACAGAGCCCAACACAGGATCGAACCCATGAACCATGAGATCATAACCTGAGCCAAAGTTGGATGCTTAACCGACTGAGACACCCCAGTGTGTCTTTAGTTCTACAATTTGTCTATTGTAGGTAGAAGGTAGATGGGTCCAATATTTTTATTCAGTCACCCAGTGCCTTTTGTTATTAAGAGAGAAGGCACAGGTGTGGGAGAGCAGGAAAGAGAGAGAATGAGACTGAATCTTAAGCAGTTCCATGCTCAGTGCAGAACCCAACATGGGGCTCAATCCATAGTCTGAGCCGAAATCAAGAGTCAAAATCTCAAGCGATTGAGCCATCCAGGTGTCCCTATCTGTCACTCATTGCCTTTGATTTGAGCATTTAGTCTGTTTCCATTCAACTGGAATTTTTACTCTTTATTCTCTGCATATGTATTAGTGGTATTTGATTTGTGGTTATTATTAGGTTTGTACATAGCCACTTCTGCATATAAAAGTCTGTGTTGTAGATTCACGGTATCATATTTCACAGCCTTTTATATCGTGAATATCTTGACTGATTTTTTTTTTTTTTTACAGAAGTTCTCATTTTTATTGCTTTTGTGTTTCACATTTTAATACTGTCACTTTAGGTGTTTCTTTTCCACTCAGAGAGTCCTCTGTAACATTTCTTGTAGGGGTGTTCTGTTGGTTGTGAACTCCCTTAGTTTTTATTTGGGAAACTCTTGATCTCTACTTCCATCTGAATGATAGTGTGCTGGGTAGCATCTCCTTGGCTGCAGATGTCTTCCATTCAGCACCTTTAACTTACCATGCTGCTTACTTCTGGTTTCAAGGATTCTTCTGAAAAAATCCAGTGATAACCTTATGGGATTTCCTTTGTAGGTAACTGTCATCTTTTGTTCTCCTGCTATTAAAGTTTTTCTTTATCACTACATTTTGCATTTTAATTACTATATGACTTGGTGTGGATCTGCTTCTGTTGAATGTATTGGGGATTCTTTGTGCCTCCTGCTTAGTTTTCTTCTATTATGTCTTCAAATAAGTTTTCTGGTTCTTTTTCTCAGAGTTCTAAGAATCAGAGATAGGACAAGAAAGACCTATTGAAGGTTCTCTGATGAGTCCCTGGATTTCCATATGTGGAAGATAGATTTGTGTAGGCAGACGATTCTCTGCAGTCACAGAACAGGAACAATGCCGTGAATTTTTAGGCTGATTTATTGTATTTTTCCACGTGTTTACTTCATAAAAGTAGTCACTTTTATGCTCCTGTTAAAATGGGATCTCCTAGGAGCACCTGGGTGGCTTAGTCAGTTAAGCGTCCGACTTTCGCTTAAGTCATGATCTTGCAGTTCGTGGGTTCGAGCCCCGCGTCCAGCTCTGTGCTGACTGCCAGCTCAGAGCCTGGAGCCTGTTTCAGTCTGTGACTCCCCCTCTGTCTGACCCTCCCCTGCTCACGCTGTCTCTCTCTCTCCTAGAAATAAGTAAAACATTTTTTAAAAATGGGATCTCCTATTCGAATTGCCTGGTGGAGGCAATTAAAGCATTATTGCCTAAGGAACTCATTAAGTGTAGAGATATATATCTCCTATCTCTATGTATGTATGTATGTATGTATCTACTATGCATCTATCCTTATTTATAAAACAAAACAATGATTTAAATTAATTCCTTACCTTATTTTATTTTAGCCTTTCCAAAATCTTGCAAGGTAAATGGGCCATGGAAAAAGCATTGAGTTCACTGAGACACTTGAAAGATGGCTCTGCTGTTCTGCAACAGTCATGCAACCAGTAAATAGTGCAGGGAATTCAACCCACACCTTCCTCTCTTACCTCCCTTTGCTGACTCTATTCCAGGCATGTTAGTTTATAATTGCTCCCTGAGGATATCAGGTACCTTTCCTCTGAGCTTTTGCAGTGATTATTCCCATTATCTGGAATGCTCTTCCCTCAGACATTTGTTTCATTCACCTCCCTCTAGCCTGTTCAAATACCACCTTCATAGTGAGGCTTAACCTGACCACCATTAAAAATGAAAGCTGTGATTCTGCCTATAATCTCAATGCTCCATATGCTGCTTTATTCTCCATAACATTAGTTACTGGCTAACCTATTAGATAATTTACATGTTTGTATTTCTACTACCCAGCACCTAGAATGAAAGATCCACAAAGTCAAGAATTTTGCCTTTTTTAAGTCTAGTGGAGATCCAGCAAAAAATGTCTAGGGTCAACCAGAACTGGGCACAATTCTAACTTGTGTGATTTGATACTTTAGTGATTCAGATCAGAGCCGGGCCAGTTACTGAAGTGGAGCTCTTCTACTAGATTTAAGCAGCACAGTGAATTCAAAGAAACTGAAATTTCCAACAATTACAGAGCAGGTATGTACTCTTTCTCCCTTCGTTCCTCCAGACTCAAATCTGTCCTCCATGAGTGATAAGGGAATGTGTAAGAATGACTGGCCTGAGTCTAAATTAAATATGAAGACATACAAGAAAACATTTAAACATTTCTTTAAAAAAATCATTGAGTGGTTTCCTTTGACACATCAGGGGTATCTAGCCTCTAGTAAGGTCAGAGAATGGTGAGAGAAGAGGAAAACACAGAGGGAAGGGGCAAGGGTGAGTCACCTCATCTCTCCCTCCTTTGTACCTTATTTCCTCCTGGACTGTTATCCCTTACATTCAAAATGCAGATTGCAATACTTACCTGGCAGGGGAGATACCATGATCAAAATGCAGATTGCAGAAGTCAGCACATGCAAGTAGAACATGTAGCCACTTCCACGTCCCAGTCACTGTAACATGGAAAATTCTGCATCCTTAAGACTGGCTCAACCCATCACCATTCACACAGGTTAGTTCTCTACTTCTGAGTCAAAAAGACACACGAGTGAAGACAGATTAATAAGAACAAAGCTTTATACACATATGTGTATAAGTACACAATGTGGGAATGATAAAAGCCCATCAAGGCAAATAGGTTGGGGAAACCACTACAGACAGCAGTGGTGTCCTGCCAGTTCCAGAGCTTGGGTCAGCCAAGTTCACAGTCACACCAGGGATGGCACAGTTGATGATTTATGCAGCTTTCTTTGATTTTCCACCATTGGAACTTCTTGAATCTGGTGTTGTTCTGGAGTAGTTCTAAACGGGGGCTTATGTGCCTCTCACCCTCCAATACACACACATGCACAGAACAACAAAAATACACATGTGCACACAATGTACACACTTGCTGTATGAAGAAATCAGGTTAAGTTTCACTTAAAGGGGTTGGCCCCTTTCTGGTGCAACAAAGTCCATTTCTGGTTATATACAGTTTGCAGAGGAATGTTTGGTCCTTATTTGTTGAGATTCATGACAAGAGAAAGGAATTGTTTGGTGACTCTGATGAAGCCCTAGGCAGGTTATGAAGGTGCTCTAGTCATGCCCAGAACATAGGCACAGTTGATCAGGATAAACACGGTGCTTGCTCCTCCAGAGGAGAACCTGACTAGGGCAAGCCCAAGTTCTGTTTAAAATTTCATGGTGCCATCCCCCGTCGCACAACCTGCACTGTGCTTAGGAGGGGCACATGCGGTATGTGCGGATGAGGGGACCATAAGTGTATCCAGTAACAGCAGGCATGGAGCTTTCCCCAGAGCACCACCTGTGTTAGGGGTAAGTGAGCTCCCAGTGTTCTGGGGGCGGGGGGGTGGGTGCTGACACAGAGCCCTGCCATCATAGATGTGATACTGTCTACATCTGCTACAGCGCTTGCTGCATCTGCCTTGGGTCCTCCACAATTATTCTGCTGTGAAGCAAGAACACCAGGTCCTACCATCGTGAGAATGAGGCTGTCCCCACTATGCTTACTGACTGTATGCTGGGCAGGTGGACCGCCATTACTGGGAAGGAACGTGGAACTATAAGTGGGTCCAAGCACAGAGTTGGTGCTGCCACTTGCAACTGCGACTGAGGCAGTGTGGCCCGGCAAGTTGCAGGAGCTCTGTGTTGGGTGAACACACATTTCCTGACACAGGTGTCTTCTCCAAGATAGTGGATCTTCCACATGGAGCAATTTGTTTTGGTGTAGATGGGTCCCGGGTTATGAGGAACATCTGAGTCTCCATCTGTGGAATCGGTGTGGTCCTCTCCCACTACTCCACCACCTGGGTTTTTGACGGTTGGCCTCCTGCTGCTCGGATTTGAGGAGACTACATGGTCTCCTGACACACCTCTCTTGTCCAGAGTGGTGGTTCCTTCACGTGGGTCAAGTTTACTTTGTGTAGATGGGTCCCAGGTACGTTTATGGGTACCAGGAACAGCTGAGTCTCCATCTTTGGGAGCAGCATGGCCCTCTCCACTACTCTACCACCTGGGGTTTTGGTGGTTGGCCCCTTGATGCTTGGATTAAAGGGGGAGGCTGCCTGATCTCCTGACTGGTACCTCTTCTCCAGGATGGGAACACTTTCACATGGGGGACATTTTCTTTGCCTGGATGAGCGCCCAGGACACTCATAGGTCATGGAGACTGTAGAGTCTCCACCTGTGGGCATGCTGCAGTCCCGGCCCAGTGCTCCACTAACTGGATATGTGGGTGGGTCCCCAGTGCCTGGATTGAAGCTGGAAGTAGCACTGTGTCCAATACTGGGACAGTAGTTGCTCTTCCTACAGCAGCAGCCATGCTGTCGCCACAGGGATTCCAGGTTGTCTGACTAAATGTTGGAGCAAAAGTCGTGTTTGGTGCCCTGTTCAGTCCTGCCTCAAGGTTGAATGCTCCAGATGCCTGAGAATGCGTGGGACCTGGGATGGGCACACCAAGTCCAATGCCTTGCTTGTCACTAGAGTCCGGCTGGATACTGATAGTAGTAATAGATGCAGAACCTGCCAAGCCTGACTGCACTGCGTTGTCTCCGGATGGCTGGGCTACAAGAGCAGTTGGGTTCATAGCTTGTGTTGGGGTTACTGATGATCCTAACAGGTAAGAATTGGAAGGCTGCTGCCCATTATGGTGCCCAGTTGTGGGCTGAGTGATGATTCCTGGGTCAGACTGGTTGGGAACTGAGGTCTGTGTAATGGATGACTCTAGGTAAATGGATAGAGTGCTGGGCCACAACAGTACTGCTACTGGGTGGTGTCTTCTCAGAACCAGGAAGCACCATGTAAAGTGGCACATGGTTGTCCCTGGACACAGGGGAGGAACAGATGATGGAAGCCTGAGATGAAGACGTAGTATCCATGGCTTTGCTGTCAGAAGCTGAGTTGCAGTTTGCAGGGGGCTTGCCTACTGGAGTGGAAGTGACACCAGAACCCCCAAGGGGCAAGCTAGTGGAAACAGCAACACTTGGTGGTAAAGATGGAGGAACAGATGGGATTGGGGGCCTGGCAGCTTGGTCAGCCAAGTCAGCTGTAGCAGTAGGGACTTGCAAAGTGTTAATGCCCAAAGGCAGACAGTTAGCAGTCTCTGATGCAAGTACAGAGAATGCAGGGGTAAGGCAGAATGTCCGAGCAGTCTGCTTTGATCTCTCTTCTGTCCTCCAAGATCTTAATTCCTCTGACATTTGGTATTCTTCAAGGTGTCCAGGTTTTTGTCAATAGCTATGCAAGGAAGATCAGGAGGTGGGGGCAACTCATTGCGGCCCCACCACTGTGGCTGTGACAGCAGCAGAGAAAGTGGCATGGATCTTTTAGGCTTGCAGGGCCTACTGCTGGCAGATACAGGGGGAAAGGAGCTCCTTGATGAGATGCCTGAAGGCTCCTTAGCCTTCTTCTCTTTGCTGCATAGGTATGTGTCCCTGACAGGCTGATGCTTTTCACCACACACTTCCTTTTTTCACACCTGAAGGCTCACCACCCTGTATCTCCTTCCTGGATAAGTCTGATGTGCTCTCAGAAGACTGATGGTTTTCACCTGACACTTCCTTTGTTGAAGTCTTCTGCAGTAAGGGGTAGCATGGGGCTGGGTCAGAGAGCACGGATGCATCAGTATGAGGCACAACATCTCTGGCAGGGCCATGGGAGGAGGTGACTACATGGCCTTCAGGGGGGAGTTAATCAGAGACTTATGGGTGTTCTTCCTCAAACTGTCTTTTGAAGAATTAAGATGGAGGTCCAAAGGTGCAGAGCTACACTGCCGGGAGCTGAGAAGTCCACTGGTCTCCAGGGAACTAGGTCTTAACCATATATCCCCGCAGCTATGGGGGGCTCTGTTCCCACCATCCCACCCCAGTCTCTACAGGATTCTCCATCTTTTCTCTGGGATATTTTTGGGCCTTCTCCTCCAGCCCATTTGGGCACAAAAGTGGAAGTTACCTGGATGGGACTGGCTCTGCAGCCCTCTCTCCATTCTCAGATGGTGAATGCTGGAGAGTTAATTTGCGCCCTGGAGGAGGGATTCTTATGGCTCTGGAGTTCCCAAACATCATCGAATTAGAAGACAGCACAGGTTTTTTCAAAGGGTTACTCCAGTTCACCAAGGGGAGGATGCCCAGAAAGGTACATGTAGCCTGCCAGTTGGGGCACCACCTCCTCAAGTCAGTATGAAAGCTAGCTGCTAAAGGCCTAGGATTCTGGTGGAATAGTCTGAGCCCAGGGTCCAGGACAGGTGAAGGAGCAGCGGGGTGGCCCCTGCCAGGTGGTGGATGGGATGGACCAGGGGCCGATCCCGGCCAGGCAGGGCACGGCAGTGGCGGAGTGGGAAACATAAAAACTTACTAAGGAGATTGCCCATATTGATCTGGTTGTGTGCCAAAGGATCGTGAGGTTGGAGTCTAAAAGCTGGAGAGCCCCTCTGGATCTTCTGACTCCTCTCAAGGTCAAACTCGCACTGAGCCTGAGCAGCCTAGCCTGGCCCTAGTGATGCACCCCTGGGACACGTCACAAAGAAGGGCGCGCGTGCGCAGCTTGGCAACAGACCACAGCACAGGGCAAAGGGGAGGCCCCAGAGCCCCGCCCGTTAGGCTCCAGCGCCTGGGACTTCCAGTCGCCGGTGGCGGTGTATATAGGCTGCCTTCTGCCCTTGGCTGGTGTGCCCATTGGCACGTGTACACAACCAGCAAGGCCACTGCGTGGGGACTGTAGGGGAGTAGAGTGGTTGTCGGGCCCCTCGGTGTGTGTCGTCGGCCTTTCCCCCAAGAAAGACGAGCGCTGGGGCCTCCCAACGCAGCGAGGGAGCGGACCCCTGTCCCCGGGAACCTCTCTGCTTCCCGTAGGGCTTAGAGCCAGGTGCATCTTTGCTAGGGCTGCCTAGGCTTTCAGCATCACCCTCCAGACAGCGGCAGTTTCCAAACAGTCACCAAACCCTGACCTGACTGGATGCTGCGCCCCAAGGCCTCCCTGCCTGGCAGGCAGGTTCTTGCTTTCTTCCTTTTGAGGAATTTGGCAAAAACATTTACAATTTAGACCACCCCTCAGGTCACACAGGTGGTGGTGGCTTAGCTGGGATTCAAGCCCAGCATAGTGACTCCCAGAGCTCTTACTCTGGACTGTGGTGCCTCCTTACCATATATGCATTACGTGTTACCATGTTTTCTTTCTCTTCTTCCTAGTTCTTAGGGTACTTAGCACAGTGCCATATTTACAGTGAGCATAGGCACTGTCCAGGGTGAGGCCTTCATTGAACAAGAGCTCAATTCATAAATTAATCAGGGACCACTATGGGTTCTGGGCTCAGAAGACGTAGGTCATGGACCACCAGTGGTAAACATAGTAACATTCCACATTTGTAACTGAGCCTTGCAGCCCAGATTTTCTCTTTGGTCCACTCTGAAGAATCCAAATATGTTAAGATTATATGTAAAGACTATAGGTAAATATATAAAGATTATATTCTAGATATGTTGTGGTCTACCTGGGAGAAATTCACCAGTGGATTAGAAGCCAGTTTCTCTGGCCTTCTAGGAATATGTCTAGTAAGGTATCTCACTAACGTCTAGATGGCAAATAATGTAGTTTATTGTAAATTAAGAGTGGAGCAACGTATTGGATTAAAGAAAGGTCAACACAATTTGGTCGTTGTGAGCATGCCAGCCAGGTTCATTCTTCACCTCACATTGTTGACACTTAAACAGAATTCTAGAGATTCTTATGACCAAGAGGGGAGAGAGATGCTTGGGGGTCTGGCAAGAGAAACATGTATTATTGTCTAGGAGCTGGAAGCTTCAGCATGAGGAAGAAGGTTTGAAAAATCTTGGCCTACATGTGGCTTTACCTAGTTTGAATCTCATTTCTGTGGCTTACTTCACTGAAGTGTTTTCTTTCTCATGGGACTGATGTTGCATATCTGGGACATGATATGTATAAGTTTCAGAACCAAGAATCCTATAGATGAGTAAAAAATATATATTAAAAAATTTTATATATAATATTATATATACATCTATACACACACAGTAAAATCTTGGATTGTGAATAACTTGTTCTGCAAGTGTTCCACAAGACAAGTATACATTTCTGATAAATTTTAACTTGATAAACGAGTGACATCTTGCAATACAAGGAGTACATGATGCCCAATGTCACATGACAGTTGAGTCAATGGTTTTCTGTCAGTCTATTTCCCTGTGGAATTGTGGGTGAACATCTCCCATGCTCTGATGCTCTGTCTCAGGCCATGGTGTTTGGCAGAAATCGGTGATTTCTCAGAACATTGGAAGGTGTCCACAACTGGCACTGGTGTATTTTTTGTCACTTCAAAGCACCTATGGGCGGTCCTTTGCTTTTCACACAAGAGTAAGCTTAGGAATGCTTTGCCTCATTCTAGGTCAGGCTGCCTGCAGATATAGACTCTCTCCTCTGCTGCCTTATTGCCAGTTACATTAAATAGATTAAATAGAGCTTATGACAAGAGCTTATTAATACTGTAGTGTAGTCAACATCCGTTAGCGATAATGACATTCATCCTACACAAGAACCCTTTTATCCCTTGTCTCCTCCACACCAGCCACGAAGGTTTTCAAAGTTAAGTACAGGTTAATTTATTTTTCTTTATATTTTGTATTCTCTTTATTATTTTATATTATAGTGCAGTATTGTACTGATTTTTATATGAATATTTTTGGGTTGTGGAACAAACCGTCAGAGTTTCCATTATTTATTATGGGGAAATTGGTTTTGATAGACAAGTGCTTTGGATTACAAGCATGTTTCCAGAACAAATTATGCTTGTGAACCAAGGCTTTACTGTATTTATTTTTCATATTTAAAATAGCACTGGGCATAATTTATATATTACAAAATTAGCTTTAGTGCTCTGGTTATGAGAGCTTTTATAGTATGTTTGGAGCAAATTTGGACTTCCATGCCCAGAAAACTTGGGGGTTGGTAGGACACAAAAGGTTTTGCTCAGACCCTAATTCTGCTTGGAAAAAAAAAAGGAGAACTATTATAAGCCCTTTATAATCTCTCAAAGAGCAAAAATGATTTCCAGATAAAACACTTAACCACAAGCCCTTTAATATCATTTGAGTTCAGTAAGGAGCCGTTTCTTGGCAGTGTTTGTTTGAACAGAAATAGCAACCTTGTACAAATTTTGGGCAAAGATTTCTTATTATAATTCTGAAAAAGATGATGTCAGATATATTTGAAAACAACAAATGCAATCATGTTATTTCCATCATTTTATTTCCCAGGGAGGAAATATTAAGCATAGATGCATGTTGGGGCTTCAGGACAATACAAGGAAATCTGGGTAAGGATATCCCAGAAAAATCTCCCTCTTGACTTCTCTTGTCAAATGGGAGTCGACAGATAGGATGCTTTTTTGGAATATAGATCATTCTCTTACTTGTCCTTACAGGCAAAATATATAGATGGCAAATGGTTATTCTGAGATAATTTGCCTTGGCAGAAGCAAACATATTGAGACAGAATTTGTTAAGACAAAATATTTTTAAATGATTAATCATTAATATTTTTATGATAACCGCAAATTATAGTTGCCAGGAAGATTCCTTCTCATTTGACAATTTATAAAGCGACAATCTCCACTTATAGTAAGTGAAGCCATGGGTGTGTAGTCTTGGATGGAGCTGGTAGTAGTGACAATGAACCAGAGCTGACACCCTGTGGTTCAACACTCCCACCCTGTTCCCTTGTCTTGCTCACCAATAATCTGTTGTAATTCCTACAGAGTTACTGTGGAGAGAAGACTGAGTGACACATGGAGCTCATTAAATGAGCTTTTTTCCCCCCTCTAAAATATCAACCCCTATTCTCTCTTCTCTTGACTATAAACAGCACTTAGCAGAAGCACCTGGCCTTGTGCAGCCTCTTCTTTGGACAGTCTTTTCCTGATCATTCTATTCATCAGTCCTACATTTCACTTTTTGCCTTCTCAAAATGTATCAGTCTCTTTCTGTGGTTGATGACTTTCACATTCTCTTGGCTGTGGTATTAATTTTGGTATTTCTACACTTGTATTAAATAGGGTTTTAGGAGGAACAGAAAGTAAAGGTATTTTTCTAGTCTGCTGCCTTGAACTAAAAATACCTGTTGATTTTAGCATCCACCCTTCCCATATTTAAAAAAAAAAAACCCCAACCTCAGCATTTACATTCAACTTGTCTTGAGAAATCACTAAGGATTTAGCATGTGGTCATTTCTAATGGGAAAATAATACCTATCTCATGGAGTTGATTTGAGGACTAAATAATGACCATGAAAATGACTTGTAAAGTTTAAAGTTGTCTATGAGACTTGATTGAGAGGCAAGATGGTGGAGAAGTAGGGACCTCCATAGTTTTCACCCACCCGCATCTCTCAAAGAAGGCCTGAAGTTATAGGACACTGAACCGCAATAGTCTGGGAGGAAAAGAGACAGAGTCCACCAAGAAGACAGCCTCATAGGTGCGTGATTGCGAACTGGGGAAGATAAAAAGGGGCCGGGACCTGGAGGCATGGAAGGGAGGGAGCCTCCTCTGAGGAAAGCCTCAGAGAGATGAGGGGAAGAGAAGGAGCAGCTGAGACTGCTCATAACTGTCCCTGGAGAAGAGAAAAACCTTGCGCAGGACGGAGATGGATCCTATCATCCCATCTCTAACCTCAGGGTGTTCGTAGAGAGATCATATCTCTAGCTGTGGCTCTTTCTTTGGGCTGGGCACACCGGTCCCAGACAGGGCCAAGAGAAATTGCTCCCCTACTCCCCCTACTTGATCCATAGCTAGGAAGCAGCTTGGCCTGCCAGATTACATTTTGGATGGTATCAGTAAAGCACATGGACTAAGATCTGGAAATGAGGCAGTGCTTGGGACATAGAAGATGGCCCACCTTGGCTACACCCAAAACACAGGGAGATCAGACCTAAAAGAGTGATTTTTGTAATGCTTGGTTTGAGAAAGGACAAGGGCACTACAAGTTTTCTCCCCACAACCACCAAGGCGGGGCTTCAGGGAGCAGCCCTCAGGACTGCAATGGAGGCAAGACTTGCCTACACCAAACCAAGCCCATCTGCGCTGGAGAGCTGTTTTTTTGTTTGTTTTTTTACCAGAGCCCAGGGCAAGACCAACATTGATACATTGCAGTGATTAACTCTAGATCAATTCTTACTATTCAGATATATTTTTCCTTCTTATTCTTTTCCTTCTCATTCTTATCTCTCCCCTCCTCTGGACTGGGCACTCTGGTTATTGGTTTGCTTAAACAATCTATCCTACAGCTCCGTCAATACTTTCCATTCTCTCTCTCTCTCTCTGGAATAATCAGACTGTAGTTTCTTTGGGTAACATTATATTCATTTCTTTGTCCTCTCCTCCTACCATATTCTCCTCTTGCTCTCTCTGAATTAAGACTTTTAGTCTCTCTGCCTGGTCAATTTTCAATGTTGCTTTCTTCCCACCCCTGTCATTTCTCTCTTTGTATACGCTCTTCCATCAGCACTGTCTCCACCTGGCTCTTTATTTGTAGCTGGGATTTTTGTTTTTGTTGTTGCTGTTTTTCCCTTTCAGTTTGCTTGTTTGTTTGATTTGTCTATGCCTTTGCGTGCTTTTGTTCCCTGTGTGTTTGTCTGTTCCCTTTTTCAGGGCTACCTCAAGAAACAAGCCAAAGTACACGAGGTGGAGAGTCCCAAATATCACTAGGAGTAGGGATATAAAATAACAAAAGGCACAAGAGAGACCAAGGGACACAGTTAAAAGAACACTTCCTGAATGAACAGGCCATGGACAGTCAATGAGCCTCCTTTAATATAACAGAACTTGCAGGTGCAGAGTGCATAACAAGCTTTCAAAACTTACAAGAGACAGAAAGCTAGCCAAAATGATGAAATGGAAGAACCTCCTCTAAAGAAATTTCAGGAAGAAATGACAGCTAAAGAACTGCTCAAAATAGATATAAGCAACATAACTGACAATTCAGAACAATAGTCATAAAATTAATCACTGGGCTTGAAAAAGGCATGGAAGACACCAGAGAAGCTATTGCTGCAAAGATTATTGACCTGAAAAATAATTGTGATGAATTAAAAAATGCTATAAATGAGGGGCATAATAAAATGGAGGTGGCCAGTGCCTGGATTGAAGAGGCAGAGAGGAGAATAGATGAATTAGAAAACGCATGTATAGAAAAAATGGAAGCTGAGAAAAAGATCAATTGATCCAGAAACACAAAGGAGAATTTAAGAGCTCAGTGATGCAATCAAACAGAACAATATCCATATCATTGGAATCCTAGAAGAAGAAGAGAAGGAAGAAGGCGCTGAAGGAGTACTTGAACAAATTATAACTGAGAACTTCCTCAATCAGGTGAAGGAAACAGACCTTGAAATCCAAAAGGAACAGAGAACTCCCCTCAGATGAACTTGAGTCAGTCTTCTGCACGACATATCTTAGTGAAACTGACAAAATAGAAGGACAAAGAATTCAGAAAGCAGCTAGGGATAAAAGGGCCCTAACATACAAAGGGAGACCTATCAGAGTAGGTGCAGACCTATCTACTGAAACTTGGCAGGCAAAAAAGAAATGGCAGGAAATCTTCAATGTGATGAACAGAAAAAACATGCAGCCAAGAATCCTCTATCCAGCAAGCCTGTCATTCAGAATAGGAAAGAGAAAGGTTTTCCCAAATGAACAAAACTTGAAAGAATTCATCACCACTATCCCAGCCCGACAAGAAATCCTGAGGGGGGGACTCTATGAGGGAAATGTTGCAAAGAACACACAAGGTACCAGTGACACCACTAGAAGTATGAATCCTACAGAGAACACAATGACTCTAAACCTGTATTTTTTAATAATAACACCGATGTCAATGGACTAAATGCTCCAATCAAAAGACATAGGTACCAGAATGGATTAAAAAAAAATCCGTCTATTTGATGTCGACAAGAGACTAATTAAAAAAAATGTTTTTAATGTTTTATTTATTTCTGAGAGAGAGAAAGACAGGGCGAGCAGGGGAGGGTCAGAGAGAGAGGGAGACACAGAATCTGAAACATGCTCCAGACTCTGAGCTAGCTGTCAGCACAGAGCCCGACGCAGGGCTCGAGCCCACGAACTGCGAGATCATGACCTGAGCCGAAGCCGGATGCTTAACCGACTGAGCCACCCACGCGCCTCTACAAGAGACTCATTTTCGACATGAGGACACCCTCAGACTGAAAGTAAGGGGATGGAGAAATATCTATCATGCTACTGGAAGTCAAAAGAAAGCTGGATTAGCCATACTTAGACAAACTGGACTTTGAAGTAAAGGCAGTAACAAGGGATGAAGAAGGGTATTACATAATAATCAAGGCCTATCCATCAGGAAGAGCTAACAGTTATAAATGTCTATGCACCAAATACGGAAGCACCCAAATACGTAAACAATCACAAACAATCTGATGGATAAGAATGTGCTAATAGCAGGGGACTTTAATACTCCACTTACAGCAATGGATAGATCAACTAGACAGAATATCACTAAAGAAACAATGGACCTAAATGACACATTGGACCAGCTGGATTTGACAGATATATTTAGAACTCTACTTCCTGACGCTATGAAAGTCACTTTCGTCTCAAGTGCGCATGGCACATTCTCCAAGACATATCACCTACTGGGACATAAAGGAGCCCTCAATAAATATAAAACAATTGAGATCATACCATGCACACTTTTAGGTCATGCTACGAAATCTGAAATCAATCACAGGAAAAGATCTGGAAAAGAACACCCTACTAAAGAATGAATGAACCAATCAGGTGATTAGAGAAGAAATTTAAAAATATATGGAAACAAATGAAAATGAAAACACAACTATCCAAACTCTTTGAGATGTGGCAAAGGCAGTCCTAAGAGGAAAGTACATTGCAATACAGGCATATTTCAAGAAACTAGTAAAAGCACAAATACAAAATCTAACCGTGCACCTAAAGGAACTAGAAGCAGAGCAGCAAGAGCACCCCAAACCCAGCAGAAAAAGAGAAATAATAAAGATCAGAGCAGAAATAAGCAATTGAGTCCAAAAAAAAAAAAAAAACAAACAGTTGAACAGATCAATTAAACCAAGAGTTGGTTTTTGAAGAAAGAAAGAAAATTGATAAACCTCTAGCCAGGCTTCTCAAAAAGAAAACAGAACCCAAATAGACAAAATCATGAATTAAAATGGATTTATTACAACCAATCCCTCAGAAATACAAGCAATTATCAGGGAAAACTATGAAAAATTATATGCCAACAAACAGGAAAAATAGAAGAAATGCACAAATTCCGAAACACACATGCACTACCAAAATTCAAACGGGAAGAGAAGGAAACCTGAAGAGACCTATAACTTGTGAAGAAATTGAATAAGTTATCAAAAATCTCCCAATAGTCCTAGGCCAGATGGCTTCCCTGGGGAATTCTACCAGACATTTAAATCAGAGTTAACACCCATTCTTCTCAGGCTATTCCAAAAAAATAGATATGGAAGGAAAACTTCCAGACTCATGCTACAAAGCCAGCATTTCTTTGATTCCCAAACCAGACAGAGACCTAGCCAAAAAAGAGTACTGGCTAATATCCTTGGTGAATACAGATGCAAAAATCCTCAACAAGATACTTGCAAATCGAATTTAACAGCATATAAAAAGAATTAACCACCGTGATCAAGTGGGATTCATTCCTGGGTTACAGGACTGGTTCAATCTTTGCAAATCAATCAATGTGATACATCCCATTAACCAAAAAAAAAAAAAAAGAGAAAAACCATATGATCCTGTCGATAGATGCAGAAAAAGCATTTTACAAAATACAGCATACTTTCTTAACAAAGACCCTCAAGAAAATGGGGATAGAAGGAACTTACTTAACATCATAAAAGCCATTTATGAGAAGCCCACAGCTGATATCATCCTCAGTGGGGAAACACTGAGATCTTTCCCTCTGAGAATAGGAACCCGAGAGGGATGTCCACTCTCACCACTGTTGTTTAACACAGCAGTGGAAGTCCTAGCATCAGCCATCAGACAACAAAAGGAAATAAAAGGCATCAGAATTGGCAAAGATGAAGTCAAACTTTCACTTTTCACAGATGACATGAAACCTGACAGAATCCACCAGAAGCCTACTAGAACGGATCCATGAATTCAGCAAAGTCACAGGGTACAAAATCAACATACAGAAATCGGTTGCATTTTTATACACCAATAAAGAAGGAACAGAAAGAGAAATTAAGAAACTGATCCCATTCACAATTGCACAAAAAACCATAAAATACTTAGGAATAAACCTATCCAAAGATATAAACCTAACCAAAGATATAAAAGATCTGTATGATGAAAATTATAGAAAACTTATAAAAGAAATTGAAGAAGACACAAAGAAATGGAAAAACATTCCATGCTCATGGATCTAAAGAATAAATATTGTTAAAATGTCATTACTACCCAAAGCAATCTACACATTCAGTGCAATCCCAATCAAAATTGCACCAGCATTCTTCTCAAAGCTAGAACAAACTATCCTAAAATTTGTGTGGAACCACAAAAGACCCTGAATAGCCAAAGTAATATTGAAGAAGAAAACCAAAATGGGAGGCATCACGATTCCAGACTTTAGCCTATACTACAAAGCTGTAATTAAGACAGTATGGTTATGACACAAAAACAGACACTTAGATCAATGTAATGGAATAGAGAACTCAGAATTGGACCCACAAATGTATAGCCAACTAATCTCTGACAAGCGGAAAAGAGTATCCAATGGAAAAAAGACAGCCTCTTTAACAGATGGTGTTGGGAGAACTGGACAGCAACATGCAGAAGAATGAAACTAGATCACTTTCTCACACCATACACAAAAATAAACTCAAAATGGGTGAAGGACCTGAATGTGAGACAGGAAACCATCAAAATCCTAAAGGAGAAAGCAGGAAACAACCTCCTTGACCTCAACCACAGCAATTTCTTACTTGACACATCCCCAATACTTGACACATCCCCAAACGCAAGGGAATCAAGAGCAAAAATAAACTATTGGGACTTCATCAAGACAAAAAGCTTCTGCACGGCAAAGGAAACAATCAATAAAACTAATAGGCAACAGACGGAATGGGAAAAGATAGTTGCAAATGGCATATCAGATAAAGGGCTAGCATCCAAAATCTGTAAGGAACTCACCAAAGTGCACACCCAAAAAACAATCCAGTGAAGAAATGGGCAGAAGACATGAGCAGACACTTCTCCAAACAGGACATCCAGATGACCAACAGACATATGTAATGATGCTCAGCGTCCCTCCTCATCAGGGAAATATAGATATACCACCTCATGCTGGCCAGAGTGGCTAACATGAAGAAATCAGAGGACTCTAGATTCTGGCGAGGATGTGGAGACACAGGCACCCTCCTACACTGTTGGTGGGAATGTAAACTGATGCAGCCCCTCTAGAAAACAGTGTGGAGGTTCCTCAAAAAATTAACAATAGAACCCCCCTATGACCCAGCAATAGCACTGCTGGGAATTTGTCCAAGGGATATAGGAATGCTGATGAATAGGAGCACGTGTACCCCAATGTTCATAGCGGCACTCTCCACAATAGGCAAAACATGGAAAGAGCCTACCTCTCCATCAACTGACGAATGGATCAAGAAGATGTGGTTTATCTATATGATGGAATACTACATGGCAATGAGAAAGAGTGAAATCTGGCCATGTGTAGCAACATGGATGGAACTTGAGGGTATTATGCTGAGCAGAATAAGAGAAGGACAGATACCATATGTTTGCATGTATAGGAGGATTAGGAGGAACTTAACGGAGGATCATGGGGGACAAGAAGGGGGAAAATAGTGGGGGAAAGGGAAGGAGGCAAACCAGGAGAGACTCTTGAATGCCAAGAACAAACTGAGGGAAGATGGGGTGGGGGGAGGGGAAGGGGGTGATGGGCATGAAGGAGGGCACTTTTGGGGATGAGCACTGGGTGTTATGTGGAAACCAACTTGACAATAAACTATTAAAAAAATAAGGGGCGCCTGGGTGGCTTAGTCGGTTAAGCGTCCGACTTTCGCGGTTCGTAGGTTCGAGCCCCGTGTCGGGCTCTGTGCTGACTGCCAGCTCAGAGCCTGGAGCCTATTTCAGAGTCTGTATCTCCTTCTCTCTCTGACTCTCCCCTGCTCACGCTGTCTCTCTCTCTCTCTCTCTCCTAGAAGTAAATAAAAATCTTAAAAAAAATAAATATTTATATAGAGAAATAAAGTTCTACTCCTGAAACTGTATTCCACTATAAGTTAACTGATTAGGGCTTAATTTTTTTTTCTTTCATAGTTTATTGTCAAGTTGGTTTCCATGTAACACCCAGTGCTCATCCCAACAAGTGCCCTCCTCCATACCCATCACCCCCCTTCCCCTCTCCCCTACCCATGTATAATCCCTCAGTTTGTTCTCAGTATTCAAGAGTCTCTCATGGTTTGCCTCCCTCCCTCTCCCCAACTACTTTTTCCCCTTCTCCTCACCCACGGTCCTCTGTTAAGTTTCTCCTGTTCCACTTATAAGTGAAAACATATGGTACCTGTCCTTCTCTGCCTGACTTATTTCATTTAGCATGACACACATGAGTTCCATCCACATTGCTACAAACGGCCACATTTCATTCTTTCTCATTGCCATGTAGTATGCCATTGTATAGATAAACCACTCTTCTTGATCCATTTGTCAGTTGATGGACATTTAGGCTGTTTCCATGATTTGGCTATTGTTGAGAGTGCAGCTATGAACATGGGGGTCCATGTGCCCCTATGCATCAGCACTCCTGTATCCCTTGGGTAAATTCCTAGCAGTGCTATTGCTGGGTCCTAGAGGAGTTCTATTATTAATTTTTTGAGGAACCTCCACACTGTTTTCCAGAAGGGCTTCACCAGTTTACATTCCCACCAACAGTGTAGGAGGGTGACTTGTGCTTAAATTAAAAAAAAGAAATATTAAAAATAAATGTAATAACATTCATAAGAAAAGAATATTTAAGTGGCACTCTTTGAGTGGAAAGGAAAGACCCAAAGTGATACAGACAAGAGAAAATGTCAAGAAACAATGGAAAACAACTAATAAAATGGCACAATAATTACTCTGAATGTAAATGGACTAAATGTTCCAATCAAAAGACATCAGATGGGGTGTCAGAATGGAAAAAAAGAAAAGAAACAAACAAAAAACCCAAGACTTATCTAGATGCTTTCTACAAAGTTAGACCTAAAGTCACCTGCAGATTTTAAGTGAGGGCATAAAGAAACATTTATCGTGCCAATATTGTCAAATGAAATCCAGTAACAATACTTATATCAGACAAAACAGACTTTGAAACCAAGACTGTATTTTTGTACCTTTGTGTGAATACGTAATAGTGAAATTGCATGCACCCAATGTTTATAGCAGCATTATCAACAAGAGCCAAACTATGGAGAGAGCCCAAATATCCATCAACTGATGAAGGTATAAAGAAGTTGTGGTGTATGTGTATATATGTACATACATACATACACATACATACAAACATATACAATGAATTTTACTCAGCCATCATAAAGTATGAAATCTTGTCATTTGCAATGATGTGGATACAGCTAGAATGTATTATGCTAAGCAAAATGTCAATTAGAGAAAGACAAATATATGATTTCACTCATGTGGAATTTAAGAAACAAAAAAGATGAAAAGATGGGAAGGGGAAGGGAAAAGAGAAGAGAGGGAAACAAACCACAAGAGACTCTTAATGACAGAGAAAAACTGAGGGTTGATGGAGTGAGATGGGAGTGGGGATGGGCTAGATAGAGGATGGATATTAAGGAAGGCACTTGTGATGAGCACTGGGTGTTGTATGTAAATGATGAATCACTGAATTCTACTCCTGAAACCGATAATACACTGTATGTCACCTAAAACTTAAATTAAAAAAATAAAACAGTAACAAGAGATGAAGACAGACACTATCTCATAATAAAGGGGACAATCAAACAATAAGATCCAACAATTGTAAAGCTTTATGCACCCAACATGCAAGTACCAAATACATAAAACAATAACAAACATGAACCCATTCATAATAATATAATAATAGTAGAGGATTTTAGCACCCTACTCACATCAATGGGCACATCCTCTAAACAGAAAATCAACAAGGCAACAATGGCTTTGAATGACACACTGGACCAGATAGACTTAGCAGATATATTCAGAACAATCGATATTAAATAGCAGAATACACATTCTTTTCAGGTGCACATGGGACAGTCTCCAGAATCGATTACATAGTAGGTCACAAATCAGGCCTCTAAAAGTACACAAAGACGAGATCAGACCAAGCATCTTTTCTGACCCAAAGCTAGAAAACTTGAAGTCACCCCCCGCAAAAAAAGGAAAGACTACAGATAAAGAGAGGTTAAACCACATGCTACTAAATGAATGGATCAACCAGGAGATCAATGAGAAAGCACACCAAAACAAATGAAAATGAATATAAACGGGTAAAACACTTCGGAATGCAGCAAAAGCAGTCCTAAGATGGAAGTGTATAGCGATACAACTCTACCTTAAAAAGCAAGAAATATCTCAAGCAATATTTACAACTAAAGGAATGAGAAAAAGAACAATCCAAGCCTAAAGACTGCAGAAGGAAGGAAATAATAAAGATTAAAGCAGAAATAAGTGTTACAGAAACTAAAAAAACACTAGACCAAGTCAATGAAACCAGGGGCTGGTTCTTTGAAAACATTAATAAACTTGAAAGCCTCCTAGCCAGACTTCTCACAAGAAGAGAGAAATGACTCAAATAAAATTGCAAATAAGAGAGAAGAAATAACAATCAACACCACAGAAATACAGTAGAAGATAATATTATGAAAAACTATATGCAAACAACTGGGACACCCTGAGAGAAATGGATAAATTCCTAGAAATACATAAACTACCAAAACTGAAACAGGAAGGTATAGGACATCTGAAAGCAGAAAGAACTTAAATCAGTAAGAATTAAAAAATACTCTCCCAACAGTTCAGAGCCAGATGGCTTCACTGATGAATTCTACCAAATGTTTAAGGAAGAGGTAATACCTATTCTTCTCAAACTATTCCAAAAAAATAAAAAGGAAGGAAAAATTCCAATTATTCTATGAGGCCAGCATCACCCTTATACCAAAACCAGAAAAAGACTCTACTAAAAATGAAAACTGCAGGGGTGCTGGGTGGCTCGGCTGGTTGAGTGTGCAACTCTTAATTTTGGATTAGGTCATTATCTTGTGGTTCATGGGTTCGAGCCCCCCATTGGACTCCGCGCTGACAGTGCAGAGCCTGCTCAGGATTCTCTCTCCCCATCTCTCTGCCTCTCCCTCACTTTTATGTACTCTATCTAAGTAAATAAACATTTAAAAATGTTTAAATTTTTTTAAAATAAAACTGCAGGCCAATACCCTGGTGAGCATGTATTCAGAAATTCTCATTAAAATACCTTCAAATTAAATTTAACAATACATTAATAGAATCATTTACCATAATCAAGTGGAATATACTCCTGGGCTGCAAGGGTGGTTCCACATTCACACATCAATCCACATGATGCACCATAGTCATAGAAGAAAGAACAGTATGATGCTTTCAACAGATGCAGAAAGAGCATTTGACAAAATGTCACATCCATTCATGATAAAAGCTCTCAGCAAAGTAGACTGAGACTCAACATACCTGCACATAATAAAGGTCATCTATGAAAAACTCACAGCTAATCTCATCCTCAATGGGGAAAAACTGAAAGCTTTTCCTCTAAAGTCAGAAACAAGACACGCATGACCCCTCTCACCACTGTGATTCCACATAGTACTGGAAGTCCTAGCCACAGCAATCAGACAACAAAAAGAAATAAAAGGCATCCAAATGGGCAAGGAAGAAATAGAACTTCCGCTATTTGTAAGTGACATGCTCTATACAAAAAAAATGTGAAAGACTCCTATAAAAATAGCTAGAATTGATATATGAATTCAACAAGTCACTATATTTAAAAAAAACAATGTAAGGAAATCTATTGCATTTCTATAGACCAATCACGAATTAACAGAGAAATTAAGAAATAAATCCCATTGACACCAAATACCATAAGATACTAGGAATAAAGCTAACCAAAGAGGTCAAAGACCTGTACTCTAAAGGCTATGAAACACTGATGAAAGAAATGGAAGAGGACACAAAGAAATGCAAATACATTTCATGTTCATGGATGGGAAGAACAAATACTGTTAAAATGTCTATACTACCCAAAACAATCTACACATGTAATGAAATCCCTTTCAAACTGACAAAACATTTTCACAGAACTAGAATGAGTAATCCTAAAATTTGTATGGGACCACAAAAGACTTCAAACAGCCAAAACAAACTTGAAGAAGAAAAGCAAAGCTGGAGGCATCACAATTCCAGACCTTAGGTTATATTATAAAGCTATAGTGATCAGAACAATATGGTACTGGAAAAAAAAGACACGTAAATCAATAGAGTGGAAACCCAGAAATGAACTCACAAGTATATGATCAATTAATCCTCAACAAATTGGGAAAGAATATCCACTGGGGAAAAAAAAGTCTTGGGGCACATGGGTGGCTCAGTCACTTAAGTGTCTGACTCTTGCATTCAGATCAGGTCATGATCTCAGAATTCATGAGTTCGAACCCCATGTCAGTGCAGAGCTTGCTTGGGATTCTCTCTCTGCCCCTCCTCTGTATGCACGCTCATGCTCGCGCTCTCTCTCGCTCTCTCTCTCTCAAAAAAACAGATGACCAACAGACACGTGAAAAGATGCTCAATGTCACTCATCATCAGGGAAATACAAATCAAAGCCACACAGATACCACCTCACACCAATCAGAGTGGCTAAATGAACAACTCAGGAAACTACAGTTGCTGGTGAGGATGTGGAGAAATGGGAACCCTCTTGCACTGTTAGTGGGAATGCAAACTGGTGCAGGCGCTTTGGAAAACAATGTGGAGGTTCCTCAAAAAATTAACAACAGAACTCCCCTATGATCCAGCAATAGCACTGTTAGGAGTTTACCCAAGGGATACAGGAGTGCTGATGCATAGGGGCACATGCTCCCCAATGTTTATAGCAGCACTTTCAATAATAGCGAAATTATGGAAAGAGCTAAATGTCCATCAACTGATGAATGGATAAAGAAAATATGGTTTATATATTCAATAGTAGACTACTTGGCAATGAGAAAGAGTGAAATCATGCCATTTGCAGCAACGTGGATGGAACTGGAAGGCATTATGCTGAGTGAAATAAGTCAGAGAAGGACAGATTTCATATGTTTTCATTCATATGTGGATCTTGAGAAACTGAATGGGGGAAGGGATGGGGAAAAATAGTTACAGAGATGGAGGGAGGCAAACCACAAAACCCTTAAATACAAAGAACAAACTAAAGCGGGGAGAGGGTGGTGGGGGAAAGGGGAAAATGGGTGATGGGCATTGAGAGGGCACTTGTTGGGATGAGCACTGGGTGTTGTATGGAAGTCAACTGGACAATAAATTATAGTTATAAAAAATATACATAAATAAATAAACGTAAAAAAGTCTCCTCAACATATTTTTTGGGGAAAACTAGACAGCAACATGCAAACAAACAAAAACAGACCACTTTCTTACAATATACACAAAAATAAATTCCAAATGGGTAAAGGCCTTTGTGTGAAACTTGAAACCATAAAAACCCCAGGGGAGAACACAGGCAGTAACTTACTTGACATTGGCTGTACCAACATCTTGTAGATATATCTCCTGAGGTAAGGGCAACACAAGCAAAAATAATGGGACTTCATAAAAAGCTTCTGTCACAAAGGAAACAATCAAGAAAACTCAAATGAAACGAACAGAATTATAATATTTGCAAATGACATCTGATAAAGGGTTAGTGTCCAAAATACATAAAGTTATACAACACCCAAAAAATGAGAAATCCAATTAAAAATGGGAAGACATGAATAGACATTTTCCCAAAGACAACATACAGACAGCCAAGAGATACATGAAAAGATGCTCAACAACACTGATCATCAGGGAAATACAATTCAAAAGTACAATGAGGGGCGCCTGGGTGGCTTAGTCGGTTAAGTGTCCGACTTTCGCTTAGGTCATGATCTTGCGGTTCATGGGTTTGAGCCCCGCGTCGGGCTCTGTGCTGACTGCCAGCTCAGAGCCTGGAGCCTGTTTCAGTCTGTGACTTCCTCTCTCTCTGACCCTCCCCTGCTCACACACACTCTCTCTCTCTCTCTCTCCTAGAAATAAATAAAAAAACAAAAAAAACAAAAAAAACAAAAAAACCCCCCAAAAGTACAATGAGATAACACCTCACATCTGTCAGAATGACTAAAATCAATGAATGATGAAACAGCAGGTGTTGCCAAGGATGTGGGGAAGGAGGAACCCTCTTGCACTGTAGGTAGGAATGCAAACTGGTGCAGCCACTCTGGAAAACATTATGGAGATTTCTCAAAAACTTGAAAATAGAACGATCCAGAAATTTCACTGTGAAGTATTTACACAAAGAATACAAAAATAATACCTCAAATGGATATATGTGCCCTGATGTTTATAGCAGCATTTAAATTATGGAAACTGCCCAAGTATCTATCAACTAATAAATAAATTGAGATGTAGTATATAGAATGAAATATTATTCAGCTTTTAAAACTGAAATCTTGATGGGGCACCTGGGTGGCTCAGTCGGTTAAGCGTCCGACTTCGGCTCAGGTCATGATCTCACTTTTCATGGGTTCGAGACCCCGTTGGGCTCTGTGCCGACAGCTAGCTCAGAGCCTGGAGCTTGTTTTGGATTCTGTATCTCCCTCTCTCTCTCTCTGACTCTCCCCTGCTCATGCTGTCTCTCTCTCTCTCCCTCTCTGAGAATGAAATACAACATTTTTTTAAAATTTTAAAAAATGAAATCTTACCATTTGCAACAAGGTGGAGAGAGCTAGAGAATGTTATACTGGGTGAAATAAGCCTCTCAGAAAAATACAAATACCATATGATTCCACTAACACATGGAAATGAAACAAAGAGGGGGAAAAAAGGAGACCGCGACAAACCAACAGGCTCTTAACTAGGAAAAAAAACGACGGTTTCCACAGTGGGTGGGGGATGGGTGAAACAGGTGATGGGGATTAAGAAGTGCACTTGTGATGGGCACCAGGTGACGTGTGGGAGCGCTGCTCTATATTGTACACCTGAAACTAATATTACACTATCTTTACTAACTGGAATTTAAATTTTAAAATAACGTAAGGCTTATTGCACCTACCTACCAGGTTTTCTCTAGTTTTCAGTACCTTCAGAATGTCGGAAAAATAATCATAAAATTCTAAAGAACATGTATGAGGTGGGGGGCAGTTTGTGCCTTTACCACCGGCTCTGGTTCCAGCAAGACTCGCAAAGTGGGTCCCAGCTCATTCTTCTAGAAGGTCCTGAGACTGAGCTTCATATATTCGTGTCCTACCTGAATGCAGCTCCTGTTCTTCTGAATTTATCAGAATTTCTCCCCAGAAACAAGCCTGAATCTGGAACAAACCATCCACGGCATCTACGATGTGATGTCGTTGGGACCCCTGAATCCACGGATCCTTAGGTAAAATACGGCTTGTCCAAATACTGTCAGGGAAGGTGAATAATGAAACAAGGCAACAGCCCAGAATATGCAAGGGACTGTGCTGCTCACCCACCAGCGCGCCCAGGGAAGCCACCCACCACCCTCTCCAGCACTCAGCCCAGCAAGCCAGCCTCTCTCTGGAGAGAGGCTCTCCTGAGCCTCTCTTGGCTCAGGAGACGCCAAGTTGCTGCAAAACTCCCAAGGGGCAGGCGGCAGAACCTGCTGGAAACGCAGCTCTGGTCTCCGTCCTGAGGCAGCGGCAGAGGCCCTGAGCGCTCTGGAGACAACAGAAGCCCTTCCTGCTCCGAGGTGCCCTGGGTCAGAAACGCCGATGGGGCGCCCTCTGCAGGCCGTCACTGTGCACGCAGAGGAACCCGCCCCTCCCGGTTTGTGGTGCTCGCACGCCCTCTGCTGGCCACCGTGGGATTCCCGCAATGCTGAAGGGCAAGACCGCGCAGCTGAAGCACTGAAGGTCCTCTGGGCAACTTAGCCTGTTCTCCAGGTTGGGATGGGTCTTACTGACAGGGCCTGGGACACATAGAAATCTTTTCCTTCTCCTTTCTTGTGAGTGAAAAATGAAACTGAATTTATTAATGTAAGGACATCATTTGTAATGCTTTAAGCAATGTTCACAGAAAAATAGACCACCAATTTACACATGCTGAGCAACAGGTGATTGTGTTTAGCACCAAAAATTTAGTTAGATAAAAAATTTACATCTTTGAGAGAGAGATACTGGATTCCAGCTATAGAATGAATAAGTTATACGGACACAAGGTACAGCCAATGGAATACAGTCAATCCTGAAATAATAGTGTTGCGTGCTTTCACATGACAGCTACACTTGTGGTTAAGTACAACATAATTTATGGAAATACGGAATAACTAGGATGCATACCCAAAATTACATAACAAATGTGTGAACAATATTTCAATCAATAATCAACATCCTTTACACTATTTTAAATTTTTCTTTCTTTGTCGTTAAAAAATCATTCCTGGATACTACGTGGCAATGAGAAAGAATGAAATCTGGCCATGTGTAGCAACATGGATGGAACTTGAGGGTGTTACGCTGAGCAAAATAAGTCAGGCAGAGAAGGACAAATATCATATGTTTGCACGTATAGGAGGATTAGGAGGAACTTAACGGAGGACAGTGAGAGAGAAGAAGGGGGGAAAGAGTGGGGGAGAAGGAGGGAGGCAAACCATGAGAGACTCTTGAATGATGAGAACAAACTGAGGGCTGATGGGGGTGTGTGTGTGGCGGGGCAGATGGGCATGGAGGAGGGCACTTGTGGGGATGAGCACTGGGTGTTATATGGAAACCAACTTGACAATAAACAATTTGTAAAAAATAAAATAAAAATAAAGTAAAATTTTAAAAAATCATTCTTGGAGTGCCTGGGTAGTTTAGTCGGTTAAGCATGAGACTTCGGCTCAGATCATGATCCTGCTGTCCATGAGTTCCAGCCCTATGTCAGGCTCTGTGCTGACAGCTCAGAGCCTGGAGCCTGCCTCAGATTCTGTGTCTCCCTCTCTGCCTCTCTCTCTCTCTCTCAAAAATAAACAAACATTTTTAAAAATTTTAACTTTAAAAAAAACAAAAAAGATCGTTCTTATAGCACTTCTGTTCGAGAGAAAGGAGACAAAAAATAAATAAGCATAAATAAGCTTGGTGGGTGTGATACAAGCTATAAAGGAAAAAGAAAACATCTAAAGGGGATATCATATCAGACAGGATTCATTAGGCTGTGCTATAGTAACAAACAACCCCAGAGAGCCAGTAGCTGGTCTGTCTGTCACTCACCCTACATGTCAAGTACCAGCGGACAGAGGGATGTGTTCACTTTAGTCACTCAGGGATCCAGGCTCATGGAAACTCCAATGTATGTTTGATCTCAGCGTGATCTCCAAAGCAAGGGAAGGAAGACACGTGAAATTACATATTGGCTATTACAGCTTCCAGAAGAAGTGATACACACATGTCACTACTGCTCATACTTCACTGGCCAAAGCAAGTCACACGGCCACTCCTAACTTAAAACAAGGAACAAGCATGACCCTACTTTACCCCTGGAGGGGGAGAGGCATTACTGTGATCAACCTCCCTCAGAGTAGTAGGGTGGGGGGGGGAGCTGCTTGGAGTAGAGAGATCATGGAACACTGGGTGCGAACGGTGGTCTTTCACAAGCCTGCACCTGCTCCCTCCGCCAGCCTCCTAGGATGACTTCTCAATGGACGCTGGCACGAGACAGTCCATGCAGCGCAGGTACACCAGAGAAGCACTTGCCAAAGTGAGCCGTGGCAGGGAGCGCATTTTCAAGGTTAAGTTCAGGGAGATGAAGACCTGCCAAGTCTTCCTGACAAGCAGAGATTCTAGGAGCTCCAGACAAGACTCACTCCCTTTGAAAATTCAAAGGACTACCATTTTGGTTCAGAAACTTTTAATTTTCTTTCTTTATTCCTTTCCACAGAGAGCCGCAGCATGGAAAACATGCAGGATTGTTAAACTAGGCAGAGAACACCTAGAAGCATGGGTGCAAGGCCAACTGGATTATTGTTATTATTTTTATCATTTTTATATCTAGTGGTTAAAGAGATGTGTCCTTTTTTTTGTGAACAGAGGCACGTTCAGGTGGCCGCACCCTGGACATGGTTTTGCACCATGAATTCCACCCTCTTCTCTCTGAAAGGGCCATTGGTCCTTTGCTTATGTACATCTAGTCTGGACCCGAACGATGAGCTGGTGTCCAGACTGGGGCCCCACTCACGGAGTGGTGAGAGGTTAGGTTTGTGAGAGAGAGGAGAAAGAGATAGAAGAAAAAGACAGGGGACAAGAAGAGAGAGAGAGAGACCACTGTTAATGGAGTTTGCTCACTGTTCAGGATGGAAACTGAGGACAGAAGAAGCACAGGGTAGGGGGAGGCCCAGACTTAAGTGATACCTTCTTAGACTAGGGCTTGGTCTGGGACACCTGGGGGAGATCGAGGCAAGATGTCTGACACTCAAGCCAGATCGAAGGGCAGGGTCAAACGCCTGCTCCGTGTCCACTCCTAACGTCGCCCCGGGCGATGGGACTCTCATCCCCATTGCACGATTGAAGACACAAAGGTCAAAGGAGGGATGCAGGCTATGGTCCATCGGACCTCCGCGCCAATGTCACACGTCAGTGCACCCCTCCCCAAGCCGCTCCTCTCCTCACCCTCTCTCCTGGCCCTGCTTGGTTTCTTTCCCCCGCCGGAAGTCATCTTCCCCATTCATGTGTTCTCCCTTGGCGTGGGATAAGCTCCCTCGGCGTGGGGACCCGTCTCTGTGACTTTACTGCTGTACCCCAGGATCTACAGACATGCCAAGCACAGAGGTTCTGGATAAATATCTGTGGACTGAATAAACGAAGGACTGTGGCTTGCCACTACATCTGTTTTGAGTCTCAGCTCCCAGCTGGAGTTGAGAGTCCAAAGTCACGATCCAGGAAACAGGAGTTGACCGCAAGTGCAGGGACCCACACACAGAGAGGTGCAGGGGAGCCAAGGGCCTCGGACCCAACACAAAGCCTGCTTCACACAGGAAGCCTGGTGAGCACCGCCTGGGCAGGGCAGAGCCGGGGTGCAACGGGAGGCAAACACAGGGGCCCAGAGGTGGGAGAGGACAAAGAGTGGGCCATGAGGAAACCCTGGCTTATCCCGGTGCCAGAATGCTCAGAACCCCCATTTTTCAGGGTCATCGTCACCACACCCACTCTCCCAGCATGCACATTTCACATTTCTGCATCGGGCTCCTGACTGTGTGCCTCTACTGCGTACGTGTCCTTGATTAGAAATCTGTGGGGCGCCTGGGTGGCTCAGTCAGTTAAGCGTTGGACTTCAGCTCAGGTCATGATCTCCTAGTTTGGGAATTCTCTCCGTGATCAGATGACTGTTGAACTCGGACTAAGTGCCGGCATGGTTTTACGTGTGAGGGACACACAGACATCATTTCTGCCCTTGTGGACGTTCTATTCTAATGGGGAAGATGTAAAATTAAGCCAAACTACTTCCACCAACTGATGTGCGCTTTGACAACACGAGGTGACCAAGTACATGATGTGGGAGACAGTGACTGGGGGGGAGGAGTGGGGACTTCTCTGGCTGGAATGGTCACAAATGCCTCTTGGGGAGGGGACATGGACCTGAGACCTGGACCGAGAAGCCACGTCCAGCATCTGGAGGCAAAGCGTTTCAGGCAAGCACGATGTGCCATCACTGAGGCAGGCAGGAGCGTGGCTGGCGGGTATCAGGTACGTGGGCAAGGGTGAGGAAGGCTAAGCTCAGGGAGGAGGGAGATCAAGCAAGGTGAGTTTGGAGGGGAGCTGATGGGGGGGGGGGTGCAGTGTTTAATCCAAGCGGATGGGAAACCTCTGGATGGGTGCTGGAATAAAACGATACAATCCAATTTACCATTTTAAAACAAACACTTGGACAGCAGAATGGAAAATGGATCTTAAGGGCCCAGCAAAGCAGCAAGCAGCTCTGTTTAGCACAGGTGACTGGTGGTGGAGACTCAGGCCAGGGTCAAAGCACAGGGACAGAGGAAGTGATCTGGTGTACACCATGAAGGGCAGACAGGATGCCAGCACTGGGGGAAGGGTCGGAGACACGGAGATGGAAGGGAGTCCTAAAGGATTTCCTCATTTCTAGCAGCCATCTCAACTCAAGCCACTCCCTTAAATTCTCTGAGCCTCAGTTTCCCCAGCCATAAGTGAGAACAGCCAGGCTCACACTGATGGTTGCTGAGAGGACCAAATACATGCCCAGTGCAGGGCACAGCCCAGGTAGCATTAAAAAAAAAATCTGTTTTTCCCTTAGTGTACTGGAGGTTTCGTTAAAGAAATTTTAACTTAATCCAGGAAAACACAAATGACTCTCCAGCCACTTGGAGCCGTATGGCCTTCGCGGCTCGGTGAGCTCATCTGAATAGGGTTTTGGCACAGTATCTCAGTCAGTTGTGCTGTCGCCATGGGCTGGGTTCAGAGTTCGTTTATTTGCATGCAACCAGCAGCTCTGAGTGTTTAAAAGATGTGGTTGATCACTCCTCATCCACCGAGGTGGGGCCAGGGAGGAACCTCTCCCGATAATGGCTGTTTGCGGAACTCTCAGAAGACAGAGCCGGACGATGGGCTCCTGGTCTTACTTCTTGGCTCTCCCAAGCATAACTCTTAATCATCCTTAGAGCCAAACAGTTCAGATGACATGTTCCCCAAGAGTTGTCAGAGAAACTACCTTATTTCCACAGCCCAGAAGTCTATTCAGGAAGAGGGGGGAAATCACTAATGGAAGCATAAAGCCCTTGGCGATCGGGTTCTAATTTGGAGTCTTATACAATATTGCTTTTTTCTTTTCTTTTCTTGGTGTGTTATTTTTCTAATGGCAAGGGATTTCTAGCATCTGTGGGTAAGCTAGGTCCTTCCTCAAGGGTTTAAGTTTGCAATGAGGAGGATTAGAAGTCTAAAAACGCCTTAAAACACAAACACTATATGGGGAGCATGACTGAGGGCACACTGGACTCTAATTCAAAGTGATACTCTCTCTGGAAATATGGACTAGCTTCCAACATTCGCTTTTACTTGCTCACTTGTTTTTCTAAACCATGTGGCCCCAGGTCTGCAAAAATCCTGATCAAGCTGGGAAGAAGAACAAGGGGGAGGGGGGAGGGGAGGGGGAGAAGAAGAAGAAAAGGAAAAAAATAAACCCAGAAAGTGGATAAGAAGATGGGTAGTAAGAACGAATGGCACAGAGAGTGAATATGAATTTCAAACCCCAACCCAGCTGTAGCTGATGTATCCTCGGTACAGACTCTGTGCTAAGCTTGTTTGGAAGCCTAATCTCACGGGATCATTTTTAAAAATTGTTTAATGTTTATTTTTGAGAGAGAGAGAGAGAGAGAGACAGAGCTCAAGCAGGGGAGGGGCAGAGACAGCAGGTCCAGGCTCTGAGTTGTCAGCACAGGACCCGAAGCGGGGCTCAAACTCAAGAAGTGTGAGATCATGACCTGAGCTGAAGTGAGGTGCTTAACCGACTAAGCCACCCAAGCACCCCATCATGGGATTGTTATTAACCCCATTTTCAGACAACAAAACTGAGACCCAAAGTCACCCAGCGAAGGAGTGGTAAAACAGAAGCACATGAAATTATACCACCTCCACATGTGGGATTTACTCGTGGGAGAGACATGGCAAAATATTTGGGGTTTTCCTGGTGGACCCTTCTTCATGAATCTTTAGGAGGCAGGATGTCCCACGAAAAGAGCTTAATCCTAATCTATCGCTAGTTTGTTAAGGGACTCAGGCAAGACAATTAAGAAATACATCCCCCAGTGATTCACTTTAACATTTTGTTCTATACCAATGTATCTAGAACCTTTCCATATCCCTCTCCCGATCACATTATCATATTATTCATACAATTTTGTAACCAGGCTTTTTATAAACTTACCAAATACATCCTAGACACCTTTCCATGCCAATACTCATTCTATATCCTCATGATGTGATGCCATAATATTTCATTTATGTAACATCCCCTTTTCTGGGCATTCAGGTTGATGCCTCCAGGCTGATATCCTTGGGATTAATTCCTAAAAGTCGTTTTTCCATTTGAGATGTATAGCCCTCTGTCCTCGAATAAACATGTGTAGAGGCACATGTGAAAACAAACATTGAGGAGAAAAAATATCAGCAATAGGGTTCCAGGTGTGGAACCAACCTACAGAGTAGGAGAGGCAGACCCCCATAACACACCCCTCCAATCTGAAGGGGGCAGAATCATCTGGCAGGATGAGCTGAGTTGGGGGAGGGGGGTCAAGGGAAAGCCAGGACACTTTGACCTCATCAGGAGGAAAAGCAGCAAAAGAAAAGAGGGCTCATTATCCTTCCAGAACTTTTCCTTTGTGTAATTTTCCCCTCTTGATGGGGAAGATTTAAGGCATGGATAGAGAAGAAATTTGTGCTGTCCAGAGCGGCTCTTGTCTTAGTGGCAACATGGCTGGTCTCTGATCTCCAGCTCTCTTGTCACTATCAATGATCTCGCAGGGGGAAACCACACAGAGGACACACTTTCCTCCCCAGAGTGTAAGGCACAAAACCACACTTGGTCATTTCTCCATGAGTCCTCATTTCAAACCTGGAGCAAGAGAAGCAAAGGAAGTGATTACCTACTGACAGCTGACTGCCCACCAAGCACCCGACCAGTCCCTTCACAGGCAATCATAAAAGGAATCCTAGGTCATCTGGTCAACCAGCTTATTTTACAGACTCAAACACTGGATTTGGAGATGTTCAACTCACTAGAAATGACATAACTATTAAGGAACAGAACCAACCCAAGGCCCAGGTATGCTAACTTCCAACAGAGAGCAGTCTGGGACCATTCATCAGTGTTGTTTCCTTCCCCTAGGCCATGAAATACCTCTATGAGTCTTCTATACATATCTGTAAAAATACCAAGCAAACCTGAAAACTCAACACACACACACACACACACACACACACACACACACACACTAACCAAAAATTAGAAAGGCTGCTCAAAACTTTAGATTTGCTAATAATTCCTGGATATTGCCTTGAAGAGCCTGGAGCAAAAAGTAGATTTCTTTTAAGTTTACTTTCCCTTTTTGGAGATTCAGTACCTCACACACTGGACAGAAACGTTTGTTGAAAGGATTTAATGAATTGAATGACATAATCAATCAATAAATAATAGAAGAAATGAAATACTAAATGAGCGAATGGATCTAACTGAATAATCCATGACTGAATAGTCTACTCAATGAAACCCACACATAGTTGACGAGTGGGTCCCATCGCCTTCTAACGACTATGGAGTTCTCTTAAAGTTCAAAGCTCACCTTACAATATAGTTTCCTTTCTAGACTTCTAGACCCATAAAGTGCTTTTTAAAAATGCTGTGAGTCCATAAGTTTTTCAAAGCTCAAAAGACTTCTTAGAAATTGCACCTTCAAGACCTGTCTGGATTTGCTTTGGGTTCCATGAATGCTTGCCCTCCTTATCATACTGATCAGAAGTCCTGAGGATCCCATCTGATTTTGAGTTCTACAAAATGGAACATCAAAGAAATGACTTGTTTATTTCCTCATCACACTTTGTGCAAGATATGTCATTTATCAAAACAACAGAGCTGATGTGGGAAAACAAGGAACAAAGGAGTTGTTCAGTATGCAAATTTTGGAGAATGCTACCTCAAAGTTGAGCCTTCTGAATCCATCACAAGAAATTCCTGGGGGTTGGGGGGTGGAGGGGGGTGTCTCCTGGGGCGGTGTCCTTTCAGAAAGCCTCAGCAGGCTGCATGATCAGCTCAGCTAACAATTAAGCCAGAATGCCGGACATTAAAAATGAACCAGCCTTGAGGTCTGCTGCGCAAGATCTGAATCCCACCTCTGAATGGTGGAATTCTGTGCACACTTAGCTTTTCTGAGTATCCATGTCACTTTTCCATGAAGGAACATACATTAGTAACCACCACCTCACAGGGCAGCGGTGATGATCCAATGAGATGATGCATTTTAAGCCCGCAACATAAGGTCTGGGACATGAAAGTTGCTCGGTACACTTTAGTGACTTCACTATTAAATATTATTAGTGGTATTAAGCCCATAGTGTTGTTTGAGTCTCAGGTGAGATAAAAGTCATAAAGAATCTAACACAGATTCTGGCACGTGGGAGGAAATTGATAGATGTTTATTTGTTGTCATTTTTTCCAGATGGCCCTGTTGGGGGTTTTCTGAATTTATTCTTTTTCTGCAGGGCAGAACCATCATGTGGTAAACACCCAGCCGCCCTCCAGAAAGCCACAATCACAAAGCCAATTCCTACACCCTGGGCAAACAGGCAGCCGGCAAACTCCTCTCCACTGCATAAGAAAGTTTGTTCAAAATAAAAACTGCAAATCTGCACAGTCTGAAGCTGGATGTGTGCCAGCATTGGAAGCCACAGCTGGAGGCCCTGGTCTGTCCCCAAAGGCTCTGAGAAATGTTTCTGATTTTCCCCACAATGGATGAGGCACTGTGGGCTGGTGGTCTGATTAGTGGAGGGACAGGCAGCCTGCAGGTCGTAGGCAGGGAGTGAGTTGGCTGGCTTCCTTCTAGCAGGGTGGGCAGGAGGGGCGTAAAGGGATGTATTAAAGCTCTGAGGGAGCTGCCAGAAAGGAACCCTCAAAACACAGGTCTCAGCGGCAGAGCTGAAGAGTTAGGAACGAGGCAGACCCTCAGAGAATAAACTTCTAGCCTTCCCGTTTGTCTTTCCTAGAAAATCGCAAACTAGATCCGCTGGAGAGACACCACACTCCTGCCTGTCGTCTTCAACATGAGCACCGTTAGTCAGGTTTCTCTCCTGTGCCCAGCATGGGGCAAAGCGCTGGGATGAGGTCCTGGGGAGGAACAGGAACACAGAGCAGGGGCGGCTGGTCTAAGTGAGAGGTTCCAGGAAGACATCCCGGAAGAAATGGCGTTACAACTGAAGCTTGAAGGATGAGGGCAAACTAGCCAAGTGAAGTAGAGGTAGCATGCTTTAGGTGGAGGAAACCAAGCTATCAGATACTTAGGAGCCAAACAAGAGACTCAGATGTCTAAGAAGCTGAAAGAGGTTCATGATGGCTGAGTTAGAAAGTGTGGGGGAGGAAGTCATAAGTCAAAACAGGCCAGGGCCAGATCATACAAGGCCTTGTAAGGTGCGGTAAGGAGTTTAACTTCCCTTGTTAGAGCAATGGGGAGCCACAGAGGGCTTTAGCCAGAAGGAGGCTCCATCAGATTTATGAATATTCCCTGGCTGCTTTACAGAGAACAGTGGTCCTCTCAATAACTTGCTGTGTGATTGTGGGTTATAATCTGAGCTCTATTTCCTGGAAGATGAGAAAAGAAGGCTGATGGTAGAAATCATGGTAAGAACGCATCCCGGGTTCCCCAGTGGCAAGCCCAGGAAACTCTTTGTGTCATGTGCCCTCCTAAAGGACCTGGGAACTCTGGATCCCATATCCAGAATGTCTCTTACATTCAGAAGCAGCTCAAAAATCCTTTGTCAGCCCAGATAAGACTTGAATTGAGGTTTAGGGAAAAAAAAGCCTCCCTCAGTGAGGTCCCTACTAGCACAGGTACACTGTGACCCTACATTCAGCTTGTACACAACAAAGTGGGTATGATACACAGGCACGGAGGGAAACTGGCCTCTCCCCAGGAAAGGGGCTGGAGGTGGGGGGTGAGGGGCAGGTAAGATATCTATCTAGCATCAGCATCACCTCCAGACCACAGCTTCTCTGTGATGGTCTGATTAATATGCTGTTGCATTTGGAGAAAATTTTTTTTATTTATTTGTAATGTTGATTTATTTTTGAGAGAGAGACAGAGAAGACAGAGACAGAGCCAGAGCCTGAGGGAAGGAGGGGCAGAGAGAGGGAGACACAGAATCCCAGGCAGGATCCAGGCTCTGAGCTGTCAGCACAGAGCCAGATGCAGGCTCAAACCCACGAGCTGTGAGATCATGACCTGAGTTGAAGGTGGATGCTTAACCAACAGAGCCACCCAGGTGCCCTGCATTTGGAGAAAAGTAATGGGTTCTGATGGTTATATGGAGCCTGTCTTCTCAACTCTGCTGTGAGAGAGTTATGGATTTAAACAAACATTGACATCAAAAATCTGTGCTCAGCACACTCTACCGAAGATCTGACTTAAGAGGCCTGACCCTCTTGAAATTTGGATTGAATTCATAATAGTGACATGGCCTGGCTTATCAGGAAGGACAAGCCACTGCTGGGGACATGACAAAAACCTTCCTTTACCAGCCCCTTGTGGCCTCTTCCATTGGGGCAGCCACACAAGAGCTCTCCAGCTATTCTATCCCATTATCCGGCTTTATTGTCTTCCCAGGACTTATCTGGGTCTGAAATTATCTGGTTTATGTCTTTGCTTACTGATGAATCACCTGTACACTGAAACTCCACATGAGATTTACTGATCACGCTGTGATCCCAGCAATTTCAAGGAAGCCAGGCACATACTAGATAGAGGTTCAATAAGTGCTTCTTGAGTTTGTAAGTGAGTGAATGCATCTCATTACTTGCGTTGTATCCATGGACGATCTCTGTTATTTAAACCAAGACAGCAGGGCGTGATGATTGGTGGTGTGGGCTCTAAAGGCAGAATTCCAGCACTGAAATCTTCACTCTGTCATTAACTATGTGACCCTGGGCAAACCATTTGTCTCTCCACACCTATAAGATGGTTTTTATAACACACACCTCATAGTAAGCATTCAGTGAGATGATACATGTAAGATACTTAGAATAATACCCAGTAAGTTCTCAAACAAAGTTACCTGTGAAAAACTTACATATTTTTTACATTGACTCACACTTTTGCCTTAAAAACACCTTTAAAATGTTCAATTATTCCCACTAATAAGAACAAACACGTTGAACCTCTAGAACAACCTTATGAGGTGGGTACTATTGTTATCGTGGTCTTACAGATCAGGAAACCGAGGCACAGGGAAGTGGCCCAAGGTCACAGGGCCAGGAACTGCAAAGAAGGGAGTCATATAGGCAGCAGGGTTCCAGAATCTAAGTGTTCAACTGCCCCAATGGGCAACCTTGTGAAATATTCACATGGCTTTTCAAGCAGAGACTGTAAGTGTCAACCTAAATGTTAACTTTGTTTGCCTTTTTATTGTGGAAAAAAATTTAACCTTTATTGCTGACGTATAGTTGATATACAACCTTACGTCAGTTTCAGGCATACAGTAAAGTGACTCAACAGTGTGATAGCTACCCAGCGCTCACCTTGATAAGTGTCGTCGTTCTCTGCCACCTTACGCCGTTAGTGCAGTATTAAGGACTATATTCCCTGTGTTGTACTTTTCATCTCTGTGACTTAACTATTTTGTAACTGTATGTTTGTACCCCTTCATTCCCTACATCTATTTCACCCATCCCCCTGAGGAGCCTGAAATTAAGTCCTCAATTTAGAGCAACCTTGGGCTGCACGTAGCCCCAGTTCCAGGAAAAGCTTCAGCTGAAGCCACCCTCGGACCACCCTCCGATCAGCCAATCCAAAGAAATGTGTAACATTCCTGTGGTCTGAGTCAGGGCTGGGAAATGCAGGTAGTTACTCTGTACAAACTAGCCAATCACTCACCGCTTGCCTAAACACCACGTAGGCCCTTTGAGCTCACCTCATAATTGGTCATTTTCAAAGGATTCTCAAAGGTCATGATTGGGTCCCGCCAAAAGTAACGGACGCCTCACAGATACTGAATGGTCAAAACTGTTACCATGGGTGCTATACAATTATGATTCGTGCTTATGTGATGATGCTATACGTACTACCTGTGCACTGTAACACCCCCGTCCCTTACCGCATAAAAACCCTGCTCGCTGTTGTTCGGGGCTTCATCTCGCTGCCGCTGTGCTGGTTAATGGGTGAGCCCCTGCTCAAGCTTATAATAAAGACCCTTTTGTACTTGCATCGGTGCCGGCTCCTTGGAGGTCTCTGGGGACTTGCGATTCGGGCATAACACTCCCACTCCAAAGGAAAATTGTAAACATATCAAAAAAGCAGAGACAGTACTTAAGAGAGGAGGGATTCAGTGTTTGTGGAGCCTGTTGGGACACTGAGGAAGACACATGTCATTCCAAAAGACTATGGATGCAACTGACATGCCTACTTCCAGGCCAAGCTGGTTAAAAACTCCCATGGGATCCTTCACTCCTGTGTCCACACCATTCCCCACTGTTTACTGGCTAAAAGTGATGCCTAGACCAACCTCCGGACAGTGTGGAGCCTGCTTGGGATTCTCTGTCTCCCTCTCTCTCTGCCCCTCCCCTGCTTGCACTGTCTCTCTCTCTCTCTCTCAAAATGAATAAACTTTAAGAAAATAAATAAATAAAGTGGGACCCTCCTCCATCATCCTGGGTCCCTGAGTGACTGCATGGAGCAGGGCCTGCCATTCCCATCCCCATCCCCCAAATGCTGTCCAGGAATATAGAATTGGACTTTATGTGAATGCAAAATAAATTTGTTGTATTAAACCCCTGAGGTTCTGGAGTTTATCTGTTCTGGAAGCTGGCGTTACTTTAACTAATATCCTCCTTGAGTTAGTTCATTCCACAAATAGTCTTTGAACATCAACTCTGTCCCAGGGATGCTTCCAGCCATTAGGGATACAGTGGTGGGCAAGGAAAATGGGCCTACTGTTATGCAGCTTTAGCGAAGGAAGACAGATTGTACACAAGGAAGAAATAGTATTTTAGATTGCAGTAAGAGCTGTACTGGAAATAAAACAAGATGACGTGAAGAGATTAAGGAGCAGGGCACTTACCTTGAATAAGGCAGTCACTTCCCTCCACTTCTGAAACAAACAAACAAACAAAAAAGTCTTTTTCAGTATCCACGAGCTTTCTATACAGTAGAGGACCAGAAAGCTGTCAAAAAGGCGCCACTCTTGGGGCGCCTGGGTGGCTTAGTCGGTTAAGCGTCCGACTTTCGCTTGGGTCATGATCTCGCGGTTCGTGGGTTCGAGCCCCGCGTCGGGCTCTGTGCTGACTGCCAGCTC